>NC_090935.1:662722885-663322885 GCF_040938575.1 Ambystoma mexicanum | reverse complement strand
TTGCTGTAGTGCTGTCTGTTAGGACCTGCACAGATTGGTTCATTAAGTGGGATTCAAACACCTGAAGGGCCTTGAATACTGCTAGACGTTCTAGCAGATTGACGTGGTTCTGAGCTGCGGCGCGAAACCACAGACCCTGAGCTGTGTGGTGAAGGTAGTGGAACCCCCACACAGCAAGAGAGGCGTCCGTTGTGATAATCGCCTGCATCTCTGGATCGTAGAAGGGTTTCCCCGTCAGTAGATTTTCTTTCGTCCACCAGCCAAGATTTTTTTTACCAGTGTTGGCGAAACAACCAATAGATCGTCCCACTGACCGCTTGCCTGAGACCATTGTTTCGCCAAACACTCCTGCATGGGTCGCATGCGGAGCCGCCCATGTGGAAGCACGTAAATGCACAATGCCATCATGCAAAGCAAGCGCATCGCTTTGTGCACCCTTCTTGGCAGCCGGCCTGATGATGTGCTATTTGCAACAACATATTTTGGACTCTTTCCTCTGACGGAAAAACCAACCCATTCTGTGTGTTTAGAACAGCCCCTAGGAACTGCTTGGTTGTGCTAGGCACTAGGCCTGACTTTTTCTCGTTTATTGAGAAGCCCAATTGAAAGAGAAAGTTGATAGTCCTTTGAATGTTTTGCGTGCAAATTAGGGGGGACTCCTCTCTAATGAGCCAGTCATTCAGGTAAGGGTACACTGGGATTGCCTCCCTGCGCAGGTGTGCTGCCACCACCGCCAGTACCTTTGTGAATACCCTTGGAGCAGATGCTATTACGAAGGCTATCACTTTGAATTGGTAGTGCTGGTTCGCCATCTTGAAACACAAGAATCTTCTGTGCGCTGGGAACATTGAAATATGAAAATAGGCATCTTTCATATCCAGTGTTGCCATGTAATCGCCTTTTTAGTTGACGGATTACCTCTTGTAGCGTAGTCATGCGGAACATTTGGGGCTTTACATATTTGTTTGCAGGGTGCAAATTAATACTGGACGCATGGTCAGATCTTTCTTTGGCACAAGGAAGTAAGTTGAATAAATACCCTTGTTTACCTGATTGGCCGGGACGACTTCAATGGCGTCCTTTAGCAGAAGTGTGGCGACTTCCTCAAGGAGGATACGCTGGTCTTCCTTTGAATGGATCTTCTGTTGTGGGGGTGGTTTTGGGGTAGTTGGAGGAGCTCTATACAGTATCCGCCTGCTACTGTGGACAGCACCCATCTGTCTGAGGTGAATCCCTCCCATGCGTGCGTGAAACTGAAATTGCGCCCTCCCACTGGAGAGGCATGGGAGGGCACCTGAATCGGGTAGTCACTGTTTTTGTGGAGGGGTACCCTCAACCCCCCAAAAGGAGCTGCCCCTGCCACAAGCTCTGGCTCTACGTGGTCCTCTAGGATATTTCTGGGAGGACTGACCTTGATTATTTCCTTAGGGAGTCCCTTGGCTCCAATTGTAATTGGACCCCCATTGTGACCCTTGGCCGCAAAAACAGCCAAAATTGCCATTAGCCCTGTGGCCGGGTGGCTTGTTGGTGAATTGCTCCAAAGATTTATGTGGGTCATACTCCTCTTTAGCTGTCTTAAGGCGGTCCTCGACAGCCTTGCCAAAGAGCACATTGGGTTCGATAGGCATGTTAATTAAGGTGGCCTGCGTTTCTGATTTAAAATCCGATTGCTGCAGCCACGCGTGACGTTTAATAACGGTACCCTGTGCAATAATTCTTCCGGCGTTGTCTGCAGGGTCAAGGTTGGTCTTAAGTAAGCAGCTTGACCATGCTCTCCCTTCTGCGGCCACCTGTGCTAGCTGGGATTTCAGTGGTTCCGGGGCAGACGACAGTAAGGACGACACTTCCTCCCATTTGTGGCAGTTGTAACTGGCCAAAAGGGTTGCATTATTTGCAATTCTGGTCTGGTAAGCCGGGGAGGAGGCGACTTTTCTGCCCATTGTATAAAGCTTCTTGTTTTCCTTGTCGAGCGGGGCCTCAGAGGAAGCAAGGGGGGTGCCCGCTCTCTTCCTAGTTGTAGTTACGACTAAGAAGTTGGGCTTCAGCGGCCCTCTAATATACAGTGGGTCTGAAGGTGCGGTTTTAAATAGCTACTCTATACAGGGGTTTACAGCCCGTGTGAGGTTAGGGGTCTCTAATGACGGCTGTATCTTGCGCTGTATTGACTTGAGTAGAGGAATAAACTGCGCCACCGTCTTCTTGTCCCCAAGGATCTGTTCTATAAAATCCTTATCCTCCTGTACCTCCTGTGTCTGTATTTGAAAGTGCTTTGCCGCCCTGGCTAGCACCTCATTAAGAAGGGGTTGGTTGTCAATAAGAGAATCAGTGACATGGGGGTCCTGATCAATAGGTGAGTCCATAGGATACATATTGGCCTCTGGGTCAGCATCTTGGTCTTCATCGTCCCCATAATAAGGGTCTGCTGCATCATCCTCGTACTGAGGGTCAGCTGCCTCTACAATTGAGAGGTCTTCATGTTCAGAGTCCAGGTCATAGAGCTCTATGACTGTGCTTCGCACTGAAATTTCGGTATGAGACCTTTTAGTAGGGGGTTGAGAAGGTTGAGCAGAGACTTGTGACCCAGAGGGAGCTGTAGTGGGGGGAGTGGAGTGGAAACTTTCGAAGTAGGCAGGGTCCTTTTTGTAGAAATTGGCCATACAGGACATTCTCCTCATGACCCAGTCTATTTCTTGTGATGACCATTGTGTTGAACTTAGGATGACCAAGGGTTGGGAAGGAAGTCCTAAGTCTTCATCTGTGGGAGGAATTACCCCAGATTTCTTACGCCTAGCCTCTAGAGGTTTATCCTTATGAGGGATGGGCCTAGATTCTTGAGTTTTTTTCTTATATGGGGTTTTATCCTTATGAGGGCTTTGTCCCTATGAGGGGTCTTTGAAGACTTCTTTTTGTGCTCTTCCCCCCCCCCCCCCGGCGCACAGAGCCGTGTTTCCCCGACTGTTTGAGGCCTACTACCTGACCTGACGCAGAGCGTCGACTTTCAGGTGTGGGTACGGCTGAGGCCTCGTCTGCGGACGATCGGCACCCGGAGGCAGTGTTACACGCGACACTTGCGCCGTCTTCCGAGGGTTGGTCCCGGTCATGCAGCGATCTCGAGCGAGAGTGCTCAGAGGACAGAAACTGTCATGGCCACAGGCCCCAGAACACAAAAACCGCACCATCTATTGATGGGGCAATGGGTCACTTAACTCACTCCTTAGGGACCCATAAACACAGGGGTCCTGGCTGGACTCCGTCCTGGCGCCTTTGACGCCAGGCTCATATAGAGATGTGAGCAGGAACACTTTATTTCAGTGCAGGAGTGCTTTTATTTTACAAGAACTTTCCAGGAGCTGAAAGCCTTTATTCCAGAGAACATACTCATGTGCGGACTCATCGGGTGTGGCAGGCAGGCTGAACCCGGCGGGTGTGGCTTCAGAAGCTGAGCTGTATAAGATGCTCCATCCTTAAGGCCGGTGCTTCGCCTTACGGTGCACTCGCGTGCAACGTGGCACTCACCGCCGCTTGGACCAGTTTACTTACCTTTGAAACCAGGCGTTCTCCTGCATACTCACCTCCAGGAAACCGGTGCTTCATCGCTTCATCTGCAGACTCATCTCCTGACATCCAGTGATCTTGATCCCGACCCCGCAGCACTGCACTCCGCATCCACGAACTCTGACCCTGTGAAGAAGAAGACAGACAAGGTTTGAACATCCGTCCCAGGGCCGCGCTGCATTTGAACCCCACGCGCCCCCTAGTTAACAACTTACCAGCTACTTTACCACTGCAGCTTTGATCCTCATTCCCTCCGGCTGCCGCCTCGAGCTCCACAGCTTCTGCTGGGCCGGCAACATCACCTGCAAGGGAAGAAAGCAAAAGATCAAACATCAAAAGTGGAGCGGACAGCAATACAAGACAACTAACTTTACAATACAACAAAAACAGACGAGAAAAGACAAACAGGAACACTTACCTGAAGTATAGTGGCTTAGTCGCAGCAGGACTGGACTACCACGTGCAAGGGACCAGTGAAGGAACTCGGTCCAGATCATACAAGCGGCCCTGCCAGAAGCAGCAGGACGGATTGCTCGCCAAAACTAATCAGCAGGTGAGCTTTCCAGGGACAGCGCATCCCACGGGTACCACGGTTTTGGAGAAGGGGTCTGGAAGGGGATCAGGCGCACAAGCTGGCATACTCATGCCCCCTATTCTCCATGCAGGAGCAACCCCGAGCAGCATCACCTATTACCACCAGTCACCACATAAGCACAGAGGGCGAAGTCGGACCCGAGTGACCTCACCCCAGGAGGGCTGCAACAGTGCCCCAACGCCTCTGCAGAGACCAGGTGAGCGTAACAGGGACTCAACAGACCTTTCCTTGGGTGTCGTGTGTTTTCGACCACTCGACCCATGTGTCGAGTCTTGACTTGGGGTTGTGTGGTTAGTGGTGGATGGAATTGTTGCGCTTCTGCAACCGGGTGTTGTCCCCACAACAGGGCCGCCAGCCTGTCCTCCAGGGTTGGGGCCGGCGCTTGGGTGGCAAAAGCTACCCCGTCGCCCTCGCTGACCGAAACGGCAGCGTACTGCCATCACTGAAGAGCCTCGACGCTCAACAAGAACCTTCGACGTGGTCTCTTGGGAGACACAACTTACAGACTAAATGCTCATCGACCCACAGAAATGTTCTATTGCACTTGTGACATAATTTAAAGGGGGTCTTGTCCAGAAGTGCAAACTATGGCAGCTGGGCGAAAGTAGTGTAAGAAAAGGGGCACAAATGACCTCCCCCCTCTCTCCCTACTGGCTGGGCGAGGCCCGGGGCGGGCTTCCAAGGCCGAACGGTCCGTCACGGTAGTTTTTCAACAGGCAGTCTCTCTGTCTTCACCGGCATGATATTTTGATGATCAGTGAAGTAAAGGGTAGAAAGAATGAACTATCAGTAATTAAAATAAGTAAATGGTTTTACGCCAAAAGAGGAAATCCGTTACACGTGTCCGTTTAGAATGGCAGAAAAAAACAATCTGAGGGACCTCGATGCTTGAGGGATCATGGGTACAATGGACGTCACACTAGGAATAGTATTACTGGCACACCCTGTCGATGTCCCTTTTCGAGTTTCGAAAACAACAAGTGTAATACTCCGCAGCTTCCACTAGATGTCAGCCTATACACAGCCTATGCACAGCATGTGATCTAAGCAGATTCCACAAGCCTCAGAAATATTTATATATATTGTACTTGTACCGGTCTAAAGGGAATTATTGTGTTGCTCTGTGTGAATTCACTGTAGCCATAGACCACTCGTAAGCCCTCCTAAAGGTAAGCCTTAACCCTCTGCTACCTACCTTCATTTGCTTTGGCTAGCCTTCAGTGTCTTTCCTGTTCACCATAGTAGGTTGGCCTCCAAAAATACATCCCCATGGTTGGTTTTGTAAACCCATCTTAATACACCGCTAATCGCAAATTAAGAAGTGTTTGTATTATGGGTCCTGGGGCTTCTTAAGTACCGGGCAGAGAGGGGAGGTCACCCCAGGAGGTGTTTTGAACCTAGTTATTTCCCACTTTTGCCAATGACAGTCACCACATTTTGTTTTTCTGCAGAAATACAGATGTAAGTATTGGTAAAGTATATAGGGTAGAAGGAAAAGGAAGTATGGGCACAGGGGTCTCCCCCTGCTTTTTGCAGCAAAAAAAAGAAGTTGTGAAATTTGCACAAAGAAATTTGGCAAAATGTAATTTGGCAAAGACAGTTGGGAAACCTTCAAAGATCTGGTTACAGACCCTGCGGTGGACCATTCTTCAAGGGCAGTATACAATTCAGTGGGGGCAACGGTAAAGCTTGCACACTGTGACTGACGGTTAGGAAAGGAGAGCTGGTAAAGTGCACCAAACAGCAGAGGTTTAAGGAACACAGCTGACTGGCAAAATATGACATTTCTTCACTGACACCACAGTCTCAGACAACTCCCCTAGAAGCAGGTTGGATGCCAAGTTGGCAATGGCTAGAGGGAAATTCATGGCAATCTTAAAGGAAAATAAAAGACTTGGAAATCTTACCAATTCACAAGTTTACTCATCTTAGACTTTTAGAAAACTAGAAAAAAACCGACCCAAAATGACCAGTTCTTAAAAATCTACTTACAGAACTGAGATAACTCAATATGCTGAGGGTAAACAAGAATGATACCGTCTTAAAACTAAACAGAAACGTTATGATTTTGACTTAAAAGCAGGTGCAATATAGCCTCCTCAGCACTGGTTTCAGCATAATGAACCCATGGGATACACTTGGTCATACCCCAGGAAACAGTGTCAGTAATATCTCTTTTGATTAACAAGTGTCCGACAGACATTTCCTTGGTCAAACCCAAAAGGAAATCCAAATCCTCAGATGCATCCTAAGATAGGAAAAAATTGAAATGTTGCGTTTTTCTCCAGAATGTGGGATGAATATCACAAAAGGAAGGAGGCACTATTGACCTGCTTTAAGGGCAACCCAAAATGGAGGTACACCTTTCTGCCACCGGCATCACAGATCCTGCTTTATTTAGCCAAGGAAAGTGACATTTGGGAGGCAGGAGCCTGCCCCTTACCCACGGAAGCAGAAACTGCAGCAGGCTATGCCGACAAGCTTGGCACCTGCCTTACACAAACGCACCATTCTCCATGTGAAGACGTATACATGGCATCCAGAATCTTACACAGCTGGCACCAAAAAAGGGCTGTTTCCAAGGAGCTTCAGCCGACTCTAGCTTCTAGGCATCTAAACGTAAGAAAGAGGAGGATTCTCCATGTTTTATTTTGGTAAAAATGGACCCAGAATCTGAAGGCTTCTATGTGGGAGAGTGGAGGCAAGCCAAAGGCATCCAAGTCTTAACATAATACCCCTGAATTGTCTGTTGGTGGGAGGAGCAGCACCTTCTCAGACGTGGCCGTGTCATCTACATCAAAAGCCTTACAAGGGGCTGCAGCCACATTAGGAGGAAAGACTGGCAGAGTATACATGGGACAAACATACAAAGCTGGACCGGACCCAGTAGTAATCAGTCTTTGAGTTTGTCTGCCAAAATATCCAGGAACTTCTCCAAAGACAAAACACCATGGAACCAGTCAGACTACGGCCAGGAGGAGGCTAAAGCACCACCCCCTCCTCTGAATAGCATCTGAATTTCATTTGTAAACAGTTGTAATTCACCAAAAGAGGACTAAGAGACAGCCCTTGAGATTCCGGGGTGGAGGGCACAAGCGGCAGCTGATGAATATTAAAAATCACCAGTCTTGGGCATTTAACATTGGTCAAAAACAGGTTCCAGACTATGTCTAATGGGGAGTCAGGCTGGCTACACACATGGAATCATGCTTCCTCTTGTGGCTACTCTGTTGCTTGTCAGCACCTCAATCTGGGAAGGAAGAAGCACTTGATAACAGGTTCCAAAGATCCTTGTATGCTGCCGGACCGTCTGGCGGCAAGGCAGAAAGTTTATGGTAAGACATGGGTCTTAATCTCCAAGCAATTTTTTTTGCTATTTATATAACGCTACAAACCCTTAGGTATCTGAGCACTGCTTATTTCCCATGGTGTGTGGTGCTCATTTATCGACCTCGGAAGGATGAAAGGCTGAGTTTGGCCCTGCCGGGTTTCGAACCTGCGGCAGCAGGCTCTGCACTGATGTCAAAGCGAACGCTCTACTTGCTGTGCTATCGAACCGGCTATGAACTGTAGGTAACAACTCTGCTGATTCTGGGGATTTTGTTGAAGCAAGATCAATCCCAGGGCAGCTATGACCAGTGTGGTACGCAGCTGAAGTATTGGTATCTTTCATTGGTACTGTAGTAAAAGCCGAATGGTTACCTGTGCAATGGAATGCCCTTTTCTGAGTCAGCTTTCTACAATTCTGGATGTAAGGTAGAATGCTGTTTTTGTGCGTGCAAGGTAGCTTCTCAGCATAGTTTGCTCTAGTTTCTGCTTCCATGGATAAAGGAAAAGTTCCACCCTCCCAAGTTTCACTTTCCAGCACTGAAAAATTGGTTGGTAGTCCACATATTTTAGAAAGCCCAAAGATTACCTCTGCAGTGGAAGGCCCACAATGGACTGTTCCTTTAAGGTCCAAAAGAAAAACACCACCACCAACTGAGGGAGAGACGTTCCTCCTTCCACAAAAAATTTAAAACAAAGAAAACGTAGTTTGTTGAAATCGTCACAAAGACAGACCTAAAAATAAGGCAAAAAAGACCACACTGAAAATAATGGAGCGAGAGGAGCTCCAAGATCACTATGTGGAAAAATAGGAACTGGCTGTTGAAGCATGGTGTACATAGCAGAGTGTAGGTGCTCCGGTGGGTAAAGGAGGGTTTGTGTACTAGGAGTCTTTATTCTAAATTCCAAAAAGCCCCTTTAACACAGAATCTCTAGAGCAGTATTTTGACCCAGCCTGTTGCAGGAGCAATTCTTTCACAACATGATGGGAAGTAGGGAGAACTTTCATGGCAGTAAGAATCACTCTTGTGCCTTCATATTTTGTATTCATAGCATTGCCGCCATTGTTCCATTCTTCATTAGAAAGACAGGATGACATTATATTTGCTGCATCCACAGAACACTCGACATTTTGCTCTGTCCTCTTGTCAGAAAGCATCCAAACTAATGTGTGTATGCCTTGCAGAACTAACAGATCTAGTGACCTCTGTTGCACAATACCACACATGATTTTAGTCTGAGATAACATGCAGCACCAAAAAAAAATGAATCAACTGTTAGAACGGCAAATAAAGAAAGCACACTATAACGGTGAACATACCTGTTACATTAAGGAATCTACATGGAAAACATAAAAACATGCAATTTTTCCAAGATATCAATTTGCAAACATGCAGGCCGAATTACAGATATTTAAGACTAGCCTTTAGAGTATTGCATACCTTTGAGTGCATCTTTATAAATGCTAAGAAACAGCTTGAAGATATCTTTGGGAAGAGTGTCTTCATTCGGTAGACGTAACAAAAGAATAATCAGTTCTGCTTGTCCCAGGCCATGTAATCCATTAGTGGCAAAGAACCAGCATTTTTCTGAGGAATCTTAAAAGTAAAGCAATCAGATAAAAAAATGATTCCATACAAACAAAAGCAGATGCATATTTTTACCACAATCACTTGTTGGGAAACCGCACACACAAAAAGAAACCTTTAAATGCTACATTAGAGAACATGACTCCAGCCTTGAAAATTCCATAGTTGTATTTGTTTATTTATAACGCGCAAACCCACAGGCCCAGGGGCATCAGGGCGCAATTTGTACAAGGTTGCAAGAAAAGAACATACAGGGATATAAATTACAATAAAAGTGTGTCAAAACAGCAAAAAACAAACTTAATAATTACAAATATTACACAGGGTACAGTATCCCTAGGCTCAGCAGAGGAAGTATCCCTGAGGTAGTTGGGAGGGTAGCAGCCCGGAAATCATGTAAGGGAACAGGCGGGCTGGGTAAGTAGGACAAATGTCTGACACAACTATTGCTGGTCAAAGAGCCAGGATTTGGTTTTATTCTTGAAGGTGTTGAAGGAGTCTTCAGCTCTGATGGCAGCGGGGAGGGTATTCCAAAGTTTGGGGGCTAGGACAGGGAAGCTGGTGCCTCCGGCTTTTTGGAGCTTAAACCTGGGGATAGTAAGGCAGTTAGTCTGGGCAGTTCTTAGTGGACGGGCAGTGGAGTGGCGCGAAAGCCGACTGTAGAGATAGATCGGAGCCTTGTTGGCTAGGCATTTGTGCGTGAGGGCAAGCGTTTTTAGGGAAATTCTCTGCTTCACGGGTAACCACTTAAGGCTAGTTCTGGCTTCTGAGATGTGGTGGTTACGAGGGATGTTCAGGGCTGCTCGAATTGCATTGTTCTGGGTGGTTTGGAGTTTGGATAGGTTTTCTTGGCTAGTGCCTAAATATAGAGCACTGCAGTAATCTATTTTTGCCATGATAAGTGTTCTCGCTAGTGTGACGCTATTGTGGGTGGTGAGGAAAGGTCTACAGGCTGAAATGAGTTTGCACGTGTAGGCGGAGGTGGACCTGACTGCATTAGTTTGTCTTGACAAGGATAAGGTGGAATCTAGGTAAAAGCCTAGTGTTTTGGTGTCTTTCGAGACTTGTATGGAGTTGCCGTCTATGATGAATGACTGATAGGATGGCTCAAGTTTGCTAAGGCGTTGTGAAGTACCCAGGATAAGTAGCTCCGTCTTATCGTCGTTCAGACATAGCTGGTGCTGGGCCATCCAGGCTTGGATGACCAAGTAGACGTCATTGAGGGCCTTGGTGTCAGCAAGATAATCACCAGAAATGGGAATGAGTATCTGGGTGTCGTCCGCATAGTTGGTGTAGGAGACACCCAGATAATCAAGCACATCAAAGAGTGGTTTCGTGAAGATATTGTAAAGAGTAGGTGACACGCAAGAACCCTGAGGAACACCGCAATGAATAGGGGAGGGAGCTGCGGCAGAGAAGGGTGCAAAGACCCTCATAGATCTGTTGCTCAGGAAGGATTTGATCCAGGCCGCTGCGGAGGGAGAGAAGTTGGCAGCAGAGTGGAGGTGCCTGCAAAGGATCTGGTGGTTAACCAAATCAAATGCGGCGGAGAGGTCGAGGAGTAATAGCATTGCTAATTTGCCCTTGTCCTTCAGGACTTCGATCTGGGTTTTTAGGTCTAGTAAAGCCGTTTCGGTCCCATGTCTGGGCCGAAATCCGGATTGTCGTAGACCTAACAGATTGTTAGATTCAAGGTAGTTTTGGATCTGCAGATAAGCTGCCCGGTCCAGTATCTTCAGCAGAAATGGTACTGTAGTGATGGGTCGGAAGTTCGTGGGTATGCTTGGGTCAAGGGACGGTTTTTTTAGTAGCGGGATCACCCAGGCGTCTTTAAGGTTGTCCGGGACAATACCTGTTTCAAAGGATGAGTTAATGAAGGTTGTAATGAATGGGGCTAGGTCATGGGCGGAGTCCTTAATGATGGGAGCTGGGCACGGGTCACCTTGGCAGTTGGAAGGTTTCATCCTGAGGATGATGCTTTCTACTTCGGTGACAGTGAGCGGTGCGAAGGTGAAAGGTTTGATGTTGGCAGAGTTGGAGAAGGTGGGCCTAGTGGGGGAGAATGAGCGGTTGTCCCGCCTCAGGCAGTCCTGTTTTTCATTTATTTTAGATTGGAGCGTAGAGATTTTGTTTAGAAGGGCTGCTTGAATGTTAGCACACCATTTGCTGTCTTTCGTGCAAGTGTCTGGCGGGGAGACTGGGGTTTCGAGCTCTTTTAGGACTCTAAAGAGTTCCTTGGAATTAGAGTCGGCTTGCATGATACGATTATTAAGCGATTCTTTTTTAGCAGTGATGATGGCGTCTTTATAAGTGAGGGAGGCGAGAAGGAAGCCGTCTTTATGCTCATCAGAAGGGTGGCTTTTCCAACGGTTTTCCGCACAGCGTTTGGCTTTGCGGAGGATTCTTAGCTGTGGAGTGAACCATGAGTTGAGATGTGCTCGTGGTTTAGCCTTCCTGGTTTTAATTGGTGCTATGGTGTCAATGGCCGTGAGCATCGTTTGGTTGTAGATGTCTGCTAGGGAGGTGGGATCAGAACAGGCGTTGGTCGCCGCATTAAGAGAGGGGAGTAGCAGTGGGAGGAGTTGTTCTCTTGTTATGTTTTTTTTATTACGGGTGGGGAGGGCTGGGGCTATGGGTGTTAGGGCTCGCGGGGTAGCTTCAATGTTAAATGTTATGATGTGATGGTCAGACCATAAGCAAGGGGAGTTATTGAGGACCTGGATGTTGCAGTTGGAACCGGCTAACCAATCGATGGTCCTGCCTTTGATGTGGGTCGGTTCTTGTATGTACAAGGTGAGGCCAAGGTCGGTAAGAGCATATTCCAGATCAGTTGCTACAGGATCCTTAGGGTCACCGCGACCAAGATTGAAGTCACCTAAGATGATTGTTTGGGAGTTGTTTTTAGTTTTGTCAAGAAGAAGAGTGGAAATTTCACTGACAAAGGTGGGTGCCGGCCCTGGAGGCCTGTAGATAAGGTGAAGGGTGGCCGTTTGGTTAGGTGTTAGTAGTAATTTGATTGTCAGCAGTTCAGCTGATTCAAGTTTGGATTCGGATACCACTCTTAGGTCAAGGGAGTTTTTGTGGATGAATGCCACGCCGCCACCTCTAGTATGGGTAGAGGAGCGGTCACAGCGAGTGATGCCATAGTCAGGCGGTAAGGCCAAGGATAGAGAAGGGCCAGAGGCGGCATGTAGCCAGGTTTCAGATATGGCAATGAAGTCAAGGTCGGCAGTGGTGATAAGGTCGGCTATGTCAAGAGCGTGTGCTGTGAGAGATCTAGCATTGATGAGGGCACACTTGAACACAGGCAATTTAACCCCTGTGGTCTTAGTTTTGCAAGTGGCGGTGGGCGAAGGTGGGCTGGGTGGAGTGCGTGGGGCTTGCTTGGTAGTGTTGGTGCGGGAAGGACGAATGCGGAATCTGGTGCCTAGTCTCGTGTTCCTGAGAGTGAGAGGGCAGGGTTGGTTGGGGGTAGGTTTTGTGGCAAAGTGTTTGAGCCAGAGGGCTGGGTCATTGAGGTATTGGTTGATCTGGTTGCAGGGGTGGTGAGCGTCAACGGTAGTTACTGAAGGACTCGTTGAGGGTGTCAAGGTCATGGTGGGTGACGCTAGGTCAAGTGGGTAAGGGCAGGCCAGGTTATTAGCCTCAATGGTAGGAGTGGCTGACTTGGGTGGTTGAGTGAATAGGGACAGATGTGTGGTAAGGAGGTAATGCAATAGAAGGCGCACGCTGATGTGCATGATGGTGGTGCTAGCTGCCAGAGTGGGTTCCCTATTAGCTAGTTGGCAGGGACAGGAAATGGTCTGTAGGCGACCAAGAGGCACAACACAATTGAAGTGGTCTGTAAACGACCTTAAGGCACAACACAATTGAAATGGTCTGTAAGAGACCTTAAGGCACAACACAATTGAATGGTCTGTAAGAGACCTTAAGGCACAACACAATTGAAGTGGTCTGAAAGAGACCTTAAGGCACAACACAATTGAAGTGGTCTGTAAACGACCTTAAGGCACAACACAATTGAATGGTCTGTAAGAGACCTTAAGGCACAATACAGTTATAAGGTGGTCTAGTAGTGGCCCAGAGGCACAATATACTTATGATATGCTATAGTTCGAGAGTTTCAAGGGTGGCCGGAAACACGTTCATAGAATCCCTCACGACTGGAGAGAGAAAAGGGACAACGTTTGGAGGATGGCTCCGGAGCACACCTGACAAGTGAAATGATTCCCATATATACCAGATTGTTTTGATGTCCTTGCAAGTTCTGCAGCATTCTGTTCTGTCTCGGAGCAGGAGGGAATGGTGTCTTGAGCAAAAGATCATATGAAAAGAAAAGATTTAGTTTCCATCTAATTATTTAAATTATATCCAAGATTTCCTCTGGGTTTTCTATGGAAAGGCTAGATACACTGCCCAATTCTCCTTCTTTGCTACTTGGTTCAGGTTTCTAAAAAAACAAATACGTCATCAGCTTATAGCTCATTGGAGCGGCAGAAGGTGGACTTGCTGGTGGGAGGATACGGAATATGGGAGCAAACTGTCCTCTCAACATTCGAAGGATAACTTGAAATTGGGTCCGAAAGAATGACATGCCCCATCTCCATACATGGAAGCATTGAGGAGCAGATGCTTTTAAACAAAAGAAAGAAGATATGAACAAATAAAAGACAAAAAGAATACATTGTCAATGACCATCTTTGTTAGAAAATGGGTTGTGTTTCACAAAGAGTACCTGCGCATGAAGTATCAGTCTGATTATTTGACACTTAAAACCATTACCACAAAAAAGTAATATGATCCACTCGACATACCTCTCATTCCTTATAATTACAATGCTGTAATTTCAATGTTAAATATATCTGCAACAATATGCATTACTTTCTAGCCCAAAATCTACATTGTTTTAGGGTGACCTCTTACGACGTATTACTGTTTTAGGTGTAAGTCTCCAGAAGTTTATTCAAGTTTCTTTAGCAAGAACTAAAGAAAATGGAAGTGACTTGTAGAGGTTTCCACCCAACCCCGGTCAACACAGAAAATACTTTAGAATTCTGTTTCTACACAACCAGTGTCAGCAAAAACAAACGCACCCTTCCGTCCCTGCATACTCTCTATGCATTATATGTGCTGCTCTACCCTCATTTCCTTAATATTCATTGACCAGTAAAGTAATGCATGTCATTCTTGTGACGGGGCTTTGGAGATCGCGCAGAAAGAGACTTATGAATGCACTGGGATTTAGAGCGTACTAATACAGAAATCCTAATTCAGTTGAATAATTAATTCACATTCTAACTTTCATTTACTCCAATCTGAATGTGGGGTAGGATTACAAATAATTAAAATGATAGTAAAGGATTTAAGCAATTAGAGTTAGGTGGTGAGGTTCAGAAAGCGGTAGAACTGCCTCTGCCAGCCTGGATTGTTATGATTTGACCGTGACATCACAGTAAGCAACAATCAGAGATGGTTTCAGTGATTGTAAAGAATAACTGAACTAATATTGAATAGACGGATGTGCATTTAGCAAAATATCTGAGACGAGAAATAAAAACATGAACAGGCGAAGTTATATGATGAAATTTGTAAAGCTGATTTTAATAAACTGTAGAAGATATTGTTGCTCTTCGACATCATCAAAACCTAATAACCAATCAGACATTTAAATGCATTGAGACCAAAAATAACATTCATGAGTCATTATGCATATTCATAAAGTAGCAGTACAGTAATTAAGTAACAGTCAGTATGTGTACATGAGGAAAAGATTCACGTAATTATAGCACACCTCCATAGGAGTATTTAAATATAATGAATCATTTTAATAAGGCAGGTTGTGATAAGTGCATAAGGAAGGTGAAACACCGCCTCCACGCTGCAGAAGGAGCAGCACACAGTTCTGAAAGTGCTAATGGTTGATAGCCTAATCAGTCTAAAATACACAATGGATGTGTGTTCCCAAAAAAACACATATTTGAACAAGACAGCTTGTTTCTTATAATAGCTTCTGTTTTGGAATTCTTTCAGAGCCAAAAACAATAGCATCTCTAAGTAGTAAGCAGGATCTGGTAACCAACAGAAACCATAAGGATTACAATAATGGATATACACCAATCCCTGCAAAACCATCAATGCTTGATGAGGGCGGTGGGTTAGGTTTTCTGTATAAATGCACAAAATATGGGGTCATGTGATCTAGTAATATTGATCACATCATAAAAAACATAGGCTTTCTTTAAAGAAATCAATTTCAACATTTATTATTTTACACAATGTATTATTTCCAGAGAGATCATATATTACATTACCCTAGTACGGAAAGTTTTTGTCACAAGAAATCTTCAGCAACTTACAATAATATTGAAAGTGCAGGGAGTGTAAATTGTAAGCGTGAAGCATGACCATGAGGTGTGAAAGATCCACGTGTCTTTCCCAAGCACGTTCTACTCCAAGAGTGGAGGAAGGGCGGGCGTGCATGTGAATCTAAGCAGATACAAGCATCAGAAATACGATAATGGCGAGTAATGTATCGCCTTCTGCGGCTTGAGGATCTGCTTACAATCACATACTTTGCATAGATTAGCAAGCAGTACTAGCAGAAGGAGGTGGGTTATAAGAAGGTAGCGCTGCAAAAAGATGTTTCAGCACTGCTTGTCCCACCTTTGTATCACCCCTAGAATGCGTGTCCAGACAGTAATGTGAGGTGAAGGTGTATATTGAACTTTAAGTGGCATCCTTGCAAATGGCATCTAGAGGCATGTTTGCTATGAAGGCTAAGGTTGCTACAGTGCCTCGAGTGGAGTGTGCTATGGGCTTAAAGGGCAATGTTCTCTGAGCAACAGAGTTGGATGCAGTTGACAATCCATTTAGAAATCGGCGTCTTAGAGATCGGGTCCCCTTCTCTTCCAGCGGCTACAGATACAACGAAACAATCTGTCTTTCTGATTGACTGTCTTTTGAAGGTAGAACATGACAGCTCTGCATACATCCAGTGTATGTAGACTTCTCTCTACTCCGTTTGAAGGGTTTTGGAAAAACGCAGGTAGCTCTATGCATCGATTGACATGGAATTTTTAAATGAATTTGGGCGAGTAGCGAGGATGTGGGCGTAGCACCACTTTGTCCTTGTATATTACTACAAAGGGGTCTTGCAGTTCACTAACCCTTCGGATAAAGTTATAGCTATTAGGAAGGCTGTTTTGTATGCAAGGTGCTTAAGCCTGGCTTTGTGCATAGGCTCAAAGGGGATACCCATGAGCCTTGTGAGCACTACATTGAGGTACCAGCCGGGAGAAGGATTAGAGATGCGAGGGTACCTTTTTTGACGCCCTCCATGAAAGCCTGAACTACGGACACCTTCCACCACAAAAGTTTGTGAGTGGAGAGAACCGCTAGGTGTACTTTAAGTTAAAGACTAATCCTGAGTCAAGTAGTTAGAGGAGATAGTTAACTATATTGGTTGGTGAACAGTCGGTCGGATTGAGAAACCGTGTTCGGAACCACAACACAAAGCGTTTCCATTTGTTAAAATAGCAGTGTCGTGTGTTAGGCTTGCGCGCCTCTGAGTATTTCCATGCACCCATGGTCTAGATTAACGTGACCAAATTCAATGATCTCAGGAACAAAGCTGCTAAATTCAGCTTCTGAGGGCATCAGTGCAACGTTGTTCCCTGATAATGGGTCAACAGGTTGTTTGTGCAGGGTAGCTTCATGGGAGGACACAGTGACATTTTTGGGTGTGAGAACCAGATCTGGTGGGCCCACATTTGAGCCATCAGGATTAGAGCTACTTGTTCCTGGTGTAACTTGTGGACTATTTTGTTGAGAAGGGGTTTGGGGGGAGGGTGTTGTGTAATGGTGGAAGCATATGAAAATTTCCCTGACCAGTTCATCAGCAGTGCGTTCCCCTTGGATCCTTTCAGAGGAAACCTGGACACACAATCTTGGCGTTGCATGTTTTCTAGGGTCGAGAAAAAATTGTCTATTTCTGGGAAACCCCAGTTTGAGAAGACGTTGTGTAGCACGTCTGTGTTGAATTGCCATTCATGCACTGAGGGTAGCATTGTACTCCTGCTTAGCATGTCTGTCAGAGAAATGAGTTCCCCATGAACATGTTGGCCCACTAGGAACATGCGATATAGTGCCCACCGCCAGACGTTCTGGGCTAGTTTGGACAGCCCTGGAGAATGTGTTCCCCGCCCCCCCTGTTTATGTAAAACATGGCTGTAGTGTTGTCTGTGAGGACTAGGACTGTTCTGTGAGCTAGCCGAGTCTTGAAGGCTTGAAGTGCCTTGAGAACTGCTAGAAGTTCCAGAGAGTTGATGTTTTTTCCGGTCAGTGCTTGTGTCCACAGGCTGTGAGCGGTATGGTGAAGGAAGTCAATGCCCCACCCGGTCATAGACGCATCTGTTGAGAGAGCGGCTTGGATTGCCTGAGTGGAAAGATTTTCCCTTTGGCAGATTTACTCAGTTACTCTATTCCTTCACTGTATCGACTATTGCATTGGACGCACGCGTAGCTTGGCATGAGGCACTATGTAGATGCAGGAAGCCATCATTCGCAGCTGGTGCAATGCCTTCTGTACCGTCACCTGACGACCGGCTACATGCTGAGTTATTTGAAACAGTAGGTTTTGGACCCTCTTTCGGAGGGATAGACTAGCCAGATGTCTGTCTTGATTAGTGCCCCTAGAAATGGCTTTACTTGGATGGGCACTAGACTGGACCTCTTTTTTATGGAGAAGCCCAATTGAAACAGCAGATTGATAGTTTGCTGCGTGTTTTGAAGGCACCACTAGGGGGAATCCTCAGTAATTAGCCAGTGTATGTAAGGGTACACTGGAACGGACTGTCTTCGCAACTGTGCGGCTACCATTGCTAGGACCTTGGGGGCTGATGCAATGCCAATGGCAGCACTTTGCAGTGGTAGTGCTCGTCTCCCAATTTGAATCGGAGGTATTGTTGTTGTGTGTCAGCAACATTGAAATATGAAAATATGCATTTTTCATGTCCAATGTCGCCATTTAAACCCCGTTTTTGATAGTGGAATGACTTCCTGCAACATTTTCAACCTGAATTTCTGAAGCTCGACACGTGCGTTTGCAGGGCGCAGGTCCAGCACTGGGCGCACTGTCAGATCTTTCTTTGGAACAAGGAAATGCATTGAATAAACACCTTGATCTTGTTCCGTGAGGGGCACCAGCTCAATGGCTCCTTTTTTGCAACAGAATTTAGATCTCCTCCTTGAGGATGTACGCGAGGTGGATAGTGGCGAGGTGTTTTGAGGAACTCCACAGAGCATCCCTTAGCCACTGTATCTAGGACCCAGCGGTCTGATGTTATTCCCTCCCATTGCTGGGCAAAGAGTGTTATGTGACAACCGGCTGGGAACGCATGGGAGGGAACGTGGATCGGCACGTCATTTGGCGGCAGGGTCTGCTGCGCCTCTAGAGGCTGCAACCCTGCCTTGTCATTTTCTGCAGCTGCTCCTCTAGAGGCTGCAGCCCTGCCTTGTCATTTTCTACGGTGAAACCCCTGCTGCTGGTATTGGCAGGATAATCGAGCAGGTGGGCACCGGACATGCTTGCTCTGGCTTGGCCTTGCTTTCCTGAGCCTTGTGCCTGAAAGTTTTGGCATGTGTTAAACGCTCCCCTGGGGATTTATTTATTTATATAGCGTGGAGGCAGCCCAGGGGCATTGAGGCGCTGTTACTTGTAAGAGCTTAGTTACAGATGAAGGGCTTATTGAAAGACCACAAGTCTGAATGGTCTCATGCTCCTTTTTTGCTGTTTCCAGCTGGTGATCGACAGCTTTGCCGAAGAGAACCTCCTCGATGGCCATATTAATTAGGGGCGCCTGTGTCTCTGGCTTAAATCCAGAGTCTCTGAGCCAGGAGTCTCTTTTAAAAAGGGTACCCTCTTCAATGACTCTTCCTGAGGTGTCCAGTATATTCTTCAGGATGTTTTGAGAGACTTGCTTTCCCTCAGAGGTGATCTTAAGAAGATAGGATCATGTCAGTTCTGGTACTGAGTCTAGATGTCGTGAAACCTCATCCCATTGGGTGCTGCTGTAACTGGAAAACAAGGTGGTATTGTTTGCCATCATGGTAAGGTATGCAGCAGAGGTCAGGATATGTTTTCCCAGCACTTACAATCTTTTGCACTCCTTGTTGGGAGGTTGCTCAGAGGTTGTCATGATGCCTACCCCCGGAGCACCAGGCCAGGCCCAGCACCCCCGGAAGCAGGCATCATGCCCTCGGGTAAAAGCCCAGCGGCCCCTTATAGGGGCTCTTTGGACTCAGTCCTGGCGCCTTTGGCGCCAGGCTCATGTTGGACATCAGTCCTGGCGCCATAGGCGCCAGGCTCATAAAGGGAGGTGTTTTGTGCACTTATCTGATGCAGACCATGCTGCACGCTTCAGGCCTCCCTGAGACCTGAAAGGGACTATTTTTTCATAGGGACTATTTTTTCACTCGGGTGTGGCCAGGGAAGGATACATACCTAGTTGGGGAAGGATACATACCTGGGACTTCTTTGGAGGCTATTTAAGCCACGCCCAGACAGCAGCTCATGCTTCGTGTTGCTCTGCTTCCTGCAGCTTAATGCTCACCGTGTCTGCTCCTGCTCTCCAGCCACGCCCGCCTCAAACCTGGAAGACCTGCAAGGAAGGAAGAGAAGAGAAAGGTGAAAACCAAGGACTATTTCAAACTTCTTACCTGCATCTGGAATCTTCTCGCCAGCATCCCTGAAGAAAGACTTCCATTTAAAAGCATTGCGTTGCTCGCTGCAGCGCCACGCTTCACTCACCTGTCCTCGAGACATCTCCCGGCTCCATCGCGGCTGTCAGCATCGGACGCCACATCTCTGCACCTAGGGGAGAGAGGAAGAAACAAAAGGTGAGCAGAAGGAACACAGAAAGAAAGCCTGATTAACAGCCATAATACTTACCGGCTTTTCTTCCACATTTCGGGTCGGCGCCGCCCCGTTGGCAGGTACCATACCCCGGCCCCTATGGGGAAAGGACAAGAGACATTTCTGGGGAATGACGAGGACATTTAGAGGGATCGCCCTCATCGCTACTCACCTCGGCAGTTTAGCCCCTCGACGCATTGCCTTCATTCTGCACCTGAAAAAAAGGACAGATCACAGGTTAGAAAGACAACATAAAGGGGGCCTCACTTGAACTTTGAACTTTCATACTTACGGCGCATCGCTCAGGAAAGTCAAGTGGATTTTGCCAGCGCCATTCTGAAAACCAGTGAAGTAACTGGACGAACACGCGCCCCTGCACCAGAAGCAGGATGGAGAGTTCATCCTTCCAAACCATAGGGTGAGCTTAAACCGGGGTTTGGAGGAAGTTAGAGAGGAACGAAGGGGGAAGGGGAAAGGGGGGAGCTAGCACACTATTCTGCAGACTGTTAATCCCCTTTCTCATCTGCAGAAGGATATTCCTACGGGCCAGGCAAGCACGATTTGGAGGTCCTGTCCAATCGGTGTTCCGGGTCCTGCGCATCACGCTAGAAGAGGCCACAGCAATCCAGGCTAGACCAGCGCCCCCGTGGGAACCAGGTGAGCGTTACAGAGGTTGAGAGTGGGACACCACCTATCTTCCGTGTAGTGGTCACCACCAGGGAGTACGGCTTGACGTATCCCTTGATGTAAGGGGATCTGAAAGAGGCCCTGAAGGATTTTTCTACCCATGGGTTGACCGCCCTAGTGAGGGAGGGGATAGACATTGATGGAGAGACCCTCTTTTTAATGCACTCCAGAAGAGGACTGGATTGGCTAACAGGTTTCTTCTCATTGAGAATATCTTCAACAAAGTCAGTCCCTAGAGGGCTGGATTAGTCTGTGTTTATGCCAAAGAGGTGGGCAGCTTTCTTTAGCAGCTTTATTTAGCAGCTTGTTGTAGAGGGGCTGGTCTGCAATGGGAGAACACTCACTGCACTCCACTCCCGAAGGGTCAACAGGGTCGACAAAGATGAGGCCTGGGACGTCGTGGTCCTGCAAGTAGGTATCGTCACCATCCTCGCCGGGGTCATCTTGATCATCTATCCAGATGTCCTGGTCTGCTTGCGTGGACTTAAGGTACCCACAGAGAACTTTGTGAGGGCTCCCTGGTTGGCAGGGCTGGGGCAGGGAGAGAAGGTGCCACTGGCACTGTAGGAGGAGCAGGAGGCTGCTCAATAATGACGGACTGGGAAGCTTGTTCATAGAGTCCACGAAGAATGAGATCTTCCCCAGAGTGTCCTCAAACTGTGACTGAGTTTAGGGTGTGGAAGATAGAATGGAGGATGGTGCCACAGGGGTGACCTCTGCCACAGAAGGAGCTTCTTTCTGACAAGGGGCACTGGGTATGTCCTTGGGACTCTCCCTAGTGCGCTTCTTTTTGAGGGTAGAATCTAGAGGAGAGGGTTCTTCTATATATTCTTCAGTGGTCACGGAGGCTTGTTTATGGTGAGCAGAGTGCTCCTTATGATGTTTTACTGAGTGAGAATGTGATATTAGCTTTTTCAACGGCTGTTTGTGTTTCCGCCTCAGCCGTGAAGCAGTGTTTATTCACACCCTTCGCCGGAGTGAGTGTATGATCGTCATGTGGTAAATGCTTCAGCAGAACCACAACAGGCACGGACGGCGGGATGTCGGTAGGCTGGGAGGCGTCAACCGATGGTGCGCAGCCCTCCGTCGACTGAGTCATTGAGGGACGGGTTGGGGGATGCTTCTGGGAAGAGGTGTGTGTGTACCCCAGCTTCGTCAAAGGCCTTCCCCATAGCAGCGCGCTGCAACTGTATCTAGGCTGGGGATAGGTGTGTGGGAACTGGAGGGTTCCGCAGTAGTATCTTCGATCACCGAGTGGGAGTCTCGACAGCCTAGGTCTTCTGGGTCCAGTTCCAAAAATCCTAGCAGCGGTCTCCGACTCTGCCGACATGGTGTTTGCCACCCACCTTTTGGTTATGCTCTCCTTTTGGTTCTTGGGCCTAAAGAGCTTACACGAAGCACAACGGGACACGAGATGATCACGAAAAAGGCAGTGGTTACAGACTATACTTGTCTACCCACGGGAACATCCTGTTGCACTAAGGGCAAAAATTAAAGAGAGTACACTCCATAACAGAGGGTGGACCGAGAGGCAGCAATACGAAAGTAGTAGGGGCAGGAAATGGGGGTATGCATGGGGTTATGTATTCTCCGAAAGGAAAGGATCAGTCCCCCCACTCTCCCTACTGGTTTGGCCGAAGACAGGTGTAGGCCGGAGCCCATTGGCGGAGCAGACGTATGTTTCGGAAGCAAGGATCAGCTGTCGAGAAGCTCGGAGTATCACCCCTCGAATTATTGCATCAAACGCAAGCGACAAGAGACACTTGTGGAAATGTAACTATAAATTAGCGCACAGCTTCGGACTTCGGTAAGAAACAACATGCCATGATGGTGGAAAAGAATTATCGGAGGGACCTCGACGCGTGAGAGATCATGGGTACAGGGTACGCCACACTAGGGATAGTATTACAAGTCACGCCCTATCGACGGTCTTCGAAAACTTCATGTGCAATACTCTGCGACTTCCACTAGATGTCGGCCTAAACAAATAATGTGATTCTAAGCAGATCACAAGACTCAGAAATACATATACATATATATATATATATATATATATATACACACACACACACAAACACACATATAGTTATGGTTAAGTTGCTAAACTCATAGGAAGAGCACTTATTCGGTGGCTTATAACTTCGATCCCCCTGGAGGAATCCTCACCAAACTCTGCAAAATAAAGGATATAGCCGCCTTGAATTTTTTCGCCAAGTTGGCTGAGGTTTCGTGCAGGGGGGAAAGTTATAGTGGGGTCCCAATTTTTTTTTCCATAGACTGAATAGGGAAAAACTTTGTGCATGGCTACAGCCCGAACGGCTGGACGGATTTCACCAAATTCGCGGCAGGAGTGGTGGCTTGGGCCAGTAAGAGTGCTTTTATGTGTTTGTTGGAAATCGGACCGATAATTTTGTTGCAAAGTACTGAAATGTACTTCCCCAAAAAATGTGTGATATCTGGGTCAGCTCCGCGGACCGAAATCTCATTGGCCTGCGGTACGCTGTGCTGTCGCGAACAGTGGATGCGGCCAGTGGTTGGCTGGAGCGTAGCGTGCGTCAAAGTTTTCGAGAAATGCCACCATGGTGTATAGGAGAGTGGCGCACCGAAAGGGGTTGGAAAACATGGTTTGCAGGATCGGCTGCAAAGACATTGGCAAGGGTTTGTGCTGTACGCTGCGGCTGCCGGTGGTTATGTGGAGTTAATGCGTTTGCATTGGTTTGCAGTGGTGGGTTTGTGGTAAAATGTTCCCATGCTTGTCTGACTTGGCGTGTAGTGGTTGTGGGCAAGGCGCAGCTTTTTTACTGCATGGCCATGGCATGTAGAAATAGCCTAGGGCTTGGGCACCGCTCCCGCTATGTAATGCTTCCATGCATGGGAGAGCAGTATTGGCACGTAGCGGGTAAATATGCAGCCTAGTCTGGTCACACCGGTGCTGCAATGTAGGCGATAACGACAAGGAGAAATGGAAGGATTGTTTGGCAGCAGACTGTAGCGATAGCGATATGGACCATTCTTGCAGCTACTGACAGACTGTGTTGGTGGGTAGCTGCACAGCGGACTATCATATGTTGGTCAGTGTAGGTAGACGGTATAGGGGGTGGGGAATGCATTGGAGATAGTATGAGGATATTCGCAGTCAGTGCATTATGTTGTGTTCTGCCTGCAAAGGCCCTACTGCATTGTGTGCATGGTTACGGCCCTTGGTCGTAACACTTTAGCCACTGGTTGGAAGTAGGTGCGAGAATGTTGCCTTGTTTGAGTCTGTTAGTGTAGCTATACTTACTTGTAGGCAGGAACGCTCAGTGGGAAATGTTACCATGCCTGCCTCTATTGCCTTCCAGTGGATGTGTAGTAGGACTAGGCAATTGGGTGCAAGGGCGGAGGCCGTAGGCCTCTGCCAATGTACCGATTTGCCTAGGGCTTAGCCACAGCCTTGTTTTAGGGAGGACAGTCAGATATTGGCACATGGAAGGCATTTGTACAGAGGTACTCCCATATACTTTATTGGTGGGCAGTTGTGGATGCAACTATCATGTTTTGGTGAGTGCAGGGAGTCTACATTGGGGATGGGGTGTGCATTGGAGACAATATGAGGATATTTGCAGTCAGAGTGCTATGTTGTATTGTGCCTGCAAAACCCATACAGGCTTGTGTGTATGGCTGGGGCCCTGGGACATAACAGGGTGGGCACTGGTTGGAAGTAGGCAACAGAAAGTTGCCTTGATTGGGGTCATTACTGTACCAATATGGCCTTGTGGACAGAAAGTTCAGTGGTGACATCTTTCCATGGTGGCAACTGGTGGGAAGTAGGTTGAAGAATGTGGCGTTGTGAGAGTTCGTTAGTGTACCTGTAGAGGAGGTCCCAGATATGGCCTGCACCCCGGCCCCCCATTTCGAGGTACCTGAAGCATACTCGCCAAGGTATGGGACGTATAAGGAGCAAATAAACCAACGGAGAGCCACAGTGGGGCTCTGTCCAGTACCCATCAGAAGGACCTGTATACCTATTGATGCACCAATCACCAAACAACCATGGGCAGCACAGTATCCATTGAGACAACCATACAAGCAGCTGACGCGAAACGAAGAATACTTACAGACAGTCCCCGAAGAGGCACACAGAGCCTTAATGGAAGGCAAATGGTGACGACATAAGAGCCCAGACATACATACAGCTAAACAAACGATGATCGAAAGATGACACACAAGGGCGAAATACAAAGAATAATGATGTGATAGACGTATAAGAAGATACAGCATTGTAGCACAAAGAACGTAACCACGATCAAATTGTGCAACTGACCGAATGCATGTAGATGGGCTTGGAACGCAAGAAGCCAAGTAAACTGTACTGCTTGCAACGCTTAGTAGAAGAAAAGAGCGGCAGGCGCCAATTATATATCTACCTCAATGAAGCACATTATACAAGTGCGACTCCATTTTGTAAAGCAGAATCAAGCCCAGGTTGCAAGGGGCAAAACAGGCCGAGATTCATATTCGAGCCAAGCCAAAGGAAGGAGCGGAATCAAAACTCAGTAAAGAAGCAGCTCAATGCCTGGGAATTCGAGGTCAACTCCAGGAAGGGAGAAGAGCGGCAACTCCGGAGAAACGAAACTTAAGAGCATACCAGCCAGCCAATGAAGGTCGTGATAAAGAGGCCCCAGGCAGGTGGCGAGGCTATGGAAGAATTAAATACATGAAAATAGGGAAAATGTAGCAGATTCACAGTGAACAGACACATGACCAGCCAAGGGCAAAGAGGTACCAACGTCTGATGTCACCCAGAACCTGAGGGTGCCATAACTTTTCCTGATAAGAAGCTACAGTAATTGACACATAGCCCTAAAGGACTGATTGATGGAAGAAAGGCAGGGTGAATCCTGGGGCACAAGGCACCTGGGTGTCCATTCTGCATGCTGCTAATTAAAGTGGAGATTTATGTCTAGGGGTGTAACCCGCCAATCACAAAGGACCAAATAATCTAGGGTCCAAAAGCTGTATAACCAATAAGACATCATACTTGTAGTGATGTCTATCACGAGTGATGTAGATGGATGGGCGTAGATGCCCACCCAATAAGAATTATCCAATACTCACGCTTTATTACCATATACAGATATAGCACCTATACTTAAGTTACCTTTTCCAACCAATAGAATTACATGACATACTTTTGAGTGTTACACGTCAATGGTGACAAATTTTGGGTATAACTATTGCGGTCTGAATAAAGACGTTGGGAGTTGAAGCGAGACAGGCGATCGCAACACTGCTGATTTCCATTTGTTTCCGCGTTTTTTGTACTCGTCATTAAACAGACTTCCCTTTGCCAAACCACTGAGTTGTCCTTATTGATTTGTGTTGGAGTAAGAGAATCCTGCACCCCATCCTCCTCAAGGTGTAGCTATCTCATTTTAAGGTGCCGGAGGGCGAGCTCTGAATCTCAATGGAACCGTTCAGAGGTCGCTCCGCCCTCCAGGTCACTTGGTAGCGACGAGTATGGTTTTGACCATCAACTATTGATTAATTATTACTAAGACACCTATTGACCGTCGACACAAAGCAACTCTAGGTCTTCGGCAATATCACGAGTCCTTCGCCATTCAGCCGAAGTAGATTGAGAAGCTTCCCGTGGATAATGATAGTATAAGTCCATAAAACTGCAGTGGGTCTGAAGGAACCTGCCTTGCAGAGCATTAACCCTTCTCATTCCTACGGGCAGCCGATCGGACGAAAAAGCTGAAGGAGGCGTAAAAGAGGGGCCGCGATCCCGAGGATCCAGAGAGGCAAGATTCGAGCGGTGAGTGAAACAATAAATGCAACATTTTGGCAAATGTTCTGTTAGGTATTAGAACATGTAAGGGAAAAGGTAACGGAGGGTGGCGGAATAATAAAATAGTAAGGAAGTAGAAAAGACTATATATATATATATATATATATATATATATATATATATATATATATATATGGGGATAATGACTTGAGCATAATAGAGAAAATAGTGGTTACCGGGAGGACACCCGAGAGAAAACAGAGGATACCAGGAAGGACACCTGAGATAAAAAGTAAGAGGATTCGCCTTGTTCCTGCGCTTTAATATAGCAGTCAGAAGAAACGTGAACTCATAGTCCCACATAATGGGGAATAATTAGGCTACTATGACGATTAAAGACGTCATAAAAGGACGTTTAAACTCCATATCGGGGTATTGATTAGAAGGCAGAGATATATGTGTCCAGCTGGTGTCTGTCTGGTCTGTCAAGTATCTATTATATGTGTTCTGTTGTATGTCACATATGAAGAATGGTGTAAATCATTGATTGTGTGAAATGAAGTTGGGTTTTACGCGATTCCGAAGCTGAGAGGGAATCGCACACGGATTGATGTTCTTGAAGTAGATTAATGGTATAAAATTTGACGAGAACAGATTGAATTGGAGCTTGCAGTATTGGTGCTCGCTCATACTGTTGGGAGTGGTGAAAGTGCATGAAAATATTGCTAGAACCAGAGTACAAGCATGGAAGAGATAACCCACTCGCCCATCTATGCAAGCAATGGCCCAAACATGCACCCAAGCTTAAGAAGTATAGTGCAGAGAGGGTTAAGGTTACCGCCCACAAAATGTTTATGCCATGGCCACAGAACGGGTTTTTATCTAAGGCCGTCTTACAACATATGACGACTTATGTAAATGCCACATATACAGGTTAAAAAACTAGAGAAATGTCTTGCTGTTCTAGAACTTATGTTCGAGCAGCCAAAGGAAAAGAGCCACCCGCAGACTGGATATTAAACGTATGCACGGAGGGGATGAGACGCCTACCGCGCCACCGGCCCTATCTGAGCCAGAAATCGAGGGAAGCAAGTCAGAGGGACTCTACCCGCTAAGAGAGCTAAAGGATAAATTGGGTGGGGAATATAAAACATTCCACATTAAAAAAGCCATCATCATAGTCTTCAGTCAAGTAAAGATGCTGGGTATGATGATGAACTCCTCGGTTAATTCAGAGGCTCAGGCAGGCTAATCTCTTACGTAAGAATACTGCCTATTATCTGCGATTAATGAGGGCCATCAGACCGTTCTTGAATGACAACAACATGGCTACCAATGCCAGGGCAGTAGTGCTATCAAGGCTGGACTAGGGCAATGCCCTATTGATAGGGGGAAGCGCCAAAGACATACATACTTGCCAAGTCGTACAAAATGACGCAGTCAGGATTGTAAAACTACTGGCTAGAAGAGACCATGTTAACACAGCCAGTGAATCTCTCCACTGGCTCAGAGTCAAAGACAGGATTGAATTTAAAGCCCTAACCTTGGTACACAAATGCCTTTTTGGCAAAGCGCCCCACTATTTGAAGAAAAATATCGAATTTTATACACCCAAGAGACATCTTCGCTCAGTTGGTAAGAACCTATTAGTTGAACAGAAACACAGGCTCAAATCCGGCATGGGCAGATCATTCACAGTAAAGGCGGCTCAGATATGGAATGCCCTTCCGATAGCACTGAGAAGCCAAGAAAATCACCTCCAATTTCGAAAACTCCTGAAAACCCACCTATTTAAATAGTCTTTTTTGATACCCACTGGAGCCAGAGATCAGGATGTTTAATTAACTCTGTACCCATTGTGTGTCACAGCGGGTTTATGGCGCTATAGAAGCATATAAATAAAATTAAATTAAATAAAGGCAGCTACGGGATATAGTAACCCTGCGTATGAGTCACCTACGTACAGTAGTGACGAAATCAAAGAGAAGGAGCAGGAAATTAATATTACCTCTGCAGTCCCGAGGGATAATGAGAGACACGATGATGAAAGGAAGGATCAGGCACAGACAAGTGCACCCCTCAATAAAGAGAGAGAGGGAACGGGATGGAAAGGAAATAAAGATAGAGCTTATGAGATAACATTCGCAAAAGACAAATGGATGGGAGGACAGATATTGTTAAAACTTGATGGAAAGGGAAGTGATGATGTGAGATCGAGAGAGAGGTCCAATGAAAAACGAGGAAGGGAGAAAGAAAGGGATAAGGAAATAAGGGACGAAAGGATAAAAAGGAGAGATGAGCTGAGGCGAGAACAGCTAGGCTGAGGCGAGAACAGCTTTATCGCGAAGAGCAAGAAAAACAGCTCAATCGCAAACAGAAGGAAGCCTATAACCAGTATAGATAGGATCAGAAAAGGTTGGAAGAAGAGCAAAGAGTAGGTGAGAAAAGGATAAAGAGGCGAAAGGATCAGGAAAATCAAAGGGCAGATGAGAGGAGAAGGGAAGAAGATAAGGTCTGAGAAGAAGCGAGAAGCGCACAGAATTCGACGATGATATTGAACTTAAACGTAGACAGAGCACGTGATCTCGAATATCTGGAGCGGGAAGTTAAAAAACCTGGTCCTGTTGTAGAATGGGAAGACATTGCAGAATTCTTCCCTGCCAATGAGTCAGTGTCCGGCACGGATGGGGCCAATATCGAAGATGACTTTGACGCCAGAAGCATCGGAGAAACGATCGATAAGATATATGAGATGGGGTTACAACGAATATCTCAAGGAGAGGGTGAAGACGAGTGCTTGGAGATCACTCAACTGTATGACACCGAGGATATCACTCGAAGCAGTGGGAGCAAAAGACTGTCTTTGGACAGACTAGAAATCAGTAAAACTGATGATGACGGGAGAAGTTGCGTGAATTGGGAACGATCGATGTCCGACTCCGGAGATGATACAGAGCACGAGACAAATGAAGAAGGCAGGCGGCGCAAAAACCGCTCCCAAGGGACAAAGGGGTGCGATGGGCAGACCCTAGCGAGTCCGCACCGAGGGCATCAGAATCTACATCACAGTCAGACCGACACGAAATAATACCCCATGGTCAGAGGGGGGTGTCAGCACCCGCCTATGTAGACAGATTGAGGACATTGCCAAGTAGACGGCTATGCGGGAATGTTACCCCGGCGATAGACAGGAGAGCTATGGGGAAAGAGAAGGAAGACGGCGCGTTCAAAGGGAGGAGCTAGACAGCAATATATTCCATGGCCACACATGGATCGAGAGAACCTAAAGAATAAGCTTCCAATGCTGACGTCGGGAGCTGGGAAGTGGATACATGAGTTGGAAAAGATGACAGGGGGTGTCACGTTAGCTATTGGTGACATCAAAGGTCTCCTAATCGACATACTCGGCGAGAGAGCAGACGATGTGTGGGCACGGGCTGGGTGCCCTGGTGTTACTATAATTAACGCTGCCCACGACGGAGCGCCATTCAACAATTGCAGAGCAGCAGTATGGAAAGCGCTACGAGTACTGTATCAAGACACTTCCGATATGGGAGCTATAATGACTCGAAAAATGAAGGAGTCATAAGATCCGTTGCTATACATTCAGAATTTTCAAGACGCATGGGTGCTGGAAACGCATGAATCTTGGACAAAATCTATCCCTGTATTCTACCATATATTGTGCCAAGGGTTACCAGAACCAGTGCAGAAACAGCTCAAGAAATTAGTAGGAGTAGAGGCTAAACCTTGGGCTGAAATACAGTTCACTATTGCACACTACTGTAGGTTGTTGCAAGAAAAGAATCGAAAGAAAGAGGCAACTCGTAAGGGTGAAGAAGCGAAGCTGGTGCAAAAGAAATTATCAAAGTATGCTCTCGAAGGAGCCATGCTGACAAGCCCAGCTGAACCGAACGTACAACAGGTGGCTAACCCACAACAGAACCAGGATAACGCGGAATTTTACCCGAGGGGAAGGGGATTCAGAGGATGGCAAAGTAATCAGGGAGGGTTTCAAAGTAATCAGGGAGGCTTCCAGAATAATCAAGGAGGCTTTCGAAACGTGCAGATGGGTGGTCAAGATATGTCAAATGGACAGATAGCCCGACCACCGCCAGTATGTTGGCTGTGTGGTATGACAGGACATGTGGCGCGATCATGCAGAAGCCAAGGCATGCGGCAAAATGGACAAGGAATGGGAGCAGGCACAGTGAATCCGCCTGCTATCCCACAGCAGAGCAGTGCACAGAATCACACAGTACAGTAGCCAGCACCAGGCTTGCAGCAAAGTGCACAGCAAGAGGTTCAACCCCCAAATATGGGGCACCTGCCACAAGGGCAATCCCAACAGGCACCAACGCATATGTCTCAGGGCGCAAACTCCGGAAGGGGAGACAACCCGGGGAATGGAGAAAATCCACAAGTATACAGTGGACCGAACTTATATAGGAACTAGGACAGCTCACTGGGAACTCTGATGTGCTCTATCCTATCAGTGACACCAGACCCTAACAGGGAACCAAGGGTGAATGTCGTCATAGGGGGGGGAAGAATATTCCTTCTTAGTTGACATGGGTGCAACACACTCGTGCATACGAGAAGGCAAGTTTTCCTTGTCCGGCCAGGCCATAGATACTCAGTTTTACAGGAGCTCATAGTCTAGTTCCCTTTACAGACAATCTCCCAGTCTCTGTAGGAGATTGTGAGATGAATGTGCCTTTACTATATTCACATCAGACCCCAGTAAACATTTTGGGTAGAGACTTAATGACAAAGTTGAATATGACGGTCTCGTTCACGGAGGAGGGCATAGTATGCTCCACTCCAGGAATGCACTATTCTAATGTGTGCGAAATGATCAGAGAATACTCCGGACGCATAGCTATGAGGGCAATACCATTAGAACCAGAAGTCTTTGCATATGGCATACGCGTGCTCATGGCAGGGTTGCCAGGCCTTGCAGATAGGGTCATGCGAACCCCTGACGAGTATCTATTCAGACCAAGAATACCTATGCCCGAAGAAGAGGGACAAGTATTTCCCTTGACGATACATATTGCAGCAGTACGAGGGAAAGTAGCGTTGGTTGAAGGGTAAGATGACGAGGGCAGACAATGGTGTGCAATTATCGCCATTGAAGAAGGGTACCGAGTGACTGACGTCACAGATGACAATCTGTTTGAAGAGCACCCCGACTTAGAAAAGACGAAGGTGGAAGTAAGTCTCATATTCTGGGTCAAAATGATCAAACGAGAAGTGCCTCAGAGAATGATGTTGGCGCTGATCCGCCCCGTGTACTTTGATGACGATATGAACCTGGTGCCTGTCTCAGTATGAACTACAGGACCCTATGATGTAGGCCTCCTGAAAGGGGCAGGAGAAGTGAAAATTAAACTGAAACCAGGAGCAGTTTTACCAAGAGCACGACAATATCCCATGTCCAGAGAAGCAGATGAAGGGACTGCGAAGACAATTTCCGCCATGATGGATCAGGGCATCCTAGTGACATCAGAATCACCCTGTAATACAGTGATTTACCCCCGTCAAGAAATCAAAGGGAGGGTCGTGGCTTTTAATCCAAGATTTAAGAGCATTAAACGATATTGTGGAAACAGAGTTCCCTATGGTCCCTAATCCATCTACGATCTTGTGTAACATGCCACATACCGATCGAGGCGAAATACTTCACGGTGATTGATTTGAAAAACGCTTTTTTCTCAATCCCGTTACACCGTGACTCACAAGATCTGACGTCATTCACTTTCAGACAGATGCGCCTCAAAAGTACGAGGTTGCCACAGGGGTACTGTTAGTCCCCGTCCATTTTCAACAGAGTCCTGCAAATGGACCTAAGCAACAGTAAGTTTTGCTTTGCAGTATGTGGATGACATTCTGATCTGCAGCACCACTGAAGAGCAATGCAGGCACGATTTGATCCAACTATTGACTATACTGGCAGAGAGAGAATATAAGGTTGACAAGGAAAAGTTACAGTACTGTCAACAAGAGGTGCTATACATAGGCCAGCTAATCTCACATGAAGGGAAAAAGGTAACCCCAGAAAGGGCTGAAGCTATCATGAACACGGCTAAACCGCTCACGATCAAGCAAATGCAGAGCTTCCTAGGCCTGTGCAATTATGTTAGAGCATGGCTCTTTGACTACAGCTCGTATACCAAGCCCTTGCTCCAGGGACTAAAGATTCAAGTGTGTAACGGGTACAGGTACTTAATTGTAGTGGTGTGTCCATTCTCCAGATGGATAGAAGCAGGTCCCTGTACACACCCAGACTCAACCTGTGCTGCCAAATTCCTGGTGAGGGAAGTGTTCCCTAGATGGGGTGTGTGTGAGGTAATGAAATCGGATAACTGGGCCCACTTTGTAAACTCAGTCTTTGAACAGGTCAGCTTGCTGCTTGGTATAAAGCACAAGTTCTCGTCGGCGTATCATCCGGAGGGTAATGGCATATGCGAGAGGGTCAATGGTTTGTTAAAGGAAAGGATAGCCAAGTTGAAGCTTACTCTAAAGAGGGGATGGCTGCACTGTTGTCATGATTCCTGCCCCTCATGTCCCCAGCCCTCCAAGATGTCAGGCTGCAGCCAGGCCACGATCACCTACATGGCCCTGAAGGGCATCTCCATCCCTCCAAAGACCCTCTTGGAGTCAGACTTGGCGCTTGTGGCACCAGACTCACTCACTCCCATAGGATAACATTGGGGATTGGACTTGTAGTGCTTTGATGGGGACAAGATGGATGCCGCCGCATATTTCGGTTCCCAGAACTGCATGTGCAGTCTAGTCTTTTGGGTGTGGTTCAGCCCAGAGACACCTGGGATACCCAGAGACTATTTAAGCCACACCCAGGCTGAGAAACATGCTTTGTGTTTTCTGCACCTGCAGCGTGACACTCACCGTGTTCGGATCGGTCTCCAGTAGGCCTACATCTTTCTTCTGCGCTCAGATCCTGCAAGAACACCGTTAGGAACAGCCTTACCTTGCGGCGCTTCTGCCCATCATTCATCGCTTCTTCTGTTCTGCGGGCATCTTCGGCGGCATCATTCCCATCCCGGCACGCCGCTTCCTAAGGAAAGGGGAAAAGAACAGAAAAAAGATATTAGTGAGCATTCAGCAAATCTTCGCCTATTTTTAAAGACTGTACGAGCTTCAAACGCTTACCTGAATCCCAGCCGCTCTGGGGGAACTCTGTCTCCGGAACTTCTCATCCATCTGCAAGAGGGAAAAGACACACCAGGTTAGCGTGGAAACATCTAGAGGCGCCACATACCACGCTTACTCACCGCATTTCTTCTTCATAACCGGCATTCACGCTGAAAACGTTGCAGCACCTACAAGACACAGAAAAAGAACTCGGTTCAACACAAATACGAAAGGGTCGCATCGCGCTCTCACTCACCTTCAGCGCTACTCATCTCAGCAGCACGTCGCCATCCCCGGACGCCGGCCATCATCTAAGGAAGGAAAGGAACGAAGTTAGAGAACTGTTCAACAAGCCTGCATCAATCAACAAGCCCATGCACTGAAAGCAGGACGGAGAACACACTTTCCAAGAAAACAAGGCCTAGTCTACAGTCGAGTAGACTCCAGGGAAGGGTTTGAGGTCGTAAGAGGTCAGAACAGGCTGAGTGACATCCCCGTGGATACCAGGTGAGCGTTACAACTGTCTACCACTGGCATTGTATGCTCTTCGGAACCAACCAGGCTCCGACCATCATCTTACGCCGCACGAGATAGTCACGGGAAGGAGAATGAGGACCCTCCCATTACCCCACGAGATAAAGCTAGATGTGATGCCCAGTCAACTAGAGAGGTCTTGGGGACAGAGATGCAGGAATACCTGAACTGCATGACATCAAGCATTGCTGTCATTTCAGACCAACTACAGCGACGACGAAAAGGGTGCAGCACAGCACAAAGCACAACAAGAGATGTTAATACAGACACAATTCAAGGTCTATGTGCGCCTCTCGTCTTCCCTGGAGATACTTTGTTAGTAAAGAACCACACGAGAAAAAGGTGGGACTAGCCAAGATTCAACGGCCCTTTCATCGTTGAGGACTGCACTCCGTCAGCCGTTAAATTGCAAGGAAGGCGAGCATGGATCTTCCTGAATGACATTGAACCCTATATAGGAGAGATCCCTTTAGCTGCACCCCACCGCGAAGATACCACAGACAACAGGGAAGAACCTCAGCATGTGCAGACAAGATCCATGGCGAGGAAGAACGACGCATAAGCAGCAAAGGCCAAGAAAAGGAACTCCTGTGCAAGTTGTGGCTTAAAAACAGGAACATTTTCCACCGGGAAAAAAGGGGGAATAATGACATAATACTGACACTCTGTGCATCATAGATGCAGGGTGAAGAAGGGAATTGTGCATCAACGCCACAACACTGATAACTCGAACTTTTGAATCAAGTCATATCTAAGCATTTTGGAAAACAAGACACTGATAGACTGAGCAAAAGACCTTTTGTTTAAAAGCAGAAAACAGTGTCTTGAAGCAGCCAATACCAAGACTTTGTTTCACATGATATATGGTATCTCCCGGCAGAAATCTCACATGGGATGTATTGACCTACTTCCAGTTAGTGGTAATTTCATATCCATCACTTATAGGGAGAGACACCAGCGTCACAGACTTTATACAAGATCCGGCGAACAAGAAAGTAATCTGGCAACTGCTGACTGTTAACGCGGAAGCATTCACAGAATTACTCAAGTACAGTAATAAGGACCCAAATGCTTCCACCACAAGTGATCATTGACGAACTCACATACACACTTTTCTTTCGCATCATAGAGGAATTCCCAGGACTTGTCGGGAGAACAACGGACACAGTAACGTACATTAGAGACCCAAGTAACTCAGAATATTTGAACCAACTGTGGATCAAGCTCAACTACGTGGTCGCAATCCACGCAGCAGGAAAGTGTAAAGACTGTTCACGTCAAAAGAAAGATCTGTAATCCTGAACACAGCAAAGTGGGATGAATGTCGTTATCACCAAAAGACAGCTGATATGCATAACATGTCTTCTTTCACCTCATTGAGAACTTTCCAGAGCTAGTGGGAAGACCAACCAATGTTAACGTACTCACATTTCCCGGAGATCCAGTGACGAATACTCAGCTAAACATGCTATAGCTCAGATCAAAAACACTAATGTCCATCGACTTCTACAGAGAATCCAGTGAAACCTTCCATCGAGGGACAGATCGAAACCAAAGCAGCTCTTCATCTTTCCGCCCAGGGACAGATCCAGGAGGCATAGTCACAGTTCTTCATCTTTCCGCCGAGGGACAGATCAAGAGAGCAGAGACGAGGACTCTACTGTTTATTTTATTATTATTTCTATTTTTATTTTTATGCTCTTGAATATCTCCGACTCCGATTTGAATTGATTGCTATTTTTCCATCTTTTACATTGAACAAGACCCAGCATGTCTCCGGACTAAAGCAAATTCGGGGGGGGTGGACTGGGAATTGACCTATTTTGAATATGCTCAATGAATGCGACTCACCAAAGGGGTTAGTCTAATCTTTTTCCATAGTCTAGCAAGGGAACTGCATCCTGTAACCAGAGACAATTGTCACCCTCGAGAGGGGGGGGGACACTTACAAAGCACAAGGCACTTTATGTTACAAACTTTCTGAAAGACATTAATGGAGTAAATGGGAAAAAGAAATAATAGAACTTTAACAATTGATATGATTTAGATGGGAGCCCAGAACAGTAACTTAGTCCTCCCACAGACGGAAGGGTGCCCCCACTTCCCTGGAAAAAAATGCTGCAAATTGTCATATCGAACGATAATGTGCATATGTATAGTGATTATCATTGTTTTTCTGTCACTAACAATCAGAACTGCATTCTTTATTGGTGCACGAAGCGTTCAAATTTCAGTGCACCCACCAGATTATGTACGTACAAATCCCACAAAAGCACCCAGACCCTATATAGTCATTCCGGTTCCAAGAAAATCTGATGGTAAGGTCAACGAAATAAAATTGAATGTAATAAGCAGTGATGCATACACACTTGAGGTAACGAATGAAGAGAAAAGCTGGAGACAGGGTCAGCATGGAATGAATCAAAACGTAGCACTGACCACTACTCGCACACACACATTGAATGCACATGAACAAGGGCAAGTGTCAATGGCTGCAGAACCTCGAACAAGGACAGCCGAGAGAACAAGGCTGCCTATCGAACGATCAGTCCCTGAAAATATTAAAGGTGACCGAAAAGAAGCAAGTGAAAAGCAGACAGAAGAAGATTTAGCAAAAGCTCTCCAGAAGACTGAAGCAGCTACAAGAGTATTCACTGCAAGGACACAAAAGTTGATAGAGCATCTATTCCCATTTATAGCTAACGCAAAGAAGCTACATGAGGAAATAAAAAATAAAACCATAGAGACTATAGAGACAAGCACCAGGCCCACAACGCGACCATACATTGGGCGGATGTCAAATGGATGGTGGTTAAAGGCGCGCTACGAGAGAATACAAAAAGAGAAGAAAAGAAGCACAGAACCTTCTCCTACCACAGCGATACAGATAATGGAGCCTGCTCCACCTACCAGAATGACCGAGAGGTCCTCAGCAGGGAAAAGTCACACTGATGCGTTTCGAGATGTAGTCATAGCTAACTACAAAATCAAGAGAAGCCCACATGAAGATAGCAGCAAACTAAACGATTACCTGGACAGCACAGCACATCTAGGAAACAACATTTGGTACCAACACATAAAAGGGGTCGGAAGAAGGAAAGCTGAAGTAGAATGCTACGTCTGTGCACTCCTACCGTACAGCATGGGTAACTCCAAGATCTTCGTGGCTGTAGAAATTGATGTCCCAACAGCACACTGTCTGTCACACGTAGCAATTTGTAACACCAGAGGACAGTTCATGGGAAAGGATGCCTCAGTAATACGGGGAACAGAAACAGCATATCCCGATGAAGATGACTATATCCAGGACATTAATACAAGAAACAGAGCCCATACCAGGAATCAGATAATCAGGTATGTAAGGCCAGAAGCAAAAGGAGCAGGAATTAAATGGGAGGTTAACCCGAGACTGAACGTCCGAGGAAAAACTCCAGAAGAAGCCAAAATCTGGAAGAACAGAGGCCAAATGCAGACCTGGGCGACAGTGCTATCCCTAGACGGATGGGAAGCAGGAGTAGTGATATGCCGAGCATGGATGATCCTTGGAGCCTGCAAGGAAGCAGTAGAAAATTCACAAAAATTGTGCAAACCTCTATGGCCAAAATTGGTAAAATTACTTACATGGGTCGAGGACAGAGGAGGACCCCTGCAGATAGTACCACTGTAGAGCCCAAAATTATGCTTCAGAAACAATGGTACAAGGAAGATGGGTGAGAATCAGAACTGCGGACAGATTTTCGAGGCTCCAGGAATGACGCAAGGAACCGCAGTAATTATGGATCATTACTGGGCGTGTGGATCCAAGGCATACATAAGACTGCCAAGAAACTGGGGAGGCATATGCACAATAGTGACTGTCCACGTTCCAGCACTAGTGATCCCAAAGAGTGACCTGAGTATTGACAGTTTCCCGAAAGCAGATGCTCACCTAAGGAAGAGGAGGTCTGCGGAACTGGTATCCCGAATGAAGAGGGAGAATTACTTTTCTGCAAAATCAGAAGCATTTTATGCGATACCTTATGAGCACAGGCTGTTTAGCCTCACCTCAACGGTTTTCACAACACTACTCTTGCCACACATCCAAGTTGGAGTAAACGCTAAATGGTTGCAGATAACCAGATGGGAGTTATTGCAGACCATCAACACCAACATAAAAGGATTCAACGCAAAGAAGAACTAAGAGCAATCCTATTGATGACCCTCCAGAACAGATATGTACTTGACATGATCACAGTGATTGATGGAGGTGTTTGCGCAAAAATCGGAGAATCATGTTGCACATTTATACCGTCGTACGATGAAGAAAATGGAACCTTAACAGAAGCCATAAGTATGCTGAAAAACTTGCAGAACCAGATGACTGATGAAACTGATGAAGTAGATGACAGAGGGTTCAGAGCATTATTCTCATGGGTGCCACAATGGATGGCGGACATATTCAAGTTTCTGGGAGCCCTACTGCTGATGATACTATTAGGATTCTGTGTTATCAAAATAATCATCACACAGTGCCAGAAAACTATGAAGAAAGCCATTGGGATGAAGATCATGGTCGATGTCGAACCAGGATGGAAGCCCAGAGACCTGTCCGATGAAGAAATAAGAGACCTTGTGAAGGCCAGCGAATTTGCCCCAAAAGGAACAAAGTTTATTTATCCCGGAGAACGAAGAAAATATGAAGGAAAATGGATCTACTGTAGCCCAAATGGACAATGTCAACTTATGACCCGGAAAAAAGAGGAACATGTAAAAGCAGCAGGACGCTTGAAAGGAGTGTTAAAGATATGGACTCCAAAGAAACATACGTTCACACCATCATATTCGAACCCAGAAGATGTTGAACAAGATACAGAAGAGCCAAGTAAGAAGAACCAAAAGAAAGAAGCAGAAGTGGTCGATGAACCGACCAAAGGGGGGAGTGTAGAGGAGGTCCCAGATACGGCCTGCAACCCGGCCCCCCATTTCGAGGTACCTGAAGCATACTTGCCATGGTATGACACGTATAAGGAGCAAATAAACCAACAGAGAGCCACAGTGGGGCTCTGTCCAGTACCCATCAGAAGGACTTGTATACCTATTGACGCACCAATCACCAAACAACCATGGGCAGCACAGTAAACATTGAGACAACCATACAAGCAGCTGACGTGAAACGAAGAATACTTACGGACAGTCCCCGAAGAGGCACACAGAGACTTAATGGAAGGAAAATGGTGACGACATAAGAGCCCAGACAGACATACAGATAAACAAACGGCGATTGAAAGATGACACACAAGGGCGAAATACAAAGAATAATGATGTGATAGACGTATCAGAAGATACAACGTTGTAGCACAAAGAACGTAACCAGGATCAAATTGTGCAACTGACCGAATGCATGTAAATAGGCCCGGAACGCAAGAAGCTAAGTAAACGGTACTGCTTGCAACGCTTAGTAGAAGAATAGAGCGGCAGGCGCCAATTATATATCTACCTCAATGAAACAAATTATACAAGTGTGACTCCATTTTGTAAAGCAGAATCAAGCCCAGGTTGCAAGGGGCAAAACAGGCCGAGATTCATATTCGAGCCAAGCCAAAGGAAGGAGTGGAATCAAACTCAGTAAAGAAGCAGTTCAATGCCTGGGAATTCGAGGTCAACTCCAAGAATGGAGGAGAGCAGCAACTCCGGAGAAACGAAACTTAAGAGCATACCGGCCAGCCAATGAAGGTCATGATAAAGAGGCCCCAGGAAGGTGACGAGGCTATGGAAGAATTAAATACACGAAAAGAGGGAAAATGTAGAAGATTCACGGTAAACAGACATGTGACCAGCCGAGGGCAAAGAGGTACCAACGTCTGTTGTCACCCAGAACCTGAGGATGTCATAACTTTTCCTGCTAAGAAGCTACAGTTTCCAGACCATCCTCAGCCAACTAATTGACACATAGCACTAAAGGACTGATTGATTAAAGAAAGGCAGGGGGAATCCTGGGGCACAAGGCACCTGGGTGTCCATTCTGCATGCTGCTAATTAAAGTGAAGATGTATATCTAGGGGTGTAACCCGCCCAATCACAAAGGACCAAATAATCTAAGGTCCTATAGCTGTATAACCAATAAGACGTCGTACTTGTAGTGACGTCTATCACGAGTGATGTAGTGGGATGGGCGTAGACGTCCACCCGATAAGAATTATCCAATCCTCACTTAAGTTACCTTTTCCAACCAATAGAATTACATGACAAACCTTTGAGTGTTATATCTCAATGGTGACGAATTTTGGGTATAACTATTGCTGTCTGAATGAAGAAGTTGGGAGTTGAAGCGAGACAGGCGATCGCAACACTGCTGATTTCCATTTGTTTCCCCGTTTTTTGTACTTGTCATTAAACGGACTTCCCTTTGCCAAACCATTGAGTTGTCCTTATTGATTTGTGTTGGAGTAAGAGAATCCTGCACCCCATCCTCCTCAAGGTGCAGCTATCTCGTTTTAAGGTGCCGGAGGGCGAGCTCTGAATCTCAATGGGCCCGTTCAGAGGTCGCTGCTTCTATGGAGGCTCTAGTCAAGTTCGGGACTTTGTCGCAGTCGGCAGAGATTTGTTTGATGTTCGCTCTCTCTCCCAGACGGGCATACTTTCCCCAGGACCGCTACTCACGGTCCTCTGCTTTGTTCCATGCTTGCCTTAAAGCTACATGTCTGATATATGGGAACCTTTGGATTCTCATATTTGTCTGCTAAACCAGATGGAGTACACTGGCAATAAAACATGTCAGTTCTATCTGAACAGGTAAAAGAAGGATTTATAGACGGTGAAGATGTAGGATGCGTTACATTGGATAGACCATGCTTTTTTAATGTTGTTTGTCTCTAATCCTACAGGGGAACCTCATTCCCACGTAATCCTCTTCCTGTGTCTCACCTGCAGGGGAATCCTTACACTGTGTATGTACCGCACTGACCTTATGAAGAGGCCCCCCCACTAGGGCGGAAAGGACAGCATCCTCAGATTCGTCACAACATACCAATTTGAATGTGTCCATTAGACATAGCTCTGCTGTTAAAATACCTAACATGAGCAGAACACACGGCAGACAAATCATTCAGAAGGTGCAGATTTAAATGTTAGCAACGCATGCTACCATGTTCACAAAGCAAATCAAATGTCCTAATGTAACAGGAAGTATTTGTAAATAGAAATAATTCAGCTGCCCCTTAATGATCATTTCTGAAATAAAGAGGGACCAACAGAACACAAGAGAAACATAATGTAGTTCAACAACTTTCCTAAATTCGAATTCATTATGGGAGCGCTAGGAGGACCGCCAGCAAGTTTCTGGGTTTTCAAGGAAGGTTTTAGCTAGTCCCAACATGTCCAGATGGCAAACAAAAGAATTAGCTGTACAGGTCTACTCTAAAAGATCTAGCATTTTTATTCAGAATCCCCAACCCGTCACTGTACCCAATGGATAGGGCTCTTTGGTATTGCAAACGTCTACCAGCAAAAATGTATTACTCCGCCTTGCCTTAGGGGATTCCTTCCCAGGAATAATTCCCTCCTCCCCCCACCGCCACTTGGGTATAATTGCTACTTTTACCAGCAAGAACTTCTTTGCCCGTGCCATGTTTTTTGGCAGGCTGAAAACAATACCCACCAGCCACTGGTGGCCATCCTGAGCTTGAGGCTCAGCAGGGTATGGCTCCTCCTTTATGGTTCCTGGTCTCTGCCAGGATCCAAGAGAAAACATCCAGCACAGTTGTGGCAAACTCTCCTCAGTGCTTTCTGGACTTGATTAAAGTCTGGGGTATAACCTACAGGAGGATATTGCTCCTTCTCATTCCCGGGTACAGCCCTCACCAGGCTTTGAATTTTTCTTCCTTTTGGGGAATTAACTGTAGCTCTTTTTCCTTGGGCGGCTGCTCCCAGTGTGCTAAACTCTGTTCTCCTACATGCTTTTATAGGACTGGTTATTACCCAATTTACTCAATATGATATGTGATGGCTTGAGAAATGTTCTGGTCCACTGTGGGCACCACAATCACCTAACATTCCTTTCTTCCACATTTCCCTCATGGACCTTGTGAGATCCTATTATTCCTTCCCGGTTTGATGTTCGTTTAACCCCTCTACCCCCACCCTCCCCAATCCCCTCTCGGCCGATTCTCCCTATCTAGTTGATAACATGGGCTAACAAAGACCAAGTGCAGAAAGCCTTAACTGGAAATCTTGAGGTCTGGCAGACACCACCATAGCTGTACATGGCTGCAAGGCCAGACTAAGATGAGCAATGGCCTCTGTGCATGTCGGTAAGCAATTGTGCCTAGCGCAATCAGTGTATCCATGCAGCAGGCCCTTTGATCTCCCTGCAGCAGTGAATGGCTTGCATCCGAGCCCTTCCTGTGATAATGTTCCATTGGCACTGGCTTGTCACGCCTTCTTGTAAGCTGTGCTCTGGCAATTCAATAGTAAATGAAATGTCTCCCCTGGCTAGGTAGTGCTGGATAAGTAGTAAGTCTCAGAACCAAATAGTGGCTGGTCAATGTGTGTTCATGCCTTACAGAGTTCCTTGACACTAACTCACGTAATTACTGTGGAATCCATTTTGGACAAAGAGGATTGAGAGTGCAGAGAGATGGGGAGATCCTCCTTTTACCACATCCATGTGGGTTCTCACATTATGCACAAGGGCACCCTCTGCATAGAGTCCCTCCCTATACCCCCTCAAACGTGACTGTCACAGCTCTCATTTCAATTAAGGATTTTCTTTGTTGGTCTTCCTAATAAATGTTTTGGAGGGATGACAAACCTAGGAGATTATTTAATATCAAAGGCACAACTGCCAACTTTTGGATTATCAAATCCATCCAGCGCCCTTAACTGTCTACAGGTTTGCCATCCCTCCAAAACATTCAATCACAGGGGAACTCTGGAGTTGGTCCCCAGACGAACCAAGACTCAGGCTGCAGGCTCACCTTGAAAATCACCAACAGATGGTGCGCAGTGGGTCACAAGTTCCGACCCAGCTAACTCCAACCAACTGAAATTTCTTCCTAAGAAATGCCTTCAGTCATGGACTTTCAGTGCATATTTAGTTTGTATTCCTTACTGAAGTCAAAACTTTCCTTAATGTATCATTTCAAATATCTTTACTGCTCTTCTGCCCAACTCTTATTTACCCACTATCTTTAGTGTCCATCTACAAGACATTCTAGGAATGTCCCTGCTGTTGATCTGTATTTTCACTACCATCCTTTGCCTGTACTCTGTTTCTTTCTCACTCATTACAGCAAAACCGTGGCATGCGCTTCTGGCATGCGTATTGGAGTGTGTGTTTGCATTGGAGTGTGTGTTTGTGTTGGAGTGTGCGTGATACAATGTATGTTTGTCGTATATTGGGAGTATGTCAAGGAGTGTGCATGTGTGTATTGTAAGGAAGGCATGGTACCAGAACTATGACAGACACAATAAGTACAGTACAAGGGTGTTTATTGAATTTTACATGGGTTTGAAAAATGCCTGGCTAACCCTAACTTCTAACGATACATCCATCAAATAAAAGAAAACACTGTCCTGGTCTTGTATCAGAACAAAGATGGCCTATACTAACAAAAACCTATTTTCATACCGTACGCTAAAGAACAAAAGGGTGTAGGATGAGGACGTGTATAAAGAAACGGTGAGTAACAAATGAAAGGTCCATCCACAGGGGCTGGTAGTTGAGGACTGCTGAACTGTACCTTCCCTTTCCCCACATTTTCAGCACGGTACAAGGCGTAACAGTATAGCACCTGGAGCACACTCTGACTTCTTTCTATACGGAGGCAGTCTCTATGGAAAATCAGGATCTCCCAGCATAGCTTCCTTTCACATCTCATTAAGTCTCTTGGTATTTCAATGTCTTATTTCATCCACAACAATCTACTGATTCAATGTTCTTTTCTCTAGGTCTCCCTCAGCCGGGCTCAGACCTTTTCCTCTTTCGATTTCATATCAGAATCTCCCTCAGTCAGGCTCGGAATCCCCTTTCTACAGAACACACAAGTGATCTCCCTCAGCCAAGCTCAGATCTCTTTAGTACTATGTTCGCAGAATATTCTTTTCGGGTTACTCACGGTCCACCCCTGATCCCCCTCAGCCTGGCTCAGATCCCTTTTTAACACACAAGTGATATCCCCTCAGTCGGGCTCAGATCACAGTCCCCCCTCAGTCAGGCTCAGTCCTCAAAACGGAATTCACCTAGGTCTCCCTCTGACGGGCTCAGACCTCTTCAAACAAGGTTCAAAAAGACTTGCAAGGGGGCTCCTTTCCCCAAGCTTATTACACTACGTGTCTCCCTCAGTCGGGCTCAGACTGCTTTCGGATGTCGGAAGACTTTCGAATGTGCGTGGCTAGCTTTCCAGACCTCCGCAGGACTACTTTGACTAACAGTTCATTCTTTTTCTCGTTACAAACAATGCTCCTTTCACAGAGATTTTCGAGTGGGCTACTTCCTTTCACTGAACCACTCTGTTACTCAATACTGCTGGTTTCAAAGCTATATTTTTACAGGTCTGCCACTTCAATCTTTAACGCACACCGGTCTCTCAAATCGCTTGCCAACTCTCCAGCTGTGTGAATTTCTTTCTTGGTCTTCTCCTGGGGTCTCCCTCAGTTTGGCTAGGACCCCCTCCAAAGTTCACAGATGGGGCTCCCTCAGTCTGGCTCGGACCCCCTCCAAAGGTCACAGATGGTCTCCCTAAACCGGGCTTGGTCCCCTTCAAAAGTTCACAGAATAAATGTCCTTGGACTTCCAGTCCCTGAATCCTTCATTCTGATTTTGCTCTCACTTCGCTAGCTCCCCCTTTTGGCACTCTGGCGGTTTTGGGAGCTGCAGGAAATTAAGGGATTCTTGTTGAGGTCAGGGTCTCGCCAGCTGCCCCCTAAAGGCCTGGGCTTGCCTGCTTTGCCCAGGGGAGGAGCTCTGGTGGGGGCACCGCCAGATAACCCTGGCTGCCCCTGGTTTGGCTTCCTGGAAGTGCAGTTTCCTTTCCACACTGCAGCCTCCCCTGTACTCACAGGCCCAGCAATCAGGCAGTCCTTCCTCCTCCAGGCCTTCCAGGGTCTCTCAAGCTCAATTTTCTCCCCCTGGCTTCTGTGCAGCATCCCCAGCTCACTCAAAGTGTGCTCTCCTACTCCACCTTTTATACTTCCAGGGAGAGTAAAGTGGAGTTAGGTGTGCTTAGTTGCAAAGGGAGGCCCAACTTTGCCTGGTCTTATTACTGGGAGAGTCTGCTGTCAAAGGGGAAGAGTCTGTTTTCTGTGTCTGACTGTTTTCTGTCAGTAATCTTCATCCTCCCGGTCCCTCTCTTCCTCGTCTCAGTGTTTACATGAAAAGGGGCATGGACGGGGAGTCAGCAAATCTTGCACAGTAGGATGGGAAAGAGGTCTGAAAGGAAAGGGGCTACCGCGTCTCACCATCGGGTGCCCCTACCCTACTTCCAGAGGATCCCTCACCCAGGTGATACTCCCACACTGGTCCACCCCCAGGAAATGGATCCAACAGCGATGACCGTGTCCTGGCAACCTGGATGACAAATCCCTAGGGATCAGTACATGAGACAACCTCTGATTTCTCACAGCATGTTGGAATGTGTGTTGCATGATTGCGTTAGACTGTGTCTGCGTTGGGAACGTGTATGTTGTTGAGTTTGTGTGTTGATATGCATGCATGTTGGAGTGCCAGTTGACTGAATGCACGCAGCAAGCTCCAGTTATCAGAACTGCCAAGCAACACAGGTTGGCCCAGTCTAGGCCATTCAGCCCTCCATTTCTACAGAGGTCCAGAAAAGTATTACACAACTCTTGAACAAGAGGCACATTAACTGTAAGCCTTACAGTGTGCTACCACTGAAATGAACTGCGTTGGCATAGAGTAACGTGCATGAAGTGCAGCGTTTCGAACACACCCCAGAATAAACTAATGCCAAGAAGCGTTGGGCTGCATCATATCTCAACAGTAGGACCCTAACTCTTCAAGCTTTTCTCCCCCTGAGGGACTTCCAATGGCACATGACAGGACAGAAATGTGGCGGAACACGATCTTTCAGCCAGATTAACAAAGTGTTTGATTACCCTTCTTACAACTAATACATTGAGATGAATATGTGGAGACAAAGCTTAACACCCGATTTCACAATACTAATGTTCATAAACCTTGGTGGATGACAGGTGTAAAAATAATTAGCAAAGAGATAACATCAATGCACACACGGCAGCGGAATATCCTTTCAATGCTGGAATTTGTTGAAACGGGTCTATGGAGGTCTATGGATGCCTATATGCTGCATCCGTGAAACAAAATAACGGCAAAACACTTACTCTGATAAAACGATGTCCTATTATGTTGTAATTTCACCAAGATGTAGAAAGGGATTTGGAAAAGCTAAAAATGTGTTTAAAACAAAGAACAAAAAGACACACGTAGATAATAAAAGTGAAAATGGAGACAAGCTATGTTGATATGTATTGCAGGCATCTTCTGCATTACTATAGGGACCAATGACTAGGTAAATGCGCTGGTTTGTGCAAGCAGAGCATTCAAACTTAATGACACCACGTCAGACTAAAGTTATCACAAAATGGATGTGGTGAACATGTGTTAGTCCCGTTGATAAGTGGAGCAAAATGTAAGTGATGCTCTGTAGAAAACACACTTCTAATACATAGCTATGAGATGTGGAGTGGATGTGCAGATGCTGAATAAATATGGAGAAAGGTCGCCATTCATTATCTTTAATTCATGGATTATAAAGCAACTTTGGTGTTGCCTCGAAATTAATCTGAAATCTAACAGACACTGAATTGCAAAGCCTTTGGTGAAACAAAGTTTATTTTGATCCAAGCGTCTGTCACGATCTACCAAACTGATAAAGAGATGAAAACTATCTAATAGTGACCCATCAATAAGGAACTATCATTTGAAGCAAGTTCTGAGCAGAACATAATCGAAGTTTGAAATTTGTATACATTCAGTATAGGGGTGGAATCTGCTAACAGAAAAATACTTTACTTAAAAAAAAGTTATGCAGCTGTAAAGCAATGTTAATAACACTAAGTAACTATGTATGGTAAAGTAAGTGAAAAACGAACAAATAGTAACTTAGAACCAGTTGGAGACAGGTATGTAAATAGTAAGAAAACAGAGCATCCACAACAACACCAAAATGAATGTCTATAGTTCACAGTAAGTCCAGCCCTGCTAAGAATTGAGGCCCATTGACAATAAATACTTTGCAGGAGGGTTTACTAGTGAATTTATGAAGAGTTGCCAAAGCCTACGGTTAAGAGTACATGTTGAAGTTAATAAAAAGGTAAGTAAAGTTCTTACAAGTTTCTCTCCCAATACCACCACTCGAGGGAAAGCCAAAGGGTACCCTTGACCAGACCACCAGCGATCTTAGTTAGGCAAGGGAAAGATCAGGTTAGGACTGTACACCCAGCCAATGGAAGGGGACTAGAATAGGTATGAAAACTCACCCCTTACACAGTTTCCTTCAGCCACCACTTCAGGGGTTCCTGAATCTGCTGGACCCACTTACTTCTATGCTTTGTCTGGTCGAGGGAGGTCCAGGGGCTGTGCGTCCAGACATCCTTTTTGGCATTGGATTTGGGTGCGGCTAGTCGGCAGTTGTGAGCTCTGATGAGACAGTTCTGGACACTGGTTAGCTAGACATCCATGGCAGCAGAGGATGAGCTCCACGGAGCAGACATCCTTAGCAGACCACCAAGACGCAAAGGGTGGCGGGTTTCAGCGGGAGTCACCATGGTCACGGTTTCTCTTGAGTAAGGAAGGATGACACTGCAGGGATAGGTGACATGTTCTACAAGGCGAATATCTGCAGAGTTCCAAGTCTGAACTCTGAACGACAACTGTAGCAGCAAGAAAGCCCAGGAGTAAGTTGGTCAGTGCACTGTGTGGAACAGAGACACTTTGTATATTCTGAAGGCTCAGCTCCAGTCATGGACAACCATAGGCCAACACATCTGCCCAGCAACAGACACTCGTGTTTGGATGGTTACTGTGTCCAGATAGACCCAGCCACGTCATCCGGACACACACACACCACCACTTTGCCAGGGAAAGCAGAGGCTTTGCCAAGGAAAGGGCCTTCCATGTATGGCAACTCCGGATCTGAGAGGGCAGGAAGCAGGCAGTGGTACAAAAGTGCCAAAGACCATGCAATCCTCTTATGGCACACCCATTTTAGAGTAAATGACATTATGCAGTAAAATACAAAAGTGCATGAGCAAAAAGTAAAAATAAAAGTAAACTTAAAAGTAGAAAAGTCTCTGCTGCTACCAGCTCTTTCTGGACACATTATGTCTGTAACAGCAAAGTTACAAAATAATGTTATATGGACACAAAGTGTCCCAACCACACTACTACAGAGCCTACCAATACTGATAGTCTTAGGGACTTATCAGTATACACTTAAAAAGTGAACAAAAGCAAGGAAAGGCAATCAGAGGGCTTTACTGACCTCCAAAAAGTCAAGTCAGGATGCAGACAAAAGATAGGATGTCCCACTGAAGTCTATGGGAGGAAAGCATGAAAAAGAAAATCTTCCCAACACCCGTCTAGTGAGAAATGTAGAGTCATCCCCCTGTGTTTGAGGAAAACGGTTTGTATCGCATATACTATGCACATTGAGGGGTAACCTGGTACATTATACCACAATAGGTCTTGAAACACATCCAGAGGTCAAACAGAGATGATGCAGGTATTGGTGAGATATATCTTATCAATACTGCGATAAACGTATGCTGGGACATAAAGGCAACATACACAGAGACAATAAAATGAGCATAGAGGGAACCACGGAGGCCTACTACCCAGAGACATTAATAACAAGACAACACAGAAACACACTGCATGATGGAAGTTGAGGTTCCTAGAGGTATTGAGCATAAGAAACATTGTGGCAACAAAAAAACAGGCTTGGCATTCTAGACCAGCTGAGACACCATCTGTTCTCCATTCTCTTGTTTATGTTGATAATTATATAAAATCTCTACCCCAATTTTGTTGTCTGTCTTCTTTGTTCCAATACAAATAAAGTCAATTACTGGCAACTGTGGTTCTCCAATGATATTACTGGCAACTGTGGTTAACAATGTAAACACAGCTGTCCCCCATATTAATATGCTTTTTTGAATATTAGATGTAGCCTTAAACCTTTAAAGAGTAATATTGCTTAAGTGGTCCTTTTGATCTTTTTCCTTGCCAAATATTACTAAATTTGGCACTGCAGTTGTGTTTACGGAAGCCATTCCAATTCCATTCCCTGTTAAGTGTATTTAGACACGCCAATGTCCACAAAAGGAGTATGGGTGAATCACCTTTGAATGGAAGAGTCACCAACGCAGGACAACAACTTTCGTCTCAAAATATAGAAATTGACGCAATAGTCTTGCAGCAATGTGTTAAATCTGTAACCAAAACAATTCCATATGGTGATTACATGGGGCAATAAGCACAAAACTCATAAGTTCCTATGAATCTGTATAAATAATGTGGTGAAAGTAGATTCACTCGCTGCAAAAGGGTCAGAGGAAAAAGGGGTCACTTAATGACTAACGTAGAAGTAGACTATGTGGTGAAATTGAACCATTGCATGCTCATAAACAAAGGATTATTTTATGTATTTTTCTGGATGCCTTCTTAGATAACAGTTGTCAAGCAGCAGAACTGGTAGGAGTAGGTAGTATCACCCAATAACTATGTAAGAGTAATACAATTATAAACAACTTTATTCCTACCTACTTGAGATGCACAGGGTTATTCCATAATAGGTAATAATGTTATGTGAATGTATTGATATAGATCTAAATTAGATCTGGCTTGCCCCCTGATGATTTGTGCCTTGTGACAGACCATTTGCCAATGCAGATAGGTTGTGATTCTGGTTACTTTTATTAATACTCCTGTTTAGGTTGTCCCTGTAAATGTATTGGAAAGAGCGTAGGATTGTAGATCATAATGCCCCTTTTAGATATGATGCCATTAGTAACTAATATATAATCGATTTTGTTATGCAATTTATATAAATCTTACCTTAGCTTATTTCAATTTTTATTAAAAAGTATTGGTAAATTGTATCGGCGGAATTCCGCATATCTATTGTATCTTTGTTACCCAATATTCATGCAACAGGATAGAAAAGAAGCTGTAGCTTCTATTCTTATTTCTGATACTTTTGTTTGGGTTTCCCCTGTAGGTGACGAAAAGGGAAGAGATAAAGAGATAGTGCCTTGCCTTACTCTGCTCTGAATGTCAATATTCAGATATTTTATTAATATAGGACTATTAGGTGTTCTAGTATATTTATATCATCCTTACCCACTCATACATTGAACATATTGTGTGGCGCTGACACAGTACTTCCGCAGCGTTCCACGTGTTGTCTGTAGTTGCCATTTTATGAGCATTGTTTATATACATGATAACATCACAGCGTGCTTTGACGTCATCACGCAATCGCGTATTAACTTGAGATGTCATCATATGCAATCAAAACTGATGTACACTGGGTGTTTTAATGTTTAACGACTAAGTGAATTTGTATTCCATAATGGTTAGCAATCCAAATCAGCTGTGCTTTTGGCCCTTGTGTAGTAATGTTATGATTATTACTGTTGTATAAAACAATGCAGTGATATGATTCTGTTTCTAACAGTTGCTCTCATTTTTTTTGCTCCAATTTCGGTACGTCTAGTATGATACAATTGGATTTTGTGCATCTATATTGTAAAGAGAATTTCAAGCTTCATCCTACATTATATGAAAAACATATTGCGATCAGATATTTAATATCATAGAGTATCCATGTGTTAACACAATTCCAGAATATAGTGTTTGGTGCATACAGAATATGTTATTGGATGTATTATGTATATGATCATTATTTAAACATATTTTGCAAGTATCCCAGATCCAAATAAGGTCTAACATTTATTCTCAGCAGTGTTATTCATAAGAAAAGATTAATTTCGTGTTCTGAGTTTAGTCCATATTGCACAGTTCTAAATTGGCAGATAAAGTGTGCTTCCATACGCATTATTTGTAGTTCACGATTGCTTTGCATGACATTTGTTTTTACACATCTCAGTCCAATAAATTTTAGGTCATCTTTACTGTTCAACTGGGAAAACATCTGCCAATGTGCTGCCAATGGTAGCTACTACCATTGGCAGAAGTTCCCCATGTGTCATGCGATGCAATTGTGAACTACAACTAATACAAATGGAAGCACGCTTTATCTGCCAATTTAGAACTGTGCAATTCTGGACTAAACTCAGAGCACAAAATGCATGTTTTCTTATAGATACCTATGCTGAGAATAAATGTTACATACCTTATTTTGGATCTGAGATACTTACAAAATATAGGTTGAAATCATGATCAATAATCATACTTGCTAATCCTTCAAGTGAATTCAGGTCATGTGCTGTACCTCACTCTTCAGGTCTCTCTCTCTTCCTCAGTGGTCTGAGGCATCACTGCCAGACAGCTAGAAATAATCAAATGTACCTAGGATTCTGCATTTTACAGAGACAAATCAATAGAAACTAAGATGTTCAGGCTAAATTAAGCTTGAAAGAAGTTTTTTAAAGAAAGAGCAGGAGCTCACGTCTGTTGAATCTGTGCATGCACAGTGCAAAAATAATACCTTGTTAAATGCCATCAGCATAACAACTAAAAGAATTTGCCATCTTTATTAGCAAGAATGTACCCACCAACAAAAGAGGCAGGTTCATCCATCTCCCAAGTTGCTCTTACCTTTCATGTAATCACTCAGAAAGGCCAGGTGCCTGCACACCATGGCCCAAAGGCATTTTATGGAATGTGCCTGCTATTAAAAAATCTCCCTTTAACCTTTAAGGTAGTTTCAGTGAGGGTAAAAATGTACTTCTATTAATAGAGAGGCCAGAGTCTACACCCAACAAAAGCCATGATCATAAGACTGGTACTGATCTGGGATTTTCACAAAGAAATCCGACTGTGTTTATGCAGTTTCCAGAGACTTCAACACTATAGCAAAGTGGAAGGATGAGAGCAGACCATGCCAGGAACTGAAGTTTCTTTCATCAGGCCTGAAGTGACCTGGAAAACCAGCATCAATGAGAATCTGTTTTCCAGCTTGACTACACATTTTAGCTTTACAAAATGAAAAGATGTCTTGCTATTCTATGCATGTACTATTCTGTACGTGTGCCAGCTCTTTCCCAGTTCCCAGGAGGGTGGTCGTTTTAGAACTACATGTTCAAAAATCTCTTCGGTTAGCATAACAGCTAGGTCAAAAATTCAGAGCAAGTTATGGTTTCTGAATAACTGAAGTTAAGTGTTGGTGGCTGCTCATTTACTACATAACGTGCTTCTGATTTTCCTCTTCAATCTCTGCTTAATCCATGACATAATCAAATGTATCCGTTCTTGAAACGGATGTGCATACAGACCACTTCACACTCTAACCTCAGCTCTGCCTTCCTGAGCTTCCTTGTACAGGAGTTTCCTAAGAGCTCCATAGCGCCCTGTAGCTAGCAAATCCTGTGTTCCTGTACCAGTCTAGTCTTGCCTGTTTCCTAGGCCATCTTCCTACTGCTGCATGTTTCTTCAGGCTTCTCATGCCATTGGGGAACTGCCCATTTCTCCCTGTTCCCTGTGCCATCAGGGCACTTTCGGTTTCTGGCAGTTCCCCCTACTGTGCCATCAGGGCACTGCCTGTTTATACCTTTCTCCTTTGCTTGCGCCAGCCTTTCTCCGATTCGCCATGCATTCTCTTTGATTGCCGCCTGCACCAATTTCCTGGCATAATTTCACCCCTGATTTTCTGTTAATGTCTTCCTTTCATTCCTGATTTTCTGTTAATGTCTTCCTTGCAGTTTCCAGCCTGTACCAATTAGTGATCCCTCCCACATGGAGAGCCTCACCTACACGCTGTGTTTCTCCACTGAAGGGATCATTTTCAGTGTGTCATGTGCTCCCTGCATGTTCACCATGTTCCGATCAGGGTTGGTGGGTTCTATGATTAATCTTACTGAGTGCTCACAGAATCCATGCCTAAAGTCTCCTCCCAGGTGGCCAGGGGAAGGCAGCTGCTACCGGACCCTAACCATGGGGGTGGTATTAGTTGGGTAGATCACCTGGGAGGAGAAGGCCACCAAAGGGATGAGATGACTCCGTTAGGAGAGACGCAGTATTCATCCTCTTCAGAGGGTAATATTTCTATAATACTTGAGTATGTAATGGTTTGTCAGAGTAAGGCTTTCCTTTCCAGAATTACCCAAATTGTTAGTAGTGAAATCCCTTATGGTCAACAGGGGAATGGTTCATGTAAAGATCAGAGCCTTAATGCCATTGCTTCTGATAATTATGATTCCCCTTGGGTTTGAACCATGAAGTCGAAAACCAACTATTAATCTCTCTAGCGCCCTCCTCCCCCCCTTAATGGTGTATTCTACAATCAGAGTGAATTAAATAAGGTTACATTTGAAGCCTTTGATATAAAAAAGCAACCAGAGCATTAGGAACATCAAGTCCCATAATGCTCTAAATATTGTGATGAGGAAGAGGGTTCAGAGTTTCAGAATTGCAGTGTGCAGTCTAGGGTTCTAATGACCCACACCTGAGCAGGACATTTGAATATTTAAAGCCCCTTCAGGTGCAGGTCATGAAAAGAAGTGGTCAGCAGCAGTGGGAGCAACAGAGAAATGAAGACCCACTGCTGTATTTGAAGAGGATTTTGGTACCGAGAGGATCTTTGAAGTTGGAATCCTGAAGTGAAGAGTTCAAGCAGCAGGATGCAGTGCTTTGATACGCTGTCCCGTGAGAGAGAGAAGCTCTCCTTTTATTGTACCCTGCTCCGGTGGCTGGTGAGCACAGGAATACAGTAGAAGCAAGACGGGCACCTTTCTCGAACGGCGCAGGCCGCGGGAATACGACCAAAGTGGTCAGAAGCTTAGGAACAGACAGAAGAAGCAGAAGTTGTGGCAGCAGCAGATCAAGCAGACGCGTATAGAGAGAGACCGTCGAGTTGGCCTTTGTTGGTTAACCCCAGGGCGCTCCATAGTCGACTGCTGGCTGCTTGCAAGCATTTTGAAAACCAAACTATCGAAAGAAAGCCATGTTGGCAGCATACACATTTTAAAAGAAAGCGAGAAATGAAAGATTACTGCTATCATTACCAAAGTAAAGAGGAGGCAATATTGAACCAAGATAGTAACCCTCACTGTCAAAGCAAAGCGGGGGCAAGAATTAAGAAAGAATTTAACCATAATTTCCAAAGTAAATAGGAGGCACTATTTGAACAAGACAACAACCAGCATTGCCTAAAACAAAGAACGGCAATTCTAACAAAGAGCCATTACCAGCAGTTACCTAGTGTGAAAGTAGGAACTCAAAAGTGGCAGGAAAGAAGCCCTGCTTAGATAAAGTACCAAAGAGGAGAGGAACATAACCTGCAGTGCATGTGGCAAACAATCAGTGAAACAAACAGCACTAATGTGTATTGTATCCTCAAAGAAGACTTTTTACAAGTTTGAAGCAAGCCTCACCACAGAGTACTTCTAGCAGTGTTAGGAGTTTTTATCCTGGCAGGCGAGTATATCAGGAAACAGATTATTAGTGGTAGTCCTGGCAGGTTATTGGACCAGGAAGAAGAAATTGAAGTACTGCATTGTGGTGGAAAGACAATGGCAAGGTCACTACTGTGTTATAATGAATTGTGGTAAAAGAATCCTGACAAAATATTGTTTTTTTGTTTAAAAAAAATGTATTTTAATTTCGTATACAACAGTATACAGATGTTACATTCCATGCCAGTACAGCTCAAGTGTGCTTGTGAGCTTTCATGCAACTCCTACTGAAACGTTAACTTCCCCTTGCCCCTCGTTCCCCCTTACCTAGCCTGTGTATAGTATCTTGTTCTATTTCCCATCACTTTTTCTGCTTCAATCCGCATTGTGAGCCTGGTCTCTCTTTCTGTGACCCAGTTTCTTTGTTCTCACATTCCTGACTTGAATAGTCCGTGTAAGTTCCGTCCATTGTGACATGTCCTCCTCTTGGTTTTGCACATTAATCGCCAGTTTCCATACTTCCGTCTCAGCCATTGTCCATTTTTGTAAATCTCTCCACCACCCCCCAACTGGCGGGCCTGTTCCGTTTTTCCAGTTCGTAGCTATACAATGCTTGGCTAACACACATACTAAATCCTTCAATTTCCCCAGTGTTTCCTATTCTTACTCCTCGGTAAGAGTGCCAGTATACAGGCCGCCAGAGATTGGACATCTAGTTCAATTTCCTTTTTAGATAGTTTATGAGCAATGTCTTCCCAGCCAGCCAAAACTTCCTTATAATTGCACATCCCCAAAACACATGTAGCATTCCCACTCTGTCTACGGGAAAACCCTGCCCCTTTAAATACTGATATTATCTTTGGTGTTAATGAGGCTCTCTGTGTTGCATACAATTGTAGCAGTTGCAGTCTCGCATTCCTGTAAACCCTCTTGTGATAACTAGTAATATGAGTATAGTTACACTTCTTGCAAAGGCCGTATCCCAATCTGCTCCGAGCAATCGCAATACGCAGGGACATTTTCTCTTTCACTCAAGACCAAATGGAGGTTGGGATTGATCCCATGACTTATTGGAACTTGCTGATAGGCCGTGTTTCAAATTTACAAAACAGTACCATTTGCCCTGATTTGAAAAAGACAGCTGAGTCCGTCAAAACACGTGTTATCCCAATAGGGCGCTCGTTCACATAAATATACCACTTCATAATTACAATCCTACTGAGTTAAATTATTATTTTTTTGGATTTTTGGTGCATGAATGCAAGAGGTGTAACTATACTCATATTACTGCCTTTTAAAACGGAGTAGAGGAACCATTATTACTCCGCTGTTACTCTGTTCATGCGACAAACTTATTGCTCTAATAAGGGAGCTGAGGTCTGCCCTTATAAGTGTCCACTGAAAAGGTTCCTCATCTTAATTCATCACTCTTGTGATAACTAGCTACCTTCAACCATTCCTTGTCTGTGAAGGGCTTTCCCAGCTCTACTTCCCATCCTGCCTTGGTACGTAGCTCCCCGCCTGAGTGATTGTCTAATAACACATCATACAACCTTGATATGGCATGCCCACCCTCTGGAATATTTATCATTTCCACTTCTTCAATTTCAATCGGGTCTTCCCCAACTAGTGGCCACCTTTCCTTAATCGTATTCACAATTGATTGGTGTAGGAGGTATTGTCCGCTATGTATTCATGTTTCTTTTAATTCCTGAAAACTTAATAGGGTACCGTTCCCCCTCAAATCCCCAACTGTAACAATCCTACACGTCTCCCAATCAAGTTGCACGCTGCCCCAGAGTCGTCTTATCGGTCATTACCGCTGCTAAGGGTATATCGGGTCTTTGATCTTGAGTTTTTTGCAGGTTCTACGCCACACTTGCATGCCCAGTTTCACCAAGTGTGGGCATTCCTGTGGTTCTGGTGGGGTCACCCACACCAGGTCTTTTAGGTGGCTGTAGGAGTGCCATATCCAATGTAGAGTCGTCTACTAGCCAGCCTACCACATACTGCATCTGGCATGCCAGGTAGTATAACTCAAAATTTGGGATTCTCAGCCCTCCTTTATCATAGGGTCTTTGAAGAGGGCTCAGCCCCACTCTGTGCCCATCACCTTCCCATAAGAAACTCCTACACTCTTTGTATTGTCTTGCGAAAAATAGTTTGTCGATGTTGTAGGGGATATTCCCAAAGCAGTACAGCAACCTGGGCAGCGCCACCATTTTCAATGAGGCTGCTCTCCCCATTACCGACAATGGCAACTTACTCCAGAATTTCATAGAGTTCCCTAAACCCTCCAGCGCCTTGAGTGTATTATGTGTTTGTTCTTGGTTGGGGGTATAATAAATGTCCAGCCCCAGGTATCTATTACCCACGGGAGGGATAGTGTCAGTAGCTCTGCTTTACCTTTCTCTGCAAGCTTGGCTAGCGGGAATAAGCTGAATTTACTCTCTTGATCGTGTTTCCCGACCGCCCGCTAGAGTTATCAAGTATGTCTAATATGTGTTGCAAGTTCGTCTCAGGGTTTTGCAAAAACAATAGCATGTCATCTGCATACATGGACACTACATGCCACAAATCATTTATACAGATTACTGCTTCTTGGCATTGTTCCCTCAGGAATGCCACTATTGGTTCCATTGCTATGATATAAAGCATCGGGGGCAGCAGGCAGCCTTGTCTGGTGCCTTTTTGTAACTCCCATTTATCAGGGAATATGCCGCCCATTCTGACCCTACCCTTTGGTTTAGTGTACATCGTTTTATCCATTGCAAGCGGCCCTACAGATAAGGGGTTTATGGGGCACTTTTACTCCCTAAAAATATACAAATACTCCCCAAAAATAAAAATAGGGAGTAAAAATACTCCGAACAGAAATTAGGAAACAGACACATAAAACGTTGTGTCCCTGCTTTCACCCACACAACCCCATGGATATTTATTGATTTATTGCATTTGATTATACGCCCAAAACCTAGGGTATCACGGAGTAGGTTACTTACATGGGTTACATACAACAATGGTGTCTTAAGAAGTTTTGTGCATCTTGGTCAATTACATACATCATATGTGTTTTAAGCAGTTTGAAAGGTCTTGGTCGGTTACATCCAGGATGGGTGTCTTAAGCAGTTAATATGGTGTGGAAAGGACAGGTGGGTAAGGAGCAAAACGCGACATGTAGGAAGAAGGGCTGTAATAGGTAGATTTAACGGTGTTCGTATTTATTAAACAGCCAGGTTTTTAGTAGTTTCGTGAATTTGGGGAAGGAGGTTTTGTTGCCGAGGTGGAAGGGGTGAGAGATCCAGATGCGCGGGGGAAGATAGCATTACCTGCTCTAGAGGTGGTAAAGAGTGGAATATGGAGGTGTATGTTGGCACTGGACCTGAGAGATCTGGTCCTAGTTTTGCGAGAGATACATTGGCTGAGATAGATAGGGGCGTTGTCAGAAATGCATTTATGGGTGATTGTGAGAGTTTTGTGGAGGATTCTCGCTTGTACTGGAAGCCAATGAGCATCTCTTCTAAAATGAGATATCTGTTCTCTCTTATTTTTGCCCCAAGCTGTTCTGAGAGCTTTGTTTTGGAAGAGTTGTAGTTTGTTTAGCTTCTTTTTTGAGGTGCCTAAGAGTAAGGTAGGTTTGAACCAGTAGTGCACGTCGTACCGTATGATGAAACTACTATTATAATTTCCTGATCAAAAGATGTAAACATGTATCTTTTAATGTACATGAATATCTAGGTGCAAAGAAGAACAAGTTACTTTCTTACCTGGTAACGTTCTTTCGATGGGATGGTCCGACGATGTATTCCATATCTATGACAGGTAATCACTACAGCTGTGCTGCTTTGGAAACTTTTTCGGCGTCTGCGTCGATGACGTCGATGCGCCATCGTCGAGGACCTCCTCCGACGTTCGACATCATCCGATGTGATAAGTAGGACGCACGACGCCCGTAGCCTCAGTTGTAGTTTTTTTCCCCCAGAACGTGTGACAGTCTACTGCCAGTCAGACACAAAGCCTTGCGGAACGTAAGCTGCAATCGCAAAAGAAATTCTGCAGCGGGGAAGGTATGGAGGGAGCGACATGGAATACGTCGTCGGACCATCCCATCGAAAGAACGTTACCAGGTAAGAAAGTAACTTGTTCTTCAAGGGGATTGGGTCCTCCAACGTATTCCATATCTATGACAGACTCCCAAAGCAGTACCAGAGCAAGGAGGAGGGAAAGAATTTAGAATCAAAATTTAGAATTGCCAATCAAATAGAGCAAAGGACCACCTTGCCAAAGGCCAGATCCTGTCCTCAGATGGAATCGAGGGAATAGTGACGTACAAATGTATGTACTGAAGCCCAGGTGGCTGCATCACAGATGTTGCGAATAGGAACACCCCTCTGCAGGGCAGTAGATGCAGCCATACCCCTGGTAGAAGGGGCCCGCAAGCTAGCCGGTGGGTCCTTACCCGCCAAACGGTAACACTCCGAGATAGCCAAAATAATCCATCGAGACAACGTCTGTTTCGTCACAGCTTGTCCCAAACGCTTTCCAGCGTAACCAATAAAGAGTTATCGTCCACTCTGACCCGGGACATGCGTGACACATAAAAGCTTAAAGCTCTCCTAGGATCAAGCCTATGGAGCCTCTCCTCTTCCTTACCAGGATGTGGAGGAGGATAGAACGCCGGCAGAACAACCTTCTGGCTCAAATGAAATTCCGAAACCACCTTCGGAAGAAAAGAAGGACGAACTCTAAGGACAACCCTGTCCTTGTGAAATACAGTGAAGGGTGGCTTAACTGAAAGTGCCTGTAACTCACTCACTCTGCGCAACTAAAAACACAGTTTTCAGAGTTGACAGCCTCAAAGGGCAAGAATGTAAAGGCTCAAACAGAGCACCCATAAGAAACTTAAGAACAAGGTTTAAATCCCAACCGGGCGCCAGGAAAGGTGACGGAGGGAACACATTAGTGAGCCCTTTCAGAAACTGTGAAATTAAAGGGATTTTAAAGTAGGAACACTCTTCAGATGAGCGCTTAAAGATGGACAATGCCGCCAGGTAACCTTTAATGGTACCCACTTGCAAGCCCCTGTGGGCCAAAGAAAGTAAAAAGGACAGAACCATGGGGATATCACATGCAAAAGGATCCACATTCTGAACTCTGCACCAGTCGCAGAATTTACGCCAACGGCAACGGTACAGAGACTTTGTTGCTGGCCGTCGGGCCGAGAGCAACACCTCCATCAATCTTCAGGGAGGTCCCAATCCTTATACCTCAACCTTTCAGAAGCCAAGCGTGAAGGTTGAGGGATCTGACCTCTGTATGGAGAACCTGACCCCCCTTCCGTGAGAGCAGATCGTCTCGGTAGGGAAGACGACGTGGAGGGCAGATGGACAAGTCGAGAAGGTCCGGGTACCACGTCCTCCGAGCCCACACCGGAGCAATGAGGATCATCCGGGAACCGAACTTCCGTAACCTCCGCAGCACTTGCGGGATGACGGGGACTGGAGGAAACGCGTACAGCAGCGGGAATGACCACTCCACCACGAACGCGTCCCCTAAGGCTCCTTTTGGAGTAAATTCCCGCGAGCATAACCTCTCGCACTTCCGGTTGACACTGGAGGCAAAGAGATCCACTTGAGGGGTCCCCCAAAGGGCGAAGATCTCCAGGAGAATCTCCTGAGACAACTCGCACTCGTGAGAGATCGCGCTCTGCCTGCTCAGAGCGTCTGCCGTCACGTTTTCGTCTCCGGCAGGATGAACTGCCGAGATCGAAACTTCCTGCTGGATGGCCCAGAACTCGAGCTGCATCGCCTCCCTGCACAGAGGAAGTGATCCTGCCCCCCCTTTTTGTTGAGGTAGTGCATGGCCACTGTGTTGTCCGTCAGGATCAGGACATTCTTTCCTCGCACAGTCGGCAGAAAAGCCTTCAGGGCTAGCCTGACGGCCCTCAGCTCCAACAGATTGATATGAAGTCTGGACTCCGACAGAGACCAGCTACCGCTGACTGTCAGCTCGTTGGCATGAGCTCTCCATCCCGTGAGGGATGCATCCCACGATCGTCACCTCCGGCCAGGGAAGCCAAAATGGAGTCCCCTTCATCAAGTTGCCTTTGACGGCCCACCACAGAAGGTCCCGGGCGACCGAGGGCGGCACCTGAACCGGGTCCGACATCCTGCCGGAGGACTGCGACCATTGCATCTTGAGTGCCCACTGCAAAGATCTCATCCACAGGCGAGCCTCTGGCACCAGAAGAATGCAGGATGCCATGAGGCCGAGCAACCTCAAGAACTCGAACGCTGGGAGCGTCTGGGCATGCTGAAACTTGTGCACCATCTGCTGAATGTGAAGAGCCCTCACCTGGGGAGGAAAACACTGCCCCAGGGAAGTGTTGAGCACTGCTCCGATGTACTGGAGCCGCTGTGTTGGCGTCAAATGGGATTTGTTTAAATTGAGGGAGAAGCCCAGCCTGTGAAGGGAGTGGCAGGTGACGGACAGATGATCCAGGACTTGCTCGGGAGAGCTCCCCCTGATCAACCAATTGTCCAGGTAGGGGTAGACGTGAATCCCCCCTTGCCTGAGATGCGCTGCCACCACCACCATGAGCTTGGTGAAAACCCTCGGGGCGGAGGTCAATCCGAACGGCAGGACCCGAAACTGAAAGTGCGAGTCGCCAACCGCAAACCTCAGGTGCTTCTTGTGCTTGGGATGGATCGGAACATGGAAGTAAGCATCCTTGAGATCGAGAGACACCAGCCAGTCCTGAAGCTGAAGGGCCTGGAGGACTTGAGAGAGAGTAACCATCTTGAACTTGTCCTTCCTGAGGAGTTTGTACAAACCGCACAAGTCCATGATGGGTCTCAATCCCCGTCTGTCTTTGAAATCAAAAAATAAGGGGAATACCATCCCTTGTTCCTCTCCACTATAGGCGCCAGTTCTATGGCGCCTTTCTCCAGCAGGGCTTGAATTTCCTGCGCAAGGAGCGGATCCAGACTCTGCAAAGAGGTTCCCCGGTGGATTGTCGTGAGGCCTCTGCCGAAAGGGAAGACAGTAGCCGTGGGTTATGATCTCCAGAACCCACACATCTGATGTAATGGCATGCCACTCTACAAGATGCTGCGCCAGCCTTCCCCCAACCGGCAAACCATGGGACATGGCCTCATGACTGAGTGGTAGCGGCTGCGGCGTTACCTGAGGGCAAAGAGGCAACTGCCCGGCCGGCCTTGGCACCACGGGTACCCTGTCGTCCACCTCTGGTACTCCTGCGTTGCCCTCTTTGACTGCCAGCTCCTCTCGCTTTACTGAAGGACGAGTAATAGCGAAAGGAACCACCCCTCCATTGCTGTCCCCTAGGACGAAAAGGCAGAGGTTGGTGAACTGCAGCGCCCAACGACTTTGCTGCAGCTTTGGAGGTCTGCAACCTCTCAAGGCTCTCGTCAGCCTTGCTGCCAAAAAGGTGTTCACCGTCAAAGGGCATGTTGAGGAGCCGGGACTGCACATCAGGAGCAAACCCCGACTTCTGCAACCACGCAAACCTGCGTATCACAGTGCTCGCCGCCATGGACCTGCTGATGCATTCAGCCATGTCCAAACCCGACTGAACGGACTCACACATGGCATCCTTACCATCCTGGACCATAGCAAGGAAACCATCCCGTTCGTCCCTTTCGGGAATATGTTCAGCCGCTAACGCAACACAGTTCCACAGAGTGTGTGTGAAACGAGACAAGGCACAAACGGAGTTGGCCGCCTGAAGCGCCATACCACCTGAAGAAAACACTTTCTTCGCCCAGCCATCAAAACGATTGTCGTCCCTATCAGGAGGGATGGTAGGGTACGATGCCTGCTTTGCCGGGGCCGTGGCCGCCTGCACCACCAAACTCTCCGGAGTGGGGTGCCTGGTCAAGTAGCAGGGGTCGCTACTGGCTGGACGGTATTTTCGCGACAAGGACCTGCCCACCGCCGGGAGACTCTCCGGAGCAGTCCAAGCCGCCGCCACCCTTCTCTGTAGAGCCATATGAAACGGCAGTACCGGGTCAGTTGGGGGACCAACATCAAGGATGTCCGTGAGATCATCCTGCACAAACTCCCCTGGGGGAGCAGACCATCCCAAGTACTCGGAGACCCTAGCCATAAGGCGCCGGTACGAGGAATCGGCATGAGAGCCAGGCTCAGGCCTACAAAACTCTACCTCCGGAGAGGTGTCCAGTCCACTGGCATCATGCAGTGACTGCCTCAAATCGTCAAATTGGCTATGGCCCGAGGCCATCTCATTTGGAACCTGACTAGGAACCAGGCCATCAGAATCCTCATCCACCTCCGAAATCTATTCCAGGTGGTGAAAAGAAGGCATCCGAGAGTGCTTGCTCTTAACCAGAGCCTTCCTAGGGGGTTCCCCCCTGCCACGGGGTACCTCCGACACCCCAGCCTTGAAAGGTGTCGAGTGAATCGGCGCCGCCGTCGAGAGAACTTGCATCGGCGCCGAGAGGATCGGCGTCGAGTAAATCGGCGTCAACGTCAGATGCAGCGCCGCCAGCATCGACGGCGTCGACAGTCCTAGAAGCCGGAGCTCCGAACGTGTCTTTCGACGACCTGCGCGTCGATGGCTTCGACGACTTCCTCAGAGCCTCCAGAAAGCCTGTCGACGCCCTCGACGCCTCAGGCGTCGATGTCTTCCTCGAAGACATCACAGGTGCACACGTTCTGGAACGCATCGAGGACCGGGACCTGGAACGGGTACGTCGAGAACGAGTCCCCTTGTCCGAACGGGAACTCTCCCGTGACTCTTGCCGACCACTCTTGCGAGCGGTGTCTCTCGACCTCTCACGGCCGACCCCACTCGGGGGCGCGGACGGCTTAGTACCAAGCGACTTGAGAATCGCCAGCATCTTCTTCCCAAAGGAAGCCCATTCCTTCGGCGTCGCACGGCTGGTGGGGTAAGCGACGTGCCGGGCAGAGTCCTCAGAAGAGGACCTGGAAGACGACCGCTGTCGGCGCTTCCGAGAATGCCTCGAAGAGGCCGAGGAGTGGCGAGACCGACTCCTAGAAGAGACCCACGAGACTTCCGACGACTACGCAGAGAGTCACCTCTCGAATCATCCGTCGAAAGCCCCGCAGACTTCGACTTCCGGGGCTTGGACACCCGACCTACCGACAACTTCTTACGTTCCCGTAAGGCTTTGGACGTGAGCGACTGGCAGTCGATACAGTCATCCGTGTCGTGGGCCTCCCCGAGGCACCAGAGGCAGGCGTTGTGCGAGTCAGTCACCGACATCTTGGACCCACACTCCCCGCAGTTCTTGAAGCCCGGACGCGGGGTCAAAGACGAAGTAGAAGACATCTTCACACGAAGGATTTTCTCACAAAAACGAACAGGTTCGAAGAACCGAGAAGAACAGAACTCCAAAGAGTCGAGGCGTAACCGAGATTCACGAAGCAACACGTTCGCAGAAAAAACGGAACTGAGGCTACGGGCGTCGTGCGTCCTACTTATCACATCGGATGACGTCGGACGAGGTCCTCGACGACGGCGCATCGACGCAGCACGTAGACGCCGAAAAAGTTTCCGAAGCAGCACAGCTGTGGTGATTACCTGCCATAGATATGGAATACGTCGGAGGACCCAATCACCTCGAAATTATTATTACAAAAACATTTCAGTTTTTCAGTTAAAACATCTCTTTCCATGCTTAGAAACTACCCTCATAGGGAATTGACTTACATTTTTACTCTCAAAAAAATACTCCTACATCCAAATCTTATCTGGAGCACTGATTGCATGCATTTGGGGACAAAGCCGAAGCCACATTTCTCCATGGTCGCATGGAGCCAATCTCAGTGGATGGAATCAAATGCTTTCATTGCATTTAGTGAGGCTACCCCGTCGTGCCCGTCTAAGACTGCTAATAACATGATGTAACCTCGTTAGTTTCCAGGAAATATTCCTTCCTGGCACATATACTGTTTGGTCAGGATGTATTTGGTCCGTTATTACTCTCCAAAGCGCCGGTATTGCTGCAAGGATTTTGTGATCCTGATTCAATAGGGACAGGGGCCTGTATGAGCCACAGTCGTTTGTATTTTTATTGGGCTTGGGCAGGGTAATTATCACGGCTTCTCTCATGCTTTCCAGGAGCATTGTGTTCAATCATAAGACAATTCAAATTCCAAGTGAAAGACTATTGGAGCGAGAAGAAAGTTGTGTTGTATTCAAAACAGAGTTGGGCATACTGAAAAGAACTTTCCTATTTGGAACTTTGATTTGGAAAATCCTGTTTTGAACCTGGGGAAGGGGATCCAACCCTGGTTACAAGGATACATGGTTAAAAAGTTTGTTTGAATGCAACTGTTATTTTGTTGAACTTGAATGGCCATCTGATACCTGTATGAGTTTGTTGCATGTATAGGTGTGAGGGACAAATTCCTTTTATTAGAGTGTTTGCCTTTAGTCTTAGTTTGATAGGTAGGGAATGCGTGGCATTTATCAGACCCTTATTTAATAAAATGGCTACTTGTAAAAAACCTTTATCTACTTGTCCGTCTCGCATTTCTGACCCCTCACAGTAACCAGTTTGCTAAATCACCATTGAGCAATTGATGCACATGCTCATGTTTCATTTTCACTATTCATTCTAATTGCGAGAAATCCCCAATCTATATCCCTAATATGGACTTCAGTTGGATGCTTCAAGGTTGGCTTGATTCCCTTCAAAGTTCTGCATCCAGTTATGTTCTTTTCCACCACTCTAGCTACCACGATTGTACGACAGCTTGTAACTCGTGCTGCTGTGCATTTTATTGCATGTTTCACAAAACTCTAGTTCTGCACGTCTTCCCAGCTCAATGTGTGTCTTTCCTTTCTCTCCTAGTAAATTGTCCAACTGAATACCTCTGAACAGTCTTGGGCAGGTCGCTGTCCTCAGTCTTTCATGCGCTTTACATAATGGGCAAGTCCTGAGACATCATACAATTGGGGAATACTCTGGTCGTGGGACCCATGTACACAGTCCAAAGATGGAACACGACCCATCCTGACCATAAACAGCTCCTCAAACAGAAATTGGCATTCTAATGAATTATATGCCTTTACAGGGCCAAACTTTATGGCCTGGTAGCTAAAGCAGGGTTTAAAGATACACAGAATCATGGCTTTAAGAAGCTGCATACAATAAAATAAAGGGGGATCCAAAGGAAATGTACTAAACTCCTGCCAACGAGAAGGCAACCTCATGCTTAACAATTTAATAATACCTTTGTTAACACATAACATTTCACCGATAGCAGATACAAGCATTTCGTATAACACACACTTGTATATTGCTTGTTTTGCTTTGTGATGTAAAAGTCACACTTATTTAAACAAGTTGTAAACCATCACAATTCATGCCACACAACCTAGACTGAATACCATCTGTCCTGGTCAGAAAGGGCATGGGACGGCATTAGGAGAATATATCTACTTGTTATCATTTTGTATTTTCCATGTTATGTAAAGACAGGTAAGCAATGCAGACATGTTCTGGTTGAGTTGGTCCTTCTGGTTTATTAGGCCCGCGTATGGATCCTTGCAGAATTCTCACTTCCAACATCTTCTTAAACATTGTAAGTAGATTGGGAGATCTTTTACATTTCAGATAAGTGCCCTTGGGTGGAATCAGCAAATCTATCAACTGCAGAACTAACTTTTCCTTCTTAACTTCTGGATTTGGCTCAATAAGGGCCTCACCACCAAATTGCAACAGCCAGACTAAAGAAACATTGTCCATGTATGCCCAAATCTGGTTGTTGGTGTTCTTTATTTAAGCACTGTGCAGGCTTTATCTTGGCGGCACTCTAAGTGCGAGCGTTAACAGCAGTCAAGGCACTGCCAATCAAGACAGTCCTCAATGTTCACCTGGCAATACATTGGACTGGGTCGCTACAAAAAACATGAACCTAACTTCTCTGTCTGTAGCTCCCTGTATTTGATCTGACCACTTTTTTGTATCTTTCCATTTTTCCCTTCCCACTACTCTTGTGACCAACAGGAAAAATGCCCTAAAATAAGTGACCAGCAGGAATTATAACAACATCTGTAGCAATGATCTGAAAAGTTGTTTGGATTATGAACAAAACCTCAGTGAAGGATGGCCCAACAACGCTGGTAGCTGAATATGAGAGATCTTTTACTAACCTCATGGATCAAGTACCACCACTGAGGGAGAAAACCCTCAGAGAAAGGACTAATAGTCAAAAGTGGTTCACTCCAGCCCAGACTAGTCGGAAACAAGAAAAGATATGAGCAGAAAGGAATTGGGAGAAAGAGCATTCAGAATAAAACAAAAATGTTTGGCAATCCCTTGGGAAACGTTACTGCAAAGAGATTGTATTGGCAAAAAAAGATTTCTTTGATAATGAAATAGCTCATGCTAAAAATGACTCCAAAAAAACTTTTTGAAATTCTGAGAGAGCTTGAGAAGCCTAAGGATTTACTAGATATTTTTTCTACACAGACTGAGGATTGCAAAGCCATTCTGCAGGCTTTTTCTAAGAAAATTAAAACAGCCCATACCATCAGAAACAATTTAAGCAATTCAACCCGCGTGGCGACAGTAGTGAATATTAAAGAAACAAACCATCAGGAGAAATCTATGTTCTCTTTTGAATCTGTCTCTCATGATAACATGACAGCAACTCTTAGGAATATGAGGCCAACCACATGTTATGGTGAAATACTTCAATCCAAATTATTTTGGGCAACAGATAACTATTTGTTCCTTTTTTTATTTGTTTCACAAATGCTTCTTCAAATGCTAAGAATCGTGGATAAAAGCAACTAGGGGCTGCTGATTTTGTTAGACCTATCAGCAGCCTTCGATCTTGTGGACCATGAAAAGCTCCTGGAGAGACTGAGTAGTGTGGGAAATTGCTCAGAGAATGAGACTTGCTGGTTCAGATCTTTCGTAAGTAACCAGAGGTCCAGGGTTGTCTGGGGAGATGCGTTTCCCGGACTGGAACTACTTGAATGTGGAGTACCGCAGAGTGCTTGCATTGCACTGGCCCTGTTTAACGTATTCTGTTGCCCACTATGATCTTCTGGATACCCTTGGCGTTTGTTTCACAAACTATGTGGATGCCACTCAGCTCCTTTCGTAGCAGCAACTACGAAAAAGATGCAGAAAGAATTTCCACAGTCTATGGAGTAATAAAGAGCTGCATGGCAATCAACGGAATGTACCTGAAAGGTGATCGAAAGGAGCTCTTGATCTTTGGCTCCTCTGAGGCCCGTGCCACGTTTCAGGGCCAATATGCCAGTTTTGATATTAAGAAGCACTATATTAAAGCAGTTAAGAAAGTAAAAACATTGGGGATAACTCTTGAACCTACATTGAGTATGTCGACTCCTATCAAGAGTGTTATAGACAAGACCCAATATCTTAGACTGCCGAGATTGGTGAAGCCTTATGTCTCTGGAATTAACTGCTCCATGCTAGTTCGGGCTATCATTATGCCCAGGATCGACTATTGCAGTGCTTTATAGATCAGGGTAAATAAAGACTGTTTAAAAAAACTTCAAATACTGCAAAATGACGTGGTTTGGATAATTAAGAACGTTCCTAGGCACAAGCCCATCGTGGCAAGCAGGAGGGAGCTACATTGGCTACCTGTAAAAGTCATAATTCGCTTCAAAGCCCTCATGATTGTCTACAAACGTATCAAGCCCCTCGATACATTAAAAAATGTATTACTGTACAAAACTTTGCCAGAAATACTCGGTCTGCCGATACCATTAGACTGGTCTGCCCCCACCCCCTCAGGACCCCACATCTTACCGCCCACTGTCGCTGATTAACACGGATGCTAAAAAGTATGCCAAGGTAATGGCGAACCGTCTGATCCCGCTCATGAACAAACTAATCCATACAGATCAATAGGGATTCATCCCTACCCGTTGGACAGCAGTGAATCTGTGGAGGTTCTTTGCCATTATGTCACAATTGGACCCAAACGCTAAAGCAGCTGCGATTACTTTAGACGCTGAATAAGCGTTTGACTCTGTGTCTTGGAATTATATGTTTTCGATTCTGGGCTAACTGGGGTTTGGTCCGATATTCATGAGCTACATCCGTATGCTATATAAGTGCCCAGCTGCGATGGTTAGGACAAATAAGACTATCGTCTTCCTTCATGTTGGGAAGGGCAACCAGGCAAGGCTGCCCTTTGTCCCCTCTAATATTTGATCTCACAATAGAGAGTATGGCGGCAAAGGTAAGGCACAAACACATACGGAGGGGGATCTGTATCAGGCCCACCTCCACCCCCCAAACTCCTTTCCCTATTCGCAGATGATCCGATGCTGTATGTCAGATATCCGGAGACTCATTTACCCCCGATAATGGTGGTGGTGCCCAAGTTGTTGTATTTGTTTTGCGGTATTCCTATATGGCCTGGCAGGGACTTCTTTTGGAGACTACAGAAACAGACCAGCAATTTTGTATGGGGTGGGAAGGTGGTTAGGCTCAAATGGCTCAAGATGTGTGAGGGGATATGAGACGGGTGGATTGTCAGCCCCGGACTTTAAATTGTATTTTCATGCAGCACAGGCACACTTTTCAAAGTACTGGGCAGACATTTCTGAAAAACATGCACAGTTACGGGCCGAGAAGTTTGCGGCAGCCCCAGCGAACTTACAAGCCATGCCATACGCAAAAATTAAAGGGAATGCTAGAGATGTGGACCCAGTGAGTTAAACAGTACGGGCCTGGTCCGAACTGTTTGCTAGAGTGGGTTGCGAAAACCCCTACTGGCCGTTTACCTCACTGTGGCATTATCCCGACCTGTAACCCACGTTTGATGCGGCATTACAACATAAATGGGACCCTGGCAAAGAGATGATGCTGGAGGATCTATACCCGGATGGCAGATTCGGGTCATTGGCGGATGTGCAGGCTAAAGTGGGGCCGGGTCTCACTACTATACTGCAATATTACTGTGTAAAAGCAGCCTGTAAACTAGAGTGGCCCTTGTTCCCCGAGGCTCCCCCGATACACTGGTTCTTAACCGCTTTTATGGCACAAGAGGGATTTACGGGTACAGTATCTAGACTCTATAAGCAGCCCAAGAGTATACCCCATCTAGGAACACCGTGAAACAGAAATGGGAACGTGATCTTGATGATATAGAGGAATCCCAATGGGCCAAATATTGCCGATTTACTAAATCTATCTCGATTAACTCCAATTTTAGACTAATTCAGTTTAAAATGCTAAATCATTTACACATAACCCCGAATAAGATATCCAAGTTTGATCCCACGCGGCAAACAACCTGCCCCAAATGCAATGCACACTCAGCATATTCCATACATATGCATTGGGAATGTCCCCCTGTCAGAGCCTTCTGGGAAGAAGTGGTCAAAGTCATAAGCGACATCACTGGGGTAAATATCCCAGCTACTTCACAGAAATACCTGTTGGGTGACATAGGTAAGACTTCAATTAAGACCCGTAGATTTGTCTCTGTTGATGGGGCACTGGCTAAGCGAAATATCTTCCAGGCATGGAAATCCAAAGCAGCTCCCACCCAAAAAGCGTGGCTCTGCTATATGTCCAAGAAAGTTAGGAACTCTTTGTTATGAATGTTGCGACTTCATGCGGACCGAAAGACATATGGGCGCCGTTGTGAGCTTTCCTCAGAAACAATCAAGGAGCAGATATTGCGGCTATACGATAAAGGCCAGATGAACAAGTTACTTCTTACCTGGTAACGTTCTTTCGTTGGGATGTTCCTCCGACGTATTCCTTATCTTGATAGATCATCTCCAGCTTGCTAGCCTCGGAAAAATTCTTTCAGTAGAGGGTGCTGCGCGTCGATGTCCCTCAAGCTGATGTCCCTCGACAGCCTCCGTATCGGCGCCAACGTCATCATGCGTATAAATAGACTCACGCAGCGTCCGTTGCTCAGTTCCGTTTTGACGTTAACAGTTGTTTTACATGAATTGGTTATTGACCCAGAAGGAGCGTAAGCTGTAACCACAAGGGAAGTTTTCCTGAGGGGATGGATGGGAGAGGCGATAAGGAATACGTCGGAGGAACATCCCATCGAAAGAACGTTACCAGGTAAGAAGTAACTTGTTCTTCGAAGGGATTGTGTCCTCCGATGTATTTCTTATCTTGATAGACTGCCATAGCAGTGTGTGTAACTGGAGGTGGGAGTAAAATTGCCACGTTTCCCCTCAAGAATGAACAGAGTGCAACACAGCTTTGCCAAATCTAGTCTCTTGGCTGGAGGAATCCAAGTTGTAAAATCTTGTGAAGGTATGTGCAGACGACCATGTGGCAGCCGCACATGTCTCGAATCAGAACCCCTCTTTGGAGGGCCGAAGAGGCTGCCATACCCCCGGTTGAATGAGCCCTAAAATTTTGAGGAGGCTCTTAATCCATCTGGAAATGGTCTGTTTTGTTATCGGTAATCCCAATTTGTGCCCTGAGTAACCTACGAACAGTTGGTCTGCTTGCCTAATCCTAGCAAGTCTGCTGATGTAAAAGCTCAAAGCCCGCCTTGGGTCCAGCCTATGTAGCCTTTCTTCCTCTTTCCCCGGATTGGGGGGGGGGGATAAAATGAAGGTAAGGTAATCTGAGTGATGTGGAATTCAGAAACCACCTTTGGGAGAAAATTAGGCTTCACTTGTAGGACAACTTTGTCTTTATGAAAAATTGTATGAGGGGGTTTACAAGATAGAGCTTGTAATTCGCTCATCCTCCTAGCAGATGTCAATGCCACTAATAAGACAGTTTTAAGGGTGAGAAGCCTTAGCGAACAAGAGTGGAGTGGTTCAAAAGGCGTACCCATCAGGAAATTTAAGACTAAATTTAAGTCCCATAAGGGAACTTGGAATGGAGGATAGACATTGGTTAATCCCTTCAGAAATTGTATTATTAAGGGTAACTTGAATTACGATGGTTCCTCTGCAGTGCGCTTGAAGATAGATAGCGCTGCGAGATAGCCCTTGATAGTGCCAACCTGAAGGCCCGAATTTGCCAAATAGAGTAGAAAAGATAACACCTTTGGTGTACCACATGAAAAGGGGTCGATATTCTTTTCTCTACACCAGCTGCAAAATGTGTTCCAACGGCAGCGGTATAAAGTCTTTGTTGCTGGCCTTCTTGCCGAAAGCAACACCTCCATGACGTCATCTGGGAGATCCCAATCCTTGTATCTCAACCTTTCAGATACCAAGCGTGAAGGTTGAGGGTTCTGATGTCTGGAGGAGAACCTGACCTCCCTTCTGCGAGAGAAGATTCTCCTCGAGTGGAAGATGAATTGGAGAGCAGATGGACATGTCCAGAAGGTCCGGGTACCACGTTCTCCTGGCCCAGTCCGGGGCAATTAGGATCATGGCTTTCCAGAACCTCCTGATCATTTGAGGAATGACGGGGACTGGAGGAAACGCGTACAGAAGTGGAAAGTCCCAGTCCACTACGAATGCGTTCCCTAGAGCTCCTCTCGGGGAAAATTCCCTTGAACAAAACTGATCGCACTTCCTGTTGATGCTGGTGGCGAACAGATCCACTTGAGGGGTTCCCCAAAGGGTGTAGATCTGTTGAAGGACTTCCTGAGCTAGTTCCCACTCGTGGGAGACTGTACTCTGCCTGCTCAGAGCGTCTCTCTCCGGCTAAGTGAACTGCCGATATAGAGATTCCTTCTTGGATTGCCCAAAACCAGAGCTGCATCGCCTCTCTGCACAGAGGCAGTGATCCTACGCCTCCTCTTTTGTTGAGGTAGTGCATGGCCACTGTGTTGTCCGTCATCATCAGGACATTTTTCCCCTGTACAGATGCAAGAAAAGCCTTCAGCACTAGTCTGATTGCTCTCAGCTCTAACAGGTTGATATATAGTCTGGACTCCGATGGAGACCAACGACTGCTGGATGGTCAAGTCATTGGCATGGGCTCCTCACTCCGTGAGTGAGGCATCTGTGACTACTGTTATCTCCGGCCATGGTTGCCAAAACAGTTCTCCTTTCAAGATGTTCTCCTGGCAGGCCCACCACTGAAGGTCTCGAGCCACCTTGTCCGGAACCTGAAGGAGATCTGTCATTCTCCCTGAGAATTGCGACCACTGAGTTCTTAGTGCCAACTGAAGAGATCTCATTCTCAGGTGAGCCTCTGGCACAAGGAAGATGCAGGATGCCATGAGGCCTAGCAACCTCAAAAAAGTCGAAGGCTGGGAGACGTTGGGCATTTTGAAACTTGGTGACCATTTGCAGAATATCTTGAGCCCTCACCTCTGGTGGCGAGGCTTTTCCCAGGGAAGTGTCCAGGACCGCTCCAATGAACTGAAGTCTCTGTGATGGTATCATCTGTGACTTCTTTAAATTGAGGGAGAAGCCCAGTTTGTGAAGGAAGTGGCAGACATAATCTAGCTGGATCTGAGCTTGTTCCGGAGATACAGCTCTGATCAGCCAATCGTCCAGGTAGGGGTAGATGTGAATCCCTTCCCTCCTTAAGACTTGCCGCCACTACCGACATTAGCTTGGTGAAGACCCTCGGGCGGAGGTCAGCCCAAATGGCAGAACTCGAAATTGATAATGAGAGCCGCCAATTGCGAACCTCAGGTATTTCCTGTGTTTGAGATGGATTGGCCCATGGAAATAAGCATCCTGAAGGTCTAGAGATACCAGCCAATCCTGGAGCGGGAGGGCCTGAAGGATCTGAGAAAGAGTTACCATCTTGAACTTGTCCTTCCTGAGGAACTTGTTCAATTCTCGTAGGTCCAAGATAGGTCTCAGTCCTCCGTCCTTCTTCGTATTAGGAAGTAGGGGGGGGGGGGGGGGGGGGCGGGGGGGGGGAGTACCAGCCCTTGTTCCGCTCCGCTACAGGTACCGGTACTGTGGCACCTTTCTCCAGCAGGTCTACAATTTCCTGCAAGAGGAGCGGATCTGGAACTTTCCGAGAGCTGATCCCCGGTGGATGACTGAGGAATGCGTAGAAAAGGCAGGCAGTAACATTGGGCAACTGTCTCCAATGCCCAAGCATCTGATGTAGTAGCCTGCCATTCTGTCAGATGTTGAGTTAGCCTTCCCCCTACTGGTGTCTTGTGAGGAGAGTCCTCAGAGTGATTTAGAGGCGGCTGATGCAGGTGCCGAGGGTAAAGAGGCACCTGCTGCTGCGGCTTTTGTATTTTTACCCCGTCCACCTCGGTGAATCTTTTTTGACCTCTTTGAACCGACTGTCCTCTGCCTTTTCCGAATGTGGAATAAAAGCGAAAGGACTTACCTCTCCAAGAGGTTCCTGAGGGGCGATATGGCGTTTGACGGATTGCAGCTCCCAGGGATTTTGCTGCTGCTTTGGATGTCTAACTTTTCTAGGCTGTCATCCGCCTTCTTAAGCAAAGAAGAGCCGTCAAAGGGCATATTTAAAAGTCTGGCTTGTACATCTGGAGCAAACCCAGACTTTCGCAACCACGCAAATCTGCGGGTTGTAGTACTTGCCGCCATGGCCCTACTGATACTGTCAGCGGAATCAATGCCAGTTTGAAGGGATTCGCACATTGCGTCTTTACCATCCTTAATGATGTTTAGAAACGCTTCCCTTTCTTCTCCCTCTGGGAGGCAGTCAGCCGCTGATGAAGCACACTCCCAAAGTGTATGGCTGAACCTTGCGAGCGTACAAGTAGCGTTAATAGATTTCAATGCCATGCTACATGCAGAAAAAAACTTTCTTAGCCATAGAGTCGTATCTTTTGTCATCCCTGTCCTGTGGAACAGTAGGGTATGCCGATCTACTGCCTGATGCAGTTGCTGCTTGGACAACCAGACTCTGGAGTTAAATGTTTAGACAAAAATTCAGGGTCAGTAGTGGATACCCTATATTTGGCTGATAACTTTTTGTTAAACGCCGGGATAACCTCAGGAGTTTCCCAGTTAGCCAATATTTTTCTTTGTAATGCAGCGTGAAATGGAACCACAGGATCCTCCTGTGGGCCTTTAACTAAAATGTCTGTAAGGTCATCCTGTTGGAATGCAGGTGAAGGTGTAGACCAACCCATGAATTCTATAATTCTTTCCATTAAAATTCTGTAAGGGGTCTCAGCATGTTCCCCTGGGTCTGGTTTGGCAAATTCTATTTCTGGGGAAGTATCCAACCCACCTGCCTCATGTAAGGATTCTCGAAGATCCTTTAACCTATTTTCCTCAGAGGTAAATTCCTCTGGTTCAGGCTAGACCGCATAGCTCAGTTCCTTGTAACTGAGCTATGTGTGCACCCCCATGTTGGCTGAACCCCCCCCCCCCCCCCCCCCAAGTTAAATAGTCCCAAGTAATAGTCCCATTCTAATGTTGGTCTTCACGATGGTTATGAGACTGACTCCAAGAGTGTCTTGGATGAGGTTTTAAGGCCTTTGATCTGGCCCTAACTGGAAGGCTGACTTGCCAGTGAGGGCCGGGGCAAGCGTCATGACAAACCTATCAGTGGTGCTGTCTGTGAGGACTTGCACAGTTTGGGCTCTTGGATGCAGTTGGAAAGCGTGCAGGACTTTGAGTACTAGTAGTAGTAGTAGTAGTAGTTCTAGAAGGTTGATGTGGTTTTGGGCTGCAATATGTGTCCACAGACCATGCGCTGTGTGGTGGAGGTAACGAGATCCCCATCCGAGAGTGAGGAGTCTGTTGTAATTATCGCTTGTATTGGAGGATTGTGAAAGGGTTTCCCTTTAACAGATTTTTCTTTGACCACCAGCAAAGTGCTTGTACTAGGGTTAGCAGAACAACCACTAGATTGACCCATTGACCACCTGCCTGAGAACACGGTTTTGCTAACCATTCCTGCATTGGGCGCATGCACCATTCCTACATTGGGTGCATGCGCAATTGTGCGTGTGGAACTAGATAAATGCATGAAGCCAGCATTATGAGCAGGCGCATTGCCTTGCGTAAGGTTATTTGACAACTGGCCAGATAATGAGGTATTTGCAGCAGTATGTTTTAAACTCTCATTTGAGGGGAAGACTAGCCCCTCTTCTGTCATTATTATAGTTCCTATGAACTGCTTGGTTTGGCTTGGAACAAGGCTTGATTATTTCCGTCCTTTGGGCATTTAGCGTGCACATTTTGGGGGATGCCACTGTTATCAGCCAGTCGTCCAGATAAGGCTACACTGGGATTGGTTGTCTGCTTAAGTGTGCCGCCACTACCTTGGTGAACACCCTTGGAACTGAGGCTATGCCGAAGGGGAGCACCTTGAATTGGTAGTGTTGATTTGCTATCTTGGAACGCAGGAATTTTCTGTGCGCTGTGAACATTGAAATATGAAAGTATGCATCTTTCATGTCCAAAGTTGCCATGTAGTCCCCCTGTTTTAGCAGTGGGATTACTTCTTGTAGGGTTGTCATGTAAAACATTTGTGGCTTGACATATGTGTTTGCAGGGGACAGGTCTAGGACCGGGCGCAATGTAAGGTCTTTCTTTGGCTCAAGGAAGTACATGGAATAGATACCCTTGTTTACCTTGTTTGCTGCGACGATCTCTATAGCATCCTTTTCCAGCAGTGATTTGACCTCTTCCAGCAGAATGCGCTGTTCCTCCTGCGTGGTCTGTCTTTGTCTTGGCGGGTGGTTGGGTGGTCTCTGTGCGAGTTCTATGCAATAGCCTTCCGCTAAAGTGGAAAGTACCTACTTGTCTGATGTGATTCCCTCCCATACGTGGGTAAAATGACAAATGCGACCTTCTACTGGAGAAGCATGGAAGGGGACCTGGAGCAGGTGGTCATTGTTTTGGGAGGCGGAGCCTCTGGTTGAGGAAGCTCTGCCTCTACTCCTAGACCTTCTGTGCCCACTTTGAAAATTCTGCTGGGAGGAATGCCCCTGCGACGAGCCCCAAAATGAGGTTTGTCCACCCGGACTATAGTTAGACGACCGATTGAAGTTTTGTCCTCGAAAGCGATGTGTATTAAACACGCCTCTCTGCACAAAAGGTTTGTTAGTAAGATATCCGAGGGACTTGAGGGTGTTGTACTCTTCTTTAGCACTTTTCAGTGCATCCTCTAGTGCTTTCCCAAATAAGGCGTTTGATTCAATCAGCATACTAAGAAGGGTGGATTGAGTTGCCAGCTTAAAGCTGGATTACCTTTGCCATGCATGGCGCTTAATGAGAGTACCCTCAGCTACTATACAGCCTGCATTATCTGCTGCAACTAGATTATTCTTCAGGATGCAGTTTGCCACCTGCTTACCCTCTGTCACTGTTAAAAGTGGTGTTTTAAGGGGCTCTGGAACAGAGTCGATGTGTCTTCAGATCTCGTCCCATTTGTGGCAATTCTAACTTGCCAAAAGCGTGGTATTATTAGCTATTCTTACTCGGCATGCAGCCGAGGAAGCTACTTTCCTGCCCAGTGTATATATTTTCTTGCTCTCCTTGTCAGGGAGGGCTTCAACAGAGGCCAAGGGCGTGCCCGCTCTCTTTCTTGCGGTAGTTCCGACGAGAGAGTCAGGCTTTAGTTGACCCCTGATGTAGAATGGGTGGCAGGGGGCTGGTCTGAACATCTTTTCAATACAGGGGTTAACTACCCTTGTATGGGTGGGGGTAAGTAAAGAAGAATGAATGCACCTCTGGATGGACTGCAGGAGTGGTATAAATTGTGCTGCAGACCTCGCATCCCCAAGGAAATCTTCTGCAAAGTCCTTGTCGACTTGTGCCTCTTGGGTATCGATTTTAAAATGTTCGGCAGCCTTTAATAGGAGCTCCGTATACTGCAGCTGTTTATCCACAGGGGAGTCCGCCACATGTTGGTCATGATCGTCCGGAGATTGTATGATGTAGAGACCATTGTCATCCTAATACTGGTCTGTGTCATCTAGGTCCCCTTGGTCTGCTATTGAACAAGGGTCTTGAGAGCCTGAAGTATCAATGTAGTATAGGTCTTCAGGCATGTTCTGTGAAGTGCTTGGCTGGGCAGTGTCTAGCCGTGGTCTTTTGGCGGTAGGCTGGTTTTTAGCGGCCTCCCCTTGTGAGGGCCCCTGGAGGTTGGACGGTTGATCAGGGTTTTGATCAAAAAAGTCAAAGCATGACATTCTACGCATTACTCTGTTGAATTGTTCAGGGGTAAATTGGGTGGAGCTTGGGAAACCTGTGGAAACTGGCGTAGAGATACTCTCTGAAGTAGAGGGTTGTTTGTGGTGCATTGCCCCTGAAAGGGTGTCACTAGGGACAGAGGATTCTTTTATCCTTGAAATAGGGCATTTAGTGGGCGGTGGCGTCGAAGATTTTGGACTTGAGGAGAGTGTCTTGGACATGTTTTTTAATTAGCTCCATTTTGAAGCTATTGGAAAGGGCCGTCGAAGCATCTTTCGACGCACGTTTGCTGGTACCTGAGGATTTATCAGTTGCATTTGTGATGTTGGAAAAAGACTTCAGCATCTGTTTTGGGGGCCTGTCATGTGGTGAACGCGATCCGATGGCCCAGAGGACAGGGGTTTTTCAGACCTTCCCTTCGATACTGCGTGTGGCTTATCGGTTAATGAAGTGGTCGACTGTCGGCCGGGGGGGGGGGGCGGGTGTTGTGTGGCGTGCAGTGTGGGTGCTTCAGCCGCCGTGTGTCGTCTCCATAGCAGAACCGCCGGCCTGAGTGATGGAGTCGGGGACTCGCATGCAGGAAACGGTCGGGCCCCGATCGCCCTCAGCGTCACTTAGACAGCTTCAGTTCGGAGAAATTGATCACTGAGCGTAGGTGCGTCTTTGGTTGGTAGACATCATGTGGCATTGAGGTGTGATTGTGTATGGTTTGTTTTCATGTCGGCTCAGGTTTAAATAAACTATTGTGGTTATTAACCATACCAACTACCCTCCTGTCAGTATCCACAGTGCATCCCTTTTCCCGCTTAGAAACAGTCTGTTCTCTGCATTCCTTTAGAGGGTGGGTTGTATTTAGTAGTGTGTGGTGATAAAGTAGATATTTGTATCAACCTTGACTGGTCACTCCCTTCTATCATTGAGTAATATTTGTATTTTCGCTGTGTTTAAAATATCCAACGATCCACAACCTTTGAAGGAGATAAGCCTGCCGTTCAGTCCACATTACCAAAATTGGACAAGGATGCTTATGTAATTGTATGCTTGCTTAATCCAATCTGCCCGAAGCCATTCTGGTGTATTAGGGGTGTGGGGCTAATTGATGGTTTAGAAACAGATATTCATGCCTGGAACACTAGTACCCCAGAATTTGACCCATCACATTGGTTAATGAATTAACTCTGGGAACTCAAAGCGCTACTGGTGTAATAAAAATGTCTTAGCAGGCCTGCTTTTAGCCACTCGATTTATAAGCACTCTGCATGTCCTTCACTGAAGTCCTATTAAAAACAAGCATTCGCAAAGCCAGTGAAGTCCTCTTTAAAACAGTGCCAGCGAAGAGGCATTAGCAGAGGTGGAAATATGGGAAGAGGGTGAAGAAGGAGCAGAGGAACACTGAGGAGGAGGTGCAGACAGCGAAAAGGAAAAGGACCATGACGCAGAGGGCCAAGGAAAGCAAACAACAAGCCAAGACCAGCAAGAAACCCAGAGGAAAAGGGAGGGCGCAGGAGGATGTAGCCTTACCGGGACCAGCATCTGCTGAGGCTCCAGGGTACCGTGGTGGTACGCCCAGCACTCCTGTAACCAGAGCGGTGGAAGTAGCTGCGGATGGACCCACATCCCTATAGATGGTGAAAGGTATGTTCATGCAGTGCATGCAAGCATGGGGGAAAAGGGGACATGGTCAGGCATTGTGTGTTAATGACAGTACTGTTAAAAGAAATGTGGTAAATAATGCTGAGATGACAAACCGGCAGGCGCTGACCCAGGGTCCAGAGGGTCCTGGGATGGGAATTTATCATGCTTTTGCCTTACCCAGCACAGGCCCCGTAGGGGGGTTAGCTATTTACCTCAGGTGGGGGCAATTCCAGCAGGCAGTTTTCGGACTGTTGCTTTACCCAGCTCTGGCCCCTTAGGGGGGGTTAGCCAGTTGCCTCAGGTAGCATCTCCAGCAGGAACACAACAAGGGCAGGCATGGTTGGGGCAAGGGCCCGGGGATCCACACTTTCAGTGGGGAGAGCCAAGGAGCGCAGCCAACTACAGCGATCCCATCCCCTGGGGCAGGGTGGAGTTTGGGGTAATGTAACCCAGTATGGGAGACCGATGTCAGGCTTTGCACCGGTGCGAGTGGCAGTGAACTCCTTGGTATGGCACATCCCACGGGCCATTAAGGAAAAGTTTTGGAGGAAGGAGTTTATTGACATCTTTGACGTGGTGGGGATGGTACCCTTAGGGGAGGGCTTAAAGGACTTGTCAGAGAAAGAGAAGGAGAAGAGGTGAAGGGAGAGAACCAAGGTGGACCCCACAATCCACAATTGGCATTTAGAATGTATATGTCCATTATGCTAGAGAAATTCCCGCAGGATGCATTAGCAATGATCAGGTATGAGCAATATATCCATGATTTTATTTTCAAATTTCTTTATTGGGATTTATGTAATAAAACAGTGCCTCACTGGATCACACAGTCACAGTAGTAGTAGTCAGGAATACACAAAATAGGCCATTTGTGAATTAACGATTAAACAGAAATAACAAAACAATAACAATATTAACAACATGAACAAGTCTCCATATGGTCGATGATCAAAGCAACAAGGGGGGGTCAAGCAGCAAGCGAGCACTGGTTAGGTACTGCGCCAGTATTCCGTTCCAGATATCGTGTGTCAACAGGGGTCAGTCGCTCAAGGGGGTTTATCATCGTTGGAGGGGTTGAGTAAGGCCCAAGTAAGAGTTTTCCAGGCGGCAAGTCCCAAGCTCGTGTTTTCAGGGGATGTGGTGAGGCCGTTCTCCCAAGCTGAGGTTTCTGCCCCTATCCAGCGCTCCAGTTCGTTGTGCCATACCTGATATTGTGGGCCTCCAGGTCGCTTCCAGGCCATAGCAATGGTCCTTTTGACCAGAATGCATGCCAGGTCCATGAGCTTGACTGAATGTTTGAACTTGGCCAGTCTGGGGTATGTTCCAAGAAGGCACTCCTTCGGGGACCATTCATATCTGGTCATGCCTGCCTCGCTACATAGGAGTTCTACTCTCGCCCATAGTCGCCGGACCTGGACACATCCCCAGAACATGTGTAAGAGATTTGCTTCGTCTCTGCCACACCATGGGCAGTTGTGGTGGGGTAGCTTATATATTTTGGCTATTCTAAGTGGTGTCAAGTAAGATCGGTATAACATGTTGAGTTGTATCAGTTTAAATCTAGAGTTTCTGGATACCGCATTAGGGAACGCTAGTGCTCTACCCCATTCGGCTTCAGACAGTTCGTGACCCAGGTCTCTCTCCCATTTGGTTTTGAGGTCCTGACTGCGGGGGTTGGGCCTGTCTATTAGGTGACTATATATGCGGGACACAGGCCTCCATCCATCCGCCAAGCTGTATAGGTGTGTTATGAAGGAGTTGGTTTCGGGCTCCTCGGGCCATGTGTCCCATTTAGTCTTAGCCAATTTGCGGATCTTTATGTACAAAAGGAATTGACCAGCCGGGACGCCAACATCAGATTGCAAGGAGGGGAAATCCCGGAAGGTGCCCTCATTGTATAGATCCCCCCATGTGTATACTCCCAGCCTTTCCCAGTGTCGGATGGAGGCGAGGTCCACCGAGTTCTGGCATAGGTCGGCTAAGAGCGGTATGTCCGGGTTGTAACTGTGTTTCAAGTGAAGAAGGCTCATAACCCTTTGCCATACCTGACGACCCAGGGTAGCTAAGAAAGGAATCCCATCCATAAGACGTTGAGGGGCCCAAATGAGTTCATTTAACCGGATTGGAGCAATCGGGCGTTGTAAAAGCAGAGTTTCGGGGGTAACATCATCGGCTAGCCATTTAGCCACAAAGCTTAATTGGGCAGCCAGGTAGTAACGTTCCAGGTCGGGGAGCCGAATGCCTCCTTGTTCGTAGGGGAGGGTCAGCGTGGATAATGCAAATTTGTGCCTACTAGTTCCCCACAGGAAGTCTTTAAGTATCCTCCCTAAGAGACGGAAGAAGGGAGTTCTGATGTAGTAAAAAATATTTTGAAACCCATAGAGAAATCTGGGGAGGACAATCATCTTAATGATGGAAGCCCTACCCATCATGGATAGGGGGAGGCGAGCCCAAAACCCAATTGACTTGCGCAAGGGAGGCAGCGCCGCTACCGTGTTGTTGGCATGCATGAGTTCAGGCGTATGATAAATATTGATGCCCAGATAGCGGAACGTGGTGGGGCACCAACCTATGCCTAGTGAGGGGAGGTCATCTACGTGTATATTCCGGAGGGCGCCCAACGGAAACAGACAAGACTTGTGTCTGCTAAAGTGTATGCCTGATACCTTGGCAAAGTTGCCGAGGACCTCCAACATGGTTGGGACATTCATCTGTGGGTCCCTCACATAAAGGAGAACATCGTCCGCATATAGGGAAATTATATGATCCACCCCGTCAATCCTTATGCCAGCGTCAAAGAATTGTTTTCTAAAGAAAATGGCAATGGGTTCAAGCCCGATTATATATAGCATGGGGGAGAGCGGGCAGCCCTGCCTTGTGCCCCTTTGTATGTCCCATTCCGTGGAGATGAGCCGACCAGTTTTCACCCGAGCTCGCGGCTTGGTGTAGAGGACTGTGATCCATCTAATGAATCGTTCTCCGAAACCAAACTCTCTAAGCACCGCAATCAGCCATTCCCAGAAAATTGAATCGAACGCTTTGATGGCGTCCAAAGAAAGCAAAGCGTGGGATTTCCCTGTATGAGTGGGATGTGACAGTACGTGTTGTAATCTACGTAGATTGGCAGTGGTGTTACGGCCCGGCACAAAGCCGCTTTGGTCGGGGTGCACCACCTCTCCAATCACCTTGGACAGCCAGCAATATATCCATGATATGGGAGTGAATGTCATGATGCCTGCCCCCGGAAGACCAGACCAGGCCCAGCAGCCCCGGAAGCAGGCATCATGCCACTTGGAGCATGCCCAAAAGCCCCATTTAGGGGCTGTTTGGGTACAGTCCTGGCGCTGTGGGCGCCAGGCTCATTATTGATAACTTACCTGAAGCAGACCATGCCGCATACTCAACCGGGGGCAGACCATGCTGCATGAAGACTCAAGCCAAATGAGGCTTAGGAGGGACTATTTTACTGAAGGGACTATTTTGTTACTTGGGTGGGGCTGTGGAAGAATACTTACCTGGATCTTCTTCCAAGGCTATTTAAACTACGCCCGGACAGCCACACGTGCTTCGCGTTATTCTGCTTGCTGCAGCGTAACGCTCACCGTGTTTTCAGCAGCTCCAGTCTTCAGCCACGCCCGCTTCAGTCCTGGGACTCCTGGAACAAGACGACAAAAAGGATAAAGGTTAGAACAGGAGTTTTAACTTTAATCCTTACCTGAATCCTGATCCATTTCACCACGGAACTGAAAGACAGAAGTCTTTGAAGCATTGCTTCGCATTCCTACGGCGCAGCGCTGAACTCACCTGCTTGGTGGTACTTCAGCATTCCATCACGCTCTCTCCATCTCGCGGCCGCCCTCCGACACCTAAGGAGACAAAGACAGCAAGGGGACTCTCTAAGGCCATACAAGCTACCCTCAAGGACTTACCTGATTTACCACGGGAGGTACTCACCTCATTTCGGGTCGACGCAGTCAACTCTGCTTCATCGTCGTACCCCGGCCCCTAAGGGGAGAAAGCAAGGACAATACCAGTTACCCCCCACAAAACGTACCTGATTTACCACGGGGTCTCACCTCATCTCGGGTCGGCACAGTCAACTCTGCTTCATCGCCGTACCCGGCCCCTAAGGGGAAAAACACAATAGACTTACCTGAATCTTACCGAGAGCCATTTGGAAATCTTCGAGTGGATTAATCGGCAACCTGCAAGGAATCGGACAGAGTGAAGAGCAGACATTTGAACTCTTATGAACAATTGGACTTTAGAGTCAATACTGGAACTCACCAATTCCTCTACGCCAGTGAAGTAACTGGTCATCAACGCGCCCCTGCGGTCGACGCAGGATGGAGAGCTCATCCTTCCAAACCATCAGGTGAGACTAAGGAGGGGACATCAAGAGCGATCAGTGGGAAGACAACGGGAGTGGGGAAGGTGGGTTGACACTCAATTCCACGGGTGGATAATTCCTCTTCTCCTTTGCAGAAGAATATTCTTGCGAGCCAGACAAACTAGGCTGAGCGGGCCAGTCCAGTCAGTCATCTCGGCGCTACACGTCACGCTGGTGGAAATAACAGCGGCCCAGTTCCGGTCGACGCCCCCGTGGGAACCAGATGAGCGTAACAGTGAAGGATGGTTGGAATATGAGCAGGGATTTAGGCTAATAATGCAAGTCTGGGCTGCTATGTCCTGGGATGAGGTGGAGATAAGCCTCAGGGGGAGAGAACCCAAGTATGGAGAGGTAGAGGCGGTTACTCCCAACGAGGGAGGGGGTCATTTCGCGGGCCCTCCTCTTGGAACAACCTGTCCAGCTACCAGGGGGAGCAAGCAGATTGCTGGAGGTTTGCTGAGGGGGACTGCCACTTTGGCAAAATATGTCAATTTAGGCACGCAAAGGGTGGAAGCGCTGGGGCTTGCAGTTCCTCTTCAAGTGATCGGAAGAATAAGAGCAGCGCTAAGTCAAACGGGAAACCAAAGCGGGAGTAATGAGCTGCCACACATGCTTAAGTTTGACAAACCAAAGGGAAGCCAGAGTGTAATTAAATCATGTTTATCCAGGCCAGTTAAACTCCACGCTTGGATTCCTTTGTTAAAGGTGTACCACAACAGCGCTGATGCGAAATTGCTGTGGGAAGGTTTCAGGTGGGGGTTCAGCATCCCCTTTTCAGGAAAAGCGGGTGGTAGGGAAGCAAAGAACTTGCAGTTAGCACTGGGGATGCCGGAGGTAGTGGCGCAAAAAGTGGGGAAAGAAGTCAAACTGGGTAGAGTTACGGGGCCTTTTTCAACCCCTCCTATGGAGAATTCTGTAGTGTCACCATTGGGGCTGGTTCCCAAGAAAGAGGAGAGCCAGTATAGCTTGATCCATCACCTCTCCTTCCCGGAAGGGGAATCTGTGAATGATGGCATACCGGAGGAGCTGTGCCGGGTGCATTACTCGTCTTTGGACAACGCTATACAGATGGTAAGATCTGCAGGTAGAGGTGCCATAATGGGAAAGGCAGGCAGAGTCAGCCTTCAGGTTGCTACCTATCCAAAAGGAGAGTCATCATTTGCTGGGGTTCAATGTGCAGGACTAGTATTTCTATGATAAATGTTCACCAATGGGTTGTGATATTTCGTGTTCATACTTTGAAGCATTCAGGCATTCCTGGAGTTTGACTTACAAAGAGAGTACAAAAGGGCAGGGTGTTACACTATCTTGATGATTTCTTGTTCATTGGCAAGGAGGGGACGGGGGAGTTCAAGGCTCTCATGAGCACATTTCCAGGGCTTGATGGGTGTTATGGGGGTCCCACTAGCAGAGGGGAAGACAGTGTGTCCAGTCACATCTTCGACATTTCCAGGGATCGAAATTGACTCAGTCAAGGGCGAATGCAGGTTCCCCTATGACAAGGTGCAGAGGTTGAAAGAAGCAATCAAGGTGTTGAAGGGTAAGAACAAAGCAACCCTAAGAGAACTTTAATCACTGGCTGGCAACCTCAATTTCGCTGGGAGAGTCATACCCACTGGGAAAGTGTTTGCTAGAGGTATCGAGCTTAAAAGAGTGGGATTGCAGCATGCCTCCCAACATGTCCGGTTAGCATCTGAGGTAAAGGATGATCTCAGGATGCAGGAACATTTTTTGGATGAGTTTGAGTTCAATGGGGTGCTACAGTGGAGGGGAGAATGGGTCAGCAGCGAGAGGCTCAGACTATTCAGATTATTCTGGGTCCCACGGTTTCGGGGCGATTTTGGGCAGCAATTGGTGTGGTAAGGCCTGGCCAATGGAGTGGCATCTGAAGGGGATCACCAGGGACATCACTTTGCTCTAACTTTTTCCCGTTGTGGTAGCGTTTAAAATGTGGGGGCGGGGGATCAGTTGAAGAACAAAAAGGTGTTGCTATGGTCGGACAATCTGGCGGTGGTTCAGATCAACCAGGGGTCATCCAACAATTCAAGGGTGTTGAAACTGCTTAGAGAACTCACCAAGAGCTTGCTGATGTTGAACATAGAGGTCAGGGCTCGGCATATTCCGGGGGTCAAAAATGTAGCTGCTGACTCTCTCCTTTACAGTGGGAGAAATTCCGGGGGAACTGTCCAGAAGCAAGGAAGGTGATGTCCCCGTTCAAGGAGCACTGATGGGGGATGAATGGGGTGATCCAAGTTCTCTGATACACACAGCTCCAACACCAGGCACGGCAAGAAGATACAGGGGGCTTGCTAGGAGCGGTTCTTGGCATTTCAAAGCGACGTTCTGCTGGAAGGGCAGAAGGATTTACCAGTGCGGGCCTTTGTGGGATGGTGTTGGCGTACGGGGAGAACCAGAGCTTGGATGGCTCATCTCTTTGCAGCACTAGCGCATTATGCTAAGCTACATGGTGAAAGTGACCCCACCAACGAACATTACATTACAATGGCCCCGAAAACCTGATGAGGCGTCCCATTGACATTGTGAATCTGCATGGTTTGCTTAAATGCCTGCAAGTAGTATGCAGAAACGATTCTGAGAGGGTGTTGTTCACAAACGCTCAGGTGAACATTTACTTAAGAAGATAAAAAACTGATCAGAAAGGGAAGGGGATTGTGGTGACACTCCAGGCCATCCAGGGGAGTATAGTCTGCCCAGTGGGGGTTCCACTGCTGATGCACAGGGATGGGTCCGCCCTGAGCCCCTTTCAGTTTAGAAAGGTTATGGATATTGCCTTGGGAAATTTGGGGCTGACGGAAGGGGTGTTCGGGACACATTCCTTTAGGATCTGGGCGGCCACTTCTGCAGCAGCAGGGGGCCTAGGGTCTGAAGAAATCAAGCAAATAGGGAGGTGGTCATCCAGGTGTTTTAAGAGATACATCAGGCCTGAAAAAATGTAGCGTTAACCTGCTGCATTCTCATCTCCTTCCCACTAGCAGCAGCCCAAAGGAGGAGGTGGTGTTCCGTCTGGGTGGTAGGGCATTCCTTTGTGTCGAGGGCCGGGGCAAGCTGGACGCCAGAACAGGAGGAGCGGACGGCTGGCGAATACCGGATTTGGTGGCACGGATGAAATGGGCCCAGCTGCAAGGGCTCATTCACAAGTTGCTGGGTAAGCAGCAAAAGCCAGAGGTGTTGGTCATTTATCTGGGCGGGAATTACCCGATAAGCATGGGAAGGGGGGCTTTGTTGAAGGAGATGATGTTCTCATTGCAGGATTTGTCGGCGCAGCTGGGTTAGACAGAGATCGTGTGGTCAGAGATTATTCGCAGGAACGGAGGGGAGCAGAGAACGATGCTGCGGTGGAAAGGTCAATGAGAAAATTGACTTGTGCTATGTCGAAATTCTGCAGGGGCAGAGGCGTCCAACAAATCAGACATGGCTTGATTAACTTGAAATCCCTGGAATATTACCTAAAAGATGGAGTTCATTTATCAGCAATGGTGATGTAACTCTTTTTCTGGAATGTGTACACAAAGCTCTTGGAATTGTAAATAATGGAAAGGAGGGAGCAATGGTGGGCGGTAACCCACCTGTGGCATGGCGGTGTGTGGGCGACCAATCACAAGAGACAGACTCTGAATGAGCCAGGAGAAAGCCGGAAAGGTCTTTGCTCTTCTCGGACCAGCACCTCTTGGGAGCCTAAGCGGCAGGGGTGTCTGGTGGTAACAATAAAGGCTCAGCTCCCCCCAAAGAAACGGCGCTCTCCGCCGCCCACGAACACCTGCAAGGGCAGGCGTGGCTCAGGCATAAAGGGTTGGGAGAGTTGGGCCTACTGTGGACTTGTACAAGGAAAAGGGGGAAGCAGGTTGTTGGACACGGAGCAGGCGCCACACCTTCAGAACTATTTTCACTAATGTGTGCAGTGATTTTATTATAATGTTGTGAAAATAAATCTGCGGCCAATTTTGCTAAATGAAGAACTGTTCATTCTGCACTTTACTAAGGGGGAATGAAAGGAACTGAAGAATGAGCAAGGATAAGGCTTATTGGTACAAATGGACAAATGCAAAGGTTATTAAGATGACGACGAGAAATCCTAAAATGGAGGAGGCAGTGCGATAACCCGGCCAGGGTCCTCCTCTGCTCCCCACACCCCTGGGTAAGGGGGAGGGCGCAGACCAAAAGAGCGGCAAAAGTGTCTAGAAGCCCGCGAAGGGCTAACAAAAGAAAGGGGCGGGGTAACCCCTTTTATAACTGACGGGTGTCCTACAGCAGGAAGCATCCAGCCCCTGCAATAGGACGCCCGCTACAGAGGAAGGAAAGATTTCGTTTTCCACCCACCCACCCTACAAATGGAACGGAGGTTGGATGAGGCCTGGTCGTTGATGCCGCAGGCCAGCGAGGCGTTGTGGCGGTGTTTGGGCGACCAGTCACAAGAGACATACTCCGAATGAGCCGAAAAGGTCTTCGCTCTTCTCGGACCAGCGTCTCTTGGGAGTCTAAGCAGCAGGGGTGTCTGGTGGTAACAATAAGGGCTCAGCTTCCCCCCGAAGAAACGGCGCTCTCCACGCCCACGAACACCTGCAAGGGCAGGCGTGGCTCAGGCATAAAGGGTTGGGAGAGTTGGGCCTACTGTGGACTTTTGCAAGGAAAAGGGGGAAGCAGGTTGTTGGACACGGAGCAGGCCCCACACCTTCAGAACTATTTTCACTAATGTGTGCAGTGATTTTTTATAATGTTGTGAAAATAAATCTGCGGCCAATTTCGCTAAATGAAGAACTGTCTCATTCTGCACTTTACTAAGGGGGGATGAAAGGAACTGCAGAATGAGCAAGGATAAGGCTTATTGGTACAAATGGACAAATGCAAGGGTTATTGCAATGTGAAACCAGATTTAAGAAACAATACATACTTTTAAATAAATCAGAAGAAAATGGAGCATTGTGGCAGATAATGGGGTGCATCACAGAGCAGGCAAGAATGGTGCAATGGCAATCGGGTAGTACTGCAATGACGAGACGGAAGAAACTTTAATGAGGAAACAAGCTGTCATAGCGCCTACGTCCAGGGCTTTAAAATGAAGCTTCTTAATCTGCCTTCGGCACATGAAGGACACACTTTGTTCCACAGTAGGCAAAACACACAAGGCACACAATTCGCCAGGTTTCGTATAGTTTCAATGATAGGCATGCAGTTGATGTAAACCGGTCAGATTATATTTTCCATGTTTCCAAAGGATTGGTGATAAATGGCCCCGAGACCACGACGCCACAACATGGAGGGGACAACTGGTTGCTCATTGGGAAGGAGAAATGTAATGGTTTTGCTTTCACCTGCTTCAAGGCAACAGACGTGTTGTAGCACACTCAATTTCGAGACTGCACGCCGATATGTTGGCATATCAATTGCATTTTCTATGTACTTTGCGGCCCACAATTGTGCTCGTCTGAAATGGTCACATTCATTATAAAGTGAGGGTCAATGGAAGGACAGAGCTCATCGAAACTGGCACGTAGGTTGTTGCACCATGGATTTCAAGCACACTAGTCCAGTAGATTGCGTTTACGTGTAGAAACAGCCACTGAAGTGTGTAAAATGGTAGACATCGACTTTCATGGTGCTTCAGCTGTTTGTTCGTTTGTTTGTCCAAAATACTTCAGTTTCCAGGACTTAGAATTGGGAGCCATTTGGGTCATTCTTTTTACGTAAAATGTCATGTTGAAAACCCTAGAATGCTGCATTGTACTTTTGTGTCTGTCACCTATTTGAGTTCTTGTTCGTGCTCTCTCGCTCCCTCATGCCATGTTACTTGTACTTTTGCATACATTCCCTCTTTCCTTTTCATCCCAGCTACGCCTTTTCTTGCAATCTTATTTTCTTTCTTCACAGTGTTTGTTTTTTACAATGTCGGTATCGGCGCCTCTCACTGGCATTATTCCTTCCTCGCACCATCTGTCTCTCTCAAACTCTAACCCCTGCATCCGTTCTTGAATCTACCCTTACACTTGTGTTCTCTCGCTTTGCTATCAAGGGCATCATCATCCAGGCTTGGATGGCCTCTCATGGCCTATGCCTGAATGATGACAAGACTAAGCTTATAATCCTCAGCACCACCTCCAACATAAACAAACTCAAGTCTCAACTACACAAGCTTTATCATAGATGGTAACACCATCAAAGTAGCCAAAGAAGTCAAAGCTCTAGGCTTCTACCTAGACGCCACCCTTTCCTTCAACAGACAAGTCAACGCCATGGCCTCCTCCACTGCCTACACATGCAGACTAATTAGAGCAGCCAAGCCCTTCCTCTCCACCAACAGCTGCACCACCCTGGCAACTGCCTTAATTTTGTCAAAATTGGATTATTGCAACACCCTATATCTGGGAACTAACAAATGTATCACCAACAAAATCAAGATCCTACAAAATAATGCCTTCAGAGCAGCATTGAGCATCTCCAGAATAGATCATATCTCTGACATAAGGAGAGCGAACTGGCTCACCACAAAGGGCAAAATCTCACTTAAAGTAGCCTCTCTCACACACAAATGTCAACAACGCCGCCCCACGTTACCTCAGACAAATTCAAGATACATTCCTCCAACCGCCCTACTAGAACTGCCAACTCCAATCGCCTCACAGTGCCCAAATTCAAACTCGCCAAAACGGGAGGAAGCAGTTCCCCAGTGAGAGCAGCCCAGTTGTGGAACACCCTACCCTTCAACTGGTTTTAATTAATTGTTGTGCTCCTACGCCATCGTCTAGGTCTGCTTCAAGCTGATTAACTCTGCATCCACTGCCTCATTTCATGCCCTCTGCTATTTTGGGTAAAAAGAAACTGTGTATAAAAAGGCCTTATGCAAATTTTTCTCAAACATAATTTTTAAAATGATATACATTTATAAAAACTTTTTAAAGCACTCATTACTCCATGTAAGGAATAGGAACACCTTACACAGAGACCAGGAGAGAATAATAGGGTTTTTATACAAACAAATATAGGGAAACCTCAACAACAGTACTACAAAGAACGTCCCGAGTCCAAAAGTTAAAGATGTGTACATTGTACACAACAGTGTCTCGGCATACTGAACAACAATACAGAGAAGGTGAGTGTCAGACAAAATCCAAGTCTGACCAGCAGATGCAGAATATTCTGGGATACATTTATAATATTAAATGCCAGTTAAAGAGAAATGCAGCAGTTCACGCCCAAAAAGACAAAGTCCTCATTAGCGGGTTTCAGACAGTCCATGTAGCAATTCTATAACTTACCTTAGATGGCGCTATATCTCATTTCGTATAAACACTGTCGAAACATTTCTGAAGCAAGTTAAATTACATAAATCATACTCACATGTTATTAACTTTACATTCACTAGAAGGTTTGCATTTAAAATAAATGTTAACGGGTTCGGTCCTCCTTCTTCCAAGAGTGACAGAAGCTGTTTGTGACATGGACGTTCTTCCATCATTGCATCTATTTAAATTATAGGAAAATCACAGAAACAGATCAATTAGAAAAACAATATATTTAAGTCAAAGTACTATCTTAAAAAGAAATGTTAATGATGGATCTCTTGTCAAGAGAGACAAGCATCTGAAAAGACCACAATGTTCAGCTTTCCTCTTTTCTTGGGGAGGAAGGGGGTATCAAACAAGTTACTACAAAAACTAAACAGTGAGGACCTTCAAGCATGGATGAACTTGTGACCTTGCTAAGGACATTCAAGTGCTGTGACATGGTCGGGGATCTGATCCTGTCAAGTAGAGATGGGGACCACTCTCACGCTGGGGCGGGGGCTGGGGGGAGGGGGAATACCAGGGTTTTCAGCAGAGCCTGTTCTGCCCGAGAGGTAGGGTGTGTGGACGTTAGGAGGGCCCCTGTCCCTTCCACATTGAAATTCTTAACCTTTTTTACTAGATACCCTTTGTACACACTACTAGCCAGTCTGTTTCCCCTAGTAAACTACAGTTCCCAGAAGTTCCGGTAGTGGAAGAGTGGGCACGCAGCCAGAAAGAGAGACAGTGAGAAACCTGCAGACTGGGAAAAAATGCATACACCGATCTGTCAATCCCAACGCCCCACACAACCTAGCCTCAAACAAATATGTCACTCTTTTTCGTTGTGTGATATTGGACGTGCACTGCCAACATATTGAGTGATTCATTGGATTCTGTATGGCAAATTCCATTACGTGGAATGTAATCGAACTGTAAACCGAACAACACATGAAATTAATGTAAAGTTTGCAAATGTGATATGTGATTTTAATAACATTACCTTTTTGTAACTAAACATTTTGAAGGGTTACATTGTTTAACCAAACAAAATAAAAAAAAAAATAATAAATAAAAAAAGATGTCACTCTCTGCAGAACACTCCATTCTGGTTTTCAACGCGTTCACCCACAAAGACAATATGCTTACCTGCGACAGAGTTGTGGAGTAGTCCCACTCCAAAACTAGCATCCCACACACGTCAGAAAGCCCTCACATGAATGGACATATTGAAATTGATTCTCACTGAAATGGGCTGCCACTGACTAGAGCCAGTAGACCCACATACAAGAAGGTGGGCGGTGCCTAGGACCCCTTTTATGCTTTTGTTCGCATAACCCCACCCTGGGGAAAGGAAAGCCCATGATAGGTGCAGGGAACCAGGTGAGGGAAGAGAGCCAATGAGGGGGTAAAGGAGGGAAAAGAAGGGGGGGGAGAGGAAACCAGAAACTGTAGGTTATACACGTGAGGTCTAGGGAGGAGAAGTACCAGCAGACCAGGCGAAGGAGGGACAGTGTAGGAAAGTGTGGAGGAGTACTGCTGACGGAGTGTGCAAGGTGAGGTATTAGTTGGTGGGAGAAAGTTATACTTTGGTTTGTGTGGCATGCAAGGTGTGTAAGTGGAACCAACAGGGAGACAGTAGGGAGTGAATGAGGAGGTTACTGGGGAAGTGAAAGGAGAGTGAATGTGAGGGAAGGTGGGGGTGGAGACGAGAGGGGTGATTACTGATGCAGGAAGAATAGTAGTGCTGAAAATAGCTTAGAAGGGAGAGTAGTAGTGTGAACAGAGGAGAGTAGCTTTGGTGGGGACGAGAGAGAGAGAGAGAAGTAGAGACAAAGATTGAGTGGCAGAGGCACGTAGTAGAGAGAGGAATATTGGAGGGCTAGAATAGACAGTGTGGGGAGGAGAGACGCCGGGAAGAGCAGTAGGCAGGAGAGTAGCATGAGGAAAGGCAGAGAAACCTAAGGAGAGGAATACAAGGGTGTGGAAGGAAATGACCAAGTGTCTGGAAGGCATCAATCCTACTGCAATGGGGACTTTAAGTCAGGGACCACCTAAATTGCTTCCAGAGGGAGTTAGAGAATCCATATACCTTTAGGCCATCACAACCAGACAGTCAGCTTCTTAGATAGCAGGGGCTACCTATCCCTAGATTCAATCCTGGGATTGAGAAATGCCTGGGATGGGTAGAGAACTATCCACACTAGACGAGGGAGAGAGATGACCCTTAGCGAGCCCCTTTTCTAATCTGAAAATAAAAACCCTTAAACTGTCTTTGAGAGTTGATGTGGTCTTGAGGCCATCTGTGGCATACCACTGACCCTTTTCACAAATGTGTAGTGCTTATATATTTCTGCACCACCCACTATGCTATAGGTCCCTCCCTAGGAGTCCTGTGGAGACGCACACAAAAATAAAACAAAGCACAAACAAAAAAAAACAACCCTAGTTCTATTAAGCACTCCCCAATATACCTCACCAAAATACCATTACAAAAATGAGCAACAAACGAATCCCTCTCATCCCGTCACCCACTTCGATTCACCATTTCAAGCATAGTTTTCGACACCAAAGCATCATATCCATTTTGTGGGCTTTGCAAGTAGGGACCATCCAGATTCTAACCAGCTGAATCCAATTAAAGCAACATTTTACTTTTTATAACAATGATAGACTGACCTGGTCCTCAACGGTTTTTCCATGTGAGATACAAACAAAGTCTAAACATTTGGTATCTTAGTTATATCTAATAAACCAAATGTACTCTTCGGGGCGTAAAAGGTATGCCACACCTTCTGCTACAAAAGTGTCAACAGTGGTGGGTCCTCTTTCTTATGACACCTTGTAATAACATTACTAGACACCATCAGCGGGTGTGTGTGTGTAATCTGTAATGCCCCTAACAACCACCCGAGTCTTGGAAAACAAATCTCAGCAATATTCATAAGAAGCTGTAGTACCACAGGTCGTACAAAGAGGATATGGGCTCGATTACAACACGCTCCATGCAATAATGAAGGATTTTATCTTAGACGATTCAGATTTATTTATTGGCAAAAAAGTAAACTAATTTAAAACGCAAATTTACCTATTTGAGAAGAACCTTCCAAAATGGTGAAATGTATTAAATGCTAGCTTGAAGACGAACGAAGTGGCATGTATGGTGACATCATATGCAATTGAATGATGTTAGTTTTGGCGAGTTCTGTAGACTGTTCAATCAACATTTGCCTAGTATCAAACCAGATTCATAGACTTTTGTCCAAGGAAAATGCAAAAATAGTACACAACTCTGTGTCCGACTATGCGTTAGGTAAAAGGGAATTTTTAGATGAGAAGTGTAAATGAAAAAGTTTTTTAAAGAAGATTCCAAAATGTTTCTATTTGTTTAGAATAATCAATTAAGGCGGAAGGTGTCATTGAACACCTTGAGGTGAGCAACACCAAAATAAAGAAAATGGACAAAAGCAGTGTGAATCAAGGAGCAATAACTGTACGAAGAAGGATTTGTAATAGAGGTAATTTACATGCTTGATTGTTGAAACAGCAGATCATCATTCACACACTTCCGATAAGCACGCACACTGGGGGTTGTATTTCTTAACTGTTTTCCACTTAGATTTTGAAGCTGTAAGTGGGGAAGGACAGGCACATGATGAGGAAACATGAAAGCAGTCTGAAGAAACAGGACTCGGGTAGGGTGTTCAAGTAGATTTCCCATGTGTGCGGTTTAATGTTGTTGTGAAAGATCCTGGGTGCATTGTTGGGTCAGTAATTTTAAAATGCGACATAAAATTGTATTTATTTGCTTATACACGTTGTTCGATTTTATACGTTACTGCTTACCTCATGAAGAAGTTCTAAAAATGGCACTTTTGAGATGAAGCAGGTCGAGTAGTGCAAGATCATGATCATTGTGATTCAAAATATATTGACATGTCTGCTACTTGTTAACAAAGATACATGTATAGGCTATAGTTGTGCTTATTAGGGTTTATAAGGAACAACGAGTGGCATTTTTTGGAATGTAAATAAGCAGTGTGTATTCTGTGAAATGGTTACAAAAAAAGTGTTTTGATTGGTCCGTGTATGTTACCAAATAAAAAGAGGATAGATAACCAGAAATGTGTTTAGGATGTTTTTGTTGCGTATGAAAAATGGAAAGAAGCTTAGCAGAAATTAATGTTACCATTTCACTACTATATCTCCTGTAATCTTGCCTTACACTGCTCTGCTACTCTACCTTGATTGAGTTTGGCTAGGCCCAAGTGCCAATTACCCTGTTCATTAACTAGTGTAGCCTCTCAGAACCTTCCCACAGGGCTGGTTCTAAAAATCCATCTTAACAATTGGTGGCAGGGTGGGATAAGATGTACTCAGTGAAGTCTCTCTGGAGTGTACAAATAGTTCTGATTATATAGAACTTAAGTTACTAAGGTTTTAGTGAAGTACAACTATTTAAAGTAACTACAAGCATGGAAACATACGCTGTTGTGTCACTTTCAGCTGAAGGTAGATTATTTTAGAAGGTTTTGCTATGAGAAGGGGATACCTATTTCTGGTACCAAATCTAAACTTGTGCAGAAACTAATAAATCATCAGCTGTGTAGAAAGGGTGTCCTCCCTGCTGATGGGGGAAATCCTACAGGTCCAGGTCCTAGTACTAGTAGTCCTGCACGTTCCTAGTTTCTTCAATTTGTCACTACCTCTGATGCAGAGGCTTTCTTTTGTAATGATGTATTATTCTTATAGCGCTTTGGCAAAAGCGTTTTGCAGAGAACATATTTACATACACTATCACCCAACCGAAGTTGGTACTCATTCATCGACCTCAGAAAGATGAAAGGTTGAGTTGGCCTGGTCATGATTCGAACCTGCAGATCATACACAGATTGCAGCAGCGAGCACTGAACCCACCGAGCCATCTTACCGGCTAGATAATCGATTTAGAAGAGGAAACAAATGGGTCCAAAGAGTTGGGACAAAGTCTGCTCAATTGGATGCTGCCAGAGTGGAGAAGGACAAATAGAGGGAAGCAGTAAAGCGAGATAGGCCATTCCAGCTAGAAAAAAAATCAGAATGGAGTCGGACTCGACTACAATGAACGAATACTGGAGCTCCAATTGGGACACTGGGTGTGGCTCAATTGCCTCCTCTCATTCCAGATTCCTAAGGATCTGGCGAGTGTCTCAAGGTCTAAAATTGGGGACAACTCATGTCCCATACATGAAGAGATTCAGAGACCAAAAAAAAGCAGAATGTCACTTGGGCTGTGTTACAGAAGATTTTCTTTTTGCTGCTTTCTCTCCATAGATATACATGGAACCCCCATCCTTTTACTTTTGTTTTGAACCTTTCCTGACTATTGAAGGTAGGTAAAGTCCATTTTCTTTAATTACTTTGCTTGGGTCATCTATTTGGGGTGCACGGATCAGTCCCTATGACTATCAGTGCAGGAAGACTGTCACCATTACTAAATTCCTAGTTTGTTTTAAGCTGCACACATCACCTTACAGTGAAGTGTGACAAGGGTACTTTGCATCTCTTTTTCAAGTAACATTTCATTTACATGCATTATGTGTCAAAGACGGGCTGGAGGCATAGGGTATTTTTCTACTGTGTTTTACTTTTCTCACATGCAATTTTGCATTTTACTGCATAATGCCATTTAGGAGTACCATATATTGAAAAATGCCATGCCGCGAGATTTCGCCATATCCTGTGGCCATCATGTCTTTTGGCCTTCATCCTGCCCGCATATCATAGGGACAGATATTCCATACAAGGAAAGCCATTTCCTGGCCAAAGCCTAGAATTTCCCAAGCAGAGCAGCATTTGGCATTTGTGGCCGGATGTTTGGGCTAGGACAGTCTAATCCCACGCCACATCCTGGTCAGAGCTTGTTTGTTGCTCAGCAGAGGCGGCAGCCAGAGGCTTTCCATGATTGTAGAGTCCCTGCCAATTTTAATGGTACAGATTCTTGCGATTGGTGGGCTCGGGGTGACTCGCGCTCAAATTAATCATCAACTCACATAAATGGCTAGGATTTAAACAATGTCCTCAATATCACTCTCTATTATTTTCAAGTGTCTCTATGGCATGGCACCTCCTGATCTCTGTTCTCTTGCATCACGGTACCAACAAACACACCCTCCCTGTTCTCAATCCCTCTCAGTTCCACAGCCTCCCTGTGCCCAATTTCGTTTCCGCTCCTACCCCCTAGATCCTAAACCTTAGAATTCCCTTCCTCTATACATTCACTCTTCGCTCTCTTACTCCATAATGTTCATTTCGCAGTCAGTTATGATATATTTGATTCATATCGTGCCCATACACAAGTGTTTCAGGGCGTGACAAGGCAAGGGAGGAGTACAGGGGAGGACAAAACGATCTTACTAGGCCCATTGAGAAAGTGCATGGGAGAGGGAAAGGGGAAGGTACAAGGGGCAGGGGAGGAGTGGAAAGTGCCGAACATGTGATCAAAACAACAACAGGTAGTGCAGCTAGCAGGTGGCAAGTGCAAGAATTAAGCACAGACAAGGGGACTGTAGGGTTGCAGATACAGACCCGGCTGGGTGGGCAGGGATCTGGGCCCAAATTCAGGGGGTATCCAGGTGCCCAGCGCAAAAACAGACAGATCAGCAGGGGAGAGGAAGAGAAGGCAGAAGCAAAGAGGAAGGTCTTGAGGTGCTTCCGGAACCAAAGATGGCTCTCCTCGAGTTTGAGAGGCAGCGAGGCTGTTCCAGAGGGAGTTGAAAACTCACCTTCTCTCCTCTTCTTAAAGGCATGTTACTTTTCACTTATATGTAACCTTGATTGATTTTGTTACATTTCTTTTTTCAGCGCATTGGCAATACGTTCCATAGAAGCACGAATACATTAAATTCAATTAAGGCTAAGCTGAGGACTCAGTAGCCATTCTTCTGCTCACCAGTGGAGACAAAACCCGTTTGAAGAGGAGCATCTGCTGATAACCCAAATCATTGTTGCAGCAAAGTCCTGGCAAAGCGTTGCTCCTTTGTCCGATCTCCTGAAGGCCTTCATTGGTGCTTCAACACATGGACCATTTGGAACAACCAGTCTTGTCCTTCACTTGGCGAACCTGCCCTTGGAAGCCATCTGAAGTGAGTCAGCCTGTGGACTGACCAGCAACCTCCGGGGCTTCCCCTAGGCTTCACTGTGCATTGTTTGCTGCCCAGGATTTGGACATAGGCATCTGCAGACTCAATTTGTGAGAAAAGAGGCCTTACCCTGCAGTTGCAGCTCTCCTGCATGAAGGGGGGCCTTGCAGGACCAGCTTATTTGGCTCAGGTTTGAGGGTGGCCTTCCACCGCCTGATCGCAGTGGTCATCGATGCCTCCCACCTGGATTGTCCCCCGAGGTCATCAGCATTGTCGTGATGGTCTTACCATGCCAGGGTCATCCAGCTGTCCAGTAACAAACTGTCATGCCAAAACACGGATCCACTGACTATCCAGATCAAAACCAGAAAGTGACGTCTGCATCAGTCACCAGTACACCCCCTACAACAGAACCACAACAGAATCAACACTTGCTTAATGGGGCCCTTCCTCTCCCTTGTATGGTTGTTACCATTGATGTTCTGACCAGATGCCCCCCCCCCCTGGGCTTCCTTCCTCTAAGGAGGTGGAATCGGGTGTGAAACCCTAAATAACTGCCTACATTGTTCTCAACGTCCATGATCACTTACCTATTGGCTTTGCTAACATTTGTTCTGTTCTTCTAAAACATGCCCAACTCCCCACAAAGGGCTTACTTTGGGGCATGCGACTCTTGGGGCATGTTAGGCAGAAACCTGTGCAGTTCCCTCTGGGACCACTGCAAAAGATTTAAGACTACAGGTGTTTGGCAGTAAACCCACTTGGTAGCAGTCTGTACAACACAGATTCACTTGGTAGCTGTGGCTGAGCAGTCAGACTTCCCTCAAGAAGAGTTATGCAGTATACAGAGTATTCACAATAGGTCAGAAGAACACAGTAGAGCAAGTAAACACTGACCAGAGCTTGGTGTAAAAGAGATATAATTATTTATTTAAAACCACATCTAGAAAAACACACAGGCACTAATAGTAAGCAATTCAAAAACACGGTCACTAAAAGATATACACTCCCTTAAAAGAATAGACAATTCTTTAGTAAAGCCCCACTTATTTTCAGACAGCGGTGAGCGCTTAACGTAGATGGCACTCTAATAATTCGTTTTAAAAGGGAGAGAAAAAGCAGAGTATAAATTGAAACAGATCCCAACACTTTTACAAGAACACAACAAGAGAGGAAGGCAAAGTAAAACCGTGAAGTTAAGAGTTCAGTAGGCCGGACCCACTTTAAGAGGATCAGAACGAAATGTGTCCAAGGTCACATGGGTTGCAGTGCACAAAAGTCTTGAAAAGGTTCAGAAAGAGTTGGACCAAAGAAAGGGACCAGTTAGAAGGTCAAGGCGGCCAGCCCAGTCCAGAAGGTTAAGGGATTGTTATTACCTTGTAGCAATCTTTAGAAAGGGAGGCCTGGCGGACACAGTACCTTAAAGAGGTGAGAATGCTCCAGCGGGGGCAGTTGTTCCTGGCAGCAGATGCAAGTCGGTGCTTCGTCCGGGGGAAGAGAGGATCTCGTCGGGGAGGAAGACAAGAGTCCGTTGCACTGCCACGGAAGAAACCAGCCGCGGAGTTCTCAGGTAAAAGGAGTGGTCCTTTGATCCGCGGTTCGGTGGCAAGTGGCTATCCGGTTGCCGGGGTGCTTGGCACGGGCAATTCGACCACAAGACGTCCTGGGATGCGAAGAAAATAAGGTAAACTGGTTATGCCCAACAGTCAGGGGAAGAAGCCTCTCCAGCCGGGAGATCTTCTCTGTCGTCGGGAGGTGACGAGTCGGTTCCGGAGGGTTCCACCGGTGGTGTTGTCCTGGTAGGTCGGCTCAGCTTCTCCCTCGTCGGATTCTCAGGTCCTGTGGCGACTTCTGAAGTTCCAGTCCTCAAAGCCCTGCTTTTATACAGCACACCCCCATTCACTCAGCCTAGCTGTCAATCAAACATGCTAAGTGGTGAGCCGGCCGGCTCACCACTTGGGCCAATCACACAAGAGTGCGACTTGAGTTACCAAGGTAACTCAGTCCAGGGTGCCTAAACCCCCTCCTACACCCCCTGTGGTACCCAGACAGAGTGGCACCACTTTTGGAGGCTACTGTGGAGAAGCCCACCAAAAAGTGGAACAAAGGGCTCGACTTGGGTTGGAGTCACAGAAGAGAACACAAACGCCATTTTAGAATAGAGTCCTGGCAAAAAATACCAACCGGCGAATTAATATTAAATAAATAAACCGGCGGTATGTTCGAGGCTATGAGAATTAAATAATTAAAGTTGGTAGCCTCGAACAATGGGAAAATCCCATAGGGATATATTTGCGGTCGAATATAAAAAGTAGTATCCACTGCCACCAGCCAAAACTCGATCAGGGGGGACGGAGACGTGCCCCCTCGACTAACAGGCCCCGGGGCAATCGAATTGCCCCGACCAGTACGTCCACAATATGATGGTTTGTACTGGTTTCTGTTCATAATTTGGGACTAGTAAAGCCAATGGTGACTTTACATGCCCTGGGAGAAAGTAGTCAGTCCCAGGGTATGGAGTCTATGGTGAGGTGTCACTATGACACCCCTGTGTCACTGCATGGAGGGTGCTGTGTAACACACATAGTAAAAACACATGAGGCCCTATGGAGTAAAGGACCCCATAGCCCATAAAACACAAACAGTCAAAGGAACACCATAAATCATGTCCAAGAGTGGGAGAAAAAGAGTCTCACTCGTGGCAGGAGAAAAAAACAAACTCCAGAAATCCAGCAAAGCTGCTGGGGGACTCACTAGGTTAGGACATTCAGCCTAAAGAGAGAATTCTCCCTAACAGGGCATTAGGCCCACATCTACTTTAGTAGTGAAGGAATTATAAGTGCTAGGGTCTTATTTTATAAGAAAACTGTAATTGTGTTTTCACGGTTTTCTAAAACATAATTATTCTAATTAGTTTTACAATGCTTGCCTGTTCTTTTTTTCACCGACTTTACTGCATTATAGATGGCTGCTGTTCATACTTCAATCGGATTCAACTGTCTTAAAAGCAAAGCGTTTGTGCTCTTTGAAACACAAGGCTATGGAGTCAAAGGTAGCCAAGAAGGGGAAGAAATGTCTCCCCAAAGTACTTGCAACTACTGTTTAGGTACCTGGCCCGGCACCTGAACCTGATATGGAGGAGGTGCTGCCTGTAGGTTTGGACTCTAAAGATAGGAGGTTGGTGGTCTCCGTCTGTGGCACATGAAATCCCACGTGCAGGTCATCTTGGAACAAAAACATCCAATGAGAGCTTAGCCATGTACTTCTACTGGCCCAAGATGGGGCCACGGAGAGAAAACCACCGGAGGAGTTGTCCCACTTGGCAGTGGTCTGACAGAGTATGGGTCAAAATTCAGGCTCCACTGTTACCACTACCTGTAGTGGGTATACCATTTGAGAGAGTGGTGATTGACATTGCTCGTCCCTTGGAGCATCCAACATCCTCAGGCGGCAGGATTATCCCAGTGGTTGTTGATTAGGAAACTAGATATCCTGAAGCCATACCACTTGAGACTAACTGCCAAGTAATTTGCTTGCCCTGCTTGGTATTGTATACCAGTGTTGGATTCCCTAAAGGAATTGGGTCTAAAAGGGGGATAAACTGACAAACCTCATGTCAAATTACATGCCGGCAATGTGGAAGACAGAAATGGCCTAGTTGACTGATTCAACAGGACCTTAAAGAGCACGATTGATGCAATTTAAGAGCTACACAGGTGGAACAGGACCTCCTTTTGCCAAGTCTCTTGTTTGCCTACAGTGAAGTGCCACAACAAGGGGTTAGCTTTAGCACCATTGAAATTATTTTTTGCCACCCTGTCAGGGGCCCCTTTGCTCCGGTGAAGGAAGGGCGGCAATCCCTCTACAGTTGATTGACCTTAGATGTGCTGCACCTGCACAATGTTTTGGGCACAAGGAAGTGGATGGCTCTCCTGAGGGCAGAGGCCAATGACAAGCTGCAGGCTGGTCAAGCACCTGTGACAAACTGGTAGGACCAGAAAGCCTAACCTGTTCAGTTTTTCCCTTGGCAATGAGGTTTTGATCAGGGATCCTATCAAGTCTAGAGCCTTACATGACTGATGGTCAGGCCCTTGCCAAATTGATGACAAGCTGTGAGAGGTGAACTAATGAGAGGACCTGGGACACCCCAAAGAGTATCCTAAAGTTTGGCATGTAAATAGGTGGAAGGTTTGTCAGTAGGTTTGAAATGGGAGCCCTGCTTCTGGCCTTAGATAGGGAAGACAAGGAGTGTGAGGCTCTCCCGTATCAATTACAAAGTAGTCCTTCTGGTGGCTCCATTGAGGCTGTCAAATTGTATTATTTACTGTGCAGTGTCTATTGTGGCAGATAGGAAGGATGCAGACTATCGTGAGGGCATCTTTAGAATGACTATTGAGTGTGAAAACCTGACTATACCCATCGCTATGGGGTATTCCCTACCTATGTTTTTGTAATGTCCAAAAAAGAGGCAGTTCACTGTCCAAAAACGAATACCATCTGGCCCTACCACTAAGATGAACCAAAAAGAACAAGGCCAGGAGAATGGCTCCATTCTCCTGGCAGGTGCTTCTTGCACTGTTCCCTTTAGTCTTTAAACTCCAGTTTAAGATGTTATTTTCAAATAGTCTTCCGTGACTCCTCATATTAGCTCATGTAACTTTCTCAAAGGGCTCTTGCTGCTCCCTTTTTTTGGTACAACAACTTTCCTTGAGTCTGGTCGGTTTTGCCAGTTATTGCTCATGAAGGCTTCTTTGGTCTTCTGCTCCTTATCTTTTGTCCTACTTATATATATATATATATATATATCATTCATTTACTTCGTACTCAACGTTAACCTTCCCTTCTTTTCAGGACAATGCTGTGTTTTCTTGTAAGCTGTTTATGATAAAGGATTCCCATCCTTCTTCCCTTCCCTTCCCTTGAAATGGGTTACCAACTGTCTTACAAGTCGCTTTCTCTCCCTTTTAAGATTAGTTGATATTCTCTGCCGGTCATTTGGGTAGTCCACATTTAGCAACAAATCCTTTTCTCAACCAACTCTATGTTTCCCTTTCAGGGTGGTTTATGATTCTCTTTCTTTCACCTTTACACTTCAAATGTCAGATTTATGTTCTCACTTTTCTCGTTTACACTGGGACGAGTTTCAATGTTGCTATGATTCCCCGCCTCGGTTCCCGTTCTTCCCAGGTTCTTAGGTACCTTTTCTTTCAGGTGGGAACTTCTCAGGGTTGCTTAAGGTTCAATGTTCTCTTTTCTTTGTTCCTCTCCTTGCCGACACCTTTGTCTGACGTGGCTCATCTTCTCTCCCGGCTTTGGTATTTGTTACTGGGGAACGGCGTTAGCTGTACTGGCTTCTCCTCTGCGGTCTTGGCATCGCTACCCAGGAAGCCTGCCCACCACTCCGACTCCGGTCAGAGTCTCGTCTCCTTCAGCCTCCAAGCTGATAGCTTCTCTGTTGCTGGCTCCTAGCAAGTTTGATCTTTGCGGGCTTCTTGCTCATCCTTGCCCCCCACACCCCCTCCAGCTAGCGTGACATTACCGGGGATCCCCTTGCTTCACTACATGTTCCTCTCTCCTCACTCCCTCTCCTGGAGTCAATGAATACTCCTCCTTATATTCACTCGTCCCCGTGGATCTAGGCTTTTCACTTAAAGAGCCAGCAGTTCTTTTCTCTCGTGGGTAGCATATCTGATCTTGTCCCTTCTTCAAGTCTCGATAATTGGAAGTAATGGACATGAGAGACAGTCCAATATATGCCATTAAATGGCTTGGCTTTGTGAGTTCCTCACAGAAACAGGAGTCCTTGTCTCCTAAGGGGGGGGGGGGGGGGGGAGGTTCTCTCCCAGCGTGGTCCCATTAGCCTCTACCACTAGGGAGAGTGCTGCAGAGTGGGCTCCCCATTCCCTAGCCTCACGTCGGCTTCCGCTTTTTTTTTTTTCAAATAAACCAATTTTATTTTATTTTTGGTCAGCATCAAAACCGTACAAACAACAAACATGAAGTCTTCCAGTGCGTGAAATCCCTCCTCCCCATCCCTGGTTCCCTCCACATCCACCTCCTATCCTTCCCTTGCCCCACCATGCCCTCTCTTGTACCCCGGCTGCCCCAGTATCTCCAATTCATGGACCCCCACCTTCCCCTTGACCCTCCAACCCCTCACTCATCCCAATTCCACCCATTTGGTCCATATTTTCCCAAACCTTTGCGGACACCCCCACTCCCTGTACACCCTTCGTTCCAACTCTGCATAATAATCCATGTCCTCCACTCATTTATGTATGTTTGGTTTCGTCAAGTTGCCCCAGTCCATTGGCAAGAACTTCCTTCCCCCTCATCATGGCAGTTCTGATGAGGTCTTTTTCTCGGTTATTGAATCCCCTATACATGCAGGAGTGTCACATTAGGGCAGGCCGGAATTGGTGTGCTCATAGCCCTGGATATATTGCCTCTGACCCGCCCCCAGAAAGATTGCACTTTGGGGTACTCCCACAGCATGTGGAACAACGAGCCCACTGTGATGCTGGAAATGCATCGGAGGGGCAGGGCCTCTGTGTCCTTGTCCTTTACTGCTTTTTATTGTGTGTTCTGTCGTGTTTTCCGCGCAGGGGTTCATGTGGGACTCCTGGCGGTGCAGCTCTCTTTTGGTTTGGTGAACAGACCCGTGGGATACCCTTATGGCACCCATGGGTGGGGGTACAACCTTGTGCCCCTAGTGTATGTTTTTGGGCACCTGTGGGTGGCCCGCAGAGCAGGGTAGGGGCTGGTGGCAGCTCCATGCTGAGTTTGACAGGTGTGCGGAGTATCCTCCATTTTGGGATACCCCGGCCCTGCCATTGGGATCAGTTGATTCCTGATGGAAAACAAGATGGCCCCGGTGGCCTCGTGCTTTCTATTACCCATTACCTTGTTTTTCCCAAAGTCCTGGGAAGCCCTGACTCTGACCCTTCCCCCTGACTGGCTGTTGGGTGGAAATGCCATATATGGTGTTGTTGTGAAGGCCTGGCCAGACTAGCTGGAGCCTTCCCGGTGATGTATGTTGTGGGTACCTCCTGTGGGTGGGACCTAGGTGAATAGAGTGTGTGACGAATATGCATTCTGTGTTGTGGGTGTCTAGTATCTGGTGGTTGACACAATGACTGAGACAACCCTGCCCGAAACCGGTATGAGTGCAGCTTGGAGTGTTGAATGGCTTGGTACTTGTCCCAATACACATAACTTGTTGTGAGTGTCTGGAGAGAAGTGAATGGCCTGAATACCTCGTGTGCCTGATTGGCTGCCTGCCTGCATGAATGCCCGTAGTCGTTATTGGATGCTTGAGTGTTACCCAGCGGAATGAATGGGAGATCAACAGTATATCTGGGGACCTCTCACTGCTAGGAATCGTGTTCAGAAGCTGAAGTCCACTATGACGAGTAACTGGAGTAACTGACGCTTGACCTTGAAACCCCCGCTGGACGAGAAGGAGTGCTGTGGCTCTCCCTCGCAATCTGAAGGCTGCTGTGTTTCCAAGGACTGACCCAGAGAGGACCTGGTAAGGCGCCCTCCTCCCGAGCTACGAGGGACCATCGTGCACAGCTGATCTTTGCCAACGGTCCTTGGTAGACAGACCTTCGATAGGCTGCCGACCCGATAAGGGGACTGCTGCGGAACTCCAAGGAGAAGCACTCGGACTGTTGTCCGCCACTGTCGACGACCGCCGTCGCCGACCGGAGCCGCCGTGCTCCCGTTTGCCTATGAATTTCCTTTGATCATTGGACGCTCTCGCCTGCATCGTCATCCGCTTGTCTCCCGCTGGAGAAGGCCTAACCTTCGACGCACCGAGGAGCATCCACCGGTGGGTTTCCCGCCACCTAAAGACCACAGAGACGCCAACGACTTGACGCCCTTGCTGGGCCACAGTTCTTCATCATCTCTTTGCGGTCCAGAATTATCGTCACCGAGGTGCCCTGCACGCCTCTTCCTTGCAGGACGCCAACGCTCTGTCGTCGACGAGCACCGCTAGGAACAAAGTTGCCACTTCCCTGCCGTAGTTCACCCTGTTCACCGTCGAACGTTCGACGACTCGTGACTCCCGCCTTAAAGGGAGGGCACTGAAGAAGGGCCGTCGATTCACTGACACCGAACGCCAAGTTCCCGACACCTCTCGACGATCCGTGGCTCCCACCTGAAAGGGAGGCACTCAAGAAGGATCGGTCGACGCATCGTCGGAGAATTCTACTCCACCAAGTACATTGGGGGGGTAAAACCTTAATAGGAAGAAGGGAGACTATTGAACATATGGAGTGGGCTTGTGCGATATATCTTATTTACAGGTTGCCCAGGTGGGGGGGGGGGATCTCCACTCGGAACTGTGCCTCGTGGTAGGGGTCAGTATTCTGCCTACTGTTTCAACCATCTTGCGTTCCTTCCTATCTCTATTGCTGGTTTCCTCGTTATTAATCTGTGTGACATTTTAACCGTACAGTTGATGCACTTTAATGAGATTCGATAACATTAGTGGTACCACTTTAGAATTGTATATATTTATCATTATTGACTTCTGAGTACAAAGTGCGTTATTGTGATCGTGTACATACCTTTGAATAGTGTTTTCAGTAATACAGTGTGTGGACATTCTTTATAGAGAATCTTGGCATGGGTCTTCTGTGCCTCTCCTCTACCATATAGAGAGCAGAAGTACAGACACCTCCTACCAGTCTTTACACCCACTCCCTGTATGCATTTTAGACACTGGGGATCCACCGCCCTACCCATCTGATGGAGGCGGTCCAGACTACAGTATGTCCTATGTAGGATCTTGTACTGTATCAAACGCAATCTCATGCATATGCTAGCCTCTCTTGGTGAGCACAGCGCCTCCACCCAGTCCTCCTCCCCCAGTGCACCTAAATGTGCCTCCCATTTTTCTCTCAGTTTCTGCAGAGGCTTGGATGTGGACCCGTTACGCATCCGATATAATTGTTATTGCCTTCCCTTGAATTTTTCCCTCCATAGGGTAGGCCTTGATCAGGGATCTCTTGGGAATGTCCCATGTGTCCTGTCGCTCTTGGACCATTGCTTGTTGCAACCTAATGTGAGTGTAGCTATCCCTAGCCTGTATGTCATACTCCTCTTGCAAGTAATGGGGCGAGTCAGTTCTGCACAAGGATATCACTCATTGTCATAACCCCTTGGTCCCCTCACCTTTTCTGCTTACCCAGTTAAAATATTTCCTGCACATCCGCATTCTCCAGTATGGGGGCTTCCTTGGTCACCCCCCCCCCGACCAGCCCATCACTCTAAGAGCTGCCCTGCAAGAATCGAGTGTCTAAATCCCCAGTTGTGTCATCCCCGGGGGTGGCTGACACACAAATAGCCTCTGCAGGGCTGCAGTGATCCCATCCTCCTTAGTTACAATGCTATGTGAGGTTACTCCCTCCTGCCAAACAGCCTTCATTCACTACCATCAGCTGGGACGCCCAGTAGTATTGCTGTACATTAGAGATCCCCAGTCATCCATCCGACAACGACCTGGTCAGTTTTTATAGCACTAATCTCAGGGTTTTGTTCCCCCATATAAATTCCTGCTGCAGCTTCTCAAAACCTCTCTGCTGGGACCTTCACAGGAGTGTTTTGTAGTATATAAAGGAGTTGCGGTAATGTCAACATCTTAAATAGGTTTGCTCTGCCCACCATTGATATTGGGAGTTGCCCAATGTTTGGTGTCTGCCTTTAGCCTGTCCAAGACTGGGACCAAGTTGTTGTGAAGGAACACAGATTCCTCCACACTGACTCCGATGCCCAAATATTTAATAGAACCTCTCGCTATCGTGAGGGGGGTCCTTTCTGGGATCGCCTCCTCCAGATCTTTTGTTGGCATGAGCATGGATGTATCCCAGTTTATCCAGAGACTGCTTATTTCCCCAAACTCCCTGAACACCTCCATCACTCTTAGGCCTGTACTCTTCAGGGTGTCCCTCAGCTGGGAGTCCACTCGTATCCTAGTGGCCAGGGGCTCCATCACCAGCAGAAACAAGAGCGGCAAGAACAGGCATCCCTGCCTGGTTCCCCTTTTGTAGTGGTAAAGCATCCAAGGTACTCCCGTTCACCTTGACCCTTGCTACCGGGTCGGTATATAAGAGTTGCACCCAGCGCCTGAATTTAGAACCGATTCCAAACCTTCTCATAGTCGCCCTGAGGTAATCCCAGCCTACGGAATTGAATGCCTTCTCCAAATCGATTGCTATTGGAGCATGCAGTCCCTCCAACGAGGAGGTTGCACTCAGTGCATTGTGCAGTCTCTGAATATTCATCCTGGTCACCGTGCCCAGCACAAACCCACAATGGTCCAGATGGATCAGCGTGCCAATGACTGGCACAAGTTTATTAGCTACGACTTTCACCAGAATGTTAGCCTGCTAGTTGATCAAAGAGATCAGGCAGTACATGCTACATTGCTCATGCGGTTTCCCCCTCTTGTGTATCACCACTACGTTTGCCTGCCTAAGATCCTCCAGCAGTGTGCCTCTCTCGAAGCACTCCATAAACACAGTCCTCATTGCCTCCGCCGGCCCCTGTCCCATCAGTTTCCAGAACTCTGCCGGGAATCCATTAGGTCGCAGGTATTTTCGCCGAATGAAGCTGAGTAATGGCTGCTTGGACCTCCTTCAAGGTCGGGTCCCAATCCACCCTGTCCAGCTGCTCCTGGCTCACCTGCGGTAGCACAGTACCTCTCATATACTATTCTATAACTGCGGCATTCCCTGATACCCGCGCCCCATACAGCTCCCGATAGTAGTCAGCAAACTCCTCAGCTAGGTCTTCACTCTTGTTCTGTATCTCCCCACCAGTCCTTATTTCCCTCACCCACCTGGTCCCTTTGCCCTGTTTCCTGCATTTTTCCCCTGAATCAAAGAGCTGCATCTGCTTGTCCCTATGAGCTGTCCTAGCCTCATCCCGATCCTCTGTGCCATATTGGGGCAACGCCATAACCCTAGCCCTCTTGCTATCATCTGCTTTTTCATTAACATAGTTGGCCTCGACTGCCTCCACTTCGTACTCCAACTCATCCATTCGTCTCCTACGGGCCTTGAAATGTTGCCCCTATTGCCTGCATTGCCCTGTAGGTTTACCACAGTGTGGAGCGGTAGTTAACTGACCCGGAGTTGATCTGAAAGTGGGCCTCCGATTCCTCCCAAAGAACCCCCACTATCTTCTCGTTCTTCAGGTAGAACGCATTCAACCTCCTCCCCTCCCCGCAACCACCTCTGTGTTCTCCAGCCCCGCTCAGAGTGACAAGCAGCAGGGAGTGATCTGAAATCCCCCTAGGTCAAAATTTGGCCATGGTCACCCTACCTTCCGCGGTGCTCGGGAGGAGTATGTAGTCTATCCTTGAAAAGGACAAGTGGGCATGGGAGTAGAAGGAGAAGCCCTTTTCCCTGGGGTGCAGATCTCTCCAAATGTCACTCATCACTGTTGCATCAATAAAGGGTTTCAATTTAATTGGGGGGATGTGTCTGTCATCCCCTGGAGGGTGATCTATCTAGTGTCGGCTGGGCTGTATCGTTAAAGTCTCCTCCCACCAGTGTCAGGTTCCCCCGGCCCCCCCATGTTTTCCTAGTAGTGTTTGAACCAATAATAAAGTAGCCACCTGTAGGGTACAGGGAGCATACACATTAACAATACATACTGTCTCCCCCCACAGAGAACCCTTCAACAAAACAATCCCCCCTTCCCTAGTCTCTTTCCACCTTGATTACCTCCAACGGTAACAACTTTTTGACCAGAATTGCCACCCTCTGGATCCCTTGACAAAACCAGCTTGTTCCACCACCAAGTGCCGGTCCCTCCCCAGGAATTTGCAGGCCGTCCCCAGCACAGGAGTCTCCTGTAGAAACACTATGTCCGCCTGATGGGATGCCAAGAATTTCCCCACCAGAATTTTTTTGCCCAATAACATTCCATGACATGCAGGTCAAGGTCCTGCCCTGTGCACTATCCATTCCCTCTTTGTAAACTGGGCTTGATGACCTGGGCGAGGTCTTCACATACTGCCCATAACTGCCCCGGTACCAATTCCCTCTGGTGTGATTGCACTGTTGACAGCTTAATTAGAACTGTGAACTTTGCCAACAAAGCACCCCCTGCCTCATCCCCCCCAACCAGAAGCATCTGTCCCCCCATAACTGTTTTCCAAACCGTGTCCGCCCCCATCCCTTGCGTGGACGGTCTGGGGGTGTGTGCTCGCCATGACTCTCCAGCTAGACAACCTCTGGCATCTTCCATGTTGTCCCGATTTTCTACACTGCAATAATAATGCTTTGCCAATTTCTCTCCACCTCAGCGTTCATATTCAACTTGGTGCGTTACCCTCGGCCTCTAGTGGCCAATTCCTTCACCTATACCCCCACTGTCTGCCCACGCCCATGCTTCTTTCGGTCTGTGAAAAAAAACGACCCAGTTAGGACCCACCACTCTAAGGGTGGCCGGGAAGAGCATTGCGTACTTGATCTCTCTCTCACATAGCCGCCTCTTAACTACCTCAAATGAATGCCTGGCCTTCTGCACTGCTCTAAAGTCTGGGTAGTACATTAATTTGGATCCATGAACCAGAGCAGGCCCCTGCAAAATCACCTCTCGTTCCTGATAATTTTGGAGTCTTGCAATCACCAGTCGGGGTGGGCCCCTAGAACACCCCGCTGCTCGGGCTTCCGTGGGCCCTTTCCACAGAGAAAAATTGTGACAGCCCCGTTGGCCGTATATAGTCTGACAACCAGCCTTCCAAGTACAGCTCCATGGAGGTGCCATCTATTTTCTCTGGGATGCACAGTATCCGAATGTTGGTGCTGCAGGCCATCCCTTTTGCATCCTCCACCTGTTCTTCCAGCGATTCTGTCCTGCTCTTCAGCTCCTGAATTTCCTTCTGCATCGGTTGTAGTGCATCCTCCACCTCCGATAGCCTATGCTCAGCTTCCTCCACTGTCGCAGATATTTTATGAAGGTCTTGCCTCAGGCTTCCAACTGCAGGGGCGAGAGTGGGCTTCCTTTTCCCCTCCCCGCTTCTCTGCCGTGCTCTCGCTCTTCTACGCTGATCGAGGATGCCTCACCTTCCCCCGGCGTCCTCCACTTGCCTCAGTCATGGCGCCCCCGCCAGTGGTGCCGGCGGCCCCCTCCGACTCAGATTGCTGGTCCGGCCCAGTGTAGCTGGCTTCACCTCTCCCCTCTCAACGGTGCTGCCCACCATGTTGGTGCGTCCGCCTCTGTGAGAGGAGATTTCTCTCACCTGCAGACCTACAGTTGGGCCAAGACCATCCCAGGATGAGCCCCGGCAGTGACTCGCTGTTACTTTGCCTGCTCCAGAAATCGCAGTTTGAGGGCAGCTATGGCTCTGCTAATGCGGGGTAGGAGCGGAGCTAGACCTGGACACGTCTAGTCCGCCATGCCCTGGTTCCCGCTTCTTGATGTATAGGAAAGCGGCTTAAGAACTTCCTTGTTCTTGGACCCTCTTGATGTTCAACAGTAAAACTAAAAAGTTTGTAAATCGGGTGTTGGTTTATTTCCGTAGACTCATCCACGTTAAGATGCTCAGCGAGTTGAGCGCTCACTGCTGTGATCTGTGTGTTATCTGCAGGTCATAGGTTTGAATCCCGGCAAGGCAAGCTCAGCCTTTCATCCATCCGAGGTCAATAAATGAGTACCAACTTCGGTTGGTTGATATTGTTTGTATGTGTGATATCTGTAAAGCGCTTTGGCAAAAGCGCTATATAAAAAACACATTAACATCATTAAGGGAGAGTGATCCGTGAGGATTTTGAACTTTCTTCCAGTCAGATAATACCTTAGGTGTGTAAAAACCCATTTTTATAGCTAGGGCCTCTAGTGCAAATGTAGCATAAGACTGCTCCTTTGGAAAAGGTTTTCGGCTGGTATATAATGCTGGGTGTTCCACACCTTCATGTTCTTGGGATAGTACAACTTCTAGTCCCACTTTCGAAGCGTAGGTTTGCAACAAAACTTCTCGGTTGAAGTCTGCTATTTTCAAGACTCAAAGTATATGTTTCAAACCGTCAAAGCTCACTTGATCCTTTTCATCCCATAGATGTTTTGTTGGGTGCAAGTCCTTTAATTTGTCTATTAGGTTAGCGGCTATTGAGGAATAATTAGGGTTGAAATGTTTATAATAGCGCTATAAAGGCCTATAGATCTCTCTTGGGGTTGGGAGTCAGTTGCACAGCTTTGACCTTTTCAGGTTGAGGTTGAATTAGGCCGTTCCCTATAAAAATGCCAAGATACCTCACAGCGGGCTTAGCCAAGGTGACATTAAAATGAGTTCGCTATTAGGCCAAAGTTTCTCAGAGCACAAGTGAATTCATACAGATGGTACATGTGCTCTGCCCAGTTATTACTATAAATCACAATGTTGCCCTGGTATGCCCCGGAAAATGTTGAATAAGGCTTAAACATTTGGTCCATTAGTCGCTGAAAAGTGGCTAGAGCCCTGTGAAGGCCAAAAGGTACAACCTTAGACTGGAACAGGCCTTGTGGGGGTGGAGAAGGCTGTTTTCTTGCAGTCTGCTGGATTTAATTGGACTTGCCAATAGTCTTTAGGTAGATCTAGGGTGAATGTATATCTGGCTGGTCCCAAATTCTCAATCAAATCATTAATCCTCTGCATAGGGTAGCTGTCAAATACCAAGATTGACTTGAACGCTCTAAAGTCTTTGCAGAACCGCCAAGAACGATCCGGTTTAGCGACTAACACGATAGGGAGAGGGCTAGATATGAATCAGTAACCCTTTGGGTTGGTTGGAAAAAGAAGTCAGAAAACTGTGCTAACAGATCTTTAATATCTGCCTGTTGGGAAGGTGATAAATCAGGTGAACCCAATGAGTCTTCCCTATTAGTGAGTCAGGAGAGCGGCTATGGTCACACTAGCTCTCTCATTGGGGTCAGCTCTCAACTCTTTAAGCAACTTAACTCGATAGATTTGTTCTTTTTGTTTTCTATCGGGCTGGGAGATGAGATAGAAAAGCAAGGTCCCCTAAACTAATACTTGATAGGGGTTGTACAATTTGGAAACCATATTGTTTACCGAGGTGGGTAAGGGGACCAAGATGGACTGTCTAAAAAGGTACTGGGCACAGTGTTTTTTTTTCCTAGGTAGCCTGTTGTTCATGGGCCTGTCCTAAACATTTATTTATGATTTCTCACTACGTCCATATGGGATTTTAACTTTCTGGTGGTTTTAGAAATGTGTAAAAGGGCCTCCTCTCCCCCCCCCCACATGTCTCCTGGATCATGTCCAAAATGCCTCATGGTTCTCTCCCATAGAAAAGTTAAAATGGAGAGTATCCTAGGGTAGTTTGGTTGGGGGTGGGAAGGTGTTTCCTGACAGCAAATAAGGCCCATGCTATCATTGCATCCAATTTCTCCCATTGGCTACCAACTTGTGGAGCATTCTTTTATGTTCGATTGAAATGTTCTACTAACCCATCGGTTTGTGGGTGCTATACTGAGGTTCTCCAAGTTTTGATATTGTGCATCTGCTTTACCTCCTTCATCAACAGAGACATAAAAGGTGGTACCTTGATCAGTGAGGATCTCTTTCGGAAAACTGACTCTCGAAATAAAGGGTAGGAGATGTTTTCAATATTTCCTGCGTTTTATTATTATGCAGAGTAAAGGCTTCGGGATATCGGGTGGCATGATCCACCATTACTATGATAAATTGATTACCTAGTTTTGAGTCCACTATATCCATGGTAATCCTTGAGAAAGGAATGTCAATGATGGGTAATGGTTGCAATGAGACGGCTGGGATTGGAGTGGTTTCCGTTTTCTGACATATTTCGCATGTCAGCACAACATATTTTGAAGCTGTGTGCAGATTTAGACGCTAACCTAATATCGGTCCGTTGGGGAGGGATCAGTGTCAACCCAGTGGGGATCATCCATTTCTCGCCATAGGGCATTATGATTTCTACCAGTGCTCTAGTACCCTATAGACTCCTCTGTTGCTATCGTCGGGGCTTTGGCCCTGGAACACAGCTTAGTGAATAGTAATAACTTTTATTGGTTTGGTACATATATCCCACTCCTGACACCACATAGGGCGGATCAGAAGCAGGATGAAGTGTGTCTGTACAGTAGCTTCATGCCGTGTAGCTTGTACTGACAGGCAATCGATGTTCGGTGCACGTAGAGAAGACAACAATAATGTCAATAATATTTGGTGTTTTATATAGCACTGTATACTGGAGATTGCAGTTTCTGAAACATGCACTATAGGAATAGCACTCTCTGCTGCACCTTTATAAAAACTTGCTTGCTTACACTTCAACGATTTCATAATGTTGGTAACGACTTGAAGTGCAGGGTTCTCAGCATAGCGGTACATTCTAGTGTTTACAGCTGGGTGCTTTGCCATCTAGAAACAGCAGCCCACTTCTCCTACTGGCCTTGCACTCTTTTTACAATTTTTGGCACTATTGTGAACCGAAGCAAAATATATAGCCAGTTTAACATCTTTAGGTCATTTTTTTAATCAAAATTGACGCGCATCGCTTCAAAACACATTTGCTTGCATTGCACAAAAACAAAAATGGATTAAACTTTTATCATTGAAAATAGACTGATTCGTCGCCATTTCCCAGCACAAAAGCCAGGGCTGCATTCGGGCCCCCTTGGTCTTCGTGCTCATAATGGAGTCTTTGGCCGCCTGAATCCACATATAAGTGGCATACTCATGGGGCCATTTTTGAATATCAGAGGTGGAACGCTTTTGGTACTGTCAACTCAGTCATTGGATCACTAACCCCAGGACGAGTGCAGCAGGTACGAGACCCCTCTTGGCGATGGAACTTACGCAGCAGGAGGTAAGCCTGGTTAGGAAAATCTCCAGGATTTACAGACTCCTCGACAGATCCAACACTTCCTCAAAATATGCATATATGTGCCAATGGGAGGTGGATGAGGGGCAATCTATTCTCAAAGAGGTCTGGGGATAAATCTGGCAGAGTGCAGCAACTTCGTCTTGCTGTGTCACTAATAAAGAAACTGCCTAGAAGGTGTTACACCGATGCTACTTCTACCCGACCCGGTTCCACAAGATCCATGCTTCAATCTCACCCCTCTGCTGATGGGGTTGCGGTCGTATTGGCACTATTTTTATATGAGGTGGTCATCCGAGAAGGTCCAGGGCTTCTGGCGAGTGGTGGTGGCACTCATAGGGAAAATAACTCTTGCAGACCTATGGATCCAGTTGTAATTCTCCTTGGTGGACGTCTGGATTCCATGTACACTATGATTGGCCCCAGAGTGACCTTACTCAATTGTTGCTAGCAGCGCTCATAGCTATGGCCAAGTTTTGAAAAAATAAAGGCGGCACCACAAGTGACTGTCTGGTGGTATAAGATTTGGGCGGTCGCAGCTGCAGAAAAGATTGGGGCTGTGCTCCAGGGTCGCCTATCCAGGCCAGTCAACACGTAGCTTCCCCTCCATTAATCTTTTGAGAAATACCCGGCACGCTCTGTCAAGCTGCAAATGCTTAGCCACTTTTCTCAGATTTAGAAGCTTAATATTCGTCATATAACTGTAGGGACTCAGGGCTACAGGGGGAGGAAATTGGAATCTTGTCTGCTGCCTGTTTGTTCATTTCCGCTTCTCAAGTGTATTGGACAATTCTTATATCTTTGCATCTCCCATGTTGCACTCTCTGTATCACTGTTTTATCTTGTTTCGTCTTACTGTTATTCATAAAACTAACTAAGCCTTGAAAAAAAAAAATATACATATATATATGATACATTACTCACCGTAATCGTAATTCTGATGCTTGTATCTGCTTAGATTCACATGCTGTGCATAGGCCGACATCTAGTGGAAGCTGCAGAGTATTACAGTTTGTTTTTCGAAACTCGAAAATGGGCGTCGACACAGGGCGTGCCAGTAATACTATCCCTAGTGTGACGTCCACTGTACCCAAGATCCCTCACGCGTCTAGGATCCTCAGATTGTATTTTTTCTGACAAGAGGTAGCATGAGGAGTAGCGTGAGTACAGATAATCCAAGCAGGTAAACAGAAAGGTAAGACTACAAGCAATCATGCGCCTTCTCTCGGAGGGGAGGAAGGGTGGGTTGCATGTGAATCTAAGCAGATACAAGCATCAGAAATACGATTACGGTGAGTAATGTATCCCTTCTGAGGCTTGTGGAATCTGCTTAGATCACATGCTGTGCATAGATTAGCGAGCAGTACCAGAAGAAGGAGGTGGTATGTGAGAAGGGTCATGAGCAAATAAGTGTCTTAGAACCGCTTGTCCCACTTGTGTATCTGCCTTGGAATGGGTGTCAATGCAGTAATGCTGAGTAAAAGTGTGAATAGAGCTCCTAGTAGCTGCTTTGCAAATGGTGTCAAGGGGTACATTTGCAATGAAAGCCAGAGTGGCCCCAATGCCTCTAGTAGAGTGGGCCCTTGGCGTAAAAGGCAGAGTCTTTTCAGAGAGTGAGTAACACAGCTGGATACAGTTAATAATCCACTTCGAGATGGCACCTTTAGAGACGCGATCCCCCTCTCTGCCTGTAGCTATGGAGACAAACAGTTGATCTGTTTTCCTTAGCGGTCTGGTTTTATTTAAATAGTAGAGGACCGCCCTACGCACATCTAGGGTGTGTAGTTTCATCTCAGCCGAGCTTTGCGGGTTCTGGAAGAAAGCCGGAAGCTCGATGGACTGGTTTACATGGAATTTTGATATAAATTTAGGTGAGAACCTAGGGTGTATGTGTAAAACCAGTTTGTCTTTATGGATAGTAAAGAAGGGATCCTGCACTGACAGAGCCTGAATTTCACTGACCCTTCTTATAGAAGTAATAGCTACTAAGAAGGCCGGTTTATAAGTCAGGTGTTTGAGACTGCTCTTATGCATGGGTTCGAAAGGGGGGCCCATGAGCTTGGCTAGCACCACATTAAGGTCCCACCCTGGTGGTGGGTTTGAAATAGGAGGGTGAAGTCTCTTTACTCCTTCCATGAAGGCTTTAACTACTGGTACTTTCCACCACGAAACCTTGCTATGGGAAGTGGTGTAAGCCGAGAGGGCTGCCAGGTGTACTTTCAGTGAGTTAAAAACCAATCCTGCATCTAGCAGGTGGAGCATGTATGTAACAATAGTGGAAGGAGTGCAATCAACTGGGTTGATTTGTCTACTCTGGCACCAGATAACGAACCTCTTCCACTTGTCAAAGTAACAGTGCCTTGTGTTTGGTTTCCTAGATTCCTTTAGGATGTCCATACACATCTGTGGCAAATTGAGCTGTCCAAACTCTATGACCTCAGGAGCCATGCTGCCAGGTTCATTGAGTTGGGTTGCTGGTGCACTGTTTGACCTTGGTGCTGGGACAGTAGGTTGTACCAGGCTGGAAGTTTGATGGGCTCGCACACCGCCATCCTGCGTAGGTGTGGGAACCACGGTTGTCTTGCCCACATGGGAGCAACTAGGACGAGCGTCATCGATTCCCTGTTCATCTTGTTCACCACTTTCCTGATAAGAGGAGTTGGTGGAAAAGCGTACGCAAACATCCCTGACCAGTTCATCCACAGGGCGTTCCCCTGGGAGTCTGGTTGGGGGAACCTGGATGCAAATCCTGGGCATTGTCTGTTTTCGCTTGTGGCGAATAAGTCTATAGTGGGGAAACCCCACTGAGAGAAGATACCTTCTATGACCTCTCTGTGAAGAACCCATTCGTGTTCCTCTGGGAGGGAGTCTCTGCTCAGAGCATCCGCTAGGGAATTGAGCTCCCCTGGAACATGTTGTGATGACAGGAAGATGTTCTGTCTGAGTGCCCATATCCAGATTTTCTGGGCAAGCTTGGACAGATTTGGCGAGCGAGTCCCTCCTTGCTTGTTCAGGTAGCACATGGCGGTAGTGCTGTCCGTCCGGACTTGCACTGACAGATTTAGTAGATGGGGCTCGAATGCCTGAAGCGCTCTGAATACTGCCAGAAGCTCTAGCAGGTTGATGTGGTTCTTGGCCACTGAGTGAGACCAGAGACCCTGAGCTGTGTGGTGGAGATGGTGAGCTCCCCACCCCGTCAGAGATGCATCTGTAGTGACTACTGCCTGTACTTCGGGTTCGTAAAAGGGTTTCCCCTGTGCGAGATTCTCTCTTGTCCACCAGTGAAGGCTTTGTACCAGTGTTGGCGAAACAACCACTAGATCGTCCCACTGACCACTTGCCTGAGACCACTGTTTCGCCAACCATTCCTGCATGGGACGCATGCGCAGGCGCGCGTGGGGGACCAGGTAAATGCATGACGCCATCATGCCCAGTAAACGCATCGCTTTGCGTACCGTTATTTGTGGACCGGACTGATAATGTGGAATTTGCAGTAGTATATTCCGAATTCTTTCTTCTGAAGGAAAGGTCAACCCCTCCTGGGTATCCAGGATTGCTCCTAGGAATTGTTTTGAGGTGCTTGGCACCAGGCTTGACTTCTTCTCGTTGATTGAGAAGCCTAACTCGTGGAGGAGGTCGATAGTCCTTTGAATGTTTGTCCTGCAAATTCCTGGGGTTTCCCCCGTTATGAGCCAGTCGTCCAGATAAGGGTACACTGGGATTGCCTCCCTGCGTAGGTGTGCAGCCGCCACCGCCAGTACCTTGGTGAATACCCTTGGTGCTGAAGCTATCCCGAAGGGCAGTACCTTGAATTGGTAGTGGCGACTGTCCACCTTGAAGCGCAAGTACTTTCTGTGCGCTGGGAACATGGAAATATGAAAATAAGCATCTTTCATATCCAAGGTTGCCATGTAATCCCCCTTTTTTAGGAGGGGGACTACCTCTTGTAGCGTGGTCATACGAAATTTTTGGGGCTTGACATACTTGTTGGCAGGCCGTAAATTCAATACTGGGCGCATTGTCAAGTCTTTCTTTGGCACAAGGAAGTAAGTTGAATAAATACCCTTGTTTACCTGGTGTCCCGGGACGAGTTCTATCGCGTCCTTTTGTAGAAGAATGGCGATCTCCTCGAGGAGAATCTTCTGATGTTCTAAGGAGTGTACTCTTTGTCGTGGAGGATGGTTCCGGGGACGCTGCAGTAGCTCTATACAATATCCCGTGGATACTGTTGACAGCACCCATCTGTCTGATGTGATCCCTTCCCAAGCCTGGGTGAAGTTTGAAATGCCTCCCTTGCTGGGGCTGCCTCTGCCTTTACCACGACCTCTCCTATTACCTCTGCCGTAACCCTGGGTAGACTGTTGGTTGTTGTTCCACTGTGTACCCTGCCCTGGGAATAGTTAGATCCTCTCTGGGAATTTTGGCCGCGTGGGTGACGAAAATTACTATTCCCTCTCTAGTTAGGGGGTTTATTGGTTAACTGGCCAAGGGATTTGAGTGTCTCGTATTCGTCCTTGGCATTTTTCAGTGCTTCTTCGACCGCCTTACCAAAAAACAGATCGGCTTCCACCGGTTTGTCCAACAATGATGCCTGTGTTTCTGCCTTAAAACCAGACTGCCGTAACCACGCATGTCTCTTGATAACAGTACCTTCTGCTATCAATCTGCCTGCGTTGTCCGCGGCGTCGAAGGTTGCTTTCAAAATGCAACCAGACACGGCTCTACCCTCTGCGGAAATCCGAGCTAATTGGCCCTTTAACGGTTCAGGAGCAGAGGCTATGAGAGCCGCAACTTCTTCCCACTGATGGCAGTTGTAGCTGGCCAACAGGGTGGTGGAGTTAGCAATCCTTGCTTGATAGGCGGACGTTGAGGCTACCTTCCTGCCGAAACCGTATAGTTTTTTGCTCTCCTTGTCGGGAGGTGCTTCTGACGAAGACAAGGGTGTCCCAACCCTCTTACGAGTGTTGGTGACAACTAGGGAGTCTGGCTTCAGATGTCCTCTTATATAGAGGGGGTCAGACTGTGCCGCCCTGAAAAGTTTTTCAACCCTGGGATTGACTGCTCTGGTGAGGTTTGGGTTCACCAGGGACGGATCTATTCTCCGCTGAATGGATTTAAGCATAGGGATGGTCTGGGCAACAGGCCTCCTTTCTCCCACTAACTCTTCTGCGAAGTCCCTTTCCTCCTGTACACCGTGGGTGTCAATGTGGAAATGTTCTGCTGCGCGAGCGAGAACCTCATTACCTCATTTAGGAGGGGTTGGTTATCGACCGGGGAGTCGGTAACCGGGGCTTCGTTCTCTGCCGGGGAATCTACTCTGTATGTTTCCGGGTCATCCTCTTCTTCTTCCTGGTCCTCATCATCCCCATAGTAGCCCGTACCGGGCCTTCTTACTCGGGGGGATAGGATCAGTAGAACCTGAGGGTGTGGCCCCTTGTGGATCATACGAGAGGAAATGTTCTGGATTTTTATCATAAAAATCAGCCAAAGAAGACATTCTTGACATGACCCTATCTATGTCTTCACTGGACCATTTTTTGGAACTGGGAATGACTCTCTCAGCAAGTCTATGGGATTTATCTTGAGTAGCTTTGCTGGTTGTGGAGCTATCAGCAGACCTGGGCTTGTCTGTCTATTTAGGGGGGGGTGGAGTGTTTCACAGGTGTGGAAGAATGTACAGGTAGTTTCTTCTGCTGTTTTCCCCCCTCCCCGTGCATAGAAAAATGTTTTCCCTGTCCCTTAGTGGCTCTGGAGTTTTTCGACGCCTGGCGTCGAGGATCGGGAGAGGTGTCCCTGTCCTTCGAGCGTGGGGCCTCGCTGGCTTTAATTGCGGGCTCCGACTCCTGGAGCGCGGCCTGGGGGTGGAAGTCGTCTTCCGACGATCGAACTTCTGTTAGCCTAGGGAGCGAGGCACTCTTGGCAAGAGTGGCTGATTGCCTGGAGTCATGCGGCGATCTTGATCGAGAGCGCCCAGAGGACACCGAATCGGACCGTTCTGTCTGTGCCTCTTTCCGAGAACTCAACGTCGTCGAGTCTTGGTTGGACTTAGTGTGTTTAGTGTATGTAGTATGTGAAGCGCTTGTGTCATCGGGGGTCTTCCCCATAGCCACCCTGCTAGACGACCTTCCGAGGTCGGGGACCTGCGCTCGGCTGTCTTTCGACGCCGTAATGCCCTCGCCGTCCGAAAGTACGGCGTCGCTGCCCTCGCTGAAGGCGCCCTCCGCTGCCATGGCCGCCTGCCTGGCGTGGTGGGCCCAACGCTTCGTCGAACGGTCCGTAAGTGTCTTAGGTTTAAACCTACTACACGCTCTGCAGTTCGCTTCGGGGTGGTTCCTCGGCAAGCAGAGATTGCACGTGGCGTGCCTGTCGACCCAAGGGTATTTGCGATTGCACTTGGGGCAGAATTGAAAAGGGGTACCCTCCATACGCACCTTGAGGCAGCGGGCTGGTAAGTGTAGGAAATGTATAAGGTGTACCTATATACCAAGAGTGTAGAGTATGTACCACCCCCCACTCTCCCTACTTGCAGGGCCGAGGCCAGCGGCCTACCAGGCCCGGGCCGAGGCCAGCGGCCTACCAGGCCCGGGCCGAGGCCAGCGGCCTTCCGAGGCCCAAATCTGTCGTGCAGCAGCCGACGGTCGATTTCTTCTCCAGCCGGCGTCGAGTGTCGAAGTTCGACGTTGGGGTGGGGAAGGATGTCAATAGATTATTATTTTAAATTTTAGCAAAAGTATGGCTTAGGCCAGGGGACTCCGCAAAATGCTTCCGACCAGTATGGCGGAAAAGAACAATCTGAGGATCCTAGACGCGTGAGGGATCTTGGGTACAGTGGACGTCACACTAGGGACAGTATTACTGGCACGCCCTGTGTCGACGCCCATTTTCGAGTTTCGAAAAACAAACTGTAATACTCCGCAGCTTCCACTAGATGTCGGCCTATGCACAGCATGTGATCTAAGCAGATTCCACAAGCCTCAGAAATATATATATATATACATACACACACACACACATATATATACAGACTGATTTTTAAAGAGCACATATGGATGTGCTAGACAGTGGGCATCATTACGAGTTTGGTGGCAAGCAGAAAAAATCGGTAGTAACTCAATTCCTGCGGCAGACTTAGCCATAGAGGAATTGTTGCTGGCAAAATGACTGCCAAAAACTGGTGCTAAATCTCCCGGGGTTAATTCAGCCAGAGGAAACAAATAGTAATTCCACCAAGTGGAAATGCTGTTAAACATAGGCACTAAATCCACCAAAAACACAGTGGAGTTACCTCCAACCAGAAGGTGGAGGCAACTGCATACAGGGGATGGAAATTATGCCACAGGTGCACTCAGTTGGCCTTGAAAGGATCTGTAAGGACCACACCTTCCTCAAACACACTCCCCAAAACCATACAGCCACTATTAGTAGCAAACCTTGAGATTCGGGACCTCCTGGCTCTAAAATGAGCTGCAGAGGATAAGCAGCGAAAAGCCAAAGGATATGCCTTGCAAGGAGAGAGACCATTCCCCGGGTCAGGTCATCACTGTGGGCACTAACTGATGGTGGGCAGCAAATTACACTACACCGCCTCAACAGAGACCAGAGCAGAGCTCCTCACCTTGATACTGTATGACATACAAAGCAGGAGAAATATAAGAACAGCAATACCACCACTTCTGAAGCTTGTGTCAGTGCTGTACTTTTTTACTATAGGCACACATGCAGAATGCACCCCTGCCCACCACCTAACATCATTGCAGCTCTAGACTGCATGCATGTGACATTGGTTGCCCCCAGGCATCGGAAGCGGGGTTCCGTAACAGGAAACAACATTCCGCTAATGTACAGGTGAACTGTATCGCAGACCTCACCATGTCCCACAGCTTTGCCCACTTCCCATGTCACACCCATGATGTCATGGTCCTGTGAAACCATACTTTAGTACTGTGCCAGCATATATGGAGACCCAAAGAGGGCAATGGACCTGGACCATCACCAGTACACATACAATCACCATCAAACAACACATACAGGTTTCTCATGTGCAAAGGTTAGCAACGTAATGCGTCCCTTCTGGACTTCCTGGTCCCTGACCCATAGGGGATTGAATACAGTGATGCTTCCAACATGGCCGCTTGAAACATAATGCTGCTGGCCAGTCTCTACACTCCACGCTGTACGCTCTACAAAACAGACACGCCCCCGCGGCTCTGCACGTCTCAACGCTACCGCTTGCTGTAGTTGGACATGTGTTGCCGGAGATCGCTCGGGCTTTCTTCTAATTCCTGGTTCCCGGTTCCTTGAATTTCCCTTCCTTCCTTCCATTCCTCTACCTTACCTCCGAACTCCCTGGATTTTCTTCAGCCCTCGGGTCACGGCGTTCCGTGCCTCAGAGTGTGAGCATCATTCCTTCCTGGTATCCACCCGACTTCTGAACGTTCCCGGAAGTTGGATTGCGACCTCACTCTGGAATCCGAGGACCAGCGCCCGGGTTTGTACAAATCCCAGACCGTGAGAAAGAAGACATCACAGAAGGTCGCAAGCAAACAACAAAACCAGGTGAAAAGAGGAGAGACTTGTGACAGATTGAGACGCCTAAAAAACGATACAGATACAGAGATGGAAGCCGCTGTTCAAGACCTCATGCGAAGCATGCAGGAACTAACCATGGAGGTCCAGAACCTTAAGGCTGAGAATGCTGCATTAAAACAGCTAGTCTTGTCACGTGACTCTGCAACTAAGGAAAGTGTGCTATTGGGAGGAGTAGTGGACAAATATGATGGTTCTTCAAAGACTCTCTGTGCTTTCCTTGATTCATGTCTAGTGCACTCTCAAGGACCGCTACCCATTGCCTCATCTCGGATATCCTGGAAGCAGTCAGAGGTGCAGTAGTCTTCACAAAATAGACCTAAGGGGTGCCTAACATCTTATTCGTATAAAGGAAGGTGACAAATGGAAAACAGCCTTTAGAACTCCCTTTGGCCATTTTGAATACCTGGTTATGCCCTTTGGACTTGCTAATGCCCCAGCGGTCTTCCAACGTTTTATGGACCGAGTGTTCTCTGATATGCTGTTCATTTTCGTCATTGTATATCTGGACGACATACTGATATACTCCAAGGACCATCTAAAACATGAAGAGCATGTGAAGGCAGTCTTACAACGTCTACGTGAACATAAGCTCCTGGCCAAGCCAGAGAAGTGCCTTTTCCATGTATCACCTGTTCACTACCTCAAATTCGTTCTCAGCCCAAAAGGAATTGGAATGGACTCCTCGAAGGTAGACTCCATTTTATCCTGGCCCGTTCCAACTACTGTAAAACAAATTCAATCCTTCCTGGGGCTTGCTAATTTCTATTGGAAATTTATACCAGCTTTTTCGGAGATTGTGCATCCTATCGTTGCATTGTTAAATAAGGATACCCCCCTTCCTGTGGACCTCAGCCCAAGATACGGCATTCCAACGGTTGAAGTCGGAGTTCACACAAGCCCCCATCCTAGCTCAACCTGATATTGATCGACCCTTTCTTGTTGAAACTGATGCTTCCAACTACGCCACTGGGCAGTCCTAAAACAAGAATTGGGTGGCAAGTTAGAACACCCCATCGCCCATCTTCCTCGCACCTTGACTCCCAGTGAATCTCATTACTCCGTTCTGGAAAAGGAATTACTAGCCATCCGTCAAGCCTTCACTGGCTGGCTTCATCTCCTCCTGGGAGCTAAACACCCAGTGCAAGTCCGCACGGACCATCGGAATCTTCAAGTCCTACAATCCCTAGAATGTAGAAACAGTCGTCAAGCCCGTTGGGCCTTCTTTTTTGCTCAATACCAGTTTCAAATCCATCATGTCCCTGAAACACACAACATAATAGCCGATGCCTTATCCAGACGTCCTGATTACGAACCCCTTGAAGATCGGACCTTCCCTAAGATGTTTCCCCACACAATATTTGTTGCCCAAGCACTTACCCTCCTAGAGAATATTCAAATTCAAACTCAATCCTCTGAAACCTGGAAGGAGTTTAAGAGAAACAATCAATGGAATCTCAAAACAAAGGAGGGATATCTGTTCAAGGAGAATCGCTTGGTCATTCCCACTCCTGGACTGAGACAAAAGATCACAAGCGTATGTCATGATACTTTTCATTCATGACACCGTGGCATCACCAACACCCTCCAACTAATACAAAGACCGTTTTGGTGGCCGAAGATGAAGGATGATAACAGGATCCACATCCAGACATGTGCAGTCTGCAATCAGTACAAACATGATAAGAAACCGGCAGGTCTCCTGCTCCAACCAGCAATACCAACAAGACCCTGGGAAATCAGCGCCACAGATTTTATCGTGGAACTACCATCTCCCAGGGGCTACACAACTATCATGGTTACTATTGATTTGTTTACTCACATGGCTCATTTTTCACCTTTGTACAAACTGCCATCCTCATCTGAACTTGCCGGAATCTTCCTGGAACACATATTCCGGCTTCATGGGCTACCCTCCAAGATCATTTCTGACCGAGGACCCCAGTACATCTCTCAGTTCTGGAAGCAATTATGTTGTACACTGGGAATCCAACGTGTCTTGTCTTCAGGTTATCACCCACAGACCAATGGAGCCACTGAACGTGTAAACCAAACTCTGGAACAATACCTTTGTTGCTTCGCTACCAAGGTCCAAGATGATTGGTCACTCTTAATACCTGTGGCCGAAGTCGCTTATAAAAATTCAGATCATTCAGCTATCAAAACCAGTCCTTTCTTCTGTAGTCAAGGATTTCATCCTTCAGTTCTACCATCCGTTCTCCCACACCCTACCCCAGTTCCTGCGGTTGAAACCCTTATTACTGTACACAAAGAAGCAAAGGAACACGTAGAAAAGGCCCGAAGAGACGTTAAACATTATGCTGATTCCAAAAGAAGTCCTGGACCTTCTTACTCAGTAGGCAATAAAGTATAGTTATCCTTGAAGCTCCTTCCCTGACATCTGCGCCCAAATAAATTGGCTCCCAGGTATTACGGCCCTTTTCTATACAAGAAATCGTCAATCCAGTGGCCTTTCGACTCCGACTACCAGAATCATGGAAAAGGATCCATCCAATCTTCCACACCTCACTGTTAAAACTATATCTTCAGTCATCTCGAACAGCTCCAAAATCTACCCCAGTGATTGTCAATGACCAACTCGAATACGAGGTTTCCAGAATCTGTGACACTAGGTACCGACGTGGTCAACTACAATATTTGGTCGAATGGAAAGGATACCCTCCCAGTGAGCGAACCTGGGAACCCATGTCAAACATGAATGCTCCCAGGCTGGTTCGAAGATACCATCTTATCCATCTGGGCAAGCCTGGAGGAGCTGGGCTTCAGAGGAGGAATGCTGTCATGAACCGTCGTCTGCGTCACTTCTGGACTTCCTGGTCCCTGACCCATTGGGGATTGAATACAGTGATCCTTCCAACATGGCCGCTTGAAACGGAACGCTGCTGGCCAGTCTCTACGCTCCACGCTCTACAAAACAGACACACCCCTGCGGCTCTGCGCGTCTCAACGCTACCGCTTGCTGTAGTTGGATGTGTGTTGCCGGAGCTCGCTCGGGGGCTTCTTCTGATTCCTTGAATTTCCCTTCCTTCCTTCCTTCCTTCCATTCCTCTACCTTACCTCCGAACTCCCTGGATTTTCTTCCGCGCTCGGGTCTAGGGGTTCCGTGCCTCTGAGTGCGAGCATCATTCCTTCCTGGTATCCTCCCTGGACTTCTGAACGTTCCCGGAAGTTGGATTGCGAACCTCACGCTGGAATCTGAGGACCAGCGCTCGGGTTTGTACAAATCCCGGACAGTGAGAAAGAAGACATCACAGAAGGTCGCAAGCAAACAACAAAAGCAGGTGAGAAGGGGAGAGACTTGTGACATGGGGGGGGCAATCACCTATATGATGTCGATGTAATGCATGGCATGAAGGATCTGCCCTGGGCATGAAGGATCTGCCCTCTGACAGCACATAAAATTCACCACCCCACCGGACAAAGCCTTGCGGGACAACATCAGGCCATGACACAAATGCAAAATCCCAACTGTACCAAGACCTGTATGAAGAGTGAACTACAGGTACCACAATGCATAGGGAATCCATACCTACACAGGACAAAGCACAGTTCTCCATCTTTACTTCTACAGGCCAAAGATGGGGCTTCAGGTAAGAAAAGCACATGAAGATGATGTTGAGGCCTTCGTCAGTTGTGTATGATAGAGGGGCTGACTAAATGTCCAACTACACAAAGGATAGGTGTAATAAATGAGGAGTGTATTACAAAGTCTACACTGCATATGATCAGCAGAGTACCAATTAGGTAGAAAGGCTTGACCAAACCATAAGGTGCATGATATGTGCCTTAGAGCAACCTTTGAGAATAACGTACATACAGAAAAAGTTCCTCAAGTGCACTTGAGCCCCTTTGAATTTATGTATGGCCTTTAAGTCATAGGTCTATTGGCCCTGGTAGAGGTGGTTGAGAATCCTTCAAAACCAGTGCTGCTTTAAATGTGGTGGACTAAGTGCTAAGCCTCAGAAAGAGGACTGACATGTATTTCTGACCAGACTACCCCACCTGGGGCAAACAATGAAGCAACAAGTCTAGGAAAAGGTGCACCTTTGAGTCTTATGTAAGTTCATAGGAAGAAGTGAACAATTTGGCTACTTGAGGCTGAGGCCCAGTAAGAATTAGTGAGTTGATGTCATATTCAGCTTGAAGTGCTTAGAAATGCTTACAAGCCATTTAACCTGCCTTAGAGCAAAGCACTAGATATGCAGAAAAAAGCAACATCTAATTTAGAGTGAGATTGCTTTTAAAGTGATGTATTTTCTGAACTAGCCTAGGTATTCATTTATATAGCTCATATAAGTAGACTAAGGTGCTATATAGCCTGACACATGCATAAATGTTTCAATGTGAAACAACACCCATTATAAAAGTGGGAAGATATCCCTACATCCAAAGAGCCGATTGCATATGCTATGAGAACATTTGTCCTTTTCCTCTGAAAACAGATTCTCCAGCCACAGCGGTACAAAAGATGTTTTGAAAATGGCGAAGATATTTACATTTGTTGATCTTACGAGCTGCCTGGAGCATTTGTTGAAAAAGTCGTGTGCCCTGTGCTCTTTGTAAATAAGAGTGATGAAAATTCTGCTATATGCAGATGTGTGTAGAGGGAAGACACCAAAATAGGCAAGGACGTACGGAAGAAGTAGGAAGCTTTTGTATATTTAACCATGTGCGCTTAGCTTTTCGTTTACATTATGAAGAAGCTTTCAGCATATGAAGGGAGATCATTATTTACTTATTCTTGGGCTTGGTCATTTTTATTTGAAATTTTGGAGTGGCTTCAAGAACTTCCACAGTTGTTCTTACTATGTATTTTGTTTTATTGGTTAAAAAAGTCAACCTAATTAGGTACAGTCAATCAACAAAGTTGAAAGCAAGAAAAAATACAATAAAACAAAAACAAAAAGTAATGAAAATAACAGATTAAAACAAAGTGTTGCAGAAAACGAATTATACAAAGAACACTTAGTTTTCCACATTCCCAAGAATAATTTCAGATATGTCACAGACATCAGAACAACTGCTGAGGAGCCAACTATTTTACAGCTGACCCTCTTCAAGTTTCAAAGAGACCAGAAAGGCCAACACTGCATTAACCACTGATGTAAGATTCCCAGAAATACAGCGGTGCCAAATTGAATCCTCTCCCCCAGTACTTCCTCCTATAAATATTGAGTCTGAGCTTGTACCAATGCAGGACAACACAACAACAAATGCTGAGTTGTTTCTTTAGTCATTGCACTCTTACAAGACATACAGGAGGACTGTCTCATTGATGAACCCATATCTTAATAGGATCTCTCTTGTTCTTATGAGATTTAGCCTAAATCTTAGAAAGAACGGGAGGCGGGGGGCGCTGTTGCGCATGCACATAATGGCTGCCTGACTTAGAGCTCCGATCCGGGTCATATCCTGAATACAAATTAATCCATTTTGGAGCCACCCGACGACTGATCTGCGACACCGCTTGTTTATGAAGGTCAGAGAGCACTTGTCGCAATTATTTGGGAAATCCAACTACTAATGGCTGAGCTATCCCCCCCAGATGAGATAAGCAGGGACACTGTGGAGTGCAGGCTGCCTGAGAGAACCACGCAATAACTACTTGATGCCGGTGGGGGAGCTGAACTCCAAAGGCCGTGGAGGTGGCCGTGGAGATTGGCACGCTGCGTAACATTGCACCAGAAGCCTCCCTAGGTGGTTCGACCCCGGGACACTAGCGCAGCCCATCGTTGGAAGGTGGCCCGATTGCTTCCTCGGTACATTTAGTCAGCTGCTCCTCCATACTGCAGATGCCCGTGACCTGCTCTGCGGCCATGCGGCTTAGATCCCGAGGACGGAAAGACAGGCCGGACCCCTTGGAGGCCCCAGAAAGCAACATCAGCTGCCTTGCTGCATGTAGCCCTGAGTGCTGTGACCCCGGGGCTGGGACACGCCCAGCACTGAAGCGATGTGCAAGTCGCTGTGGAAGCTGGCAACGGTGCAGGCTGAACCCATCTGAAGGTGGCAGTCGTCCCTGTGTATGCCTCCCCGAGTTGTACCATCATACACGGAGGCAGCGGATGGCGTACAGCGAGCTGTAGAACCGCGCAGTGAGACCATCAGCAATCACCATCCTGCGAGGTGAGCAGCAGGTAAGGAAGAGCACCCCCCTGCCTACACCTCAAGGTCTGCACATTGCCTTAGCCCCAAAACATCCTGGGCTCAGAATCAGGTCATAAGAAGGGACAACTCCCAACTCCTTTTGCGGGCGCCATATGCAGCACCTGAAACGGCCGCAGTTCACCTGGGCTACGGCATACATCCTGGAAGACACTGCATGGTTTGGATTGCACTAGGGAAGAGGTGGCCATCATCAAGCGGGACAGCAGAGGACCTCGCTGATCTACTTGGCACTACAATACAAGCCATGTACACTTTTGACTGCTGCCGACACTCAACATGGGAGAGCACAATCCAGGCCTTGCTCCGAAACGAAGTCAATGTGAAACGTTCATTGACACCATGGAGAGGATATTCAACACAACTCTTGCCAGCTGGGATTCGGCCACTAGGGCCAGGTGTACCGGTATGCAACAGAAGATACCTGGGGCCTCGCAGAGACCGCACAAGCGATATTGGGGTCTACTCCATACCCATTACACGTTGGGAAGCAGCTGGTGCAGCGCTCATTGCTGTGCCAAGCTTGACAGGACCATCTACCCTGGCACACTGCTCAGTAGAACCTGGACTAAAGAGCAACAGAAGACCTGCTGAGCAAGGCGGGCCGGCCTGAACCCAAATGCTGATCCTCCTAGCACAGGGCAGATACTGATGGCTTTAGGCTGCGGTGGTGACCCCCCCCTCGCTGCGCCGCTGTCTGGACGCAGTGAATAAAGCATCCTCTGTCAGGCCACATGTGAGAAAGTGGCCACTGACTGGAATACACGCCCTAAGCACGCTGAGCACTGTAAAATACGGCCAACACAGCAAGTTTGCAGTTACGCAAGAACATATCCCCGTACGCAGGGCAGCTGGCTCTGGGAAAACTACCCCACTACTACAAAGGCTCGTTGATGCACGTCACACGACCCATAGGGCAGCCAACGCACGAAAACTCATCAATGATAACGAAGGGCTGTGGTCCTAAGAAGAAGGGACCAATTACCTTGTTCGCAAGCTCTCAGATCCCGGTGGCAGCGGCAACAACGTCATCAACTGTAGACACCCCAACAACATCCATAGCCAACCCCAGGGACGACCATCTACTTGCTACTATGCAGAATGGGTTTCTATCCGTAAATGTCAAACTGGACGATATTGTGCCCAACATCTGGTCGCTCAAGGCGAGATTGGAAAAAGAAAGTACCCGAATAACGGAAACTGAGGGCACGATAAGCACGAACGAAGATACAATTGGCCAACACGGCCGTGACATTGAGCAATTGAAAGGAGAACTCTCAAAGATGCGGGTCAAGTCTGAAGATCTCGAGTCCTGATCCAGAAGAAATAACATCCGAACAGTTGGAGTCGCGGAATCCTCATGCAAAGGCCAGATGGAGTTGCACGTTGAAGCTTTCCTAAAGTCACGCTTTGTGGCAGCATTGTTGTCAGATCATTTTCTGGTGGAAAGAGCTCACCGTACCCTGGCCCCTGCGCCCAAACCCAGAGCTTCGCCCTGTACCATCATCGCCAGACTGCTCAATTATAGAGACAGAGACAGGATCCTCAGAATGGCCAGAGAGATGGGGATGCTACACTAAAAAGAGAAAAACATACATATCTACCCTGATTTTGCCACAGGAGTTCAAGCCCAAGGGAGATCCTATGAACCATTGAAGCAGCAACTCCGACTATGTCGGATCCCATACGCCATGATTTTCACCGCCCAAAATGCAGATATAGCACAGTGGCAAAGCACACTGAGAACCCTGCGGCTGCAATGGACTACATTGAAGCTTCAATTCCACTACCACCCCGCGATCAAGGAGCAGATCAGAACATGAGCCCACGACCCAATGAGGAGAGGAGGGATCCAGCAGACAATGTTGCAGACTAATATCCTTTAGATTTTTTGGGGTGCAGCGTCAATGGGTGGCACCGATCCAAAACGTGGGTTAAGAACTGATCGAGGGTGTCCGGTTGTGGCAGCCATGGAGCTGCAGCATACTCACCTCGGGAAGGTTCCACAAGTTAGCGGGGAAACATTGTGTTGGGGTGATGGTGCACGTAGGGGGGAGGGGTGTGAAATGGTAAATCCCTGATGCAACTGTAGGGAGGGAGGTACGGGTCAGGGAGACAGACTGAGTTGGGGGGGGGGGAGTTAAACGTTTTAAAATCAATGGTCATGTCACTATGGACATTGCGAGAATTATGAGCGCAGGTGCAGACAGCGATACTGTCATGATGCCCGCTCCCGGGGAGCCGGTTCAAGCCCTGCGTCCCCGAAAGCGGACATTTAGTCCCCAAGGAAGGACCCAGCAACCCCATATAGGGGCCCCTTGGACAGTGTCCTGGCGCCATAGGCGCCAGGCTCATTATGTGAGTGATTGGGTGCACTTACCTGATGCAGACCATGCTACAGGATCCCAGGCTCCTTGAGGCCTGAAAGGAACTACTTTACCTGTGGGACTAATTTACCATCCGGGCGTGGTCAGGGAAGGATACATACCTAATTGGAGGAAGGATACATACCTGGAACTTCTTCCAAGGCTATTTAAACCCCACCCGAACAGCCACACGTGCTTCGCGTTGTTCTGCATCTAGCAGCTGGACGCTCACCGTGTCTGCTCCTGCATCCTGACTTCTGCCACGCCTGCCAGCATCCTGGATCACCTGCAAAGGAAGAGAAGAGAACAGAAGAAGGAAAAGTCCTTACCTGCTAAATCCGCATCCCGGAGACATCTCACCAACAATTCTGAAAAGGAAAACTTTTATTTAAAAGATCATCGCGTTGATCGCTGCAGCGCCGCATTCCACTCACCTTTACAGGGCGCCTCCATGTTCAGCAGCGATCATCCGGATTCGCAGTCACGCCCCAGCGCCTAGGGAGAAAAAGACCAGAACAAAAGGTGAGAGAGAAGGGAATAAGGAAAGCTAAATCTCCATGTTAAGACTTGCCTGTTGATTCATTCCCTCCTCATTTCGGGTCCGCGCCGCATCCTGGCATTTCCGGACCCCGGCCCCTAAGGGGAAAAAGAGACATCAGCGTTAATGAGCAAATGAAAAGACATTACCAAAAGACGCTCATTAAAGACTTACCTGATTTCTACAAGGATTTCACCTCTCATCTCGGGTCGGTGCCTGTTCCTCGGCATTCCGTACCCCGGACCCTCGGGGGAAAAAGACACTAGCATTAGTACATTAATGCATGGACACAAGGGGAACATCTTATCAAAAAACTTACCTGGAAGCCAAGCAAGTTTGGTTCTCACCAATCCGAAAATCCAGTGAAGTAACTGGATACCAACGCGCCCCTGCATCAGAAGCAGGATGGAGAGCTCGTCCTTCCAGACCCTAAGGTGAGACGCTACTAAGAATCACAGAAGGGTTTCGAGGAGGGTGAGAGGGGAAAGTGGGAGGCCGATTGTATTACCCCGCAGACAGTTAATTCCCTATTTTCGCCTACAGAAGGATACTTCTGCGAGCCAGACAAGCCAGATTTGGGGGCCCGGTCCAGTCCGTCTTCCGAACCCTGCGCATCACCTTAGAAGAGGTCACAGCAGCGCGAACCAGGCCAGCGCCTCCGTGGGAGTCAGGTGAGCGTAACAGATACATATGGTAATCACAAATGGTACACAATAGACGCACGGGCAAAGGGCTGAAACTCAAGCTAATAACATAGAATCTATGGGGTATTAATAACCCGGGGAAAGCTAAAAAAGTGGGTGCATACGTGACACGACACAACCCACAGATAATGATGCTCCAGGAAACACACGCGTTAAAGAAAGTGAATGCTGATTTTATTACCAGCTGGGGCCCACTCCGATATTATACTGAATATTCCACACAGGCCATGGTAGTCCTTGCACTCATCCACCAATCGCTAGGTTTTCAATACACAAAGTAAAATAGATCCCTTGGGACGATACATGCTGGTGTGGGGGGGAAATAACTGTTCATCCAGTGGCTCTGGTAAACACCTATGGAACTAATATAGATGACCCGGAATTCTACCAGGCCATACTGAATATGCTCATCCCACTGGATGAGACATGGGTGTTTTGGGGAGGGGACTTCAATACAATTTTCAACACAGTTGTGGCGGTATCAGGTAATAATATATATATATATATATATAGTCGCCGTATATAATGTTACCGGGAAAAGGTTGTGGTGACATTAAATAGGTGACCATATATATAGGTACAGGGGCAGCGGGGGTTGTGGGGTCCCCCCGCTGCCCATGAAAAATAAAAAAGGTTTTGGGGGTTGCGGGGTTGTCCCCCGCATGTTCCATGTAACAATGTCCCCACAAAAAACGACCATTTTTCGCCAATTCTTTTGTATGGTGATATTTTTGAGGGGACATTATTGCATGGAACCGTTTTGGACTGGTCATACGATGCCCCGGGATGCTCATGAAAGCAGCACATACTTTACACCAGATATTACTACAGTTACCCCTGATAGATGCCTGGAGAACACTTCACCCACAAGACAAACAATACACATATTTCGACACGGTACACGACTGAATCCCGGATCGATTATTGGCTCCTTACCACCTCACTTTGGCATGCGGTGCTGAGTTGCGACATCCATCCACGCACACTCTCTGATCATTCCCCGGTCTCTATGTGTCTTGAACTAGGTGATGTTCAGCCACACGCTCGGCGATGGAGGATGCCCTCTAATATCCTTAGAGATCCCAATGTGTCAGAATCCCTGCACACAGAAATTGCAGAATTCTTTGACATCAACAAAGGCTCCCTTAACACTTACGCAACACTCTGGGAGACCTTCAAGGTCTGGATCTGCGGTATCCTCATGTCTAAAACCATGGGCCTGCTCAAGAATGTCAGGATGGAACTGAGCCAGGCAGAATCCCAGTTGTGGGAACATAAAGAGCTACAGTGTTACGCAAGGCAGGGACACCCTGGCAGACATTAATAAGCTGTTAAGTGATTTTCAGAAATTGGCCAACAGGGAGGTACAATACATGGCCGCCCCAGTGAGGGCACGCAGATATGGGGAGAGAGACAGCGGGGAAAACTCTGGCCAACATGTTGAAAGCAGAAAATTACTGGCGCCCCATTGCCGCTATCCGAGCAGCAAATGGCGGGGTGGTGACCCAAGGGGAAGAAATAAATGACAAATTCATACGATTTTACACTGAACTATATTCAAACCATGACAAGAAGACAGTGAGGGAGACTTCTGAATACCTAAGTAGATTGGGGCTCCCTGTGCCCCCTGCTGAATTTGCAGATTACAAAGGAGGAATTAGTAGACGGCATTAAGGCCTTGGCATCTGGGTAAGCCCCAGGGTCTGATGGCCTAGCTATTGAATTGTATAAAGAATGCCACAGAGAGCTGGCCCCTGTCTTGCTGAACGTTTGGGATGAGGCTATGGACCAGGGCGTACTCCCTGACTCGAGAAGCCATAATAACTATTGCCGAAACAACATTGTCCCCCTCATGGTATGTCTTCATATAGACCCCTCTCCTTAATAAACACAGATGTGAAGATATTCGCTAAAATCCTTGCAACTATGCTTGTTCCCAACATGCCCAAACTGGTACACCCGTACCAATCATTCCAATGAGATCTACTGCCCTTAATCTCGGTCGGCTGTTCGGAGTAATGGCGCAAATATGCCCGAAGGCAAAGGCGGCGGTAGCCGCGTTAGATGCTGAGAAGGAATTCGATTCTGTATCCTGGGAATATCTATTTGTGGTACTTGAATGCTTTGGGCTGGACCCATACATATACGATGCGTTTGGCTCCTATATACCAATCCAGGAGCCAGAGTAGTCACAAACCATACCATATCCGCATTATTTCTTCTTGGTAGAGGTACCAGACAGGGCTGTCCCTTCTCTCCCATACTTTTTGCCCTGACAATCGAACCAATGGCCACATTTGTGCGTAAAACCATGGACACAGGGCTATTAGACCGACGAGCCCACCTCAAATAATATCACTTTATGCGGATGACACTCTCCTATATGTCCGAGACCCTGAAGTAAACTTGGAACCTATCATGAGAGACATACACGAGTTTGTACGATATTCAGGATATAGAATCAATAACTCTAAACCAGAATTATTCCCGCTCACACCTGTTACTGAATGCCTGCTAAACATCAGTGTATTCAAATGGGCGCCGGTCCAGGTTCGCTATTTGGGCATCATCGTGTCAAGGGAACGGCAAACACTGTATGCTGATAACCACGACACTTTCCTACAGTTGTTGGCTGTGAAGCTCCAATTGTGGGCTAAACTGCCCGTCACCCTATGCCGTCGGATAGCACTCCTGAAAATGGTGGTCCTTTCTAAACTCATACTATTTTGGCAATGTTCCCCTCTGGCCGGGTTGGGCATTCTTTAAGAAACTTCAATCACTGGCCGCTTAGTTTGTCTAGGGCAATGGAGTCTCGAGGATGAGATGGGATAAACTGGTGGAACCGTACACATGCGGTGGCATGGCTGCACTGGATTTTGAGCTTTATTACTTATCGACGCAAGCCCAGTTCGCTAAAAACTGGTACAACCAGGGGGGACACCGCCACACATAACCCGATTGAAAAATATGCAGCGTCCCCCACCAGCCTCCGCTAGGTCATGTTCAGTACACGCCATAGAGACTCCTGTAGATTTGACCCAGTCAGTGACACTTTCCACGCTTGGTCCATGATATATAAAAGAATAAACCTAAAGATACCATACGTCCCTGAGGCCCCACTCTGGCATTTCCCTGGATTGCCCCCACTTTTGACAAAACCTTACAGAAAACCTGGGACCCATATAAACAGCTGAAAATGCGGGACGTGTACCTGGAAGCCAGATATGCAAGTCTGGATGATTTTGTGGGTACCATTGGGGGAGGGCAGCCAATATTATCGTATGAAGGCCGCATTTGGGGGGAGATGGCCAATGTTCCCGGAGGAACCTGTCGCACACGAATGTATACGAGCTATAACATCCGGCGATGGGACAGGGGCGGGTGTTTCTAAACTGTATGCCTTATACAATCACATTCCCAGTCCCTGAACACTATTAAAAGATACATGGGAGTCAAATCTGGGTAGGACGATCGGTGAAGAACAATGGCACAAATGCTGAAAATGCTGCCAACTGACAAAAACAGTGTCAATGAATGCCGGCCTACGCCTGATCCAGTTCAAAATCCTCAATCAATTGCATTACACTCCTGTAAAAAGTGCCAAGTTTACAGATAACTGTTCTGGGGTATGTCAATGAATGCCGGCCTACGCCTGATCCAGTTCAAAATCCTCAATCAATTGCATTACACTCCTGTAAAAAGTGCCAGGTTTACAGATAACTGTTCTGGGGTATGTTTGAAATGTGGGTACCCTCACGCAAATGCTTTTCATATGTTTTGGGAATGCCCTTTGGTTGCAGCGTTTTGGAGCAGTGTGGCTGAGATTATTGAGAAACACAAATCCTGTTCTCTCTTACTCCCTGAAATATTTGTTTAGAGATAACGGTAAGGTGACCGAAACCACAAGAAGGCTTTTCAATGTGATATGCGCTGTTGCTAAAAGATTTATATTGAAATGTTGGAAGGCCCGATATGTGCCCCGAATTAACAAATTCCTTTGGGAGTTGACATTTGTGAAAGAATGAAGAATTATTTGTAATGTCCATGCCTGTAACGAACCGTGCCAAAGACATATGGGCTCCCTTCGGGAGCTATTTATGTGATACGATGTCAGATGATGACTTTTGACCTACATCCACGCCCCGAGACATTAATCCTTACATTTTTATTTACTGTCGGAATTGCTCTGCATTGTAGTCAATATTGTTGTAGTGTGTGCATATCGGTGTGACCATCAATAAACAAAGTTTCAACAAAAAAAGAAAGGTAGAACGGGCCCCTCTGCTAGCATATATATCGATAAATAGGGGGCCAGGCATCCCTGCTTTTTGTGATCCAATACAAGCTATAAGCCGGCATGCAATCGGGTGTGCATGGAAGTCTGCAACTGTATGCACCCAGTCGGCCTTAAAGAAAAGAGTTTTCACCCCTTCAAGATTCTCAATCAGATCTTTTCCTGAACAACCAACCTCCAACCACATAGGCAATATCTTTTATTTCCACAAGTGCCGCTTCCCCAAACATCTCCCAGAGAGAATTTCCTGTATGAATAAGTGACTCCCGATAAAAAGAAATATATTGCCACAGTGCCCTGGCTTTAAGAGAAACCAGTCCTAGTTCGTATCTGATGCTAAAAGGAGGGACGGAAGAAGGGGGACGCAAAACCTTGCGCCAGATGAGTGCTTGCAGAGTCGGCAGGGCTTCAATTAATCTAGGATTATAAATCTCAATTCCATAGATTAATTTAGGAATACTTTTACCAATATAGAATTGAATACAGGGTTAAAAGGAAAACGTGAAGAATCTGGCAGCCACCTGTTGCATTTGCGCAGCAAGCTTTACTGCCCCGGGATTTGGCTGAGATAAAGAAACCTAGAAACCTAGATAGATGAGACTCAATTCTCTCAGCTGGGATAGCTTGAGTGTTCCATCTATGGGAGGCTGGCCTCCACGTATATGAGATTTCCATAACTTTGGTTTTGACTGGATTCACCTTCAAGGCCTTCTCACATACATATTTAGTGAAGGCATTGAGCACCTGCTGCAGACCCACGGGAGTCATATCAAAAGTAAGAAAATCATTGGCGTACCCTGTCCACACCACCTTGTTTTGAGCTATCTTGGGAGAAGCCAATACGGCAGCTTGTAGATGGGGTCCCAAATCTGCCATGTAAATTGTAAAGGAACGGGCACAGGATGCACCCCTAACTCACTCCTCTAAAGGTTTCAATTGAGCGAGATAGGTTGCCTTGTTGATTCAGGCAAACTTGAATAGCTGATTCTTTGTGTATCCCTATCAGAAGTCTTAGTAACCACAGAGAAAGTCCCCATCGCTGTAACTTGTTCCACAAAATTGCTCTGTCTACCGAGTCAGAGGCCATGGTCGCGCCCCTGAGCCCATGCCAGCCCCTGTAAACATTAAACCAGCATGCTGTTTAGGAGCGTCCCCATTCCCTTCCTAAAACCTGTCTGCCATTTTGGCAGTAGGGAATTACTGATGGCCAAACTCTCCAAGTGTTCTAAAAGTAGGCATTTTTTTAGAATCTGCATCGAGGATAGCAAGGGGCCTGTAGTTTTGCGGGTTGTCTCTCTCTGAGCCATGTCTGTAAACAAGTAGTGTAGTATCTCTGCCCAAAGATGAAGGTTTGTTTTCAGCAGATGATTTGAAAGACCATTTGGTCCTGGTGCATTGGAATTACTACATCTACTTATTACCGCTAACAAATTTCCGACCGACAAGTCCAGAGAAAGTACCTTCTCTTTACCCGCCATATGACTCTCTATACTTGTCCCTCCCAGAGATGGAGATGCATACAGGCCCTCAAAATGCTCCACCCACTTCGATTTCCCCACCGCATTCACCAGGGTTCCAACCCGTCAATTTCCTCCAGATTTAATAAGAGACCAAAATGCACAAGTGTTTTTTTGAACCAGCGCTGCCAACAGAGTCAGCATCTCTCGGTAGCCGCTGGCTCCCTCGTATTTCGGATCCAGTTCTTCTGGGCCTGTTGAATCTTTCTAATTCTTTCCCGCTTTAAGTAGGAATTTAAGAGGGCATCCCTCTTAATGCGTCTTATAGGTTTCCTCGCTTCCCTTCTTTTTTTAACCAGGCCCACATGAGGGTGCACGTGCCAACATGGTCGTTTTCCCCCCCATCCCTTTGTGATGAGTTCCCCATTGTATTAGAGATAAAGGGTTCAAAGTTATCCACCGCAAAAACTGCCGCCTTTTCATTACTAGACATCTCTGCCAATCTCCCCACAGGCCCTTATTTGCTCTATTAATTCGTGAGAGAGACCAACAGAGTCTATTACCTTGCTTGTTAGATGTAACCATGCCACCTCCTGGAGCCAGTTGCTCTGCCTGCATGATTGACACCTGCAGATCTTCCAAAGAAAAGTGGGCAACAAGAAGCGAGTGGTTGCCGATATTCATAGGCAATACCTCAAAATCCATGCATCTTTTCATCTCCTCCCCATACACAAAAACAAAGTCAATTGTAGAGGCGCTCCTTCCATTCCATGTGGATGAGTATGGCATATCTCCATTAAAGGCACCATTGAGAGGAGCAAGACCCAAGTTCATGAAACATGCCAACCATGCTCTCCCATTTTTCACTTTCATCCCCTCCTTACTCTGCCAAGAATAACAGTGTTCCAAGGCCCCATACAATCTGATTTTAGGTCCCCTACCACCATAACCTGACAATCTGATGTAACACTAAGCCAATCCACCACGCACCCTGATATTAAATCCAAGCATGTCACCAACTCACCCATACCACTATGCCAGTAAATATTTAGCATCAAGATGTTGAAATAGTTAAATCTAATGTACCCAATATTCCAAATAAGAGATCACGTGAGGAATAATTTCACAAAGGGGAGAGGATTATATAAGAGTAACCAGACCCCCAAAAGGACGCCTGTTCACCCCCTGATGTGCTGCTTGATGTAAGACTGTGTAGCCATCAAACACTGAGCCTTCTTTAACCAGGTCTCTTGCAAATTAATCACTGTGTATGGTTTCATGCACGCTGCCAACTCCCAGTTGTTATAAAGGTGAGCATGGCCTCTCGCATTAAGGCAGGCAAATGAGATCAAACTTGCATGATTGGCCTGAGGTCCAGGCGCGGGCTGACTGTCAGAAGGGCATCCAATGCAGGTCGAACTCAAGTGAGACGATAGCAACCAAGACCACTCTCTAGATTCCTGCAGTGCCATTATTCTCCTTTTTAGAGACAGGACTTGTTCTTCAACTATAGCCTGTCTCGGCGGATGTTGTTGCGAGTAAGTTCTTCCCCATTTCCCAGGTCAGCGCACCCTGCCTGTTCACTGATTTAGGGACACAGGTAACCATATCATATCCTAGGCATCTAAGACTGTCTCTTTCTTGCAGGACGGTGTACATAACCAATTTTGACTTGAAGAACACCATTACCTGATCCAATCTAGAGGTATCTGCAAAAAATATCCTAGCAATGTCATTCGATTTAATACCTCTCATAGCGGGAATCCCTTAAGAGTGAGTCGATTCAGGACCATATCTCGAGTTTCTGGTATTACACTTTAAACCATAAATGCCCCAGCTTATCAGCAGAACAATGATGGCGCTGATCAAAGATGAGCATGCTGTCCATGGCCTGGGTGGCTGGCATATTCAGAGCACTGCACTCCAAGCATATGCCTTTGGGGTTCCACACGCAGAAGTGTGTGCTTTGATTAGTCAGAACCTCAGGGTCAGAAGCTTTCATTGATTGCTGGATCATGCTTGGATTTAGTATAGGTGGTTATGGTGTGCCTTGACAAATGAGAATATGGCTCATGATTTATTGATTTATTGAAATACTATGCTGAGAAACGCATTTAGTTTGAGCTTACACTAATTGAGGTGTATTGCATTTATATTGGGCATTGCACCGATTCGGTGTTTAGAGGATGAAGCATTGAGAGAGAATTGTAGCATTGTATTGGTGTTCCATGCTTTCATTGGATGGGTTAGTTTCCATTGTGGCGTAAGAGAGCCAACCACAAGAAGTGGGTGTTTGGTATATGTTTTAATGGTGAATTGTGACAGGACTATGAGAAGTAAAATCTAGTGGCAACGTACAAGGACAGAGATATTGTAATAAATCCTATTTGTATACACATTGACTTGTTCTTTTCTTCCTGCTCTGAAGGACAGCAAGGGTGTGTGCTCATTGAGGAGTATTGAATACTTATAGAGTCTGTCAGTATAATGTGTATTCGGATACAATATCAATCAAACACAAACATCAAAATCATATAAGATCAGGTTTGCAGCAATCAAATCATCACAATACACCATAAGAATTAAAACAACATTTACAATTCCAAACCTTAGACAAACAAGATAAAACCATGTGTCTCAGAGCAATAAAAAAAAACCTTTCTATCCCCTTAAAATCTCCTTTCTCAGGTACATTGCACTTTTTAATTAGGATAAAAGGGCCCAAACAGTGAACTCCGATTCAGCCATAAAAAGAAACAATAATGCAGGCTTATAAAAGCAGATATTAGTTAACTTAACCACCTGCAAGATGGTGCTTCTTCAGAGCATTTAATAAGGCTTGTTTGGCGGTCCTGCAGGACTGGTCAAACCAACCCCTCCCCTCGATGTTCCCTTTGGGTTTGTACTCTACCACAAATCCCCCCCGTAAAGGCCCCCAGGAGGCCCCTAAAAAGCTCCACAACTACTTATAGAGTACATTATATGCATGTTCTGTTGCATGTTCTGATGTATCCCTGTGTGCATTAGGAACTAACCAGACACGTGGCTAGCTGATAGAGTATAAAATAGAGCTGTTCTACAATACTATACATATAGAGCTGTTATATTGTATTTAGAATGGCTACATGTCTAAGGAGTAGCCTCTTACAGTCTTACAGACCTGGTATAAAATATTATAAGTTACTCACCGTAGTGACTAAAGTACTCTTAGTCCTTAGTCCCCTTTCCTCCATACTGCATGGGAGTCCCTTCCAAGGGACGGGAGACAGAACCTTTTTCACCAGAAAAACCTTCTTCCCCTTTAAATTTAGAGGTGTGCGGTGGAGCGGCCAAAGGAGCATGCGCTGCCCTGACTCCGGCGCCACACCTCAGTCCCCATTGATGCGTCGACAATAGATTTAACTTTGCCTAATTACACCAGTATTATTGGGGGGAGGTTGGTGGGACGTATGGAGGAAAGGGGACTAAGGACTAAGAGTATGTTAGTCACTACGGTGAGTAACTTATAATTACTCTTACGTCCTGTCCCATTTCTTCCATACTGCATGGGTGATTACAACAATGTAGCCCCAGGGTGGAGAGGAGACTCTCCTTAAGCAAATAGGTTCCTGAGAAGCACCTGTCCGAAAGCCGCATCAGATCTAGAGCCGGCATCCAAACAGTAATGCTTGCAGAAAGCCGAGGGGGTGGCCCAAGTCGGCCCTGCTTATGACCTGCCAAGGGACATGGCGCTGGAATGCAATGGCCGTTGCCTTGGCCCTGACAGCGTGGGCGTGCATGTTGGCCGGAAGGGGCTTGTGCTGGCCCTCGTATGCTTCCTTGATGGCCGAGACAATCCAACGAGATATGGAGGCCCGATAGCCTGGTCTTGAGCCTCCGAAAGTGACAAACAGGGCGTCCGATTTGCAGAAGCCCTTGGTCTTGTCCAAGTAAAATTTCAGGGCACGCCTGACATCCAGGCAGTGCAGCACCCTCTGTGCTTCGTCCTTCAGGTCAGGAAAGAACGTCGGAAGGACTATTTCCTCATTCAAGTGGAAAGCAGACAGCACCTTCGGCAGAATTGCCGGGTGTGTCCGCAGGACTTTGTCCTTGTGAAAGGTAGTATATGGTTCCGAGGCGACCAGCGCCTGTATTTTGCTGACTTTACGCGCCGAGGTGAGGCCGACTAGCAAGGCCGTCTTGATGGTGACCAGCCTGATGTCCGCGGACGCCTTTGGCTCAAACGGTTTGTGCGCCAGAGTGCCGAAGACTATGTTGAGGTCCCACACAGGGTGCGGCCTCTTGACGGGCAGGTAGAGCCTTGCAAGCCCCATCAAATGTTTCTTGACAATAGGATTGGAGGAGGAGAAGATCACCCTCCTCCGAGTTCCTGTAAGCCCCTATGGCTGTGAGATATGTACAGCAGGTTTCCACCTGCACACCAGACTGGGCGAGGTGCGCCGAGAAGGAGAGCAAGCGTCGTACAAAGAACATGCCAGGGTGTCGAATTCCTTGAGTCTGCCAGGTGGCAGAATCTGGTCCATTTACTTTTATATTGGGCCCTGGTAGCCCTGCTTCTTGCGCCCTGTATAATCTCCAGAGTAGCCTGTGAGAGGCTGAGGTGCCGCAGCGTTACCTGCTCAGGTACCACGCTGTGAGGGCTAGTTTCTGTGGGGCGGGGTGGATGACCCTGCCCCCTTGTTGAGCCAGAAGATGTGCTCTGCACGTCAGGAGGTGAATCGGAGGCACCTCCGAGAGGTTGAGCAGCTCCGAAAACCATAGCCTGGCCGGCCACCATGGACCTATTAGAATGATGTTGAGTTGGCAAGACTCCTTGATCTTGCAAATCACTCTTTGAATCAGCGGAGTGAGCGGGAAGGCGTAAGCCATCATGCCGTTCCACTGAAGCCGAAATGCATCGCCCAGGGAGCCGGGGCCCTGTCCCTGCCAGGAGGCAAACTGAAGGCACTTCTTGTTGTGCCAGGTGGCAAAGAGATCCACCTGGGGATGACCCCGCCTGTTGAAGATCTCATGAATGACAAGGTAATTTTAGCTGCCACTCGTAATTGTCCCCTCCCAACGTGCTGAGCCTGTCTGCATCCAGGTTGGATTCCCCTGGGAGGTGGACTGCCGTGAGGTAGATGTCGTTTTCCAGGGCCCACTCCCACATGCGGATTGCCAGTCTGCACAGAGGAGGGGATCTGGTGCCTCCCTGCTTGTTGATGTAGTACATGCTGGTCGAGTTGTCTGTCTGGATGAGGACAACCTTGCCCCTGAGAAGTGGTAGGAATGCTCTGATTCGCTAGCCAGCTGGCGTTCAGCTCTAACCAATTGATGTGCTATTCCTGCTCCTGTCGAGTCCAGGTGCCGTGGACCAAGAGATCGTCCAGGATAGCTCCCCAGCCCTCGGGCGAGGAGTCTGTGGTGATGGTGGCCTGCGGAGAGGGCAGCTGAAAGGACTTGACCGTTCGTCGGTTGCAGTCCCTGGACCACCATGTTAGGTCCGGATGGAGAGATGGAGCAACATTGATCATCTCTGATTGGGAGCCCCGCTCCTGGTTCCTTGAATCCACGAAGTGCAGCTGAATCCTCCTCATCCTCAATCTCGTGTGTGGAGCGGTTAATAGGACCGCTGCCAAGAGACCCAGGCAATGTAGGTACCACCATGCCGAGGTCACCTCTCTGCCGAGGAAGTGGGCGGTGGACCTCGATGGCCGAAATCTTGTCCTCCGAAGGAAATATGTTCTCGGAGGACGTGTTCCAAATGAGGCCCAAGAATGTCAAAGTCTGCATGGGGTGCAGCTGCGACTTCTTGAGATTGAGCGAGACGCCCAGATCGTGCAGTGTGTTCATAAGGGAATGGGAAGAGTGGTGAATCGCTTCCGGAGATGTAGCCCTGACAAGCCAGTCGTCGAGGTATGGGTAGATGTGGAGGCCCTGTGCTCTCAGGAGGGCAGCCACCATATGCATTAGCCTGGTAAAGACCCTGGGGGCCGAGTTGAGGCCAAAAGGAAGGACCTTGTATTGAAAATGGTAGCCCATGATCCTGAACCGTAGGAAAGAAGGATGGGGCTGCCAAATCAGGACGTGCAGGTATGCGTCCTTTAGATCCAGGGAGCACATCCAGTCTCCCTTGCAAAATGTCTCCGATATAAAATCTGGCGTAACCATCTTGAGGTTTTGTAGGGGTAAGGAGAGGTTGAGGTTGGAAAGGTCCAGCACAACTCTCAGGCCCACCTGCTTCTTCTTCTGAATGGTGAAAATCCTGGAGTAAAAGCCCAAGCCTTGCTGGGAGGCTGTGACTTCCTCCACTGCCTGGCTCTCTACGAGCGACCAGAACTCTGCCAGAAGAGTTGCTGTCCCAACTTAAAGGAGTGGAGGGGAGGGGAGGGAGGGAGGGAGGAGCGGCTGGGATGGGTAGGCGGTACCCCGTGGATACTACGCAGAGGATCCAGGGGACTGTGAAATTCTGGCGCCAGAAATGTGCATGGAGAGCAAACCTGCTGCCCACTGGAGACACGTGGACCCGAAGGGGCGTGTCATGCCTTCTTTCCCTCATAGACTGTCGCGGAGGAGGGGGACAGGAAAAAGCCCATACCCCTCCCCACCCCCTTTTTGTTGCTTGAGCCGGTTCTGAGATGGCGAGCGGTCCGACTGCCTGGATCTCCGTTCCTGGAAGCCACAGAACCCTCCATACGTACACCTCCTGTTGGAGCGCTGCTGTGACTGGGTGTACGATTTAGGGATGGTCTTTGTCAAGATGGATAAAGACTTGGCCGTTTGTGAGCCGTTTTTCTTCTTGTCCAGCTCTTCGTCCGTGGTGGAGTGGAAGAGTGCCCGCCCCACCCCCTCGAACGGTAGATCTAATATGCGTTGCTGGACGCCCGGGTTGAATTTCGTTGCCCGGAGCCAACCTGTCCTTCTCATGTCCGTGGCGATACAGGTGGCACGGCCAGAGGGGTCAATATGGGCCACAGTGGATTCCATGAGGTCCTGTGCCACCAGCTTGGCCTCAGCCAGTCCTGCCTTAAAACTTGATTGGCTCTGCTTAGGGAGTTCCGGGAGGAAGTCCGCAATTTCCTGCCATAACCTTTGGTTGGCGACCACCAGCATGGCATCAGCATTGGCTTGACCAAGATGCAAGGACGCGTTGGAATAGAGTTTCTTCCCGTAGCAAACGTCCTGTATACTCTATACCTTGCCATGTATAACCCACAACCTAGATGGTACTCGCAATATTTAAGCTAACATGCATTAATGTATAACGTATGGCCTGCATGTTATCGCGCCACATTGCTATCTAATCAGCTGTGCTGCATCTGCATTTTCTAAGCTCATGTATATCGCTTAGCTCACATGTTATTGCACCACACTGTTACCTACTGAATGTACTAGCCTAATGCACCTTGTGACCTTGTGACCTGGCCCACTGCATCCTACCTGTACTGGCCCATAGTTCAAATGAGTAACCTATCTGTACTGGCCTGATTATTGAGCGATCCTAGCCTACCGCATCTTATCAGTACTGGCCCACTGCTCCCTTGATTGCATCAGCCCACTGCATTCCTGTGATCCTTCCTGTAATGGCCTGATTACTGTGCAAACTTAGCCTATTGCATCCGATTTGTGCTGGTCCTATGCTATGCTCTCTTTAATGCATTAGCCCATTGCATACCTGTGATCCTATCTGCTCTGGCCTATTGCCGTGCAAATTGTACTAACCTATTGCACCTGTGACCTGGCCTACTGCATCCTACTACCATTACTACCTAGCCTAGTACTACCTGTACTGGCCTATTCATTAACACGTGAACCAGTCCACTGCATTGTCACTACGTTGTTAAGTACTGGCTCAGCATGCCGATCATGGTCTTGCACACTGCCCAGAAAGTACACTCAACTATCGCCCCGCAAACAATCTAGCCCACGGCATCACAGGGAACTAGCCTGCTGCCTTACTACCAGCCTGTGCTACGCCTACAGAATTAGCCTGTATTACACGCTAACCATGGCCTCGGTCCTCTCTCTCTCCTCAATGCACTCCCTCTACCAGACAACCACCTCCCGCTGCACCCAGACTCAACAAAACAACCCCACTACACATTCATTGAGCCATCTACTGGCAACAACTGTAAAACTCACCACCCCCCATCGAGTTCCCCCCTTAGCCTCACCAAATGGATTAACCGCTCTGCAGCCCCCTCCTCCCCCTGCTCCCTGGACCCCATGCCCAGTGGAGGCAAGGAACCTTAGACTCAGCTCACGGATCCTGCCACTGAGGACTCCCCATTGGAGAACCCACCTACCATGTCTGCCCAAGCATCCTCCCACCACACACCTCCTCTCTCACCTTCAGCACCCAATGCTCCTGAAACTCTGAACTCAGATTAACAACCCGTTATTAGAGGCACACTCATCAATGCCCGCTCCCTGGTCGCCCGCGCCTTGGACATTGCAGACCTCATTTCGAGCAATGACCTTCACTTCCTGGCAATCACTGAGAACTGGCTGCATGAGGCAGCTGGCCCAGCACTTTCATTATCTATCCCAGATGGCTACTCAATAATAAGGAAGGACAGGGAGAATAGCAAAGGAGGCGGAGTAGCCTTCATTGCTAAAACATCCCTCGGCCTCAGAGCCTCCCCCACATCAATGGAGCTACTCTCAGTCAAACTCCCCAGCTCAGCAACCCAAACCATCCTCATCCATCTCATCTACCGTCCCCCACGTCACATCTCCTCCTTCGAGAAAGACATATCTGACCAATAACAACAAACCTACCTCACAAATAATACTTCTTGGTGACTTCAACCTAGTTCTCTCCGATACCAACGACATCAATACCTCATCCCTAGAAAACACCATCTCCCAACTTGGGTTTAACCATCGTTTTACTTCCACAACCCACAATAAAGGTAGAACCTTGGATTGGTTTGTAGACCTCAACTGCTCTACAAAATTCCTCCAAAATGCTCCTAACGCTAGGTCGGACCATCACTTAATTTCCTTTATCATCCAAGGGAATGCACCAACCACCCCCTACACTGCCCCAAAAGTCCTCACCAGGAATAACCGTAACCCAACGCTTCAAAACCTACGACCCTTGATCCAGAACGTCCTCGACCCAACCATTTTCAAGGACCTGGACACAACTAAGTTAGTGGAGGTTTATAACAACACTCTTAGAGGCTGCTGTGAACAGCATCGCCCCCATCAAACTAGCCAAAGCCAAACCAACTGCCCTCCTCAACAAATTGTTCATGCCTGATCTAAAAATCATTCAGAATGCCAAATGAGCAGCAGAAGCCCTCTGGAGAAAATCACGCACCCTAAACAACAAGGCCCTTTTCACCACAGCAGCAGCAGCATACAAATCTGCCATCCTTAGTGCTAAAAAGGAAACCTATAACAACCGCATCCACAAGGCCAAATCCAAGACTAAAGAGCTCTTTAATATTCTCAGTGAACCACCCTCAGAAACCTGCACTAAAGGGTATGCAGTGATAGAATCGCGGCAAAAATGTCACCTACACAAAAATTTGCAGCAAAAATGCTGTGGTTTGACCCGGTAAAGGTGTGCCCCATTATACCATTTAAGCGGAGCGGGGGTTGCGGGGGTGTCCCCTGCATCGTTTACATTGATTGCAGCGCAAAAACCACAGCATTTTTGCCGTGATATTTTGTAACCACAGCAATTTTTGCTGCGATTTTATCACATGGAACCCACTAAAGACGCAATTTGGTGTGCTAACATCCAGAAAGCCCCTGCAGACAAAATTGCTCTACTCCAATCCAAAATTGAGCAAATAAAAAAAAAAAAGGAAGAAGAGCAGCCTGGCCAAGAATTCCACCCCCTCCACCACCATCCCACCGCATAATACCCCAGATTGCCCACCTTTCTTCCTCTCACCGGTATCGGCTAAAGAAGTGGAGAAAATCATTAAAAGTCTCAACCCTTCCAAATGCCAAGGTGATCTCTGCCCAGCCATTCAGGAAGGCGCAAAAGTGCTGGCCCCTTTCATCTCAGCGCTAATCAACTCCTCCTTCGAGAGCAACATGGTACCCAACAACCTCAAGGAAGACTGGGTCATGCCACTCTTAAAAAATTTTTTTTAAAAAATAGAATAACTAGATCCTAACATTCCCACTAACTATAGGCCCATCAACTCTGTTCCATGCATCCTAAAGATCTTCGACAAAATGGCTTACTTCCAAATCCAGAAATACCTGGAGGATCACAATTTACTAGGCCTTAGACAATCTGGCTTCAGGCCCAGACATGGAACGGAAACAGCCCTCCTGGATCTCAAAATCCAAATGGATGCGGCTAAGGACAACAATAAGCTTGCCATGCTCCTGCTGTTAGACCCCTCAGCGGTTTTTGATCTTGTTGACCATCAAATCCTCAATGAGCACCTGTCCACAGCATCTGCCTTCTCCAGCAACGCCTCTACCTGAATACAATCTTTCCTGTCCAACCGCACCACCAGGGTCTTTGCACCCTCTGGCTCAGCGAACCAGATTCCCATACATTGCGGCGTACCTCAAGGCTTGTGCTTTTCTCCAACACTTTACAACTCCTTCTTTGACCGTCTTGACAACCTGGGTGTCACATACACCAACTATGCTGATGACGCCCAGGTTCTCATCACCCTCTCAGGGAGCTATGAAGATGATTGTAAACGAATCAACGAGATATACCTGGAAATCCAGGCATGGATGGCAGATCACTGCCTATGCCTCAATGACGAAAAAACAGAGCTCTTTATCGTCGGCTCCCAAACTCGCCTGAACAGACTAGACCCCAGCTATGCTTTCATCAACATCGATGGAAACCCAGTCAAAGTGGCCAAAGAGATCAAAACTCCAGGAGTTTATTTAGACTCCACACTGTCCCTCAAGAAGCGGGTGAACTTAACTGTCTTCTACGGCCTACACTAACAAACTAATAAACGCCTGCAAGCAATTCCTTTCACCCAGTAGCTGCATCATACTAGCCGGGGCTCTAGTATTATCCAAGATCGACTACTGCAACACTCTCTACCTAGGCACCCCCAAAGGGAACCTAAACAAACTCCAGGTCCTTCAAAATAACACCTTAAGAGCAGCTCTAAGTATACCAAGATCCATGCACATCACTAGTTTTAGCCAGTGGGCTCCCGATAAGGGACAGAATCGCCCTCTGCATGTTTGTCATCACCCACAAGTGTCTATCAAAAACACCGCCCCTAAATACCTAGCTGATAAATTCACCATACGCCAGCCCACTATACCAAGTAGGACCATCTACTTGCATCGTCTAGACGTGCCAATATTCCTACTGAAAAGAGCAGAGGGAGCGAGCTTCCCAGTTCTAGCTGCCAAACAGCGGAATACCCTTCCCCCACATTCTGGACCTTCAGAACTAAGTGAAGAGCTGGCTCTTCGGGAAGCTCCTCGATTGTTCAGTCCCTGGCACAGCCAGACTGACTCTACCCTGCCCATTGTAACCGCCCTGCCTGACAATGCATCTTGTTGCTCTCCTCCTCGACCACATCCTGTAACCTCTGGTCATCCTGCACTTATCTCTATTGTTGTATTCGGTCTATGTATATCTCTGCGTCCAAAATGACCTGTATTAACTGTGGATCCTTGTGTTCATAATTCTGTAACCTCTGTATAAGCTTTAAGCGCCCAGTTACCTGAGGGTTCGGTGTACGATACAAATTAAGAAACTAAACTAAGATCTTCTCCTCCTTGCCTAGCAGCGCCGCAGAGGAGGAGGCTGAGGACGAATGAGGCTTGGAGTATAGTGATGCCGCAGTAATCACCGAGGAGTGAGGCTGAGGATGGGCTGATAGCAAGATTGTATCTCCCCCTCCATCTGTCTGGACTTGGCATCAAGACGTCGATTGACCGGCTGGACCGAGTGGGGCTTGAGCCAACCCTTCTTGGCCAGGGAGACTACATCGGTTTGCAGTGGAATCCTCATTTTGGCAGAGTAGTGTCAAGTGAGGACTTCAGCCAGAACCCCCCCTCTGCCAGCTGCTCAACCTCGGGTTGGGGTAGGCCCAGGTACTCTGCCAGCCTTGCAAGACGTTCATGGCCCTAGCTGAGGATGGCGTGTCCTGTGGATGTGGAGGAGTAGCTGGAGCCGGAGGCTGGGGTACAGTGACAGCGCCGGAGGCTGAGGAGGCGGTGGAGGCTGCCATCGGGAGGATCCAAGGATCCCTCGGCCGATAGCGGTAGCAGCCTCGGCGCATGTGCTGGTACAAGGACCTAAACGGTCTCTCCCGTGCCGGAGAGTCTTTGGGAAGGAGTCTCATTTGCAGGGTGCGAGGGAAAATAGTGGCCCTACCTAGTGTTTCACAAAGTTCTTGAGGTTCTCTGGAGGTGACTTCTGGAAGAGCTCCCTCCACCTGGCTAGTCTGTTATTCAGCAATTTCGATGAGTGAGCCACACAGTGTACAAGCTTGCCAACCATGGTCTGGGCCAAGGCAACGTAGGCAGAGGGCGTGGGGGTCTGAAGTTGGGATGAGCCCGTTGCAGGATGGACACCTGCTGAACCCTGTGGAAGTCGACATGAGCTGGGGAGGAGCGCGACGCCTGAGGACAGAGTACCTATGATAAAAAGACAAAAAAAAGGCAAAGATAAGTATCCACACGTGGAATTACATTGCCGAAGCCAAACCCATGAGTGCTGGTGAATTCGGCCCGTTCCCGTTGATGCGGAAAAGGAGACTGAGGTGTGGCGCCGGAGGGCAGTCAGGGCAGCACATGCTCCCTCTGCCGCTCCCCCACGCGCCTCTAAATTTAAAGGGGAAGAAGGTTTTTTTTGGTGAAAAAGGTTCCGTCTCCCGTTCCTTGGAAGGTCTGCCCATGCAGTATGGAGGAAAAGGGACTGGACGTAAGAGTAAAATACTTTATTGAAGCATGTCATATATCCCTGAGTGTAGGAGTTTGTGAACTTTATGCTCAGGTGATAAAGACATTCAATCGTTCGCAGGGAATCCTAGCATCTATTCTGAGGTGGTTTTGTTCCCAGTCATCCCCTAGGAGGGCAGCGTGGCCCAAACGACCTGGATGTATAGCCTAAACCCACGGCAGGATGGCAGAATCAAACCGTAATCTGCAGGCAGGCCAAGCTTTTGTAAAGTATTGGTAGGGCTAAAGGTCTACAGTTTAAATTTACTTCGGATCCACTAAAGCAGAGTTTTATATGACAAATAGCCAGGACCCAAAAAGATAATTTCCAAGCTTGGAGTAGTGAACTAAATAGCAGATTTGGTAACTCCCAAAAGAGGTTTCTAAAGTTTCCTATGTGAACAAGTTACAAACATTTCCCCCTAGAGTTGACCTGCTCTACTCTTTGTTTCTAACAGGAAAGATGGACAGTTTTACACCCTGCTCCCCCCCCCCCCAATCACCTGGGCATACTACTTAGAACAAGCATCATACCGATACTATTGCTAAAGTGCCTATTAAAAGCAGGGGCTGCGGGGTGCCAGGAATATTGTGAGACCACATTAAGCAAGAGGTCAACGAAATGTTTGATCTTGAGGTAAAAGAGCCCTCGACTAGCCCGTAAACTAGTCTGGTTGCATTAGTGCCTAAAGCTGGAACCAAAGTTGTGCTTTGAAGTCTGTCAATAAGACAGATGCCGATCCCTTGCCACAAACTGATGAGACTGTGGCAAGTTGGATGCTGCAAAATTTCTCAATACCTTTGACCATATAGGAGAGTATTGTCAAACTGGCATGCCAAGAAAGAGACTGCATTCTCCTTGTAACTCTTGTTCTCCAGCATGGGTCTTGCATGGATTCACATGCTCATGAATATTCCCCACTGTCAGGCTGGGACTCCTCTGTAAAAAATAAAGAAGTTTCGCTTTAAACTGAAAACGGCTCATCTCCTCTATAGCCTATCAGTGTCCTTTGGGTCAGACTGCCCCCAGCCAATGACAATGTCCAAAGCTCCACCCCTGGTGGCCATCTTCAGATTTGGCAGTTCATGTAAAGTGGCAGTGTGAACCAAGAAGAGCCAGAGAGGGGAAGGAGGGAGGGTTTGCACAGGAATCCATATAATACCCATACTGGAGAATAAGAGTTACAGGTAAGTAACTTGTTCCTTCTCCAGTATGGGGTCTTGCATGGATTCACATGCTCATGAATAAGATTATACAGCAGTACATAAACACAACCACAGGTGGTGCAAGGCTCACAGAAGCAATACACTTACCCCTGGAACAGACTCACCTCAAACAAACTGGTTATGTAGCATCACTTGGCAGACAAAGGGGACAAGACATAGGTCCCTGGCCTCCCTCATGGTCTGAATAGAAGACTTCTGGAAGATGGTCCTCAGAACTGGTGTATAAATGTAGAGACTTCCTCCGAGATCCCACAGAAATTCGAGGAGACCCCCTTGGTGGGCCTGGGAAAGGAATCTGTAGGTGGAAACAAGTCTCTCAATCTGCCTGAATCCTGTAGGAAGGAGGCCACGATGGGAATCTGCAGAACAGGTGCCCCCGAAGACTAGATCATGATTGAGGCCGTCGACGGCAGCCTCAGTGGCAAAGAGACCCTCAGAGTGGTCGACGTCATGAAGGTTGAGACAGTCACTGTCAAACTCTTATTTGATGATGGAATAGACAGCTTTCCTGATTTCATCGACAAGGAGCTCTTGAACAAAGTGGTTGTCGACGGTGCAGTAGTCTTGGTCGTTGACGAAGAGGCCGTCGGCGAAGAGGGGGTCCTGGTGGATGGGGTTGTCGACGTGCCTGCGACGGCGACAAAGATCGCAAAACCGCCACCGGGTATCCAGAAGGTTTGCTCTTCCATGAATTATGTTTAGATGGGACCAAGGATTTCCTCGCAGACAGAGGGAAACCACCAAACGGCAGGCTAACTGTCGATAGAGATGCAACGGAGACCAACCCTTTCCCGAAATAGGTCCCACGGGTGCAGCGACCATCGAGGGAGCAGATGGGGCATGGATCTTCACTTTCATTTGGATTTTCCCAGAAGGAGCAACCTCAAAGGACCATGACCTTTTCTTTCAGAGGGAGTACAGGCTCATAGGACCTTCAGGTCGTGGTGGAGGCATGATTGTGCCAATCCTCAATCCAAGCTAGTAACCTCCTGTGGCGATCCTTCTTGGTCTTCGACGAGGAACCACGTCAGATGTCGCAGCCAACCGTGTCGTGATCCGGGTGAAGACAAAGGCGCTTGTGGTGCTGATTCTCGACGAAAATGTTCTTCAGACCACAGGCCCTGAAGAGACTTTTCTTCGCCACATCAGACATGGCCGAGGTGAAGATGTAGGCCCAAGCCTGGGCCTGCTGGAGTCACGGAGAGAAGATCCAATGATGGAAAGAATGGGTCCCTGCTGCCGGTAGTAACCGTGTGATGGTTGGTGAAGAGATGAAGAAAACTCAAAAAATAGTCAAAAACAGCTAATCAAAATCCATGAATTTCAAGGAGCGAAGCACGAGGTCTCGCAACACTAGAATGGTGCAGTGTAAATCTATAGATGGTCACCAGGGGTGGAGCTTAGGACGAGTGCCATTGGCTCAGAGCAGTATGACCCAAGGGACACAGATAGGCAACAGAGATGAGCAGTTTTCAGTTGAAAGCGAAACTGCTTTCTTTTTACTGAGGATTCCCATTCTGACGACAGAGAATATTCGTGAGCATGTGAATCCATGTAAGACCCCATGCTGGAGAATTAGAGATATTTCTGGGGTAAAATACACATGCAACTGCCCAGAGAATTGTGAACCATGCCCTTAATGGGCTTTTAACGTCTGTATAGCGTATCTGGATGATACTGTGGACCACTTCTCGATATGGGAGGAACAAAAGTTGCAGGCTTTGCAAAAAACACGATCATAAAGAGTTCCAAATGTCAAAGTGGTTAAGGACCACTATAAGATCCTAGAAATGTAGCATGCAACCTCTTCCCCAGTTAAGTACACACTGTACATTGCTGAAAGGCCTCATGGGGTTTGCATGCCTTTTATGGCCAACTATGGGATCAATGCAACCCATTTACCACAATCACTTCACCCAAAAATTGTGATTTAAAATGTGGAATACCAGAAGTCCTTTCAAGTTCTGAAAAATACCCTTTTCAGGTTCCTGTTCTCAAAGCACATAAGGTCTTTAACAGTGCAAACAGATGCCTCTGAATTTGGGATTGGTGTATTCTTGTTGCCGCTGGATGACATGTGTAGGGAATATCCTGCAGTTTCATTAGTCTTCAACTTGAAGATAGAGACCGGAGATGAGGCACTTTGGAAAAAGAGTGGTTGACCATATTGTGGTCTCTGAAGAGGATTCGATCTTACTTAAAATGATCTATTTTCAGAAATCAGACTTACCATATGCCATTGAAGTGTCTAATGAACATACAGGGATAGAAGCCAAAATTGCATCTTGGATAATGGCAAGAATACACCCTGGAGCATAGAAAGGGGCCAACCATAGCAATGCTAATGGACTGTTCAGGAAATACAACATACTGGAACAGGAAAACCCTGCAGGGGAAGATTAGCTAACCGCTGCTTAATATGGGGGTGGGCCGAGTATTGGGTAGAGTTTTCCTTTTGGATGATTTTTGACCTCACTTTGGAAAACGCAGTCTTTTTTCTGTACTTCTTGTGTCTCGGAAATCTTGAATAAGTGAGGTTCTTATTAAACATTCCCTACCACTAGAACTTCTCTTTTCTGCGAAATATTGGTAGTCCCTATGGAGTACCCTTCCACCTAATTTTCGTGTTCCTGTTTGAATCCCCTTGCCCAGGCAGTGTTTGGCACATGGTGATGGCAGAGTTATACTTTTTAAATGGTGACACTACTGTGCACACTTTTTTTTTATCCCAAGGTAGCAGTTTTTGTCTGTGCAGTAGCCAAAAGGGCGAACTCATTTTTAAGACCTTCAACCCAAACCACTGGCTTTGTCGGTTGTCTTTCTCATGACCAGATTGGAATGCTGCTGTCGGAGGCTGCCGCTCTTGGCGGTGTCGCCTGATGCAACTCTCTCCATGTGTAGGGCCCCTTACTTTAATCCCGAGCGGCGCTGGAGGAGCGAGATTGAGCTCAGTTGTGATCTGCATGGACGCCGGACGAGGATGGGACGGTGAGGTTTGCCCTACTGCCTTCTTTTTTTCAGAGGGAGATTTGGCAGCCCCCTATTGCCTTTTGGTGCTTACCCACACAGTTCTGTGCTCAGAACTCTTACGAGTTAAGCGCAGTAACTGTGGGTAAGCTTGTGTTACTTTTCCTGCTTTTAACTGCATCCTACATCATTCTATTTAGCTACAACTTTGATTACCATGTCTAGCAGGGATAAGGGTATAGACCTGTCCATTAGTCCTGATGCGGTCTTTAGCCCTGGGGAAGGGACTATTAGTACACAGTACGATGTCATGGGAAGGGTGGACTCCTCCCTACAATCACCTTCCCTGGCTCATCACAGGAGTGGCAGCCGTCTATCTGAAGTTCTGGCATTCAGTGCTAAAAAGAGACAAAAACTTCAGAAGCAGCAGCTCCTGCTCACCAACCTCCTGTCTATTAAGAATGACCTAAAGAACAATGTGTGCTCCCTTCTACCCATTCCTTTGCAATTACTGCCAAAGGCACCAGATCTTCATGCTGCCAATGAAAGGATAAATAGGGCAGTACTTGAAGTTAACAACCCTTTGGGTGCTCAAACTATGTTAGCACAGCCAACTAGTAAAGGGGAATACGCAGTTGAAGAAATGGCAGAAAGAACTGATAGGGTCTTAGAGGACCCTGAGACACCAGAAAACTGGCTGATTCTTAAAGTACACCTGCTGCGGGACCTTGCGGCACATTTAAACTTTGAAGAATTTCAGTCATGGATGGCCTCCGTGGGCCCAAAAATTCCTCTATTACTTCAGTCAGTATTACAGAAGCTTAGTCAAAAGGTACCTAAAAGAATCGGAAAGGCTTCCCAAACCCCCGTTCAGAAGGGTTCCCACACGGGCTGCCAAACAGTCCCCATAGAGCTTTCTCAAAAAGGCCTGGCCTTGCAGGCGAAGGTAGCTCCTCCTGTTCTTTGCCCAATGGGTGAAATTCTACTGGAGTGTTCTTTACCTCCGTCCAAGCCGGCTATTTTATCTGCTCCCCCCTTGTCTAAGGATATTTGACAAAGAAAAGGAAAAATGGCTAAGATTATGGACCTTGACCTTCAGAGTTTGGTTTTGGACTCTAGAAACTATTATTACCAACGTCGCCAAGCCGAGCCACCTGGAATCTAGAGAGTCATTGAAGAACAAAGTACTACCCTGGGTCAATCGAAAAGTGGGGCCCAACTCCTTCGTAGAACTCTGATAAACAACTGATGCTCCATTGATAACACTGATTGTATCATTATAGGCTGTGGTCTTAGTAACTTATCTATGTTCTTGAACAAGATTACAAAACTACAGGACTTGTCCTTATCCACCAAATTAAGAATGGTCATGAACTGACCAGTTCATTTTGTTTTTTTATAATAGCTGCTGCCTTTACTATGTTTTTTTTGTTGTTGAAATTGTTCAATTTGCTTTGTTTTCAGTTTTTGTGTTTGGCATTTGTCCTAATTTGACTTTTGTATTCTGTTTTCTATGTCTGCGCCTTTAAGCCTGAAGGTCAGTGGTGCGCGGTATAAATGAAATCATGTTTGTTGTCGAGAATGACCACATATTGTCATTATCTTTCATGGTCTCCTTCTAGGGAACACCTATGCAGGCTGAATGGATGGGACCTGAATTAGGCATGGAGCATGTCTGCCACACACTGTAATCCATACACCTGTGGGATGTCACAAATGCAGTTTATCCAGCCATCTAGGATTGAATGGCCACCCAAACCTTGGATGCTGCACACCTGCTGACAGGTGGGCTGGGGTAACCCTCAGATTTGCAACTGTGGAAATCTAGAGGGAATTCAGATATCTTCTTCAGTCAACCATTTGACCTGAAACCGAGGAATCCACGAAGACCACGAGAGACACAGGGGACTCCACCTGGAAGCCTGGTTGCTCCCTAAGACAAAATGGTGCTTCTCATCGACCAGGAGAAGCTGTCCGAAGGGAATTTCCTTCCCTTGAATTAACCTTCGCAGCTTGCTGGGGCTCACCTAAATCTCTCGGAACCTATTGCTGCTCATCCTAAGAAGGGGCTCCTATTGTGCATTATTGTTAGGTCCTAGGCGGAATATGGAACAAGTGAAGATTTGAATTCCAAAAGAGATGATTGGAGAGCAGAGAGTCCAGTGGTAAGCTGATGGTGGGGGCTCTTTCAACCAACAGACTTAATAGCTTAATAAAAGGTGGTTTCGCTACATACAGTCTGCCCCTTCAATATTTGGACAAGGTAGAGCCCCCACTGTGAATCGGCTGAGTCTGATGCAAGGACAGAGTCCAAAGCAGAGTACCAAAAGGAGAACTGACTGAGAGCAGAAGAGGAAGGAGACCGCGTCCGCCATGGCTCTCCAACTGGGGTAGCGGCGGAAGATACCATTTTATGCAAAATAGACTTGAGCACATGTAATACACCGGTTGGACAGCATAGGGGCACACAGATCGTTGGTGGGGCAACCCATTCACTAATCGGTATGGTGGCAGCAACGACACTGTAGGGGTGACAGAGTGGACAGTAACCCATGGATGTGAGAAGTAGACTGCAGCACGCATCAGTTGTATTGGCAAAAAAAGGGATATCAATATAGTACGGGTGCGCACGCCTATAGCAAAAAAATATATAAATAAAATGGAACAATAATGTCAATCAAGAGTATCCCTTACCATAGCATGGTGCCCCAGAGCGTACCAGGTCACATGGTCTTTTATGCCAAGCCCGAGATACCCCAACATTAAGTGGTCCCAATGGAAAAAGGGGTTTAAACACTACCTGCGACAACATGCAGCAATGGATACAATATGATATGATAAGTCATTTATAACGCGCACGTGTTTCTAGGCGCGACAAGACAAGGAAGGGGAGACAAAGGGTGTACAAAACAAACAATCTGACTAGCTCTTGTGTCATTCAGATCGTGCAAGTACAGGGGACAGGAAAATCTTCTTATTGATGCATTTCTTAGGATACAAAGGGCACCGAATCTACAAAATACTACCAGAAATACCTGAAGATGACCAGTTACAATTACCTGGAAGATGAATTACACAAGTTGGATATTTCAATCCGAAACTAGTACAATTCAAAAAAGTTAAAACCTTGCAAGACAGCCACAACAGCCAGCGGAATCGGAGGAGGATTTTGTCCCTGCGCTTCGGAACATGCATGTAATTTCGGGAACACCCTTGAGGAGCACATTCACGACCAATTCATAGTCCATTGCACAGACAAAAGGTTAAGAGTTATGGCTGAAGAACAACACTTCTCTAGATTGGGTCTTTCAAACTGCAAAACGAGTGGAAAACTATCTAGCCTGCGTTGCAAAGCAGAGTAAAAACCTACAAAGGAAGTGGTCATTTAGGTCTTGACCCTAGGGCCTCTGGTTGCAAAGAAGCTGCAGCTATGGTGGGCGAGGAGACTGTGGTAATGGAAGAGACAATTTCAAAAGGGAACACAGACAGTTAAACCAGCAAGTACGGCTGGGGAATTTACAGAGAATGTTTCAGATGTAGAAGTAACAATTTCTTTGCTGCTTCGGTTGTATGGCCAGGTTGAAAGGTGGCCTGTAACAAATGTAAGAGGTGGGGACACTTTGCCACCTATTGTGGACATTTCCAACCTAGTGGATGGACTAAAAGTGTCCAGACGATTGAAGACAATGCTGATGGATCCAACGGCGAGGAGGAAGCAAGTCCAGATGTTTTAGCAGTCAATCTTATGGACATAGCGATACAGTGTGTGAAAGCCCCCTGGCTAATGTGGTAGCATTTGGGAGGATGGTGAGAATGCTGGATAATTCTGGGGCAAAAGCAATGTTGAGAAATGTGTATGAGAATGATGTGAGGCGATAGCACTAGATATCAACGCAGGAGGATATAATAGGGACAACATTGAATAGAATATTTTATGGGTAAACCTGGAATGTAAGGTTAGAAAGAAGCAAGTAAAGGTTTTTGTAACTAAGAAGGGTGCCTCCTTGTTGGGGTGGAAGGAGCAGAAGAAATTGCTCATGCAGCTGGATACGAACACAACCGAACAAGTTGTGCATGTTCGTGCAGAAGAAATGAGTGATGAATGTGTTGGGCATGAGGAGGTGTTCAGAGAATTAGTGGGAAAACTCAAAGTATTTCTGCACCAGATCAGGCGAGGGAAAATAATGTGCCAGTTGCTGTAAATTTGCTGTCTGTGCCTTCAAACCTGAGAGAGATGGTGTAGAGGGAATTGGAAAAACTGTGTGCCCAGGGTATACTTGAGGAAACAGGTGTGGTCAAAAGGACATCACCTTTGGTGGTGGTGTGAAAGGCCGATAGGCTGTGTGTGGATCTCATGCAGTATAACAAGTGTGTGATTGTCAAGAGGCACCCACTGCCCAATAAGTCGAAGATGCTCTGCTAGATTGGTAAGGGGAAAATATTGATCAAATTGGACCTTGCGTTGACGCACCACCAGGTTGAGCTACACCATCAGTAAAGAGATCTTACAGCATTTGTTACCCATGAGGGGGGTCCTTTTGATTTAAACATATGCCTTTTGGGCTGATCTCGGCCTCTTCAGTCTTTCAGAAAGCAATGCACAAGTTATTAGGTGGTCTGAGTAATGGTCATGGCTTTCAGGTTAATGCCCCAGTGCGTGGAGAAACACTTGGGGAGCATGATAAGGTGCTGGAAATGGTATTCATGATTTTGGAAGTGAGTGGGCCAACGTTGAAGAGGGAAAGATGTGTATTTCAGAAATTCAGCACAGAGTACTTGGAGTACGAGGTGTCTGGAAGGCATTTTACAGATAGAGTGTACAACACAAGGTATTAGTTGAAGGAAGGTGAGGAATGCGTTTGGGATGGGGAGTGTGCAATTGAATTTGAGATTAAGCGCAAAATAGATCTCATTAGGGCTCTGGGACAGTTTGATACTAAGTTGTCAATCATTAGTACTGTGGATGCAAATGAAAGTGATACGGGTATAGGAGCTGTTATTTCCCAAAAACAGGAGAGTGGAGAAGAAGTTGTGATAGGGTATGCATCCAGGATGCTGAAGGGAACTGAGAAGAAATACTCTGTGGTGGTGAAGTACACTTGCCTCTGATTCGAGGGGTTCATGAGGATTTGTACATGTGTGTTGGGTGCAGATTATACATTGAGAACAGATCGCAAGCCTTTCCAATCAACCTTTAACTCTAAAGGGTTGACATAAGGGATCCCATCATATTGCTAGTTGTCTGTCTAGATTGCAGTGTCACAGATTTGTTGTGTAGGTTGTAGCAGGGTGCAAAAATGTGTACGCAGCACATCTCGCTAGACTACCTAATATGAATGACAACATGGAAGGGGAGTGGATGCAGAACGTTTATATGACAGGCTAGTGTGTCATTGGGTGTGATGAGTAGATGGAGGAAGTGAGGAAGGATGCATCTAATGGACAGGTGATGAGGTATTTGGAGGACATGTGGATTGTCAAAGGGATACTTTTAGGGAAAGTGAGGAGGTATTGTGAAGTTGGGGATACATTGAGTGTGGAAGGTAGTTTGTTGCAAAGGTTGGGGCGTATTGTAGTACCCAAGGGTTTGCAAGGGCGTTTACTTGAGGTTGCCTACAAGGGGCATGTGGGGGTGTCAAAACGAAGGCAGTCCTTAGGGAAGACCGAGAAGTGGAGAAGTTGAAGGGTTGTGTTGGGGGTGAGGGCTGGTGAAGGTTGTGTAGCAGAGCTAGTTCCATGACTGTGGTGGAGCCGCAGAGTGGAGTGTGGGAAGAGTTGGGTATGGACACATTAACCCGGTATGTTTGGGAAGTTGAAGTGGTACGTTTATAGTGGTGTTGGTGAATTTGTTGTCAAGATGGATTAAAATGAAGTTTGAGTGGGACAAGTGATAAGGTAGTTCAGTTCTTGGATTAAGTATTTTGCCATGACGGGTACCCCTGCAGCATTTGCATTGACAAGGGACCCTAATTTGTGGGTAGGGTAATGGAAGATTATGTGTCAGGACATGGGATATAGCATAAGAGGACGGTACTGCATCACCACCCAGAAACAAATTGAGCGGGGGAGAGGGTGAACAGGTGTATTGTGAAGGCTATGCAGATGTGTGTGGGAAGGATAAGAAAGAGGCAGTGGAGGAGAGAGTCCGGCACTATGGAATTCTCATGAGGTGACTGGTGCGGTGCCATTCAAACCGATGAGACGAAGGAAAGGTCATACAATTGTTTGTCCTCTGTGGTTAAGGAAAGGATAGATAGTGGAAATTGACAGAGTGGGTGAGAAGGAAGGAAAGGGATAGAAAGTCTGATGTAAAGTTGGTTTGTGACTGGAAGAAAAGTGTTAAAGGAGAGCGCACTTGACATGGAAGATTTGGTGCGTTTTGCGAAAGCAGGGATAAGGTGCAAAGGTGAGTGTTTGCAGAGTGCGCCTGTGAGGGTAGAGCGGGTTCTTCACAGAGAGGGAATTATTGAAGGACAAGTGTGCAATGTGGGAAGGGTAGTGAAGGTTGGTGTTATGGCATGTTCAAGGAGGTTGTGAAGGAACAGATGTGTGTTGTGAGGTTGTGGGTGGACCGTGGAAAAAGAGGGGTTCTGAATTCCATAGGAGACAGTTGGGGAGAGGGGAGTCCAGTAAGAGGTTGATGGGGGCTCTTTGAACGAACAGACTTAATAGCTTAATAAAAGATGCTTATACTACATACAATGTCTGCCTCTTCAATAATAATGCTCACCCATCATGCAGACTCCTTCGGCACACATCCAGCTTTGCGGCACTGCTCCTTTTCTTGAAAAGAACTGGCGGGTAGTGCCAAGACCTTTGTCCCCTCCTGAGTTGTAGGTGACTTGTTACGTGGGTCACTCCAAGACCATACCTATGCATCTGCTGAGCCCTTCTCCATCACGGGCTGTCTGAAAGAGGCTGTCCATCACCAATGTGCTGGCCGTGTCCTCATCTGTTATGGCAAGTTAGCAACAAGCCTGGGACTACTCCACCCCAGGTCTTTGGACCTGCATTCGGTCACTGGTCGTCCAATGTTGGTATCCTGGGATCTGATCGTACAACCCTTTTGAAGCTGCCCTTGACTGAAGTTCGATAGGGACTCCAGAACTTGCAGGTGTGACACTAGAACTCTGGCTTTAACTCGTATTTGTCCTCATAAAACCTACAGGGAGAAGCTCTTACCTCCCTAAAGCCCCCTTCTAAAATAAGAAGAGTAACAGGTCTGTGAAATCCCGTGGAACACATTCAGGGACATAAACTGAACACTTTTGAAGTTTAATTATTAACACCCTTTTCCTCGCACTTTGAAGTGTGGCAAAGTGCCTATTGTTGTATCAACATTTGCTACAGGGTTATTTGTGTGTAGCAGCACTTTTACTGTTTTTAAATATTCATTTGGTGGGCTACTTATCTTAAAAATATTTAACCTTTTAAGCACAAACTATTAGTTAACACAGATTTTATATTTTTTCAGTACATACTGATGTGAAAATCATTTACTTGGTGTGTCTTTGTGATCTGTACCTTACACCAGCTCCCTCCCCTCCTAAAAGCAAAGCAAGGTTGCACAAATACATTTACCAGTGAAAGTTGTGGATTATCTTGGTCAAAGGCCGGCACACACACTGCAGATTTGTTTCTCTGAACCCCTAAGAATAGAGATTCAGAAAAATCGAATGGCTCCAAGCACAATACAAGAGACATTTCTGAAAGACTTGCTTCCAACGCTTTGCAAGTTCACAGAGGCTAGTATAGTGATGGGGACATTTTAATATAATCCTGCAGCAAAATGTATATACATTTCATCCATCTCACAAGTCCCTCACCCCAGGTCTCGTATCTGTCTCGCAAAAAGATTGAGGAAGTGGTGCTGTGGAGATCTTGAGAGGGCAACACCCGGCCAAAAGGGGATACTCCTTTTATTCCCAAGTTAAAGGGTAATATGCACTGATGGACTATATCAACTAACAAGCAGTTGACTTGGTTACAGAGGCTGGTATGGATCTCACTTTTTCAGACCATAGTTCAGGAACTCTCAATGTGGCCTCACAACAGCAGGTCAACTGAGGCAGAGGGACTGCCTCAGACGTTTCTCATAGTTGCAGTTATTAGAAAGTTGTGGAGGTTGCGGATATAGGAATACTTTAACCTGAACATGGGTGGTAAGTAAGATGATTGAACATGGGGATATCTTAAAGGTAATTCTTCAGAGTCACTTAATCACACAGATGAACAAGTTATTTACCTCTTGTAACGTTCTTTCTACTAGATGTTCCTCCCACGTATTCCTCATCTTTGACACTTGGTGTCCAGCTTCAGCTGCTTTGGAAACGAAATTCGGTAGAGGGTGCTGTGCATCGATGCCGTCAAGTCGATGTCTCTCTAAGGCCTCAGTTGAGATTGATGTCATCGAAGGCATATATAGCACGCACAGCGCCCGTTGGCTTCAGTTCTGTTTTTCCTCCTCTTGCAGCAGAGATACCGTAAAACACAGGAGTGACCGTACTCAGCCTTGAAGGTACAGAAGCTGTAATAGCACAGGAAATTATACTGAGGAGTAGGATGGGAGGGCGATGAGGAATATGTGGGAGGAACATCCAGGCGAAACAACTTTCCCAGGGGTAAGTAACTTGTTCTTTCTTCAAATGGATTGTGTCCTCCCACATATTCCTCATCTTTGACAGACTCCCAAAGCAGTATTGGGTTTGGAGGAGCGAGGAGAATTATACATTTTCATGGACAGAGTGAAGCACTCCCTTGCCAAAAGTACCATCCTGACCAAGGGAAGACTCCAGGTAATAACGTAAGACTGCGTTGCTGCTTCAGAAATGTTTCTAATTGGTACGCCACTTTGAAGGGCCGTAGATTCAGCCATGCACCTGGTAGGGTGAGCTATTAAACCTTCAGGAGGATCTTTTCCTGCCAGCCTGTAACATTCCGATATTGCCAGAACTATCCATCTAGATAAGGTCCGTTTGGTAACAACCTGACCTAGTTTGTGTCCTGTGTATCCGATGAAGAGTTGGTCATCAATTAGTAACTTAGACATTCTTGAAATGTAAAAGCTTAAGGCTCTCCGAGGGTCTAATCTATGTAGTCTTTCCTCCTCCTTACCAGGATGAGGTGGGGGATAAAAAGAATGTAGGACAATCTTCTGACCTAAATGAAAATCAGAAATGATTTTGGGCAAAAAGGAAGTTTTGGCCTTAAAAACAACCCTATCCTTGTGGAAGATGGTAGAGGGTGGCTTGGATGCAAGCGCCTGCAACTCGCTCACTCTACGGGCTGATGTCAGAGCAACCAATAGGATGGTTTTGAAGATTAATAACCTTAAAGGACACGTGTGCAGAGATTCAAAGGGTGCACACAATAGGAGTTTTCAAACCAGATTAAGGTCCCAAACCGGAACCTGAAATGGAGATAGAGATGGAGGGAACACATTAGTGAGCCCTTTCAGAAATTGAGTCACCAGTGGAATTTTTAAATAGGAACATTCCTCGGACGACCGCTTAAAAATGGACAGCACCACCAGGTAGCCTTTAATGAAACCAATCTGGAGCCCCTGATTAGCTAACGATAGAAGATAGGAAAAAGATCAGGTGTTGTACATAGAAAAGGATCTACATTCTTTTCCTTGCATCCGTTGCAGAACTTATTTCAACGTTGACGGTACAAAGACATTGTTGCAAGTCTTCTGGCCAAAAGCAACACATCCATAATGTCATCCGGGAGGTCCCAATCCTTATATCTCAGCCTTTCAGAAACCAAGCGTGAAGGTTGAGAGTCTTGACCTGTGGAGAGAAGGTCCTCTCTTTGTGGAACACACGTCAGAGGGCAGATGGACAGGTCCAAAAGGTCCAGGTCCCACGTCCTCCTGGCCCAATCCGGGGCAATTAGGATCATGTGTTTCCCGAACCTTCTCAACCTCCTGATTACATGAGGAATGACAGGGACTGGAGGAAACGTGTATAGGAATGGAAATTCCCAGTCCACTATGAACACGTCTCCTAGAGCTCCTCTTGGGGGAAATTCCTTGGAGCAATACAGTTCACACTTCCTGTTGATCTTGGTTGTGACCAGATCTACTTGAGGGGCTTTCCAAAGGGTGAAGATCTCTTGAAGGACTTCCTGAGCTAGTTCACACTCATGGGAGACTGTGCTCTTCCTGCTCCAAGCATCTGCCACTGTGTTCTCCTCTCCAGCTAGGTGAACTTCCTTCTTGAATTGCTCAGTAGCAGAGCTACATTGCCTCTCTGCACAATGGTAGTGACCCTACACCTCCTCTCTTGTTGAGATAATGACGAACAGCACAGTGGCCATGCACTATCAGGAAATTCTTTCCCCTTTCCCCTATACAGAGGGCAGAAAGGCCTTCAGCGCTTGTCTGATTGCCCTCAGCTCCAAAAGATTGATATGTAGTTTGGACTCTGATGGAGATCGACGATCGCTGACGGTCAGATAATTAGTGTGGCTCCCCACCCCCTGAGCGAGGCGTCCGTCACTACTATAATCTCCGACCATAGCTGCCAAAAGGGTTCTCCCTTCAGAATATTGTCCTCGCAGGCACACCACAGAAGATCCTGTGAGACCCTGGTTGGAATGTGAAGACAGACTTTCCTGAGAACTGGGACCATTATTTTCTTAGAGCCCATTGAAGGGATCTCATTCTCAGGCGAGCTTCTGGCACCAGAAAAATGCAGGATGCCATGAGGCCGAGCAACCTCAGAAAAATAGAAGGCCGGTAGACTGTGCGCATTCTGAAATTTGGTCACCATCTGAAGAATGTCTTGAGCCCTTATCTCGGGTGGGAAGCTCTTTCCCAAGGATGTATCTAGCACCGCTCCAATGTACTGGAGCTTTTGGGAAGCCGTCATATGGGACTTCTTGTAATTGAGGGAGAAGCCCAGTCTATGTAGAGAGTGGCACGTGACATTCAGATGATCCCAGACTTGTTTGAGAAAACATGCCCTGATCAGCCAATCATCTAGGTAGGGGTAGACGCGAATCCCCCTCTCCTGAGACTCGCTGCCACCACCGCCATCAGTTTGGTGAAAACAATGGCAGAACTCAAAATTGATCGAACGCCAACTGTGAACCTCAGTTATTTTCTGTGCTTGAGATGGATTGTCACATGAAAATAAGCATCCTGAAGGTCCAATGACAGCAACCAATCCTGGAGTTGGAGGGCCTGAAAGATCTGACAAAGTGTGACCATCCTTCCTGAGGAACTTGTTCAAGTATCTGAAGTCCAAGATGGGTCTCAGTCCTCCGCCTACTTGGGTATCAACAAATATGGAGAGTGCCAACCCTTGTTCCTCTCCGCTGCAGGCACTGGTTCTATAGCACCTTTCTCTAGCAGGGTTAAAATTTCCTGCACAAAGAGCGAATCCTGAATCCTCAGAGAATGGTTCCCCAGTGGATTGTTAGGAGGTCTTCTTATAAAAGGAAGGCAGTAACCGCGGGCTACGGTGTCCAGAGCCCCAGCATCCGAAGTAATGTCTCGCCATTCTTCCAGATGCTGAGACAGTCTGCCCCCCACTGGTGAATTGCGACTCAAGACCTCAGAGTGGTTTTGCGGCAGCTGCTGCAGAGGCTGATGGTAAGGAGGCTGCTGCATGAGCTGGCTTTGCACCTCTACCTCGTCCACCATAAGGAAATCTTCTCTGGCCTCTTTGACTGGCCATTCCTCTCGCCCTTCAAACTGAGTAGTAGTACTGATAAGATCTACCCCTCTAAGGTTGCCCACTAGGATGAAAAGGCTGAGGTTGCCTAATAGAAGCGCCTAAAGATTTGGCTGCCACCTTTGAGGTCTGCAACTTCTCAAGGCTCTTGTCAGCCTTGTTGTCAAAAAGGTGAGACACTTCAAACGGCATGTTGAGAAGCCTAGATTGCACTTCAGGTGCAAACTCTACTTTTTCAACCATGCAGATCTGTGCATAACGGTGCTGTTAGCCATGGATCTGCTGATGCTATCCGCAGAATCAAATCCCGATTGTAGAGACTCGCAGATGGCCTCTTTGCTGTTCCTAACAATAGCTAAGAAGCTGTCCCTTTCATCCCCTTTGGGAATGGGCTCTGCCGCCATGGAAATACAATCCCATAGAGTATACGAAACTTTGTGAGGGCACGAGTGGAGTTGGCAGATTAAAGTGCCATGCTCCCTGCAGAAAATACCTTCCTCGCCCATCTATCTACGCGCTTGTCATCCCTATCAGGAGGGATGGTAGGGTATGTTGCTTGTTTGGAAGTAGCCATAACTGCCTGCAACACCAGACTCTGCGGAGTGGGGTGTTTCGACAGGTAGTCGGGGTCACTACTGGAGGGGCGGTATTCTTTTGTCAAGTTCTTCACTGCCAGATTAGATTTCGGAGTCTCTCAGTTCCTAGCCACCCATTTTTGCAGTGCCATATGAAAAGGCAAAATAGGATCAGATTGTGGAACCTTGTCCAAAATGTCTGTGAGGGTGTCTTGCTCATAGGATAATGGGGGCCTAGTCCAACCCATGTATTCAACCACTTTCGACATGAGCGGTCTACAAGACGCATCCGCATGCTCTTCAGCCTCTAGTTTTCCAAACTCAAGTTCTGGCAAGGTATCTACCCCACTTGCTGTTTGCAAGTCATCATACAGGTCTTTATTCTGGACTCTTCAGAGATAAAACTCACTGGTACATTGGGTGTACCGTACTGCAAGCCAAATGGGGCTTCATCAACCTCAGAACACTACTCTTCTTCAAAAATTGAAGAGATTTAAAGAATACTTTTTTAGGGAGTGGAGCACAAATCTTGCCTGGTTTTGTGATAGTAGGCTTCGACATCGTTAAAGTCGTTGATATTTTCTATACCAGAGCCGATATAGGAGGGGTGGTCAAGACCGACAGCACAGCTGACAAGTATGGCGCTGCTGGCGTTGAAGGCTTCGGCGTCGATGTTGGCGTCGAGGGCCTGGCGGGTGTTGAAGGCACTGCCGGGGTCGAAGGTGTCGATGCCGTCGACGACCTCGACTTTTCCTTGTGTCTCGTATGATCCTTTGATGGTATATCTGATTGAGGCCTTAAAGGCTCACAATGCGGATCAGGCTCGAGGACGCGTGGGATTTCGGACAAGACCTTTCCTTTCTGGCTTCCTTCGAAGGCTCGGTAGGAGCATGACTTTTTTGTTTCTCAAAAATCTTTAACACTTCAACCCTGAAGGCCTCCCACTCGGCCGGGGTGGACTTTTTAGTAGGACAAGCAACCCTATTGGGGGAAACGTCAGACAATTAAGTCGACAAAGGCGACCTACGGTGCCTTCTCAGTTTCTTTGAGGACGAAGAAGACCTTCTTCCTCCAAGGAGAGTTGCGTCTCGACTTGTTGGTCAAAGGCTTCGCAGATCGGGTATGGGATTTTTGCTACCTTTAGTTTCCCCTTCTGTTCCCTCAAGGCTTTTCCCGTCATGGACCGGCATTTCGAACAGCCGGAGGTGTCTTGGTCCTCACCGAGGCACCACAGATATGATGTGGGTCAGCGAGTGACACGCAATTGCATCACTTCTTGAAGCCGGACTTTGGAGTCGACAGCATCGATGAAGAAGACATTACTCGAGGTGATTTGTAACAAATTACGCCACAAGATGAGGCGCACCGATTTTCGCTCGACGCTATCGCTGTCAAGGAAAAACAGAACTGAGGACAACGGGCGCTGCGTGTGCTATATATGCCTTCGATGACATCACCATCGATGGAGGCCTTCGAGGGACATCGACTCGACGGCATCGATGCACAGCACCCTCTGACGAAAACAAATTCCGAAGCAGCTGAAGCTGGTCAATAAGTGTCAAAGATGAGGAATACGTGGGAGGACAAAATCCATTTGAAAGCTACCTTGAATACATTTAAACCTTTAGAAATTGACAAACTGGGGAAGGGGATTAAACTTCTGAAATTTGAGTAAAAACACATCCATTGCCAGTAAATATAAGAAACTGAAATCTGGCAATGTTCAGCAAGACCAACCACAATCCTACGCACTAGATGCTAAAACTGCAATAAGAGCTGTAATTATAACTATAATTATTAGTTTATAACCCGCTTAATACCGACAAGGGGTTTCTAAGCACGGGATCGGGATTTGAACCAGTGTTGCGCTGCGTTGTCTTGCTTCCAGGAGAGACCAGTTGCCTGTCATCCACCCGGTCACAAGTACCTCTCTGGCGGTGTGGCAGCATGCTGGGGGCCCGCCCCGGCGCCGGCGGGGGTTGCGCTTGCCTTCAGTTTCCGCGCATAGCCGCGGGCCGCGCTTGCTCTCTGCGGCTCGGCGCCTTGCTGGTCCTCCGGCGTTGAGGCATCCATGGCGCTGCTGGTCCCGTCCAGGTTGGGGGCAGCCATGCCACCTGTTAGCACGCTGGACTTCCGCACTACCCGGCAGCTCACGTGATCGCGCGCGTGACCCTTTGAAACACAACCCGTGTTCACGCATCGGTCACGTGACGCGAGTCCAGCAATCAGGGTGCAAAAAGTGAGTAATCACATGACTAGGAAGTCACGGCATAAAAGGAACTTGTTTCTATTATTCAAATGCTTCTCAGCTGTCCTGACGGCGTGTGGCAACTCCTGCATTCTGTGCTAACTTGAACTCTGGATTTCTGGACCTCGTTTTTTTGGCTTTTGGATTGTTGTTAGATTTGCCCTTTGCCGGATTTCGCAATTTAGGATTGCCTACCTGAACTGCTGCTACCCTTTGGAACTCGCCTTACGGATTGTTTTTTCTCCTTGTTTTGTTATTTATGGCATTTGTTAAATCAAGAACCCCGTTTTGACCACAAGTGCATCTTTCAAGTGCATCCTTCAGGTGGACCCTGTTAGTATCAAGGTAACTTCCATCTCCTCTAATTTCCATCCTCAATACTCTCAGAGGGAACAGTTAGGTGTAGAGTCATCCTCAGTCATCCCACAGGTAGGTGCCTTTTGACTTCTATATCGTACACTATCATAGTCACTGTACATTGCATACCTAACCCACTGCTTTTCTTTCAGCCACCTGGGATCCGGTGTTTTCTGTTCCTGCCACCTGTGGCCTCAATAATCGGTCAGCGAGTTGTTTGTACTTCTCCGACTGGTGCTTGGGGATGGAGGTATACTAATCTTCGTGGACCTCAGATCTTGACATTGCCCCTGCGCTATCCTTCCTCTCCAAGGGGCCATTGCTCAAAGACCAGTAGAACCAGGAATGAATCCATTGCATAAGGGACGTAAATGGCAGTAAACATTACGAGGCCTCTAGACTCAGAATTCAAAACATTTTCCTCTGCCCCATATGCAGCGGGACCCACTGACTGGGCCAAGCACCTGCAGTACCTGAATTCTTCACCCTGCCGTAGAGGATGACTACACAAAGGGATAAACCCATCACAAAGGAGGAAATATAGCTTGCAATTAGGTCTCTAAAAATAAATCTTGAAGACCGTTGCCCAAAAAACACAGACCATGAGAAAGACCACAATCACTGTCTTTCCAAAGCCGCGGAAAAGTCTGAAGCTTTTCCTCATCCTGGCACCGTATAGTGCTCTTAAAAACAAACCAAGATCTATTACAGGTTGCAGGCCCAACCTTACAAGCTGCTGAGGCTTTCAGGCCACCCTAATCATTTGATACAGACAAGCATTCGATAATATTATAAAGACTATACATACATTAGATAAAACCACTTAATTGAGAAGGGAAGCTTCAGTGATTTTTTCTTCATACGCACAAAAAAAGTGACTGGGTGCATTGGGTTAAGGGGGTTTGCTGAAACGGTTCCATGTAATAATGTCGCCACAAAAATCTCGCCATGCAATAATATCGCCGAAAAATTGTTGTTTTTTGTGGCGACATTATTGCATGGAACATGCGGGGGGGCACCCCCGCAACTTCTTTTTTTTTTTTAAAAAAACATTTTTTTTGCCCCCGTCGCCATATATATGGTCACCCAAATAATATCGCCACAACATTTTCCCGGCGATATTATTTACGGCGACCATATATATGGCGATATTATTACCTGATACCGCTGAAACATGGTAGATGGGGTTTTGAAGTTTCCTTTCGTAGAGGGGTCTTTGCAAATTAAGAGCCCCCGGGTTCCAAAATTCATATGAATGGGACTCTTTCTCCACATTCTGCCTCCCCCAATGCAAAAGATAGGGGTGCCGCTTTCACACCTCTCATTCATAGTGTCCTGGGAACCCTTTGCAAATCAAGTACCTAATAATTTAAGCATTCAGGGCAAGAAAACTTTAAAGGCTAGGGAGATAAAGCTGGGGAGGTTTCTGGATGATTATGTGGAGCATCCTTCAGCACTCATGCATACTTTTATCAACAAGTGCGGGAGTTGGAGGCGTTCTCCACGTCATAAGATTTCCAGTAATACACCAGAAGTCAAATCCTCAACTTTACAAACCCACTGCGGCACAAAGGGATGTAGATATTATATTCCCCCATGAATAGACCAAAATGAGCATTAGTTGTTTTGGGGATTGAAACACCTAAAAGGATTTGTGTACTTTATGGAGCAAATTCTCCCAAACTTCTTGGAGATCTTGGTGGAGACTTGAGGGATTGGCATAAGAGAACAATTTCATAGATGAGAAGAATGGCAATGCTTAAAATAAATATAGTGCTCAGTCTGCTCCATCTGTTCCAGGCTTTGTTGGTTAACCTGTCCAGCCCCGACTTGCTCACAGAAGCAAATAAGTTTTTTTTTTTAATTTACATTTTTATTGATTTTTTTTTCTCAACAAGTGCCATTAAGTACATGTTAACTTCACATTTCAGATTAATCGCAAATATATGTAATAACCATTGGGTAATCGTGAAATAGAGATAAAAAGATGGCAGAGACATAAGAAAAATGGCTGGCACTTGTCCCCTGAACCCATCCTCCTCCCTTCCAACCCCCCACCCTCACATATTATAACTTGAAGAAAGAAGAAACAATAACCAGTCGAACAGAGCAGGAGATGCTTCACTCTGCACCATTCAGATTAAATGATGTGCTGTGCTTGAATCACTCTTTAGATTTTCTACCCACTAATGTGGGCCAGTGGACTGCGAGGGGCAATTTACTTAACAATCCTTATCATTTACATTGGTGTGCTTAGTGAATTGGTCTTACAGAATCCTAGTATGCTGAGTAGAATTCTAGGAAGGGCAACCATATCATGTTTATGTTCTTTTTAGATTCTTGGACCGCACCTGTGAGGCTTTCCATTGCGTATATGGCATGTGCTTTAGTTAACCATTCTCTCATTGTGGGGAGGGAGGGAGATTTCCACTTTACCGTTAAACAAACCCTTGCTGCTAGTAGTAAGTTACGGGGCATGTGTGTGAGAGTCACATTGGAGTCTTCTTCATCTGATTCGACTCCGAACAGGACTAGGACTGGGGTTAGGTTTCTAGGTATCCCGTCTATGGCTTGGATCCACCCCAGAACCTCCTTCCAATACGTATGCACCTCCCGACAGTCCCACCATTGGTGCCAGTAGTCACATATTTCACCGCATCCTCTCCAGCAAAGGGGAGATGTGCCGGGGAACATTTTGGATAACGTTTGGGGAGTGTAGTGCCACCTAACCAGCAGACGTGCATTGTGCATTTTATATTGCAGGGAAATGGACGACGACCACAATGCTTTATGAATGGCTTCCCATACCTCTGGCTGATCTGCCAGGCCCAGCTCTGACTCCCACTTAGTTTCAACAGGGGGCGTTTCAGATGCCCTCTCATGAACAGGGCATTATACATCCGTGCAATTAGACTCTTCGTTGTTTGGGGGGTACTTAGTATCTGCTTGAGTGGGTTCAGGGGGCGCTTTAATGAGGTGCCCCACTTAACATCGTTTAGGACGCTTCCTAGCTGTAAGTACAACATGGGGGCATCCTCGTCGCCTTGCAAAGCTTCCCGTGATTCATCATAAGTAATGAATGTACCATTTTTCCACATCTGTCCCGCCCGTGTTCGTCCCGCTTCGTACCACAGTTGGAAGCGATGCACATCGGTTATAAGGTCTCGAATGGGGGGAGCCCAAATACAGCTAAGAGGGGAAGGCCAGGTAGTAACTCCCCGCATTGACCGGGAAGGGCGCCACAGGGACCACAACACTTTCAGAATTGGGTGCTCGCGGATTCTGCGGGTCATTGCCGACGGTGGGACCCACAACCAATCCCCCAGTCTAACAGGTGCGAAGATATCATTTTCTATGGCCACCCATTGTCTTTCGGGGTTTTCCCCGAGATTATCTGATAGGACTCTGAGCTGAGATGCCTTGTAATACTTCTCCAGGTCCGGATATCCCATGCCACCCGACTCCTTGGGTTGAATAATAGTGGTGTAAGGAATTCTGGGTTTCTTGCCGGCCCATAGATACTTCAGGAGCGTGCATTTAACCTCTGTTATAAATGATTCTGGTACGATTATGGGAAGGGATTGAAACAGGAACAAAAACCTTTAGTAGGACATTCATTTTTATGGAGGTGAAGCGGGCTGCCCAAGACAATGGTAACTTTGTCCATCTATTTACGTCGGCCTGGATAGTGTTCCACAAAGGGACGTAGTTTGGCTCAAATAGTCCTGTAAGGGGGACCGTAATGTTTACACCCAGGTATCTCACAGAGTGGGGTTGCACTCGGAATCCCCAGTCCGTCTTTAATTGCTCCAATGATTCGGCATCAGACTTTAGGGGAACTGCTATAGTTTTCTGTAGATTGGCTCGGAAGCCAGAAAGGGTGCCATAGCGAAGTAGTTCCTGAAAGAGGGCAGGAACGGACTCTGTTGTTTGGGTGAGGTGTAATAGAATATCGTCTGCAAACATAGGCAATTTATATTCCTTGCCCCCTCGTGAATCAAGGGGCATGATCTTATGGCCTGGGCGAATGGCTCAATTACTAGAGCATAGATTAGGGGGGATAACGGGCAGCCCTGCCTTGTGCCTCGTGTGAGTGTGAATGGTATTGAGGCGGTTCCATTAATTGATACTGTAGCCTGTGCTGTGTGATAAAGTGCTTCCGCCCCCTGGGTCCATGCTCCCCTGAGCACTACCCATCTCACGACTGCTTGGAAAAAAGGCCACTCCAGGTGGTCAAACGCCTTTTCGGCATCGATTGATAACAAAAGGGGGCATTCTCTGGCTTTGCGAAGTGTTGCCATGAGGTCTAGGGTCTTAGTGATGTTGTCCGCGCCTGGTCTTCCCCTCACATACCCAACCTGATCTGATTGAACCTGTTGGGGAAGGACCAGAGCTAAACGTGCCGCCAAGATGCTAGAGTACATTTTTGCATCAACATTTATGAGGGGAATTGGGCGATATGATGAACACTCTACAGGATCTTTGCTCACTTTCGGAATGACGATGATTGTGGATTCCGTAAATAATTTGGGAGCTTGACCTGTACCTAGGATTGAATTTAAAAGTTTGGTGAGGAGTGAGGAGCGGAACAGCTGGGGACACGGATCACGCCCGCCAGTGCAGCAAGGTAGGCGGTCACCCCACTGCCACCATCCACGCGGCCACGCTCAGCATGCGACCGCCCTGTGCGGTCGTTGGGTCTCTGGCACCCAGCTCGCCCAGCTACACCCCGAAGCCTCCTCCACCCCTCTCCGGGGGCGGTCTAATGCGAAGGCGGCCCTGCGGACTCAGAGCCCGCTACCCGCGTAGTGAGGAGAACGCGCAACACCAAGGAAGGTGGCGCCCGCCCCAAGAGCCTCTGGAGCCCCCCACACACACGGAAGTATTGGGAAGCAAGTGCGAGAAGGGTGAAAACCCCCCCTAACAGTGGGAGAGAGTGACAGAGAAGAACAGGAGGAAGGGTTCGGCAATAGAAAGTGAAAGTAGAGTCCCATAAAGGCTTGGGCCTCCAGCCTATAACCTGTCAATGCAACAATTAAGGGACTGAAGTGTGCCTGTGAGTTCACCCTGAGGCCACAGAACTGCCCTGCCACAACCACACATGCCTCGACCCCGGAGGTCTCAGAGGCCCTTGCTGGAGCAACATCCACACCCATCAACTGCGACCCAGCGAAGCCACCTACAGTGGCAACACGTGCTGAGCAAGCAATTCGCCCAAAAGAGAATCCGGAGTCACCCCCTCGCGACCCATATATTGGGACAGGTGACATCACCGAAGGCCCAGTAAATACGGCAGAGGTGGGTGCCCCGCCCCTTCGCCCCCCGAGCCAAACATCAAGTGCCATAGGCCCAACGTGAGGCCCTGACTGATGAGAAGCACGAGGCTGCCTGCCACGATCACCGGCCCCAGTCTCTATCAGGACGAAGACACTTGCGCTGGTACCCTGCGGACCTTAGCCCCAACTTCCACAAGTAAAGGAATAGTTGGTGATAGCTCTACACCTGCGGGCTCCACACCCCCCCCCCTCCACCACCAATGGCCGCGGAGACCCCGGACTCCAAGCCCTAACTAGGAAGCCAAGACCCCCTCATCAGGGGCTTTACCTCGAGCAACCTTCCCGGAGTCTCTACACGGGCCTGCACCGATATCTGGGCTCCCTTGACACAGCACCGGGCCCACGGACAGGAACTGACCTGAACGGAGGGTAGAGCCCCTGGACCCAGGGCGTGTGCCTCCTCCCATCTAAGGGCTCCCGATCCAAGGGACACCCCCCGACATCCCACAACACAGCTCACGTGCCACCCAACACATCAGTGCAGAGGGTAGGGCCCCCACTCCTGGGGCGTGTGCCTCCTCGCATGCAAGCACCTTATGAACGTTAAAAGCAAATTAGCCAGATACGCCTACGCCTCAAGCTCCTGAACCAAGAACAATAATGTTGCTAGATGCCTCTGAGACGGGAGCAGCAGCTATCAAGGGAGATATCGCCGCCCTTCTAAGTGAAATCCGGAACATGGGGGCCAACCTCGGCGGTAAAATGGACAAGATGACCCAGAGGGTGGACAATATCGAGGAGCGGCTAGAGGGAGTCGAGAACAATCAAGCCTCAATCGACACCCTGGAGGCCCAAATGGAACTCAGAATACGAAACAAAGAGAAAAGGGAAGACGAAATTCGCCTTAAGATCGATCATTTGGAAAATAGAGAGAGAGAAGAAACAACCTACGTTTTTTTGGGATTCCAGATCGTGAAGGGGAAACGGAAGAAGACCTCAAACAATACATGACATCGTCAAAATTCTAACGGCAAACAAAGGCATCGATGAACTCAAGACCGAGAGGATACACAGAGCTGGCGCCCCTCCAGGGGACCCCGAGATCGGTCCTCGCCAGATTCCACAGATATCAGGACAGAACAAGGATACTAGCTAAAGCCAGGACCGGGGGCCCCCTCACTCTTGGGGGGGCCCAAATCACCATCTTTCAGGATCTATCCTCGCTTACATTGGCTTACGCCATCTCTGTAGCCCCCTCACGAGATGGCTTAAAGATCAAGGTACGAGATACAGATGGGGATATCCCTTTTCCCTCACGTTTGAACATGGTAGCAGGAAGATACTACTCCGCTTGGAGGAAGAAATCCGAGAATGCATCGCAGACCTCCTTGGGACAGCCCCGGGGGAGGGAACACAGGACGCCAATGCACAGGACAGATCGAGATGGTAACTCTAGGGCCAGAGAAGGAAAAGAGTAAAGGGATCCAGAAAGTACAGACGACCCAACGACACGCCTGACAACAAGTGATACTGTTCGGCCAAGTCCTCTATTCCTGCGATGTTCACTTCGAGCGTTTCTGCAAAAGGACCTACTTATATACCAGATCTCGGCATTCCCTTATTACTGGTCCCATCTCATGGCACGTGAACTGCCCGGAGCGCAAGCACGAGCTGCCGATGAACGAAGACTCCGGAAACCGCATGTATCAATAAATATGCTAGTTCAGAGAAAAAGTTGTTGTTGTTTAACATAATGTTGTTTGTTACAAAGTTTCACATAAGGGGGGCGGGGGCTCAGAATGTTATGTTGATGATAGTTGCTGACGGGGCTGTGCTGTTACGACCCTTGCTGGTGGTCCGATAGTAGACCGGCTGTTCACATCCAGTCCAAACTCGGACGCCACTGCAATAAGACACAGACCCTCATTGAAAGAGCGAAGAGCAACGAGACAAGACAGAGGGCAACAGGTATGATCTTCAATACCCTGAAGGGGAGGGGGGCAGAAAATGGTACAGCCTCAGTTTTTCAGAGGCACCCATTTGATCACTTCCTTCACGGCGACCTTCCATGATGAGCGACACAACATGATGAGCGAACTCAAAAAACACACCTCTGATCGACGGACATGACAATCGAAGTGACAGGCATAGTACACTCAAAATTGGCACATTGAACGTTAAGGGATTAAATTCTCCCAACAAGAGATCGCTAGTCTACAGAGAGTTCAAGAGAGCAAATCTTGACATCCTCTTTCTACAAGAAACCCGATACACCAAAGGAGAGGAGAGGAAAATTCTAGGCACGAAAGCTGGCATCGAATACTGGGGCTCCAGCCCACTTAAGAAAGCCAGAGTCGGCATCTTAATCAACAGAGCAGTCCGGTTCGAACACCTTAAAACCTGGGCTGAGCTAAGTGGTAGAGCGCTCGTGCTTGTCGGTAAAATACAGGACACCATTCTTACGCTCGCATCCATATACACGCCTAACGCTGGTCAGTTCAGGTTCCTCCAACAAACAGTCCCCAAGGTCATGATTGAAGCAGAAGGCGAAGTGATCCTGGGAGGCGACTTAAATTCATGGATGGACCCAGACCTAGATAGACAAGCAGGCAACCCACTTGCAGTCCCCCAGCTGGCCCAGGTCGCTCACAGGTCACGGAAATGATGGAGGCCTACAACCTCAAGGAAGCATGGAGACACATGAACCCGAATTCAACAGGCTTCACTTTCTACTCTGCACCACACGCAACGTTCACCAGAATGGACTACATATACCTCGCCCCTCAACTCACCGTGGCTATGGCCGAATCCAACATATCTCCTGTAACATGGTCAGATCACGACATGGTCACAGTTACTGTTGACCGGATGGCTCTCCCCCAGAGGAGCTCTAAGTGGCGATGCAACGAGACACTCTTCAGAGACCCGACTTTTCGGGATCAGCTGGAGCAGGACATCACTCACTACTTTGAACAAAATAACACAGGTGAGACCTCTCTAAATACTTTATGGAAGGCAGGTAAAGCCACCAGGAGAGGACTACTCAAGGAGGGGCCACTAAGAAAAGAGAATGCCAACTCATAGAAAATAGACTTCGAAAAGAAATTTCTCAGCTTGACCTCATCACCCGATCCTCAGCCCCCGACAGACTACAGAACATAGAACAAGCCAACAACAAGAGGGAAGAACTGCGGCAACTAGAAACTGGTAGCATTGTGTACAAACGCCAACGCCTCAAGCAGAAACAATACGAACATGGAGACAAGGCGGGCGCCTTACTAGCCGCAAGACTCCGAGGGCAACGCAAAGAGCGATGGGTCCCAACAATACACAATGGTGAAACATCCCATGACCATCGTCCTCCCAATATCCCGGAAGTCTTCGCCGACTTCTACGAAAGGCTGTATACTTCCGATGCTGCCCCACATCCAGAGGCGACCAATGAATATATGGACAAAGTGACCCTCCCGCCCCTTCCGCTGGACGTGGCACAAACCATAGACGCCCCGATCACGGGTGAGGGGATTGAAGAGGCGATCAAAAGACTTCCCGCTGGGATAGCCCCTGGTAACGACGGCTACACAACAGGCTTCTATAAAACTTTTAAGGAGGCCCTCCTCCCATTCCTGGTCGAGCTTTTTAATAATATACTTCAATCAGGCGTCGTGCCGGAAACCTTCTCAGAAGCATTAATAACTGTCATACCCAAGGAAGGCAAGGATCCCACCCTGTGCACCTCCTACCGTCCAATTTCCCTCTTAAACATTGATGCGAAGATTTGCACGAGAGTCCTTACTGCGTGCCTTGAATCTCACATGCCAGCGATAATCCATAATGATCAGGTGGGCTTCATCCTTGGGAGGCAAGGTGCAGACTCTACCCGGAAGACCCTCCATCTCATACACTAGGCTAGAAAAATGCCAAACATGCCCGCACTATTTTCGATCGACGCCGAGAAGGCATTCGACAGAGTTGAGTGGCACTTCCTAGAAGCCACGCTGATGAAAATAGGCCTGGGACCTGATCTACGGACGAGCGATCAAAGCCATTTACACGGCGCCACGTGCATCAGTGGCAGTAAACTCCCAATACTCCCGCTGGTTCCCCCTTAGTAGAGGAACGAGACAAGGATGCCCTCTCGGCAATTCTCTTCCCGCTATCGCTGGAACCCCTCGACCTGACACTCCGAGCAGACCCCGATGTAGAGGGACTGCGAGTAAACAGCAGAGAGTACAAGCTGGCCCTGTACGCAGACGACATCCTGCTTCACGTTCTAAATCCGATGTCATCGATTCCCCGAGCGATTCGCCTGATAGAAGAATATGGCACACTTTCAGGCTTCAAAACAAATAAAACCAAATTGATCCTCTTCCTGCTCCACGAACCCTCCCCGGACCACCAAGCGAACCTGGAGACCCTAGGATTGATCATCGGAGGCCCAACACTGAGATACCTGGGGATCAACCTAACAAGAGATCTTGAATATCTGTACAAGGCAAACTTCCCCCAACTCCTCGACGCCTTCAAAGCGGACCTTGCAAAATAGAAACCTCTTACGATTTCCTGGATGGGACGTCTGAATGCCATTAAGATGGTGAGCCTCCCACGTTTCTTGTTCCAGGTCATTCCCATCACAATCCCGGAACAATTCTTCAAAACACGTCAAGAAAGCCATATTACATTTTCTTTGGAATGGGAAAAAACCTAGAATATCATATCAAACCCTGATACTACCAAAGGAGCATGGGGAGTAACTCTAACGGACATAGAACGCTACTACCAGGCGACTCAGCTTAGGATCCGGATTCCACACCTGAGTGACAGAAGGGACCTGCAATGGATCCAATTAGACAATGATAATCTGACCCCCGTTACCCTCGCTGAGTGGTTATGGGTCCCCAGGCCGAAACTGACGAGAAGATTACGCAACCACCCAATACTGGGGACTCTGTGGAACATATGGAAGGAAGGGAAGGGAATGTCCAGAGTCACCACGTGGCCCTCTCTTTTGAGCCATCTCTGGTCTCCCAGGATCAGAGAGGAGATCCCCGAACACGCCAGATACCAAGCCTGGTTTGACGCTGGACTTGAGAGAGTAGGCCAGCTGTGGAGAAACGGTAAATTAATTCCAATTACAGACCTTGAGGAAGCCCTCCAACTACACCCGATCCCAGTTTTTCTGTACCTCCGATTGAAAGGCGTATTATCCAAGAAAGAGTGGAAGGCCAAAACACAGAGGGGGCTCACGCCTTTCGAGACAATTTTGGACACAACCACCACAAATAAAAGGCTTAATAGCACGCATGTACAGTGCTCCGATTTCAAAGGATCAAACCTTGAGTTCCCATCTGAAAGAGAGATGGGAGAAAGACTTCGGTAGAGAATTTGACCAACAGGCGTGGGACAGAATTTGTGAAACTCCATCTAAAGTGTCAATCGCAGCCCAATATAAGCTACACGCAACAAAGCTACTTCACAGATGGCAGTACGACCCACGCTGGCTTTCCAAAATGTTTCAGTCCTCTAGCCCCAGGTGCTGGCGTCAATGTGGCATGGATGCCGAATACTGGCACATGTGGTGGAGCTGCCCCAAGGCCCGAATCTACTGGCAGGAAGACCTGGGATGGATCAAATAGCTAGACTGCATAGAAAGGGAACCGTCCCCCCCTTCTGATCCTCTTCGGTCTGGAAGAAGAGGACGATGAGTTGATTAGAGTTAGAGGACTGGTATCCCCCCCCTGCTATTGGCAGCCAGAGCGAGCATAGTCATCAAATGGAAGTCCTTAGACCTCCCGACTAAAAAAGACTGGATACAGATTGCAACAAACATCTACACACTGGAAAAAATCACGGCAGCACTCCATGACAAGGCCGCACGACATGAAGAGGCCTGGTGCAACTTTGCCAACCAATACATCTCGGGCTCAGTCACGAACGAACCCAACGCACCAGCAAAGTCAAGCAACATCCAGCCCTGGCCCGGATAGAACACCACATGATACCCCGCCAATTTAACATGCCTGTCACAAACCTACACTATACATCCAACGAACTCCAACCCGAACGTTGATCAGTGCCAAACATCATGTTGCTCGCTACAAATCGCCACGACAAACGCCGAAGTCCCGGATGTTGCACGTGCAAGGTCAAGGGATGGGTGGGAGGGAGGGGGGGTATGTGTTCAAAATGTCCCCCCACGAGGGGGAGACGAGTATTCGATGTTAAAAGTCTATTCAGGCGGTAAGGAAATTGTTTCTTGGTGTTACTATGTGAATACAACATGCACCCACCTGTATGTTCAATATTGATGTTTAAAATCAATAACATTTAAATAAAAAAATGTTTTAAAAGTTTGGTGAGAAAGGGGGTTAGGGTACTACTATTAGACTTATGGAAGGCCGGTGTATAGCCATCTTGTCCCGGCACTGAGCTTGCTTTTAGGTTGGAAATGGCTCCCTGAACCTCTTGAGTGGTTATCGGGCCATTTAACATTTTAAGATGTTCTTCAGTTATAGACAGGCGGGAAAGCGCAGATAGATACCCATCTATAGCTGACGAGTGCCCGTCACCCTCAGCTGTGTACAGCTCTGAGTAGAACCTGGCAAATCCACTCACTATCTCTTGCGGGCATGTGAGGGGGGAGCCCGATTCATCATTGATCTTGTGAACTGCTCTATCTGCTCTGTTTTCTTAAGCGATTTGCCAGCATTGTGTGGGCTTTGTCCCCTTTTCCAAAGAATTTCTGCTTAAGACACTTAAGCTGTGTCAGCGCTTTGCACTGCAATATGTCTCTCAATTCTCCCCCAAGCCCTTAATTTGACTTATCAGATTTTCATTGTGGGTTGGGTGGTGTCTCAGGGTTCGCTCCAGGGAGGTTATCTCTGTTCTTAATTCCCCCTCTCTAAGTTGCCTGAGTCTTTTTTTGGCTGCGCCCTCTGCTATTACGAGTCCCCTAATCGTGGCCTTCCCTGCCTCCCAGACTGTGTTCAATGGCATCCCATCTACATCGTTGGTTTCGAAGTAACTGGTAATGGCCTCCGCAAGAGTCTCTTGGAACACTGGGTCCCTGCATAAGAAGCCATTGCAAATCCACCTACGCTCGGGTTTGGGCAAAGGGCCCAGATCAAGATCCACCGTGCATAGGTCATGGTCAGACCAGGCCGCTACTTCTATGGCCGATCCCAGGATGGTGCTTTTGTCTTCAGCCCCCAATAACAGGTAATCTATTCTAGAGAAGGTTTGGTGTGGGGGGAGAGAAAAAGGTGAAGGATTTACCCTCTGGGTGAGCTGTTCGCCAAGTGTCAATTAAGTGGTGTTTTCTCAACTGGCTCAGAAATCTATTGCCTTGGAGACAGCTGGGGGGGGGGGGGTGTTAGGGAGAATTCTCTCTTTAGGCTGAATTTCCTAACCTAGTGAGCCCCCCAGCAGCTTTGCTGGATTTCTGGAGTTTTTTTCTCCTGCCAAGAGTGAGACTCTTTTTCTCCCACTCTTGGACACGATTTATGGTGATCCTTTGACTGTTAATGTGTTTTATGGCCTATGGGGTCCTTTACTCCACAGGGTATCATGTGTTTTTACTATGTGTGCTACACAGCAACCTCTGTGCAGTAACACAGGGGTGTCATAGTGACACCCCACCATAGACTCCATACCCTGGGACTGACTACTGTCTCCCAGGGCATGTAAAGTCACCATTGGCTTTACTAGTCCCAAATTATTAACAGAAACCAGTACAAACCATCATATTGTGGACGTACTGGTCGGGGCAATTTGATTGCCCTGGGGTCTGTTAGTCGAGGGGGCACGTCTCCGTCCCCTCTGATCGAGTTTTGGCTGGTGGCAGTGGATACTACTTTTTATATTCAACCGCAAATATATCCCTATGGGATTTTCCCATTGTTCGAGGCTACCAACTTTAATTATTTAATTCTCATAGCCTCGAACATACCGCCGGTTTATTTAATTAATATTAATTCGCCGGTTGGTATTTTTTGCCAGGACTCGATTCTAAAATGGCATTTGTGTTCCCTTCTGTGACTCCAACCCAAGTCGAGCCCTTTGTTCCACTTTTTGGCGGGCTTCTCCACAGAAGCATCCAAAAGTGGTGCCACTCTGTCTGGGTACCACAGGGGGTGTCAGAGGGGGTTTAGGCACCCTGGACTGAGTTACCTTGGTAACTCAAGTCGCACTCTTGTGTGAATGGCCCAAGTGGTGAGCCGGCCGGCTCACCACTTAGCATGTTTGATTGACAGCTAGGCTGAGTGAATGGGGGTGTGCGGCATAAAAGCAGGGCTTTGGGGACTGGAACTTCAGAAGTCGCCAGAGGACCTGAGAATCCGACGAGGGAGAAGCTGAGCCGACCTACCATGACGACACTACCGGTGGAGCCCTGCGGAACCGACTCACCACTTCCCGACGACAGAGAAGATCACCCGGCTGGAGAGGCTTCTTCCCCTGACTGGTGGCACAACCAGTTTACCTTCTTCTCTTCGCACCCCAGCCCGGCTTGTGGTCGAATTGCCTGTGCCAAGCACCCCGGGAACCGGATAGCCACTTACCACTGGACCGCGAACTAAAGGACCGCTCCTTTTACCTGAGAACACCGCGGCGGGTTTCTTCCCTGGCAGTGCAACGGACTCCTGTCTTCCTCCCCGACGAGATCCTCTCTTCCCCCGGACGAAGCACCGACTTGCATCCGCTGCCAGGAACAACTGCCCCCGCTGGAGTATTCTCACCACTTTAAGGTACTGTGTCCGCCAGGCCTCCCTTTCTAAAGATTGCTACAAGGTAATAATAACCCCTTAACCTTCTGGACTGGGGTGGCCGTCTTGACCTTCTAACTGGTCCCTTTCTTTTGGTCCAACTCTTTTTTTGAACCTTTGCAAGACTCTTGTGCACTGCAACCGTGTGACCTTAGACACATTTCGTTTGATCCTCTTAAAGTGGATCCGGCCTCTTGAACTCTAACTTCACGGTTTTACTTTGCCTTCCTCTCTTGTTGTGTTCTTGTAAAAGTGTTGGGATCTGTTTCAATTTATTCTCTGCTTTTCTCTCCCTTATAAAACGAATTATTAGAGTGCCATCTGCGTTAAGCGCTCACCGCTGTCTGGAAATAAGTGGGGCTTTACTTAAGACTTGTCTAATATTCTTCTAAGGGAGAGTATATCTTTTAGTGACCGTGTTTTTGAATTGCTTACTATTAGTGCCCGTGTGTTTTTCTAGATGTGGTTTTAAATAAATAATATCTTTTACACCAAGCCCTGGTCAGTGATTACATGTTCTACTGTGTTCTTTTGACCTATTGTGAATACTCTGTATACTGCCTAACTCTTCTTGAGGGAAGTCTGACTGCTCAGCCACAGCTACCAAGTGAATCTGTGTGTTACAGACTGCTACCAAGTGGGTTTACTGCCAAACACCTGTAGTCTTAAATCTTTTGCAGTGGTCCCAGAGGGAACTGCACAGGTTTCTGCCTAACAGGGGGTTGTTATTCCGAGCCACTGAGTGCCAATCCCTTTGTCGATCCGCTACCACATTAGAATCTCCTCCACAAAGCAGGGCACCCTCCCGCCAGCCCTCCAAAAAATCAAATAATGGTTCAAAGAAACTGGATTGGCCTTGGTTGGGGGCATACGCAGAGCAGAGTGTTACCATGCGTGTTCTCAACCTTCCTTTAAGGGCTATGAATCTACCCTGAGTGTCCCTGTGTATGTGTTCTATTTGTAGGTCTAAGGATTTTTTGTACAAAATACCCACCCCTCCTTTCTTCTGGGGGCCTGAAGCCCACACCATGTCTTTACCAAGAATCTTGCGCTCTTCCCCCTGGGTATAGCTTTTTTGCTGTGAATCGAGGCCCTTCACATTTAGGGATCCAAAGACTAATCCATCAGAACGAGCCATGTTGACCAATTTGAATTACATGTATTGCCCCAATATAGAATAGTGTGTTTCATTGGTGATCCATGCTTCTGTGAACTAGTGTAATATATCGAAATCTTTGTTCTGTAAGACTGCCTGCCCCCCCCCCCTCCTCCTTCGACTCCCCCCCCATGCGAGATGCTACTGGGAACATCTCTTATTTGAAAAGAAATACGTTTAAACATTTAACCTTAGGCGTGGTGCACCAAAAACTGAAGCTGATGTGTCGAGGAGCAACATCGGGAGCTGCTATGCCTGAGGGTTCTTTACATATTCCTCAGGGAGTATTTAGTCTTTTGTATTTCAATTTGAATTGCGCTCGTCCGCGTCTGAGGTTTTGGCGCGTATTCTCGTCTCGGGCCCGTGGGGTCTCTCCGGGATTCAGTGCTCGGGCCTGCTGCTGGTTCCTGTAAATGCTTTAGAGCTCGATCCACCTCCTCCACTGAAGTCAACCTGAACTCCTCACGGTCATACTCGATTCAAAGTGAAAAAGGGTGCCCCCAGCGATAGCGCACTCCCTGCTCTTGCAACAACCCTGTGAGGGGTCAACACCCTCTTCTTTTGGCCAAAGTCACTGCTGATAAGTCTTGGAACAGTTTTACTTTTGAGCCCTCAAAGTCTATTATGTCTCTGTTTCAATACAATGTCTTGTCTTTGCGTGCAATAGTGACATTTTATGAGAACTGAGCGTGGACCTCTTGGCGGGCCACCGGCCCTGTGCACCCTGTCAAATTGGAGCGCTGGAGGATTCTCTTCATCATACAGAGATAGAATCAGGGATTTTATCTTACCCTCAAGACTAGTCGGGGTTTCCCCCTGCACCTCTTCCAGGCCTACGATCCTTATGTTGGACCTCCGCTCCCGGTTTTCTAGGTCGTCCATCTTAGACTCCATGTCCCTTTCTTTCTGCTCCAGGTCCAAGAGCCGAGCCTCATACTGCATAGTTCCAATGTCACCTGATTGCTGGTTACTCTCGACGGCCTCCAGTCAGTCTTCCACTTTGGCCATCTTTGACTGGAGGCCGGTGACAGTTTCTGTGAGGCTAGTTTTGATCAACCTAATCTCTCCAAGGAGGAGCCGGATGTCAGATTTTGTGGCGCTGTCAAGGTCGTTGCCTGATATCTCCGAGGTGCTTTGTACTTCGTTCTGTTCCATAGACGCGCCTGATCGACTGAACTTCTGCAGTGTTGCTATAGTGCTAGGATCCAGCTTGCTTATTGATGGGAGCGGCTGACTGCTGTAGCCTCGGGGAGAGCCGTGTACCATAGGTGGTGTACACTCAGAGTGGTAAGCAGCTTGGCGCGCTTCAAGGCATCAAGGGTGCTTTGGACTTTGATAATGCTGCTGGCACCTTCCCCTCTGGCTTTCTGAGTGTACCCTTTCCTCCCGTGCGGGTGTTTGCACGTTCAAGTGTGAGCCCCGAGAGTGGGATTTTGGTATGCGATCGGTGTGCTCTACGCTAGCGGGGGGCCATGCTGTGGAATTGGCCTGTAGATGCTCGGTGCTTAAAGACGTTTTGGCGATATGATCCCCAGTTGCACTGTCTGCTGTTCACCCCCTTCTGGCTTATGCGCACCTCGTTGCTTTGTGGTTCCTCCCTGTGCCATCCACTTTGGCAGAACAGGGAGTGGGCTAGTAGAAGAGGGCAGTGGCAACCTTTAGATCCAGCTATCTTATTGTGGTGGCAAGTGTGGTGCCAGGCAGAGATTGCTGCTAAAGTCCTTTTTGGGCTGCAGAGTATAAATTCCTACATACCTTTACAATTCTATATTGCTCATCTAATGATTGAAGTGGCCTCTCAACTACGTAAGCTCCTGAGCGCCTGTGCGCTGCTGTGGGGCTAAGAGCATATAGTTCCCTGGGTGCCCTGCACTTGTTAAAGTCCCAAAGCAAACTGCCGGTGTTTACACTGTCGCTTGGGGCGGCTGACCTGCTGTGTCAGTGTTCACCTGGACTCCTGCCGGGGGCTCTTCTCCGGTCTATGGCTCGTAACCCTGGTTAATTTTGAGCGCCTGGTCGGTAAGCGGAAGCGCGTGTGGAGCCTTCCGCAGGCCGGCGGGAGGAGGGGCGGGTAGAGCCACTGATATTTTCTCCCGTTCCGTGTCTTATTTAATCATGCCCCTCCTCGCTCCTTACCGGTTGTCTTCGTGCTCCTTTTCAATGCGGCTGGTGTAAGGTGCCTGGCTATGGGATTCGCATGAAGTCCCAGACCACGCCATGGGGGTTCTCAGCTCCTCGGCTACGATCGTGTTAGTAATCCGCCATCTTGAGAGCAGTGAGGCAGCTCCGGACGTTTCCCTTTCAAGGTCGCTTTTGTTTGGATGTTGTCCGCGGTTTTTCACCAGACTTCTTCCGAGGCACCCCAAGATGTTTACCTACAATATCCTGCGCTCTGCACCTCAAATATATTTAATTTTAGGTGTTGTTTCTACGTTTCATCAGCGCTGGAGAGGGAGACATAGGCTTAAGCTGCCAGCTGCACCCCCTGGTGTTCTCCGTAAATAAGGTTTTTAAACTTTAGTCTGTTACAGCCGACCGTTAAGAGTATCCAACAAAATACAGCAAACTGCAAAGGGGGAGGTGGTTATGTAATATTACTGATTTCTTTCAGGCCTCCAACGGAGGATCATTTACTAATGATACAGAGAAATACCACCTAAGAAATGATTGGAGCTATATCACATTGTAGTGGCATGTTATTTGAAGGCGGCTTTGTGTTAAGCCCAGATACCCATTCATGAATACCATCACAAAAATAGTTCTGAAGTGTGGCATAACCTAGAGATGAAAGGGGACTCCAAGGACAGATCATTCTCCTTTCACGCTGGTCCATGGCAATTCTGGCTTCTCCCTGGCATACAATGGTGAGGCCTTAAATTGGTGTGAGGAAAAGAAAATGTACTCAATGTGTCAATTTATTTCCTGTCGACAAGCAGCTGCTCATATAAAGTGAACTTCATTTGAGTAATCAGTAACATTTTACAAAGGTACAAACAGTCTCATTACTATGCTCCAGCACTATCCTTCCAAAATCTGGCTAATTGTCAACCTGATAGTATTTATTTATGTATTTATAGAGCGCCGCAGGCATCAGGGCGCTTGACACGAAGACAAGGACAATTGATCTAAAACGGGACGTGCAGGCATTATTGTACAGGAATGGCTGGAAAAGAGATCTAAATAGGGAGATTCCAGAAAGAAGGTAATCCATTTTCAGAAATGTTAGCAACTCCTCCATCTGTGTGCCTCTTAAGGAAACAGGATACATGCTTTTGCATCGGATCCCTTCACAAATCTATACATTTGATAGAGCAAGCTCATCCATCTGCTGGAGAGTATTTGGATGTTCCCCAAAATATGAAAGGTTCTGGGGGGCCTCAGAAAGGAAATGAGCCAGATACTAGGCACCTTACTGCTGAGAAAGTGTTGAGTGTTGCTATCCTGGTTGTTAGGCAGATACCTGTGCAGTTCCCTTAGGGAACACTGCAAAAGATTTAAGACTACAGGTGTTGGCAGTAAACCCACTTGGTAGCAGTCTGCACCACCCAGATTTACCTGGTAGCTGTGGCTGAGCAGTCAGACTTCCCTTAAGAAGAGTTAGGCAGTATGCAAAGTATACACAATAGGCACTCAGACACACCAATACAAGCAAACACTGACCAGAGCTTTGGTATCAAAGTATATAATTATTTATTTAAAAACACTGTTTGAAACACTCCAGCACTCTTATTGTAAAAGATTCTAAACACAGTTACTATTGTAATATATACACCCCTTTTCCTTATCAGATAAGTCACAGTAAAACACCACTTATTTTCATACAGAGGTGAGCGCTTAACTAGATGGCACTCCAATAAGTTTGTGAGAAAGGGAGAGAAATAAAAAGACAGAATATGGAAAGGTACACCACTCTAAGATTCAGGAACACTGTTAGCAAGGCAGAAGAGCAAAAGTCACTGTTGAGCCAAAGTCCAAAGGCTGGGCCCACTCTTAGATAGAGCAGAGCACAAATGCGCCCAAGATCACACAGTTAGTCTAGGCTTAGAAAGTCTTGCAGAGAGTTCAAAAAGAGTTGAGAGGCTTAGGAAAGTTTAGCCAGGGTGTCCCAGGCTAACCCAGGTTCGAAAGCCGGGGGCTAAATCTACCCCGTACAGTCGGTAGCAAGGGAAGCCAGGCGGGACACGGTACCTTAAGTGGGAAGGATCCTCCAGCGGTGGCAGTTGTTCCTGGCAGTGGGTGCAAGTCGCGTCGTCGTCGAGGGGAAGAGAGATCTCGACTTGGAGGAAAGATGAAGGTCGTTGCACTACCAGGGAAGAAACTACCCGCAGAGTTTTCCGGTTAAAGGTGGTACCTTTGTTTCGCGGTGGTGGTAAAACGTGGTATCCCGGTTGTCGGGGTGCTTGGCACAGGCAAGGCGGCCACGAGGTACGTCGGGAAGGCGAAAAGACGGTGAAACTGGTTATCCCCACTAGTCAAAGGAAGAAGACTCTCCAGCGGGAGATCTCCTCTGTCGTTGGGAAAAGTGGTGAGATGGTCCAGCAGGGCTCCACCGGTGGTGGTGTCGTGGCAGGTCAGCTCAGCTTCTCCCTCGTCGGATTCCTAGGTCCTGTGGCGACTTCTGAAGTTCCAGTCCCCAAAGCCCTGCTTTTATGCAGCAAACCCCCATTCACTCAGCCTAGCTGTCACTCAAACATGCTAAGTGGTGAGCCGGCCGGCTCACCACTTGGGCCAATCAGGACGGAGTGCGACTTGAGTTGCCTAGGCAACTCAGTCCAGGGTGCCTAAATTCCCCTCCACTCCTCCTAAGTACCCCAGACAGAGTGGCACCACTTTGGAGGGCTTCTGTGGAGAAGCCTGCCAAAAAGTGGAACAAAGGGCTCGACTTAGGTTGGAGTCACAGAAGAGAACACAAACGCCATTTTAGAATCAAGTTTTGGCAAAAAATACCAACCGGAGAATTAATATTAATTAAATAAACCGGCGGTATGTTCGAGGCTACCGTAAATAATTAAATAAAGGTAGTAGCCTAAAACAATGGGAAATCCCATAGGAAAATATTTGCGGTTGAATATAAAAAGTAGTATCCACTGCCACCAGCCAAAACTCGATCAGGGGGGGCGGAGACGTGCCCCCTCGACTAACAGACCCCGGGGCAATTGAATTGCCCCAGCCAGTACGTCCACAATATGATGGTTTGTACTGGTTCTGTTCAGAATTTAAGACTAGTAAAGTCAATGGTGACTTTACATGCCCTGGGAGACAGTAGTCAGTCCCAGGGTATGGAGTCTATACTGGTGGGTCACTATGACACCCCTGTGTCACTGCACTGAGGGTGCTGTGTAACACACATCACAAAAACACATGAAGCCCTATGGAGTAAAAGACCCCATAGCCCATTAAACACATCTAGATTCAAAGAAACGCACTCAAATCATGCCCAAGAGTGAGGGTAAGAGAGTCTCACTCTTGGCAGGAGAAATAAATAAACCCCAAAAATCCAGCAAAGCTGCTGGGGGACTCACTAGGTTAGGAAATTCAGCCTAAACAGAGAATTCTCCCTAACACTGGTCTCAATTAGAACAAACTAGGTCAGGGTCAGGAGATGAGGAAAATGGTTAGAAGAAAAACACCTTTGTGAGTCTGCTATTGAGATGACAAACTAACTGTAGCAATAGTAGAAGGAACTCTGGTCTGTCAAGTCAATGGAACTGCTATACCATACTTCGTGCAAACACACTCAAGTTTTAGGACATCTGTGGCTCACTCATACCGCACCTCAATACAACGGAGTGCGCTGACATGTACCAGAGTGACAGCACAGAATTTGTTCAATTTACACTGAGACACCCACAGAGGGAGTAAGTTAAGTGTTGAAAACTGGGAATTATCCTGAGCTAGAGCAAGCAGAGGGAGATGTGACCGTGAATAAAAATGTGTTTGCCAATGTTTAAGAATGATGAGAGTTGGAGGGAATGGAGGTGGAGGTGTAAAAGGGCAAGTAATGAAGAATACGCTGAAGAAACATGAAAAGTGATAAAATGTTTATGTTGAGGACTTAGTTACAAATGTTAGGCTGCCAGTGGCCAGTATTGTCTCATCTAAAGAAACGGTTGCAACTAAACTTTAGATTTGGTGCCTTCAATGATATTGACATTGCACGTTATGTTAATTTTCTGTCGTTTGTGTTCAAGCTAACAGGTCACCAAGTGGGCTATTACTACTACTGCTATTTCAGAAGAACACAAACTAGATCATTGGATTGCATTTAAAAATCAGACAATGATACTCCCCTGTGGTGGGTTTCTTTGCTAAGATGGCTCACTACACTGCGCAGACTGCGGTTCCATCAGGGTTGGCGTTTGTTGGGATCCTGGTGTCCGAGCACTGAGCTTTATTTCTTTGCTCACAGGTTTGGTAAACCAATCCACAGCTGCAGCTTCCTTTCTGAAGGAGAGCCAGGAATAAGCAGAAAGGCCAAGGAGGTGACAATGTTCTGAAGGAAAAAGCAGCAGGAAAAAGAAAATTCCAGCTGAGAGATTACTTGGGGATCAAATGTTACAGACCACCAAAGAGCAAGAAACAAAATGAGTATTGTAGCAAAGAAAATGGTACGAACAACAGGAAGTGTTACCTTGTGCAGTCTTTTCAGTTAGCAGTTCCTTGTATGTTAGAGAAGGTTGATACAAAGCAAATTCTTCCCTCAAAGTCTTAGCTAGAGGGATGCAGGTGGTAATAGGTTGAGCTCTAATATTGCTCTGTAGACAGACCCAAAAAGAGTTGATGAAGGAATTGATCCAAGAAGTCTTGACAGAAGGTTTGGAAGAGACCACAAAAGGTACTGGAAAACAGTGAACATGGTACAAAAGAGAAACTAGGCTGGTCAGATGTTTCTAACCGGAAATATAGTCAAAGTAGAAGCCGAATGAGGCAGAACTTCATACTCCTAGGAACGAAGGAGAGTTAATGGTGATGTGATTGAAGTCAGCGTTCCTTTTACGCAGGTTTACAGGTTTACTATGCCCACTGTCTTCACATTTTCCTTACTGTGTATGCTGATCCTTGCACATGCAATCAGGACAGTCAAACACCATCCATGAAGGTTTCCACCAAAGTAGCCATCTTTTCAAGGCCACAGTGTATATCAACCAGAGCCACTGACACCAGGTAAGCAATATACCAGCACATTGAAACTACAAACCAACAAAGCCTAGCTATTTGCACCCTGGACACACAACTGACCGTAAACATACCATGTGCAAACAAGAAAAGATCTGGAGAAAAACAGAACTGAAAGAAGATTTTCCCACCTAGAAAATCCTTCACTAAGCCAGCTTGACCCTCATCAACTCAACCAAAGCCCATAACTACAGAGTATCCCTAGCAGAAGCCTCCAATAAAAGCAGGACCTTCTTCTAGGCTGTCAAACAATGCATCAGCCTTTGGCTTCGGGGCACGAATGCAGGGTTGGTTGAAACTGCAATATACTGGTCCTATGGCGTGGGTCAGAACTGGCGATTGGGCGTCTTCCCGATGGGGATTAGAGCAAGGTGCACAACAGGGTTGTCAGGTGTCGCCCATTTTGTTTACAATGGTGTTAGAACCACTGGCTAGGTATTTTCAGATATGCATTAGGGAAACGGGGTTACAGGAAGGAGGGGTGCTGCAAAACATATCTTTATATGCAGACAAGGAATTATTGTACCTTAATAGCCCTTTGGACACTTTCCCGATTGTATTGGAGGTCCTAGACAATTTTGGGAAGCTGTCAGGCTTTTGAGTCAACAGGGATAAACTAGTGTTGTTCCCGTAGGTGGCATTGTGCATGAGGCAGAAGAACGACTTGCCGGATTGGGGCCTCGAATGGGAGTAGTTTAAATATCTGGGGGTTCTTGTGACTTGACCGATTGGGAGGAATTAGCGGTTAACAGTAAATGGGAGCATGACGTGGGTCAGTCCATGACAGAGAGCCAGTGGTCCCAGATCTGGTTGAAGGTTATAAAAAAAGTCTCTTGGAATGCACGATTCCAGTTAATCCAATTTCATTATCTGCATAGGATATATATATATTTTTTTAACTGTTTATTGAGGTTTTAAACTTAACATACCAACATCAGCCAATCCCACCACCACTCCCCCAGACCCTCCTGCAGTCCCAGCTCAACTTCCCATGCTTAGCCCAAAGGTCTTCTCTCCCCACTCACCCCCGCGACCGGCAACGTTCCCCTGGATCCATTGCCCTCGGCCAGGTCTCCACTCTATATAGGTGGCAAATCCGCTCGTACTCATGATTTCTACTCCTCAAGGGGGAAGGTCATCTGGGGAGGTCTGCAAGTCATGTAGCAGAATGTTCCAGGCTAATCCCCTGCCCTCAGACCTTCCTCCTCACCAATGCCTGCACAATCCCTTGATCAGCTGCCACCCACCTCCGAGGATTTGCAGTCCACTGCGCTAGGACCGGGCCTTTAGGGCATCTCCAAGAAATTGACAGTCTGCGCTTTGCTAACAATAGCAAGAATGCCGCCTTTTTCTTTTTCTGATTGCCTCGGTCCCCGCCAGGTATCAACCCCAGCAGGCAGATCTTGAGACAGCAAATCGAACTGGCTCCCAAGCAGCACGTTAACCCTCAGCAGCACCTCCCACCAGAAGTCTGCGACCACTGAGAACACCAATACCATGTGCCAGAAGTCTGCGGTCTGTTATCTGCCTCTCGGGCGCTGGTGTGAGCGATCTGGGTGCATCATGTGTAATTTTTGAGGAGTTGGGTAAATCCTATGCAAGATGTTGAACTGGACTAGCATGAATCCAGCATTCCTGGAAGCCTTTACCAAATCTTTGCAAATTTTGCACCAGTCTGACTCTTCTTACGTCACCCCCATATCCTGCTACCCATTTATCTTTCACCGTAAGCTGGTGTAGGGTCCTATTCTCTTGCCATACCGAATACAGTCTTGATACCGTACGCCTCTCGTCCCCCATTGTAAGGAGCACCTTGAGAATAGGGGTAGGGGGGGTCCCCCTTCAAACAGATCTCCCAACATTCGGCACCCTCGTGCAGCGCATTTGGAGTTCTCTAGATCACTTATGTCTGCATGTCTGCACAGCTGCATCAGCCCTCAAGGGTGTATACGGGCTATATCCCACCCCAAACTTCAATTTGTCCTGTGCCCTTTTTCAGGCCTGCCTGACCACTGAGCGCAGGCAAGATGTTTTGGTTTCTCCCATTGCCCTCCATAATATCTCCCCAATGTCTCAAACCCCATGTAGTACTTTCTGGGCTTCCCCATTAGTTGTCTGTCTATACCCACATCTCCCATGTCCCACTTCGTAGCATGCTGTAATTGAGCTGCCAAGAAGTAGAATTCATAATCGGGGCGTGGCTAATCAGCCAATGCAGTAGGACACGCTGCTGAGGAGCTCCGATGTGATCCTGGCAAGATCCTGCAATTCTAGCATAATTTGGTTCCAGAGGAACAGCAAAGTTTCCCTACAGACGTCGGAACACCTGCTGCCCACCTGGTGAGGCCCCGGAGAAAAATCGGGCAGCGAAACGAGAGATAAACTGCCCGAGAGGGAATCGCCCAGAAGAAACAAAATGGCAGGCGCGAGAGCCATGGGAGGACCCTTGCCGTGCAACACAAAGTAAGCAGGGCGCACTGGAGAGAGCCGGTAAACCTACGCGACGGGCGAGAAGAGACGGATACCTGCGGTGAGCAGTGCAGGAACCAGCACAGCCAGAGGAAGACAGACAGCGAGGCGAGAAGAGCCCAGGACGCAGACCGCGGCAAACAGAAATCCGGAGAGCCTACACTGACCCTGCCCACCAAGCCCAGCGGACCACAGGTGCATCAGAGGTGAGGCCGGGCACAGCGGGGGGAGGCAGAAGGCACAGAGCCGACCCACGCCGATTCATAAACACTGAAGCCGGGACCAGCGCAATACACAGCCGGCAAGGAAAGGCTCTATTGCGAGATGAACATTGGTACACTGGTAAATCCAATCCCTGATACGTTATAGTGGACTTTTAGATGAACATTAATACAATACGCAGCCGGCAAAGGAAAGCTCTATTGCGAGCCTGAGGCGCGGCACCCAGAAAAAGAAGGCGCCAGGGCTACAGTGCGCGCCAGAAAGAAGGAGAGGAAGAGGGGGGGGGATAAATAAGGGGCAGACCCCCACCGGCCTGGGGGGGACACGCAGAGGGGGCCAGGAAAAATGTGCAAGTAGACCCACACTTATAAAGCAAGGAAGCAGCAGGGGAAGCCCTAGTAGAACGCAAGACTGTGGTGAAGGGGGCACGCATGCCAGGATAAGAACTCCTTGGAAGTCCTCAAGACACGGCGGCACTAAGGACAGAAGGGTCCAGTGAAGGGACACATTGCAGGAGCCGGAGTTGCAAACAGAACTGCCTAGCACCTACACCACGAGGTGAGAGGTCACCAAAGAAGCACACATCCAAGGGACTTGCATACACGGGGAGGAGGGAGAGCAACGCAGAGGAAGAATCGGAGGCCACACCAAGTGGTACACAGCCAGGTTTGGCACCGGCAATTTACGCCTGGGACAGCACCCCCACGCTGACCCAGACAACAGACCTACTGGAGAAGGGCCGCAAGAGGGAGACACCTCGGGCAGGTGTAAACACAATGCAAAACAGGAAAACGGAGGGGAAAACCAAGCAAGTTAGCATGGATACCTTTACTAAGGCACCCGGGCATAAACAGCCAACAGACACAGCAATAGCTGTTAATAACACTCCACACCAGACGGAAAGTGCAAACGAAGGTCTGATCTTGGAAGCAATTGCCTCCCTGAAAGCATCCCTCGAAAACAAGATGGACACAGCAATAGGAGCCCTAAAAGCATCCCTAGAAAACAAATTGACACAGTTATGGTGGATGTGGGCCTCCTTCGCCAGGACGCAAGGAACCTGACAGAGAGGGTAACAGCGACAGAACAGCAGGTACAACAAAACACGGCAGGAGTCGGCGTAACGCAGGCGCAGATGTCAGAAGTGCAACAAAGAGTCAAGGTTCTGGAACGTAGAGCGGAGGACGCGGAGGGAACAGCGAGAAGGAACAACATCCGTATAATTGGACTTCCGGAGGGCGAGGAAGGCAACGACCCCACGGAGTACGTCGAAAACATGTTGCTCCAAGAAATCGGAGTTGGTAGACTTATCTCAGGGCTTTGTGGTGGAGAGGGCAGAGAAAAAATACTAACATTCTCAAGGGGGGGGGGGTGGTGATCACTAGAAACTGCTCCAATATCACCATGTACCCAGAATATACGCCCGTGGTCGGTCCAGAAGCAGAGAGCACAGTTCAGCCCAACAAAGGAACGTCTCAGGGTCGCAGGGGTAAGATACATACTCCTGTTCCCCGCCAAACCCAAGGTGATACACCAAGGCAAAACATGCTTCTTTGACTCCACCGACGAGGCCCACAGGTGGATGGACTCACAGGGCATTCCACATCCGAGGCACAGAAATGCCAACAACGACGGAAACAGACCCCGATGAGAGGAAATAAAAGTGGTCAGGAACAACGACGTCAAGCATTAGATAAGTAACTAAGCTAGAAGAAAAGTACAGAGGAGCGATCAGCCCCCACCTTAGCGGAGTTGGCCGAGAGAGGCGGTGCCCCCGGAAAGAACAAACTATTAGTTTGGATGTCAGTTTTGAGACATCACGCTGCGGCAAGTCTGCCCCATCCAAAGGAGCATGACGAGAGAAGCGGCAAAGCCCGAGCAGGGGGAGGGTGGCTGGGCGTTAGTTCTTCAATTTCTGTTTGGGTTAAAGACGTTAAATGGTGTGAATGAGCGGCACATGGCACAGGCAGCGGAAGGAACACCGCAAAAGAGAATTGAGATATACAAGCACAAAGTGACCGGAGCAACATAAAGCAGAGACCCTGGGGTGACGATCACAGTTGCACTGGAAAGAAAGGTCCCATGAGTAGGGCTCCAAGAGACACCAGCACGGGGAAACCAGGGGGGCAGAGCGCAGGGACACGGCTGTGGGACAACGGAGCCAGAGCAAAAGAAGAGAGCAAGGATTAGACGAACTAACAATAGCAACCTGGAATGTGAGAGGACTCAATGCGTATGTTAAGAGACTCGGGGTCTACGCCAGGCTGAACCGGATGAAGGTTAAAATAGCGATGCTACAAGAGACGCACCTAACATCAGAAAGACAGGCCAAGGGGGATAAGAAATGGGGAGGACAGACATACAGTGCCACATACTCGAACTATGCACGAGGAGTATTAATATGGATCGCCCCAGGGGTCCCATACAGCTACTCAAGCAGGAGACCGACCCAGAAGGGAGACTGGTACTAGTGCACGGCATGCTCGAAAACAGGGAAGTGTGCTTGGTCAACACCTACGCCCCAAATCATGACGCAACAGATTTCTTCAAGAAGCTGGCACCAACGCTAGCCCAGTACAGGGAGGCAATGTTCATTTGGGCCGGCGACTTCAATTGCACCTTGAACCAGCTCCTCGACAGGTCGGATGAGAAGCACAGGAAGCCAGCACCCCAGCCAAGGAACTACATAGGACCCTCAAGCGACTACAGCTGGTGGACTTCTGGAGACAGGTACACGGAGAGGGGAGAGGTTACACACACTATAGTGCACCACATGGAACATTCACACGTAGAGATTATATATTCACGGGCAGGGAATCATTGCAAGATATCACAGGGATTACCATTAAAGCACGCACACTTTCTGATCACGCCCCAATATTGGCGACATTTGCACACACGCATAGGAAAGCCCTGATACCAACATGCGACTCCGAGCAGAGGCCCTGAGAGAGGGCGAGTTTGAAGAACACCTCCAAGTGGTGATAGAAGACTATTTCGAGCACAATGAAGGCAGTGTTCAAAGCAGTGCTATATTATGGGACGCGTTCAAAGTGGTGATAAGAGGGGCGGCAATAGGCAAAACTGGAGGACTGATGGGAGTGGCCATGAAAGAGCTTAGTGAACTCAAGAGGGATATAGAATTAAGGGAACGACGAGCAGAGATATAGGGAGAGGAACCTGGGGAGCTGGTGGAGTTGAGAACAGAATGTATGGTACTCTGGGAAAAATTAGGGAGATTGAACTATGGGAGGTATTTGCAGCGGCTACAGGCGGAAGGGGACAAACCCAGCAGGCTCCTGGGGTGGCTCACTAGGCAGGAAAGTAAAAAAGACCCTATAACAGTGCTAGAAGACCACACCGGGACAGAGATTAGGGACTAGGAACACATTAACAGCCTATTTGCCCGCTTTTACTAGCAACTGTATGCCCCTAATCTGGAGATAGACCCGGAGGACATAGCGGACGCACTGGCAGAAATAAGGTTACCAAGGCTAGCAGAAGAACAGGCCCAGTTACTGGACGCCCCCCTTACGGTGGAAGAAATAGAGAACGTGATCACAGAGCTTCCCACTGGCAAATCCCCGGGCCTGGATGGACCTCCGGGGGAGTTCTATAAGACATACAAGAGCACCATTGCCCCGAAATTACTTGACCTAGATATATATGAGGCTAAAGGCAATAATTCAACATATAGACAAAATTACAACACTGTTTCATGTCAAATATAAAAATATATATATGTTATATTTTATATTACCTCCAATTTCAAAACTTAAATCAAAATACATATTTCCACAACATATCTTATAACAGACGTCAGTGTATCTTCTTTCACACAACCATTCATACAGAATCACAAATATATTCTATTCATGAAAACATAAACAACAAATGTGTGACCTGATTCTTATAACACGATGTATAATCAGATGTTCAGAGCGTGGATATTCCTTCCCCTCTCAGGAACCTACATATGTTTCTGTAGATCATGGACCATCCTAGGTCCTCTTAATCATTCGACCTTCTTCAGGATCAGGGAACCTCTCTTCAGGGCTCCTCATACAACAGGACAAAAGGCTCATTACCCTGCACCTGAAATAGTGGGGTGAGAGATGTAAAACTATCCCTCCTTCTTTCATCATCGATTAAAAAAGCAGCACCATAAGGTCTACACTTACATATATCTTCATCACTCTGAAGGTGGAGGTATCGTCCTAATGGATACCACTAGATATGATGGTGAATGCCTGAGATTATTAGGGGATGTGAGCGCATATAAAAAATTGGATCATGATCCCACGGAAAGACTCCAATCTGAGGTAGTTGACCTGATGCGTAATGCGGTGGAACAAGAATGGATTCGTAAAGAGGAGCAAGCCTTCCTATGTAAAGACCATCCTAAAAAAGGGGCTTTTTACATCGTGCCCAAGGTGCACAAGAATCCACTTTACACACCAGGGCGGCCAATAGTTTCGGCCATCGACTCCTTATTAGAGCCACTATCTATCTATTCTGAATTTTTCTTGAAACCCTTTGTGATTAAAATACCAGCCTATATTAAGGACACTTCCAATATGATTAATATACTTAAACACATTGTGGTAGAAGATCAAGCCATCCTAGTCCCCTTATATACATCGATCCGCCAGAGGGAATGTTTAAACACACTTGTTTTAATACTAGATTTAAGAAATACACCACACAACCCCCCCCCCACGAGTTTCATCCAATAATGTGCCAGACTGGCCATGAGTGAGAATGTCTTCTCGTATAAAAAATAATTTTACAAGCAACTGAAAGGTGTGAGTATGGGGGCCACATTCGCTCCGGATGTGGCCAACCTGTACATGGGCAATTTTGAGGAGAAATTCATATCCGGCCTGGAAAATGAATTCAAGAAACAAGGATTGAGTGGCATTATGGTGGTCTGGAAATGATTTATTGACTATCTTTTCTTGGTGTGGAGAGGATCGGATGGGTCATTGAACACTTTTTTTGGCTGGATCAATACGTGTGATCCTAATATCAAATTCACCATCGAGAGAGACCAGCAGCAGGTACGTTTTCTAGACCTTGTGATTAAAAATAAGGATTTAAGACTAGAAACAACTTTGTTTCAGAAAAAGACTGATAACAGCCTCGTACATTTTTCAAGTTTTCACCCCAATGGCCTTAAATAAAATCTGCCATATGGGCAATTCCTGCGTAATCGTAGGAATTGCAGCCTCAGGACTGACTTTCAACATCACGCAGATACCCTTAAAGAAAGATTGAAGGATAGAGGCTATCCCAGGAAGTTAGTGAAACAGCAATGCAAAAGGGCAGCCAGTACACATCGCGAAATCTGCCTGACACCCAGGATCAGACCGGACAATGACAGGCTGGTATGTGTATCTACGTTTTCCCCAATCAGTAATCTGGTGAAAAAAAGCATCAATAAAAACTGGCACTTAGTCAAACAGACAGGATCCTTGGCTAAGAAACCTCTATTTGCCTTCAAGCAAAGTGCAAATCTAAGGCAAAAATGTGTCCTGGTCCACCCAAATAGTGAAATAAAAACAGCAGAAACAGTGAGAAACCAGTGGGGTTTGGAACCCATTGTAGGTCACTATAAATGTGGCAATGGTGTGGCATGCCAATTTACTGAAACAAGAAAAAGGTTTGATTGGGGTGAGAAAAAATGGAAAAGGATGGGACATGCAAATTGCTTGAATAAAAATGTGGTATACTTAATCATGTGTCCTTGCAACTTGATTTACGTAGGAAAAACAAGTCGTCAGATACCACAATGTATATCTGAGCATCGCTCATGTATACGGAACGTCGTCGCTGACAAACCTTTGGTGGAACATTTTCACTTAATAGGCCACTCTGATAGAGATATCAGGTGGTTTGTACTGCAGACATTTAAACATCCCACGAGAGGAGGTGACATGTCCACAATACTTCATCGGGCGGAACAAAGATGGATATATACCCTGGAATCAGTGAGACACGGGCTGAACATTTCTATCGAATGGAGTAAACTGATGCATATCTAAGACTTTGATTTTGTACCTCGCCCTGGGGGGTGGTCTTAGATCCATCTAGGGCAGGTCCGACCCCACTGACATAGACTTCAATATTCCTTTGCAAGTTTTGACATTGGAGGGTCCCTGGATGAGGTTGGGGTCCCATTGTCTACCCGGTCCTTAGCTTTATGACCCGTGAGTGAGTCCCACCCATAATCTCATGCGGATTATACAGGGCCTCCATGGTGTGCAGATGACTAGTGCGACCCATTATCTTGCAACAAATCGTTGTGTATGATCACATTATGTTGAATGACTTTTTATATGCACACAAGTTGAGGGGATAGTATTTTTGTGTCATTCCACCATCAAGTACTCTAGGTCACAAAGGATGCTAGGTACTGCAAATTTACAAGTCATTTGATACTCTCTGATTCATTCCTTGTTTTGAGTCCTTTTATAATCTCTATACGATTTAACTATCATTTATACTAGCTGAGAAATATTGCGGATGACTGAGGATGTAAGCAACTGCAATTATATTAGCCTCTGACATAAACTATATCCAGCCAATTTGGAGAGGAATTCGGCCACTCTGTAATTAGTCCTTTTTCTTTGTCCATGACAAGATGCAGACCTAGAGCATAAAACTGGCATTGTGTAGCACGCGCGCTTACCCACCGGCAGACTGCGCGTTTTGCTATGAAGAATCGAGGAGCAACGCTTGTGCTTCCCTCTGTAGACCGCACAGCACTGTAGCCTAAATAAAGAAGGTGAGTCAGCACTGCAATACACCGGGCCGTGAATGTGGCCGGCGGCTGCCATCCAGCACAGGTGTATTTCATAATAGATATATAAATGTTTCTCTAGTCTGAGAGAGATGGCTATTCTTACCGTGGCAGCACCACGAGTGTCACGCACATATTCATTAGTCTAGTCGCAAGCTCAGAATACTTTCCAGAGTTGTTTAAACGCGGTGCTGCAGATATGTAGGTCTCAAGTGGTTTTGATCCTAGGAGGTTGGGGGGGGGGGGGGGTTCCTCGCCTCATTATCCCTACTGGAGAATTATGTATTCTCCATACACAGAGTACCCGGGTTGCCGATCGCATCGGTCATTTGGTGGAGGGCTTATTAACATGCTGATGTTATGGGTGGGTCTGTATTTGATATGGCTCCCCTCTTTTTTCCAGCATAAGAAAAGAGGGGGTCAGCGTCAGAGCAGGTCCATTCCGTCCCTGCACTCCACCTGGACAGTGTGGTGAGTAAGCTTTAATACAGAGAGGCATGTGTTCTGTGACTGTCAAGCGAACCATGGATGTTGAGACTGATGGACTCCCCATTTATTTATTTATTTATCTCTTATTTATTTAGCAAGGGAGGCTACAGACGGGGAAGTACCCACCTGTAGGAACCATATCTACTTCAGAGTGATGAAGATATATATAAGTGTAGACCATATGGTGCTGCTTTTTTAATCAATGAAAGAAGGAGGGATAGTGTTACATCTCTCACCCCACTATTTCAGGTGCAGGCTAATGAGCCGCATGCCCTGAAGGATTGAATCCGATCATCAATACTACCCCTGACACGGTTTTCTGGTTAGAGGTGAGTAGTGATGGGTATCTTTAGTCAAGAAGAGATATACTCTAATTAATTGTGTCGAATTTGAATACTGAGGCTAGAGTCTCATAGGTGGTTGTATGTATTTACCTTTAGAACCGATCCACTGAAGACACCTTTTGTCCTGTTGTATGAGAAACCCTGAAGAGAGGTTCCCTGATCCTGAAGAAGGTCGAATGATTAAGAGGACCTAGGATGGTACATGATCGACCGAAACATATGTAGATCCCTGAGAGGGGAAGGAATATCCACTCTCTGAACATCCGATTATACATTGTGTTATAAGAAACAACAGTGATTTACTGAGGAGTGTTGTTTATGTTCAAGTGTGACAATAGAGGTCACACATTTGTTGTTTATGTTTTCATAAATAGAATATATTTGTGATTCTTTATGAATGGTTGTGTGAAAGAAGATACACTGATGTCCGTTATAAGATATGTTGTGGAAATATCTATTTTGATTTAAGTTTTGAAATAGGAGGTAATATAACATAAAACAAATATATTTTTCTATTTGATATGAAACAGTGTTGTAATTTCGTCTATATGTTGAAGTATTGCCTTTAGCCTCATATATCTAGGTCCAGTGTTTTACTTTACAATATATTTTACCTGGAGGACCTACTGTATTCACAGGTACCCTTATATTTACCCCCAAAATTACTTGAGACATACCAAAATGCATACGAGAGCACACAGCTGCCGACTAGTCTGTCAGAATCAATAATCATTCCGATCCTTAAACCAGGGAAATCACCCAGGAAGTGCACCTCCTACAGGCCGATCCCCCTCATCAACCAGGATGCAAAAATACTAACAGCATTCTTAGCCAAGCGCTTAAAACAAGTAGTACCCACGCTGATTCACCTGGACCAAACAGGCTATGTCCTGGGACGGAACACATAATGGAATCTCCGTATATTACACCACGTGATAGACGAGACAAATCAAAGACAAGATAAGAGCGCAACAGTGTCCCTGGACGCTGTCAAAGCCTTCGACTCTGTGCGCTGGGAGTGGCTGGTGAGTGTACTCGCTCACTTCGGTATTGGGGAAGGGTTCCGCCGATGGATTAGACTGTTATATAAAGAACCCAGAGCAAGGGTGAAAACAGGATGATTCATCTCCAAAAAGTGCAGGATATATAGGGGAACTAAGCAGGGATGTCCACTGTCACCAATGTTGTATATCCTGGCTCTAGAGCCACTTGCGGTCTTTCTAAGAGCAGAATATGGAGACACCGGGATAGACATAGATGGAGTGCTCCACCAAATCTCGTTATACCCGGATAACATGTTATTTGTAAAGAACCTGGCCATAAACCTATCCTGCCTCCTAGAGGCGATCAGGGCATACACCAGACTTTCGGGCATAGCAATTAACAGAGAGAAGTCCCTAGTCTTTCCCCTAGCAGGCCTAAAACGGGTCCCCCCGGATAGCCTACCGGATCTGGGTCTGACATTGGCACCACGCTCCTTCAAATACCTGGGTATAGATATACATCATGACACCGCTGACACCCATAAAACCAACACACTGGCTGCCCTAGAAAAAACAGGGAAGTCAATGGCCTTCTGGGGAACAATGGGATTGGTATCAGGCAGGTAGTTCTGGCAAGCTCGGTGGAGGCTTGGCAAGCCTGGCATAGGCACACAAAGAACCCATAACAAATCCCTCCTTTCATTCCTTCCTAGTGTTTGTAGTAACTTCCTGGTTACCACTTCCTGTTGCCAAACAGGAAGTGCATGATAATTCATGAGCTCTCTAGTGGTTGGGTGTGGCTGGCTATATAAGCCACACCCAAGGTTCTTCCAGTGCTTTGTGTTGCTTACTGTGAGCTGTATCAGCAACACCCTTGCCGTGCTCTGGATCATCCTGCTTCTGCTTACCTGCTCCGGATCATCCTGCTTCTGCTTACCTGCCCTGGATCATCCTGCTTCTGCTTACCTGCTCCGGATCATCCTGCTTCTGCTTACCCGCTCCGGATCATTCAGCTTCGGCTTACCTGGTTCTTACTCCACCCCGCAGCTATCTCCAGTCAAGAGGGGATTTCTACACCGGCACCTGTAAGAACAGAGAAGAACAGCGTTAAAACGCGCACATCAGTAACGCTGCGCAGACTCACCAAATCTTGCCGCGACGCTGGAATCCAGGTTAGTTGCACGAGCGCACAAACCCCGGTAAGAAAGAAGAGACATTATTCATTGTGCTCGCTCCAATAACGTGGACACTTATTTCACTGCGCTCTCTCTCTCTCTGCGCGGTCCATACTTACCAAAAGCCTCCGTGCACACTTACCTAACCACCAAGTCTCCAGTAGCACTGAACCCGGACTTGAGGCTCTAATACCACATAATTTCTCTTGCAAGGGAAAGGGAGAGACATTACCAGGCGCGCTCGAATTGAAGGCGCTGTGCAAACCTAGCAGCAGCTAGCTTCTACACGCAGCGTACTCACCCACAAAAATACCCGCAAATAAAGACAATACGGACAATTTTGGACACTCAACATTCTCCGCGCAACATTCACTTGTGGGAAGGACTTTCTAGCCAGTGAAGAAACTGGTGCCTTGAATGCTTGACCTCGCTGTGAAGGCATGAAACAGCGTTTGGCATCTGAACTCAGCCTACACACATTGGCACCAATCACATGAGTGAATCGCGCCCCTGCAAATGCAGGATGGAGTGGACACCCTACTAAAGATCAAGGTAAGCCCATGGGGGGACATCACAGCACAAAGTAAAGAGAAGGGAAGGGCCCAGGGGAATCGGGTGAATTCAGGTCTGAGTGTACACCTTGTATTTGACAGGTATTCCTCCGGGTGAAACAGGGGAAGTGAAGACTCGGGGTCAAGGGAGGCTCGTCCATCGCTACTGCTGAGACACAGGTGAGTGTGACAAACACTTCCATTGGGGATGATGGGAAGAGCAGCCCTCCTGAAAATGGTGGTACTGCCGCGCCTACTATATCACTTCACAAACATGCCATACAGCATTCCCAGGGCCTTTTTCATCAAACTAAACATGATAACACGTTCATTCTTAGGGGGGGCAGGAAGAAACAGGATCGCAATAAGGACCCTGCAGAAGGACTATGAAGAAGGAGGTGTAAGACTACCGGACTTCGAAAAGTACTATCTAGCAGGGCAGATGCAGTTTGCAGTCAAGTGGCTGGGGGAGGATGAAACAATAGATGCAATCATCTTTCAGCCAGCATTGAAGCAATATTATCTAAGAGAAATACCATGGCTCGACAGACCCCTGCTCAAGACCCTACCGAATATGCTCAACATCGCCGTAGGGCTATGGAATAGGGCATGGAAACTCCAAGTGACAAAAGATCCATGCTCGGCACAAATCCCCCTAGTGAGTCTTCTGGGAGGGGACACGAACACACTAGCAGCATTCCAAGTGCACTGGGAGGCCAAAGGTGTAGCACAAATTGGTGACCTGCGGAGAGAGGAAAGGTGGGCGGACTTCCAAGAAATGGTGGACGAACATGAAATACATGAGGGCCAATTCATCCTATACAATGGCATGATAAGAAACATTAAGAGAAGATGGCCAGAATGGACAGGCCAGGAGGAGGAGACAACATTAGATGCATGGTAACGACATAGCAGAGGGAACGCACACAACCTCCAGGCTATATGAACAATTATTAAGAGCAGACAACCCACAGGAGCAACACACGAGGAAGCGCTGGGAGGAGGAACTTTGGAGGCCCCTCAGCGACCAGGAATGGACCAGGGCACTAAGATACCCAAAAAAGTGTCTAAAAATGCAAGGTTCAGACAGGCACAGCTATATACAATGCATAGAGCATATCATACACCCAAGAGGATGACTAAGATGCAGCTGGGGAACCAGAATAGGTGCCCCCGCTGCTCAGCGGATGAAGCTGACATAGTACACACGTTTTGGACTTGCCCAGTGATACAGGACTTTTGGGATAAGATCAGAACCAAGATAGCACAAAGTGGACTCCAAATTCAGGCAAAGCACCCGGAGAAGTACTTACTGGACCTCTTTCCAAAAGGGAGCAAACAAGAGTCGTATTTAGCGAGAAGAATAGCAATGACATGGAAGTCAAGGGAGGGTCCGAACATAGAATCATGGTGGTCTGACCTTCAGAAGTGGACGCTGGCAGAGAATGCGGTGTGCATAAGAGCAGTGAAAAGAGGAGAAGGAGAAACAGCGCAAAAACTAACCGCCTGGAACTCCCTAATGCAGGATCTGTTTGGCTGCGGGCAGGAGGGAGACAGAGAAGACCCTACGAGAACAGAGGATCAATAAGCAAAGCAGGAAGGCCGTGTACAAAGCCCTGGGATAAGACAATACACACACTAGACTCTGTGACTGCCCCAACTAATGGGTTGGATTGAAATAAGGTCGCCGGAGACAGTTCCGGAACAGTAGAAGGACAAAACCCGTTCAAGGTGCCAATACGCCAGTTATGTTATGAGTGTTTGTATGTTTTTTGTTGTTGTAAAAAACAATAAATAAAAATAAAAAATAAAAAGTATAATTCATAATCTGGGAGTGCCAACCCCCCATCCTGTTGTCCTCTGCGCAGTGTCGCCAGAGCTACCATGTACCGTTTCCCACACCACAGCAGATCCGCTATCCTGCTGTCTAGCAGTTCAAATAAGGGAGATGTGGTATATTTGCGAAGAAATAAAGCAGCTTCGGAAGGATTAACATCTTGCAAAGTGTGATTCTACCTATCAGGGAGAGGAGGGTAGCCTCTTCCAAAATTGTAAACCATCTTCTATCCCGGTGAGCAGCCTCCTAATGTTGTATTGAAATGTGTCTGCCACCGAATGGTGGATCTGAATGCCTAAGTACCGAAATAAGTCGGTCTTCCATCTCAGTCCCACCTCAGGAAGGTCCCGCTTTACACTGTCTCTCAGCGAATCCAACAGTAACACCAGTGACTTATCCTCGCTCACCTGGAAGCCTACGAGTCTCTTCAAGTGATGCAACATTTCTAACACGTACGGGACATTCACCCCAGAGTTTTGTACATACCGCAGGACATCGTCCACGTAAAGAGATGGCTTGGCGCCGACCCTCCACCTCAATGCTCGATTTGTGAAATTCAGATCTAGAGATTCTTGCCATGGGCTCTAGTGCCAAAGCAAAAAGGACCGGGGATAGCGAACATAGGGTATATATGATGCCAGTCAGATTGCATAAGATAAATCGCGTGATGTCACATGAATGCTCACTATGTAACCGAGTCTGCTGATTTTGGGCACATGGTTTGGGAGTGCCCAGTAACCAGAAAATACTGGAAGTGGCTAATGGGCTGTCTAAATTCCTTATTGAACAGCACTTACGAATTTTCCCTAGCGATTGGTCAACTGGGGTTCATACCCGGAAACAAAATCCTTGAAGACACGGCATAGGAGGGCTTGGCTCTTGATGGTTTTGGCTAAACGCATGCTAGCAATGGCCTGGTAGAATGCATTGGTTCCAACCATTGGACAGTGGCTTCATGATGTACAGAGGTGGGGAATAGAGGAGATGGATTGTTTGCGGAGAAATAAATCTCCAAAAGAAGGGGGGGCAGAGATAGTTTGGGGTCAGCTGCTGAATGAACTGGCCTCCAGCCCAGATTTAAAAACACCCATGAGTTGGATGCGGGAAGGGGGAAGAAAACACCAACTGAAAAGTAGAAGACTAGGGGCTGGTACCAAGGTTGTCATGCTGGAAATATGTTAGTACCACGTGGGTCAAATCGATGGAATAACGAGGGAGGGTTCAAAGGCGGGTGAGGAGGAGATTGATTACAGGGATGCTGTATATGGATGTACTATTACACTGGAATTACATGATAGGGGAATGGCGATTCATTATAATGTTATTGGTGATGATGGTTGGCTGTGACATGTTTTTTTCCATGTTTCGTTTTCTATGTAAAACCGAATAAAGACAAGTTTATAAAAAAAGAAAAAAGAAAGAATAATGCCAATCTGTCTCTACTGCTAAGAGGGATCAAAAACTAAAGGTGTTGTCTGTCAAAATAGGAAAAAATAGTCCCAGTCCAAAATCTATCCAATATCTTGCCGTACCACTTTAATAAAACAGATAATTAGACCAGAACCACAGCCTCTGAATTCAGGCTTTATCCAGCCAATGTTGTTGGAATCACTGCCAGGGCAGTGCTCACAGTTCACCAAATCAATATTCTTGACCATTCACCAAAGAAAACTCCTGAAGTCTTTTTTTAGACTCCTCATAAAAAGTTTCTGTATAAACCAAATGTATCTTGTCCTTTAAGTGTATCTTGTCCTTTAAGGGAAGAGAGGATTCCCTTCCTCCTTGTCCGCCGAATTGGTCCTTTTCTTTCCTCCCCTATGTTGGAGTCCTGACCAGACTCATTGAACCCTCCAGGTTCTCTTCTCTTGATCAGTTGTACAAGGTTCCTTGTTTCCCCGGGGCTCTCCAGGCCCCTCTGGGTTTTAGGCTGTGTTAGTTTTTGTGGAGATATTGTTGTCCCCTGCCAATATATTCATAACTCTGGTTTCCCGGGCTCCTGTAACCCTCCTCATTAGGTTTCTTAGGTTTGCCTCCCTGGGCAACCCTGGTACCAACTTGGTTGTTGTTGGGGTTGCTCCAGCGGGATGGCGTTGCAGCATGGACATTGTTTGTTCCTCTCTCCGCTGTCTCCACTATTGAAGTGTTTGCTTCTCAGTTTCTGCCTGTCTTGGCAGCTTCATTGCGCCTGGTATTCTGAATGGAGGATTTGTTCCTCCACTCCGTTCTGGTCTTGGCATTTATTTCCGGGCCCCAGGCCTACCAGGGCTTCAACGGTGTTACACCACCAGCTGAGATGGTTCTTCTGTCCTTGTCTCCTTCACAGCAGCATCACCACGCTCAGTGTTTCTCTCAATCTGCTCTTCCATGCCAGCGATGGGTCCACAGTCCAGCATGGCTCTTCCCCCACCAGGACTTATGTCGTCAGAGGCTCGCCTCCGAGTACGATGACTCTCCCTCCATTCGAGCTCCTTCACCTCTTTATTCACAAGGCTTTCTTTTAAAGGGGCGTGTCATTGTCATTCACCAGCTGCTGAGTTAAAGGTGATTCCAGCATTACCTGGAGCCAAAGATATAGAAGCAATGGGATTATATTTTGAATGCCACACAGAGATGCCATCAGTCTTTTCAACTCCCATATATACTGACAGGGCGTTCCTTATAGGCATGCGATTCCTTGTCCCCTAGTGGAGAGTCACTCCAAGTGATGTCCCGCTTTCCCCAGACACCTGGGGGGCAAAGGGGGGTCTTGCTTTGCGGGCTCACCTCCCTAGCCTAAAAGGGGGGTGGGCTACCCCTGGTAAGAAGGGACAACTTTCTGAGATTCGTCACAGAAGCAAATGAATACTGTGGAAAACTAAAGATCATTATAAGAAGAATGTGGATATAAAAATGTATAGATCTAGGATACTTTGTTGTTTACAAGAGGTGGGTTAGTACAGAATCTCAGAAATAAAGCATTTGTTTGTCATTCCATTTGCATATGAGAAGGTTATTCACAAAATCAAGGGTTAGGTGCATTAAAGAGGACTCAAATTTGAAAGCACATACTACATTTTCATGTTTTCTTTTGAAAGCTTGCAAGAAGATTAGCTACTACTAATGCTAAATTTGCCTAAGGGAGCCATAAACTCAGATGATGAACCACAGTTTAAGATTTAGGAGAGTTTAGGCTGTCGGAAAGCGAGAAGGAAGCAACCATACTGTATAGATCGATGTACATTAATCTAACGAAAACCAAAATCTCGAACTACAAAATCACCAACACAATAGGTTTGCATTTAGTAATTTGAGATAGTTTTCTTTTTTTCTCCCCCGCAACATGTGTATACGGGGCAGTGCTTAATTTGTGGGGGCGGTTGCCAGTGCCCAACACTGGCACTCTTTTTTGGGCACCGGAACTCATGCGGAGCCATCTCATGTGCCATTGCTTTGTTTGTTCTTCCACTTCGCTTTGCTTTGATTATAAATCATGGGGCCTCATTACGAGTTTGGAGGAAGACATGGTGCTAATAGCCCCATGGCTGCCTCCAAACCGGACTCCATTACTGGGTTCCTGCAATGGGGACTTACCGGGTCATTCTGACATAGGAGGACCCGGTAATTCCTCCTTGCAGGAACCATTCCCCATTCCCATTTGAGCCCCCATAGGGCTCAATGGGAATGGGGAGGAAGGTAATAATGGGCACATTACAAGTGGCCCATTATTACCTCCCTCTTCCCCTCGCAGGACCCGGAAAAGATGTCTGGTTTTACCAGACGTCTGGTTTGGGTCCCGCAAAGGGAACCTCATAATCGGCGCTCACGGAATGAAGGGTGCTGGTCCCGTACCGGCACCCTTCATTCCGTGAGTGCCAGGGTCGGAATGAGGCCCATTGGGATTTGTCATTCTGATCTCGATCTCTCTCGTGCTTGCAGGTTGAAGGCCATGGCTGGCCGGGCCTGGGAGGGGCCAGCAATAGCAATGAACAACAAACTGTTACAAACAGCCAATGGAAACTACCATTCTGTTGTTACTATGCAGTATTTGATACATTCTGTATAGTAACACAGAATGTGCAGTTTTCATTGGCTGTTCATCTGAGCCAGTGAAATTACATGGTGACGTGTTGTTGTTGCCACAGGAGGCAGCGCCACCTTCATTTCACGAGTTACTGTGAAGTGAAGGTGTCGAGGCGTGGCGTCGTCGGTCCTGACTTGTGAGAGAGAGCCTGCCCTGCTGCACTGCGTGGTGCACCCTAGTTGCTTCCTGGGGCCCCCTCTGCCTGCTTTTTCATTTGTGCGGGTGCCATTTTGTGCACCCGGCCCCCCCGAGCCTGAGGCCCCGACAGGAGACCAAGTCCCAGCTGGCAAAGCAGGTAAGTCGCTTATTGCTGCGTGTGGTGCAGCCGGAGGCTGTCGCAGTCAAGTGATCAGGCAAGGAAGGCCCAGGTTGGGGCCCGGGCAGCGGCATGGTCCCTGGTGGTGTCCTGACTGCCCAGGAGTCAGGACCCCACCAGGGGCCCATCCGCGCCCAGGCTTCTGTCTGTGTGACCTGTGTGCAGTGTTCTGCTGAATGCAGTCAGTGCCAGGCCCAGGCCAATTTCTGTGACCAGGGGCTGCCGGCTGCCGCAGACTGAGTCGGATGATTCTGCCGCGGGTGGCCGGGCCCGTGGATTGTGCCCAAAAGTATGTTTTTTACTTTTTTCTTTGAAAACCTGACGTTCTGTGGGGCCGGTGGCCGGGGCCCCACCCCACAGAAGGTAGGTTTTAAAAGAAATAACTTATTTTGCGTGGCGGCTGTGGCCCATCACTTCGAAAATGATGGGCCCCATCCGCCCAAATATACGTTTTTTCTTTTAAAATCTTACCTTCCACAGGCCCGCTGCGCCGCACACCCATTTTTGTCATCATCAGGCTCAGCATGGCCGTGGTGGTGGTGGCCCCACGGAAGGTAGCCTAAGTGATTGAGGCAAGGCAGGACAAAGCCCAGGACCGGGCAGGGCACGGGCGGCAGCGTGGTCCCACTAGTCTCTGTCACAAAAAGAATGAATTGTCGTTTGCAACTTTGGCCACTTTTTTATTGGTGCCGAGCCCGACTCGAGACAATTGTATGCCCCAGTCCGACCCTGGATAGCATTCATCTAAGCAAAACATGAACTGTGAATTTTTGCCTGGGTGTTTCCGTTCTTCCTTTTAATGTTATCAGCCTCATTAGTTCACAAACGAGCTTCAGCGAGGGGACCCGGAACGGTGCACGTATTGGGCCAAAACCGAACTGGCTGCACTTGCGAGAAAAGCCAATGCAAAGACGAACTTCTGAAATCCCTTTTCAGGCTTAAAGATACACACATGGAAACTAGACGGGAATAAACATGGTGCACATGCCCACTAATCTGTCATCATAAATAAAAGCACTAGTTGAGTATTCGTGTATAATTCTCAACCGTCTTTTACGGTCATTTCTTTACATAATTCCAGCGCATGTTTTATATCCTGATGTGTGGTTTATACACCAGATGTGGCCCCTTAACCTGGGTACAATACGCTCCGAGTATGTGCTCCAAATGAGAGTACATGCAATCCTCAGATAGGAATCCTCAGATAGGGAAGTGGGCGTCTGTTACACCCCGCAGTTTAGTGAAGTATGTCAAGAACATGTCAGTGGGAAGGAGGTATCCGAATATGCATTCTCCTCTGGCTCCTGAATATTGGGTGATAAAACATATTTAGTTTTTTTAATATGTGTTAAGGTGGAAAGAGGCCCTAAAGCAGAAGTAGCACAGGCTGTTGATTTCACAACGTCTTGCAGAAATGACTTTTTCCAAGTTATACAACACCATGCTCATGCTTGAAGGAAGGGTGAAGGGGGATGCATTTATGAGATGCGATGACTGATAAGGGCTTGAGAGTAAATTGATCACACAAAACAACTGGATGAGGTGACTGAAGAACGGGCTGAGGGAGGGTGCTCTTCCTGGAGGTAACCGATTAACAGTACTTGGTTACTTTAACAGACTGTCAGATGGGGCAGAAGGGGTAGAGACAAATACAGTGCAACAGTGACTGAAACATAATGCTTTTTGTTGTGTATGGCTTGGCTTTTCAGAAGGAATGTTGTGATGTCATGTGGAGTGTTTATGCCCCAGTGATGGAATGCATGGGTGAATGTTCTAACCTGGTCAGTTGTTCAGCCAGAGGCCTGGGTGATGGGCTGCCAGTGTTTTATTGTCCTATATGTAACTTATTGATTGACTGCTTGTAATGATAATAATAAACCTAGCAAGTCAACCTAAGAAGGCTGGGAGTCACTTCACTACAATGGCGATGAGTTGGTCTTTTAAAAGTAGAATCTACTCGTGAACCAGATGTAAAGCTGTTGAGATGTTGCCCTGCTGCAGGGGGTGCATGGAGGAAGAAGAGGACAACACTGCCCCCAAATGAAGTAAGGCCCATCACCCAGGGTGGCAAGGTACTGCAGGGCTGAAAAAGGGAAGCCAACTCTTAAGTTGAAGAAAGGGGAGTTGTTTCCATCAGCAGGAGAGAGAGGCAGAGCTGGGTCCCATAAGCAGGAGAGGGAACAACGGATTGGTTATTAGCCGGATGATTATGATCCAGTGACATCTTTATGGAGTCATCTTCCCAGTCTTGGGGTGCCAATTAATGGAGATGCATAGCGCTTGGATGCTGGGCATGAATTGCATGGCAGGTGAAGCGAGTCATGTGCAGGAGAGAGGAGTCTGATGGTCTGGAGAATAACTGCTGTGGTTATGTGCACTAAACACTGCTGCTTCGGTTATGTGCACTGAAGTCTAACATCATAGCTGGGCTTATGTGCATGCCATTACTGCACTTACAACTACGGGAAACTGTCCCATCTGTGCATTGGAGAGTTCGAGCTGGGTCCCATAAGGGAAGACCGTGGTACATAGAAGGTCTGGTGATCAAAGGATTGGAGTGGTTGGACAAATCTGCAATGAGTACTAATGCAGGGGATCGGAATACATAATGGAGGTTGGTAAAAGCTACACAGTTTGGCAACATTGTGGACACATCTGCACGATGGAGGTGTTTGGACATGGTACGGCGTGGGACAGATCCATGGAGCCTGGATTTGGGTAAAACTATGTATGCTATAAGCTATGGCGCTATGGACTTGGGTAAAATGGTTGAAGTTGCTTGCTCTATGGATTGAAGGAAAATGTACTATGTGGAGCATCCTAGTGTGTATTTTGCTTATGTGCTTATCTGTGTTTCATTTACTTTGATGCACATAGATGGATTGCAGGCTGGTATCTGGTGTTTTGTTTTTAAGCATGGATGGGAATGGTTTGGATGTGACGAGTGTGTTTTAGATTTAACACTCTTGAGGATTTTCAGTTTAGGGTCGCAGCAAGCGACATGGACTTTTAGTATGGAGTAAAGTGTATGGTATGGTCCAAAACTAGTATGGAAGTTGGGGTTTTCCTGAATGTTTAGTTTTTGACTTCTTAGAGAATTTTCAGCATTTACGTTGTGCCATAACAACATGGACTTTTATTTGACAACATGGACTTTTAGGATTGGATTTGGGTCGGGTTCATGACATCTAATGTTTTAGAGACTAGATGTAACTTTTTGAGGATTTTCAGCATTTAGGTCGCTAAATAGCGACATGGACTTTTAGGGCTGGATTTGGTTTGGGCTTCATGACATGTATAGTGTCTTTTAAGAAATGCATCCAAACTAATGCTGAAAATATTGCAATGTGAATTACATATTGTGTAATATGTGATTGATGGAGTAGGATATTGAAGATCTGTATGGATCCGGGCAGTTTAGTCATTATGGGGGTAGCGCCTTCAAGTATCCCTTGTATGGGTGTTGATATGGTTGTCTGGTGATTGAGGCGGTAGCGCCTCCCATGTTTTTGGTTTTGGGTGAAGCTTATATGAAATATATAAGTATGGTTGCTGATGGTGTGAGTGCCAGGTTAGCACGTCTTACCTCTCAATGTGGTTGCTGGGGGTAGCGCCTTCAGCCTAACATTCAGTATGGATGTGGATGGGTGTGCCACAAGGGTATTTGAGAGGTAGTGCCACATGGTATGGTATCTGGGGGTAGCGCCTCCAGTTTGGTGTGGGCGTGATTGTGATGAGTCGCGCATGGTTAAACAGTGTATGTGTGTTTCTGGTGGTAGCGCCACCAGTTCCGTCCAGGCATGACTATAATAGGTTTTGCATGGTAATTCCACGTATGGCTGTGTGAGGTGGTAACACCACCAATTGTCGGGGTGTGACTGAAGTTAGTCATGCAAGGTGATTGGTTTGGTATCTGGGTGGTAGCGCCCCCAGTAGGTGTAGGGGTATGTGTGTATAGGTGGTAGCGCCCCCGACTTTCGTATGGGCATGTCTGTGGTATTAGGCATTGCATGGTCAAACACTACCCCAACTTTGTGGTTTATTTACCACAAATAATTAGATATATTTCTCCGTGCACATGCGGTGCGGTTGTGTTTAGCTGTACTGTGTGTGCTTCTATGACTCTTTCTAGCCTCATCAGGGTCCGAAGTGTAACAGTGATATTGGTTGTTGGTCCTGGTGTGCCTGGCCAGTGCATCGGGTATGAGGTGAGTGGTAGAGTGTCAGAGCACGTGTTGTGTGCTAGCCCTGATGATGCGAGTGGGTGTGAATGGCTTATGTTGGTGTGTGTGGAGATGTGTTGTGTAATTTCCTGCGCTGTTGTCGGAAGAGGGGAAAGGTTTGGTCTGGTTCTGGGCTGTGTGTGATGTGCAATGTAAAGGGAGGAGATGTGTTGTGTATGGCTTAGCTTTGCAGAAGGAATGTTGTGATGTCATGTGGAGTGTTTATGCCTGAGTGATGGAATGCATGGGTGAATGTACTAACCTGGTCAGTTGTTCAGCCAGAGGCCTGGGTGATGGGCTGCCAGTGTTGAATTGTCCTATATGTAACTTATTGATTGACTGCTTGTAATGATAGTAATAAACCTAGCAAGTCAACCTAAGAAGGCTGGGAGTCACTTCACTACACTTTTTTATTTATTGGCATTTTTAAAGCACTCACACAGCCGGGGGCATCGAGGCGCAGTTACAGGAGGAGCATGTCTTAGTTGCGTATTTACTACTAGCCTGTGCCAGCAGTTGCTGCAGCACCAAACATGTGACATGGAGCAGCAGCTTTGTGATGGGCTGGTGGTGGGCCGATCTAGGTAGGTCTAGCACTGAATTGGGGTGGCAGACGCGCCAGCGCTTAGGGCGGCGCTGCGCCCGCGCTGCGGACGGCGCCGTGCCCGACATTATGGGGCCAATATTTTTGGGCACTGGCACTTATTTTTTTACAAATTAAGCACTGGTCAGGAGGCACCCAAAGGTTTTGTTTACAGGTGGCGGTATACCCGTCTGGGCTGGGTGATTTATTGTGGGAGTGCACAGAGATAAACTTCTTTACCTCCTCCCCTGTTATCTCCTGCCTTAAGGCCTCCCTAACTTCAGCTCCTGTAGTATTGGGCAAAGGCTTCTTGGATCTCCTCCGTATGAGAGTGCCGGGAACCCTGTTTGTCTATTATTGATGGTATGGTGTTGCTAGCTGCCGCCCCCCTCAACAACGCACCAGTAGCCTATCTGCTTTATTGGCTTTGCCATAAAATCACTGACGGACAGATAATCGGGACCTCTCTGACTTTTTAGTGCGAAGGACATTGATTTGACCCACCGCCTGCAGATATTCCCTCATGGTCCGTCTAGTTGGTGCTCTCAACATGCGCTTCTTGATTGCATTTACCCCGGCTTCCGTATCTCTAGCTTCTGCAAGGGCCTGTCCCTCACTGCCTTAGCCGGATTGAGCTCCCGCCTGAGCGTAGAATTAAACACATCCCAGCTGGTGTTCTCCCCTGTGTCAGCTGCTGTGTTCAGCTCGAAATAGTCCCTTATCTTGTTTTCTAAGACTTCCCTTATAGTTGGGTCCCTCAGAAGTTCCATCGGCACCGTGCGCCCACTGAGGGTGATTCGACGAGCTTTATTCCCTGGAAAAGAAATTTTAACCCATAATGCTTAAATCTTAAACCCTAAATGTCAGTACTATCTATGTCCCTTCAGGGGTTTGTATTATTTTACATATACACTAGTGCACTATTGGATCGTAATGACTAGCAGCTGCTTGCCAACAAATGCCTGAAACTTCCTGTTTATTAAACTAGGTAATTGATTCCTTCTTTCGGCAAACTTTCTTAAGCAGACTTAAACACAAACCCCACAAGTCATTAACAGCAATCCAGCAAAGCATTACCAAAAGAGGAAAAGCGCACATCTTGCCGGCAGCAACAAACGCTAGATTACAAAATGAAAATGAAAGCATGTGTTTGTTATCATAACGTACTTCAGCAGAGATAATCCTTGTGCTACTGAACATTCATACAGTGCAGTGGCTCACTGAATGCACTTGCAGAATGCATGTTAATTGTCTCTATAGTCTCATTCTGCACAAAAACAATGCATGCCTTCCCTGACTTGGTGCTTTCTTAGACTGCACAGGGCTTTAGTGCAGAAAGTAATCCATGCCTCATTGTAGCCTGTCATGTGAGATTTCCCTCTCAAAAGAGCCTCTTTCCCCAAAATTGTCCCAAGCACATGAGAATTTCTAGAGTAAAAACACTTGAGACCAGCACCTAACCCTTCCGATCTATACGGTATTGAACGAAAATACTGTCTCTAAAATCCCACATCACCCAAAGTCACACATTTTGGGACTACAAAAATCGTGTATTCCAAAATACCGAATTAAGGGAGCAGGGGTGTTTCCCCCGCTCCCCCAATTCGGTATTTTGGTCTGCGGGGGGGGGGGGGGGGTGTACCCCGCATCAGTGCTTAATTTGTAAAAGAATAAGTGCCAGTGCCCAAAAATATTGGCCCCATAATGTCGGGCACAGCGCCGTCCGCAGCGCAGGCGCAGCGCCGCCCTAAGCGCGGGCGCGTCTGACACCCCAATTTAGTGCTAGACCTACCTAGATCGGCCCACCACCAGCCCATCACAAAGCTGCTGCTCCATGTCACATGATTGGTGCTGCAGCAATTGCCGGCACAGGCTAGTAGTAAATACGCAACTAAGACATGCTCCTCCTGTAACTGCGCCTCGATGCCCCCCGGCTGTGTGAGTGCTTTAAAAATGCAAATAAATAAAAAAGTGTAGTGAAGTGACTCCCAGCCTTCTTAGGTTGACTTGCTAGGTTTATTACTATCATTACAAGCAGTCAATCAATAAGTTACATATAGGACAATAAAACACTGGCAGCCCATCACCCAGGCCTCTGGCTGAACAACTGACCAGGTTAGTACATTCACCCATGCATTCCATCACTCAGGCATAAACACTCCACATGACATCACAACATTCCTTCTGCAAAGCTAAGCCATACACAACACATCTCCTCTCTTTACATTGCACATCACACACAGCCCAGAACCAGACCAAACCTTTCCCCTCTTCCGACAACAGCGCAAGAAATTACACAACACATCTCCACACACACCAACATAAGCCATTCACACCGACTCGCATCATCAGGGCTAGCACACAACACGTGCTCTGACACTCTACCACTCACCTCATACCCGATGCACTGGCCAGGCACACCAGGACCAACAACCAATATCACTGTCACACTTCGGACCCTGATGAGGGTAGAAAGAGTCATAGAAGCACACACAGTACAGCTAAACACAGCCGCACCGCATGTGCACAGAGAAAAAAATCTAATTATTTGTGGTAAATAAACCACAAAGTTGGGGTAGTGTTTGACCATGCAATGCCTAATACCACAGACATGCCCATACCAAAGTCGGGGGCGCTACCACCCATACACACATACCCCTACACCTACTGGGGGCGCTACCACCCAGATACCAAACCAATCACCTTGCATGACTAACTTCAGTCACACCCCGACAATTGGTGGTGTTACCACCTCACACAGCCATACGTGGAATTACCATGCAAAACCTATTATAGTCATGCCCCGATGGAACTGGTGGCGCTACCACCAGAAACACACGTACACTGTTTAACCATGCGCGACTCATCACAATCACGCCCACACCAAACTGGAGGCGCTACCCCCAGATACCATACCATGTGGCACTACCTCTCAAATACCCTTGTGGCATTCCCATCCACATCCATACTGAATGTTAGGCTGAAGGCGCTACCCCCAGCAACCACATTGAGAGGTAAGACGTGCTGACCTGACACTCACACCATCAGCAACCATACTTATAAATTTCATATAAGCTTCACCCAAAACCAAAAACATGGGAGGCGCTACCGCCTCAATCACCATACAACCATATCAACACCCATACAAGGGATACTTGAAGGCGCTACCCCCATAATGACTAAACTGCCCGGATCCATACAGATCTTCAATATCCTACTCCATCAATCACATATTACACAATATGTAATTCACATTGCAATATTTTCAGCATTGGTTTGGATGCATTTCTTAAAAGACACTATACATGTCATGAAGCCCAAACCAAATCCAGCCCTAAAAGTCCATGTCGCTATTTAGCGACCTAAATGCTGAAAATCCTCAAAAAGTTACATCTAGTCTCTAAAACATTAGATGTCATGAACCCAACCCAAATCCAATCCTAAAAGTCCATGTTGTCAAATAAAAGTCCATGTTGTTATGGCACAACGTAAATGCTGAAAATTCTCAAAGAAGTCAAAAACTAAACATTCAGGAAAACCCCAACTTCCATACTAGTTTTGGACCATACCATACACTTTACTCCATACTAAAAATCCATGTCGCTTGCTGCGACCCTAAACTGAAAATCCTCAAGAGTGTTAAATCTAAAACACACTCGTCACATCCAAACCATTCCCATCCAAGCTTAAAAACAAAACACCAGATACCAGCCTGCAATCCATCTATGTGCATCAAAGTAAATGAAACACAGATAAGCACATAAGCAAAATACACACTAGGATGCTCCACATAGTACATTTTCCTTCAATCCATAGAGCAAGCAACTTCAACCATTTTACCCAAGTCCATAGCTCCATAGCTTATAGCATACATAGTTTTACCCAAATCCAGGCTCCATGGATCTGTCCCACGCCGTACCATGTCCAAACACCTCCATCGTGCAGATGTGTCCACAATGTTGCCAAACTGTGTAGCTTTTACCAACCTCCATTATGTATTCCGATCCCCTGCATTAGTACTCATTGCAGGTTTGTCCAACCACTCCAATCCTTTGATCACCAGACCTTCTATGTACCACGGTCTTCCCTTATGGGACCCAGCTCGAACTCTCCAATGCACAGATGGGACAGTTTCCTGTAGTTGTAAGTGCAGTAATGGCATGCACATAAACCCAGCTATGATGTTAGACTTCAGTGCACATAACCGAAGCAGCAGTGTTTAGTGCACATAACCACAGCAGTTATTCTCCAGACCATCAGACGCCTCTCTCCTGCACATGAGACTCGCTTCACCTGCCATGCAATTCATGCCCAGCATCCAAGCGCTATACATCTCCATTAATTGGCACCCCAAGACTGGGAAGATGACTCCCATAAAGATGTCACTGGATCATAATAATCCGGCTAATAACCAATCCGTTGTTCCCTCTCCTGCTTATGGGACCCAGCTCTGCCTCTCTCACCTGCTGATGGAAACAACTCCCCTTTCTTCAACTTAAGAGTTGGCTTCCCTTTTTCAGCCCTGCAGTACCTTGCCACCCTGGGTGATGGGCCTTACTTCATTTGGGGGCAGTGTTGTCCTCTTCTTCCTCCCTGCACCCCCTGCAGCAGGGCAACATCTCAACAGCTTTACATCTGGTTCACGCGTAGATTCTACTTTTAAAAGACCAACTCATCGCCATTGTAGTGAAGTGACTCCCAGCCTTCTTAGGTTGACTTGCTAGGTTTATTATTATCATTACAAGCAGTCAATCAATAAGTTACATATAGGACAATAAAACACTGGCAGCCCATCACCCAGGCCTCTGGCTGAACAACTGACCAGGTTAGAACATTCACCCATGCATTCCATCACTCAGGCATAAACACTCCACATGACATCACAACATTCCTTCTGCAAAGCCAAGCCATAGACAACAAACAGCATTCTGTTTCAGTCACTGTTGCACTGTATTTGTCTCTACCCCTTCTGCCCCATATGACAGTCTGTTAAAGTAACCAAGTACTGTTAATCGGTTACCTCCAGGAAGAGCACCCTCCCTCAGCCCGTTCTTCAGTCACCTCATCCAGGTGTTTTGTGTGATCAATTTACTCTCAAGCCCTTATCAGTCATCGCATCTTATAAATGCATCCCCCTTCACCCTTCCTTCAAGTATGAGCATGATGTTGTATAACTTGGAAAAAGTCATTTCTGCAAGACGTTGTGAAATCAACAGCCTGTGCTACTTCTGCTTTAGTGCCTCTTTCCACCTTAACACATATTAAAAAACTAAATATGTTTTATCACCCAATATTCAGGAGCCAGAGGAGAATGCATATTCGGATACCTCCTTCCCACTGACATGTTCTTGACATACTTCACTAAACTGCAGGGTGTAACAGACGCCCACTTCCCTATCTGAGGATTCCTATCTGAGGATTGCATGTACTCTCATTTGGAGCACATGCTCGGAGCGTATTGTACCCAGGTTAAGGGGCCACATCTGGTGTATAAACCACACATCAGGATATAAAACATGCGCTGGAATTATGTAAAGAAATGACCGCAAAAGACGGTTGAGAATTATACACGAATACTCAACTAGTGCTTTTATTTATGACGACAGATTAGTGGGCATGTGCACCATGTTTATTCCCGTCTAGTTTCCATGTGTGTATCTTTAAGCCTGAAAAGGGATTTCAGAAGTTCGTCTTTCCATTGGCTTTTCTCGCAAGTGCAGCCAGTTCGGTTTCGGCCCAATAAGTGCACCGTTCCGGGTCCCCTCGCTGAAGCTCGTTTGTGAACTAATGAGGCTGATAACATTAAAAGGAAGAATGGGAACACCCAGGCAAAAATTCACAGTTCATGTTTTGCTTAGATGAATGCTATCCAGGGTCGGACTGGGGCATACAATTGTCTCGAGTCGGGCTCGGCACCAATAAAAAAGTGGCCAAAGTTGCAAACGACAATCCATTCTTTTTGTGACAGAGACTAGTGGGACCACGCTGCCGCCCGTGCCCTGCCCGGTCCTGGGCTTTGTCCTGCCTTGCCTCAATCACTTAGGCTACCTTCCGTGGGGCCACCACCACCACAGCAATGCTGAGCCTGATGATGACAAAAATGGGTGTGCGGCGCAGCGGGCCTGTGGAAGGTAAGATTTTAAAAGAAAAAACGTATATTTGGGCGGATGGGGCCCATCATTTTCGAAGTGATGGGCCACAGCCGCCACTCAAAATAAGTTATTTCTTTTAAATCCTACCTTCTGCCCCACAGAAGGTCAGGTTTTCAAAGAAAAAGGTAAAAAACATACTTTTGGGCACAATCCACGGGCCCGGCCACCCGCGGCAGAATCATCCGACTCAGTCTGCGGCAGCCGGCAGTCCTTGGTCACAGAAATTGGCCTGGGCCTGGCACTGACTGCATTCAGCAGCACACTGCACACAGGTCACACAGACAGAAGCCCAGGCGCGGATGGGCCCCTGGTGGGGTCCTGACTCCTGGGCAGTCAGGACACCACCAGGGACCATGCCGCTGCCCGGGCCCCAACCTGGGCCTTCCTTGCCTGATCACTTGACTGCGACAGCCTCCGGCTGCACCGCACGCAGCAATAAGTGACTTACCTGCTTTGCCAGCTGGGACTTGGTCTCCTGTCGGGGCCTCAGGCTGGGGGGGGCCGGGTGCACACAATGGCACCCGCACAAATGAAAAAGCAGGCAGAGGGGGCCCCAGGAAGCAACTAGGGTGCACCACGCAGTGCAGCAGGGCAGGCTCTCTCTCACAAGTCAGGACCGACGACGCCACGCCTCGACACCTTCACTTCACAGTAACTCGTAAAATGAAGGTGGCGCTGCGCTGCCTCCTGTGGCAACAACAACACGTCACCATGTAATTTCACTGGCTCAGATGAACAGCCAATGAAACCTGCACATTCTGTGTTACTATACAGAATGTATCAAATACTGCATAGTAACAACAGAATGGTAGTTTTCATTGGCTGTTTGTAACAGTTTGTTGTTCATTGCTATTGCTGGCCCTTCCCAGGCCCGGCCAGCCATGGCCTTCAACCTGCAAGCACGAGAGAGATCGAGATCAGAATGACAAATCCCAATGGGCCTCATTCCGACCCTGGCGCTCACGGAATGAAGGGTGCCGGTACGGGACCGGCACCCTTCATTCCGTGAGCGCCGATTACGAGGTTCCCTTTGCGGGACCCAAACCAGACGTCTGGTAAAACCAGACATCTTTTCCGGGTCCTGCGAGGGGAAGAGGGAGGTAATAATGGGCCACTTGTAATGTGCCCATTATTACCTCCCTCCCCATTCCCATTGAGCCCTATGGGGGCTCAAATTGGAATGGGGAATGGTTCCTGCAAGGAGGAATTACCGGGACCTCCTATGTCACAATGACCCGGTAAGTCCCCATTGCAGGAACCCAGTAATGGAGTCCGGTTTGGAGGCAGCCATGGGGCTATTAGCACCATGTCTTCCTCCAAACTCGTAATGAGGCCCCATGATTTATAATCGAAGCAAAGCGAAGTAGAAGAACAAACAAAGCAATGGCACATGCGCTGGCTCCGCATGAGTTCCGGTGCCCAAAAAAGAATGCCAGTGTTGGGCACTGGCAACCACCCCCACAAATTATGCACTGCTCCTGACCCCCCACTTAGCAAGACTATACAATCACTTCCGGGAGTCAGGTCATACCTTGGTGTCGATGGAGGAGACGAAAATTATTCTCATCTCTAAACCCAATAGATACCCCAACCAGGTGTAGCTCCTATAGACCGATAGAATTAATATTGATGCCAAAATGTATACTAAAATCCTAGCCAACAGACTGGAGGGACACCTCCCATACACGATTCACCCAGATCAGTCTGGGTTTGTGGTGGGAAGGCAAACATTTGACAATATTAGACGCATGGCACACCTGGTGGAGAAGGCCCATAAATTAGCGCTTCGGTCGGTCCACCTTTCCTTGGACGCTTAGGCGTCCTTCAATCACGTGGAGTAGGCTTTTATGACCAGGGTGATGGAGGATTGGCCTGGGTGCCTATTCATCCGTATGGTTCGGGCAAATTACGGTTCCCTGTCGGCGCGCATCTCCATTAATGTGCCCCTATCTAGGCGCTTCAATCTCAACAGCGGGACTAAACAAGGATGCCCACTTGCCCTCTGCTCTATGCCATATACTTGGAGCCTCTTCTACAGTTTCTGTGGGAATCTAACAAGGTGCATGGGAATACCCTCTTGGTTTCGGGGGGGGGGCGATGGGGAGGGGAGGGTTCCAACACAAAGTCACGGCCTTTGCCGACAAAATGTTGCTCACACTCACAAAGCCTGAGGAGTCGGTGGAGGCATGTAGGAAGGCACTAGAGGAGTTCGGGGGGGTTTCAAGTCTGAGGATCAATGTAGCCAAGTCAGAACTGCTCAACCTCACAGTGAGGTGGCGGGTGGTCGGAGGTCAAGGAGCTGAAGGCAGCCTTGCCATTTATCTGGAGCCCAGCAGGGATCCGTTACCTAGGAATTAACATAACATCCCAGCTCCCCGGGTGGTATCAGGCCACCTATCCATCAATTCTGGCCTCCATAAAGGTGGATCTTACTAAATGGAAGAACTTGAGAATTTCTTGGTTGGGCAGTATAGCCGCAATCAAGATGGTTATGCTTCCCCGACTGCTTTGCCTTTTTCAGGCCTTGCCAGTGGCAGTACTCAATAGCTTTTTTTAGAACCTGGGGAAAATCACCGGCCAGTTTATCTGGGAAGATGAACGCCCATGACTTGGCCGCAGGCTTTTGATGTCCCCCTACGAGGGAAGGAGAATTGGCGCTCCCCAACTTTTGGCAATACTGCGAGGCATCCCAGATATGCATCATAAAGAAATGGCTGTCGTGAAGTGGGGGAAAAATTCTCGGTAGCTATGGATCGAGTTGTGGCGAGAAAGGTCCAACGGTAAGTTCTGTGGCTCTTGCACCACATAGGCCCCAGCATCTGTATTTAAGCACCATAACAAAACTGGTAGCTGACACGTGGGACAACTTAGCCAAGAAGTATGGGATTACAACGTTTCCGTCTCCATTTACTACGCTATACAATAACCCTGACTTCTCTCTGGTGTTGGAGCCGGGGGCTTTCGCACACTGGCAAAAAGGGGGCTGCCATGTAACCAGGGATATGTTTCAGGGCCTCTCCATCCGATCCTTTCCTAAGTGTAAACAATGCTTTGGGGTGGGGGAAAACGAAAGGCTGCAATATTTCCAGCTGAGGCAATAGCTGCTAGACCTCTGCATCAAGGAGGCAGCAATGCACCCACTTGCATACACATTTAAAAAAAATCTGACACATGATTGTGAAAGGGGGCTGATATCAGGACTATACAAAGTGTTGGTGGTGGCCACCCGATGAGCAGCATGGCCATATATGAGGCATTGGGAGAGGACGATCAGGATGGAGCTGGAGAGGAGCGACTGGGAAAGTATGTGGTCACTGGTGCCCAAGGTGGTCAGGTCCTCTCAGCTACCAGAGTGCTGGTACAAACTGATCTTCAGGTGGCACTACACATAGGTCCGTCTCCACAGTATATATCCTGGGTCTTCGGGATGGGTCCTGGTTCCACATATGGTGGATGCCCCAAAATTGAATCATTCTGGACGGAGGTATGGTAGGCTCAGGAGGGATTATTTGGTGAGGCTGCGACGGCGCCCGCCGAGGAAGGTATTCTGGGGATGGACGGTGAGGGGGCTGGGAATGAACCCAGGGGCCAGAGGAAGGCTAGAACAGTGCTTATTTAGGCAGTGTTAGGCATAATTATATGTAGTACCCTTTGGGAACACCACACACAATTAAGACTACAAGTGACAGTACAATAGCCTGTACCACACAGTTAAAGTGGTAGCGGTAGCAGAGCAGCCAGACTTATCTCAAGAGTAAGTGAGCAGTATCAAATAGTTACAACAAAGGGCAGCAATTACTATGATTCAGGTAAACAGTGACTCAAGGTTTTCAAGTAAAAGAATATACATTTATTTCACTCTTCAGTTGTATAACATTACACTATTATAAGCAGTCGAAAAATCACTCTTAATACACCACACAACTTCCCTTAAATTCCAGACAGGTTAAGCTCACAAAATGAAGTGGGAGCAAAATGGCATTCCAGCAATTTAAAAGGGAGGGAAAGACAAAAGTTAACATAAATGAATCCACACCAACAGGTAAGTACTCGGGGCAAGCGAACAAGAGAGACTACAATGATAAAATCAGATAGAAAAGGCTTATGGCCAAAGTCAATGGTTCAAAAGTCTTTTGCTCAAGATAATACAGTTCAGGGTAGTTTGCGGTAAAGTTCGTGGCACGGTTTCTGGAAGTGGTTGGTTGGTAGAAAAGTTAGTTCAAAGAGAAGAGAAGGACAAGCCTTCGGATTGGAGAAAGATTTCAAACACTTTCACTACGGCTGAACAAAACGAACAACTGGATTTGCACAGTACTTTAAAACGGAGAGGGAGCTGTAGCTGAGGCAGACATTCCTGGTTGTTCCTGCAGGCTCACGGTTCCTGAAGAGACTGTCGGACTGATCAGAGTAGGAAGACTGGAGGGTCCTGCACTACCCAGGGCTTCACCGGGCAGTTCAGTAGTTGTAGGGGTCCTCTTCTTCCAGTTCCTCGTTGGTTCTTTCGTTCCAGTGGCGACTCTGCTCTTCCAGTTCGAGACCTGCTTTTTATGCAGTTTTCCCCCATTCATACAGTATGGCTGTCAATCACACAGCAGGGTGGCTGGCCTGGCAAGGCCAGTCGCCTTAGCCAATCAGACAGGTGTGTGATTGGGTTACCAAGGGAACCCATGGCAGGGGTTCTAAAACCCCTCCCTCACATCCTGCCTACCCAGACTCTGAGGCGCCTAAAGGAGGGCTTCTGTGTAGAAGCCCGCGAAAAGGCGATGAACAAAAGGGACCAAACCTGGTTTGGCGCACAGAGTAAAACACGAGAAAGACTTTAACAAAAAGAAATAGCGAATAAATCCGGTCGGAGCCAAAATAAAATGTATTTGGTCAAGCGGGTTTAAATAGCCTAAAACATTACCAAGTTTGTATAAGATAATCGCGGTAAAACATTTAGGGTAGATACCACTGCCACCAGCCAAGTCTTAATGTAAAGGGAGCGAAACAATGCCCCAAGAGGCACAGACAAAATGGGATAAGAAACAACCCTTTCAAATACTCCATGGAAGATGGGGTGTACTGGGTCTGTGGTATAAGTGACTAAATAAAGTTAATGGCAACTTTATCTTTTCTGGGGCACTGTAGTCAGCCCCAGAAAAATGGAGTTGGTGGGAAGTCTAAAAGACAACCCTGTGTCACTGCACTGAAGGTGCTGTGTAACACACATGAAAAATATGGTGCTATGGAGTAGGTGAAGCTCCAGTGCCCAAGATCACACAAAAAGTAGAAACACACATAGCAAAACACATGTAAGAGTGGTAACAAAAGGCTCACACTTTTACCAGGCGAAGAAAATTAATCCTAGAAATCCAACAAAGCTGCTGAGGGACTCAGTAGGTAAGGGAAATCAACCATTTATGAGAATTCTCCCTAATAGGCAGCAATGCTCCTGATAGCGCAGGAGTGCAAGGCTGGCTAAGGAAAATCTGGGAGTTTGTGGAACTCGAGTGGGCAACGTATGCAATGAACAATAACCAAGCGTGATTCGCCACAAGCTGGGGGTAAATGATTGCCTTCCTCAAGGAGGACTTTAGAGCTCATATGTGCCCCAAGAGCTTAAAATTACTAGACCAATCTTAGGGTCCCTGGAGGGATTTTCATACTGCTTGCTATTCATGGTTGTAAGTAAGCATCTGCCTGTAGGTGGAGGGAGGGGGGGGAGGGAGTTGGTAAAGTTGTATAACAGTGCAGAGGGGATTTTTCAGAAGACGTCTTTACTGTTGAAAATTAATAAACAGTTTAAAAAATATATAATCAAAAAAAGGGAGTTGAATCCACGCATAATGTGCTTTCAGCTAGTACCCTTAATCTTTCGGCAAGGAATGTTGAGATAACAATTGCCTTCTATACACTTTTGCCTGCATAGTTGCTGAGGGTAAGATGCACTGGATGTCAGTACATGCCCTCATTTGATACAACCTTTAACATTGCAATGATACAGAGGAAGTGAATGAATTGTGTATGGTCACCTACTACGCAGCGCCCTTATGCCTCAGACAATAAATCTGGCTTTAATTCAGAATATTTCTGCTAGACAAGAGCGAGGACCTAGCCAATTTGGTTTAGCTACCACCTTCTCGGATAGGAAGTACCTAGATAAAGGTGCAGTTTGCGGTGTGGCGCTGTAAAGGAAATGTCAGACTTTTATTCAGTGTTAACAGTTTCTAAGGTTCCCACAGAAGTCATCAGTGAGGAACAAGATGTTCGTCTTTCAAAATTATTGGGGGAATCCTTCAATTTCTTTGCAGGTGAGGTTCAAGAAGTGATTTTACTGTTTCTGGTGTACTTGGTTTATGTGAACATGATTTCCCGCTATATTTAATTCATCAGCTGCAAAGGCTTCAGAATGCTGCAGCAAGAACGATTCTCCTATTGGGCACGTCTCCCAGGGTCTGTGCATACTTCAACTACCACCAGCAAAGGCCAGAATAGACTGTAGAGGTCACGCATCAGGCCTTAAAGCACTCCGCGATTAGGGGCCCCTCATTCCAGGCATATAAAATGATCGTCTACAAACAAGAACATGTTCTACACTCCACCTCAGCTGAGCTAGCCAGTTGCTAAATTTAAAAAAGAGCAGGCAAAGGCAGATGTGCAAAATCACAGACTAAAAGTATGGAACACTGTACTATTCACAATAAAATGCCACACAGTCCACAAAATCTTATGAAACTAAGTACCTTCCCTATTTGCTTAATTGACCAGTCACCACCATGAGGCCACCCTGGTGGGACAGTTGTGTGCAAGAAATATAATAACACAACTTACACATCTCCTGTTTCACTTGCACATAGAATGACCCATTTATTAAGCAGCATAGCAATCCTTCCTTTCTACCGAGTCTCTATGGACTAGATAGTAATACAACAAACATATTGTGCTGCTTAACACGTAAACTGGTCTAGACTTTACATTGTATGATATGTCGAATATGGTTCTATGTCGTTTTATCGACAACAGGTTTTTCAATGAAATTACTTTGAAAAAACTCAATCAAAAATCTCATTTTTTTTTCTTTATGGGGGGGTCCTCTCCCAACACCCCATTCCCTATATTAACCGTACCCCAACCCACCCCTTTTAACCCCTTAAAGTCCACCTATATATTTCTAGGAGTTTTTTCGAAGTAATTTGTTTGTAAAAACACCTTCGATGAAAGGATGCAATACCTGAAATATTATGCCAAGGCTATGTTGCATACGGTCATACAGATAAATTAAGCCTTGAAAGTAGTATACAACCAAAGCAGCACATCAGGTGATGGCCTCACACTATGCCACTAGCAAATTTACTTTTGGATGACTATGTCAGCAGTAGTTTCACACCATTAGTTTCCCCATTGGAATACATGTTTACCTCCTCCTTTATCTCCAGTTGCCAATAGAAGTGGTGGCAGGCCAGCCTCATCTTCGGGAAGAAGGCTCATGTCCTTGCCTACACATTTCTCGACGCCACAGAGCATTCTGTAATCAGAAAGTCCAGCAACTGTAAATGCCCCAGCTGCAGCAGGACTGTGCAATTTCTCGGTTTCGGAAGTCAGACTGCTGGTCTCCTCATTGGCAGGTTCATCAGATGCAACACATGTACCAATCGCAGGACTGGTAACCTTCAAGGGGTATAAAACAGGCAGCAATCAGACTAGCCACTTGGTTACATTCTATCAGACAATGAAAACTGAGAACTGACACTTGAAAGACACAACCAATTAAAAGATTGCAAAACAGAGCCGCCAAATAAGTCAAACTGATTACAATTTATTGGCAGGGACATCCAGTCATGGCCTATCAGGATATTTTGGGGAACCTCCTCCTTAGACGCCACCACATACAAGGTTACAAATCTTTTCAATCAAACCAAAAAACAATTATATTGTTCCAGGAGACTTCAAGTGTTGCCCCAAAACCATTTCCAATATTTCATGTGCTTGGAAAGGAACACAAATTCAAAATCGCCTTTAAATACATCAATATTCTTACTTTCAACGGGATATGGAGTTTCAGCGCTGGAAACGAATTGCAGCATATTTCAAGTAATGTATGCCGAGAACAGTCCTAAATGCCTGGCTTCTTACTCACAACTGGAGCACTCCTGAACCCATGTGTTCCATTAAACTTACTATGCTAGTTTCCACTGAAACAAAAAACATACAATGGAAGGCTTACAGTCATTTTGGAGCCTGTTGGCTGTCCAGATATATGATCCCCCTTCTCACAGTTAAATGATTTTCACACATATAAAAGTGCTTCTATTCACCCTCATCACTTACAGAATGCACAAAAACACAATCACGAAGACTTGACTGTCAAATATCCCTCCTAAGTGTGCAATGTGGCATCCCCATGTCCATTTCAATCTGAAAAAGGAGTGTGGGAGCCCCTCTACTGAGAACAAACATTTTATTTTATCTATTGAACATTTGTATGACACCACTGCTCCAGATAAGATTTGGAAGTGTGAGTATTTTACGCTCTATTTTTTAAAGTTGGGAGTAAAATTATTTTTTAGGGAGTACCAATGTAAGTCAAATTCCCAATGAGAGTAATTTATAAGCCAGTAAAAATATGTTTTAACTGAAAAACGGAAATGTTTTTGTAAAATGTATTTCTTTGCAGCCAGTTATTTATGCACATTAGAAGATCCACGTTTACTTCTTCCATCAGGCAGTTAAAATAGTAGTTTCTTCATAAGGTACTACGTGCACTACTGGTCCAGACATATCCATGGTGCTGTGAGGGTGAAAGCACAGGTGCAAGACCCTTTTACTCACAAAATTTTCCCTTTTAGGAGCATTTGCCAATTTTTAGGGAGTAAAAAAGGCCAATACACCCCTTATCTGTATGGCTGAATGGCGCCTATACAGCAAAAAGTGTTTCCAGGCGCCGCAAGACAAAAAAAAGAGGCGGGGGAAAAAAAGGAGAAAATAACAATAACGGTCCTACTAGGCCTTGTGACATTCAGATCGTGCAAGTGTAGTATCAAGCAGTGCCGAGGAAGGGTGAAGATCAGGGTGCAGGGCTAGGATAGGGAGAGGAGGAAGAAGGGGAGGAGAGTGAAGTGCAGAAGGGACCTGGCCCCAGGGGCTGGGAAAGTGCCATGGGGAGCACAGGAGGGCAAACATGGGTCAAATACCCTGTTCTTTGGAATTTCGTCCACACAGGAGGGTCTACAACCACAGTTTAGCTCACTGCACCCTTCACAGAGGAGAAATATCCATATCCGTCTTTATCCCACCCACAAGGGCAGCGCAGCACCGAAATGCTAGGCAATTCTCTGAACAGGAGTACAACCAGCAACCCCAGATACGTTTCAGCCTTGCTGGGCCTCCTCAGTGAGGTGAAGCTGAGCCTCTCTAAGACACAGTGAGCAAGGGGTCCATGTCTGGATTACCCTTGATTACTTACGGTGAATCCTCAAGTTTTAAAAAATTAAAAAGGAGCTAGAACGATCATGGGTCAAATACCCTGTTCTATGAAATTTCTTCCACGCAGGAGGGTCTACACAACCACGATTTAACTTGTTCAGAGGAAAGTTGCCTAGCATTTCAGTCCTGGACTACCTAAGTGGGTGGGTCCAATCTGATATGCAAATGGATATTTCTCCTCTGTGAAAGGTACAGCAAATTAAAACTGGATTGTAGACTCTCCCGAGTGGGCATCTCCCCAGAGAATATGTTATTTGGCCGTGTTTGTTCTTGGCAGAGGGGCTTCCAGACCTTTTTGTACATTATTTAGGTTCACTTTAGAGACGTATCCTTTTATGCCTTTATTTATTGTGGATTCTCTACTGCGGTCAATAACAAATGTTAATTTGAAGTACGTTCACTGAAATTTCAGTACCGTTCTCAGGCATGCATGTGAGGTTGCAGTGTTAAATACACACAATTGGTGAACCTTTACAATTATGGAATAATATGAAGTGGAACAGAGATGGCACAAAAAACATGAAAGGCGCTGTGGTATTACCTAATAAATAACAATTCTGAAAGTGAATGTCAGATAATGCTCCAAGCATTATTAGAGAATTGCAACATGATTATGCAAAATGATAATCAGTGTGATAAAGTATAATCTAAGTTAACAACTATATTTCCAAACATTTGAACTGCTACGGTATTCCACAGAGCCATCTATTTCACAAAAATCATGTTACACAAAATATAAAATCACATTCATGGAGCCACAGCATGGAGAGAAGGTACACAAACCAAGAAATATCAACTCTCATGGAAGCGTATTTTGAATGCATCGTTGAGCTTTTATTACCATTAGCGATTCCGGCAGTATGGGGCTCACTGGACTGTGATCTTGAGAGGATCTTTTACCCCCAGCTGACAATTTTGTGGTATCTGCAAGTTCTCCATTCGGTAAAACACCATCAGCAAACCATACTCTCTTTTGTTCTTTAGTACCTACTTCAAATACAAAACAATATTTAATGAAAGAAATCAAGTTATTCAGCAAAATATGTTAATGTACGCAAAATAATACAAAACAAGAACCTATACGTTTAGTAAACAAAGGACTTAAAATAAGATATGGAGACATTAAAAAGTGACTGGGTATTGGATGGGGTTGGAAAGATGAACAAGGGCTGTTAGGGAGAATTCTCTTATAAGGCTAATTTCCCAAACCTAGTGAGTCCCCCAGCAGCTTTGCTGGATTTTTGGGGTTTGTTTTTTTCTCCTGCTAAGAGTGAGACTCTTTCTCCCACTCTTAGGCATGATTTGAGGTATGTCTTTGACTTGTGTGCTTATGGGCTATGGGGTCTTTTGATCCATAGGGTATCATCTGTTTTTTGTATATGTGTTACACAGCACCCTCAGTGCAGTAACACAGGGGTGTCATAGTGACCCCCAAACATAGACTCCATACCCTGGGACTGACTACTAAAGTCACCATTGACTTTTCTAGTCCTAAATTGTGAACAGAACCACAACCATCATTTTGTGGAAGTACTGGAAGGGGTTAATTATATTGCCCCTGGGTCTGTTTTCAAGGGGGCACTGTCCAGTCCCCCTTTGTCGAGTTTCTGGCTGGTGGCAGTGGTTACCATGCAAAATATTCCACCAGAATATTTCCTATGGGATTTTCCCATTGTTTTTAAAACGCACCACTTTTTGGTGCAATGTTAAAGATACTGCTGGTTTATTTGTTAAATATTAAATCACCGGTTGGGTCTTTTTACCAGAACTCTTTTCTAGGGGCGTGGCTTGAGCAGCCATGGAGTAGGACGTGGATCTGGTGCAGCTCCGTACGATCCGACGGATGATCCGACAATAACTACCTTCTAAAACGTGCTATCAAGTCCAAGATGGGCAGCATATGCATGGGAACGTGAGCGCTGTGCATTGCCCAGAGATGGAGTGAGAAGTGAGCTGCACTTCAAAGGAATCGCCCAACGAGGCCGGCCGCAGCGGATACATAGTTTCCTCAAAATGGCCGGCGAACAAAGGAATCGAAACTAGAGTGCCGGAGCAGAAGTATGAAAGTGGCAGCCGTTGTGTTATAAGGAAGGAAGGAAGCGGGCGGCGACACAAGACCTCAGCCTGGTGAGCCGCGGGTTCGCGCGGTGCAGCGTTGGCCCTGGACACAGACAACAACAAAGGCGGACCACCCCCGGAGACCAAGTGCCCAGAAACAGCCACGCTCGGATCAGAGGACGGGCGCGTGGGGCCGGGTATTCCCTGCCTACGTGCGCCGAACGCCCGATGTGTGCGCTGCGTGAGGCGAATTCGGACCGGGGGCAGGAGACTCGGCTTGGATGTGGAGTGCGCGCCCAAGCAACAATAAGCTGAGCGCTCCCCGCGGGGTGATGTAGAGCGGGAGGGGCCGCGGAATAAAACATTGGATAGCCCGCCCCGCACTGCCTTCGAAAGAACAGACGGCAAATAAGCGCATGGCAGATGCATGCAAAGCGCTCCAGCAGCCCATGAGGTGGGGAAAGGATATTTGGCAACAAGGCCCACAAGAACACACAAGGACTTCCTGTAGTCCGACTTTGTTATAAACTGTGCGATGCGGGCGAGGCCAGTGAGAGCTTTGGGTGGTGCCTCGAGCTGCCGCACAAGGTTTGTGGAGACCCGCGTTACACAAAGAAACGGCGCTGGTCCTGCCGCAATTTAATGATTAATTGTAACAAAGGCACGGGAGCGACACGAAGCGGATACATTGTGGCATATAGTTGTCAATAGACTGCATACAACAAGGACTGCAGATACATGAACGGAAAGAAAATATATTGGACGACGTGCACGCCCTTCTTCCTTGCCGCTGGGCTGGAAAACAGAGCATTGTGCTTCAGCAGAAGGGGCAGCTGATGTACAGGGCAGCTGCTCACCATTAGTTTAAGCAGCCAGAACAGAGGAATCGAGCACTCAACAATAAATAGCTACTAGAGGACACTGTTTTGCGCTGGTGGGCTGACACTGATGGAGATGTTTCTGCACTCATAGGGGCAAAGGGGTGTGCAACACTGGGAGCTGGGGGCATGCTGGGAGACCAGAAACCAGCAGATTACCCTGAAGATGCCACAGAGCCTAAAAATATAAAACACCAAAGAGAAGCGCGGCACTTGGAGAGTATGCAAGAAAGACTGCTGTAGATATTTGCAACGGTGCACATTGTGCAGAGCCCAAACACCGGAGGATTAAGGCAAGAGAAAAAGTAATCCCTACGATGCAATAGGTTAAGTTAATACGCGGGAGAGCACAACCCACTCTGGGAAAGGGCCCAACTAACTCAAGCCTATACAGGAATATTTCTGGACAACTATCTAGGATCTGAAGTGCCACACTGGGTTTGCTTCAAAGTAGAAGTGCAGGTTCGATATGTCCGAGACCAAGCAGCCCCCGACACATAACTGCGTCTACATGATGTCAGGGCGAGGTGCCATAAGCAAGAATAAGAACAAACAATCCACAATGGAAGCCTTTGCTAAAACGCAGCCATCTCCTGCGACCGCAGCACCTAGGGGCGCGACGGCACCAGTGGAGAGCACTGTAGCGACGGAAAATCACCAGATTGTGGCGGCTATCGTGGAACTGAAAGACTCGTGGGGATTAGCTATGGCAGACTTGCGCACTTCCCTGGAGGCCAAGATAGACGCAGTAGGCATCGACGTCACCCTGCTGAGACAGGATGTTAGGGCGCTGGCTGAGAGGACATGCAGCCTGGAGAGTGCGGTGAAAACCAAAACGGATACTAGTAGCAACAATGCAAAGGAGGTCCATATTCTGGAGCAACAGGTGGCTAACCTGGAGAATCGTGCGGAGGAGGCGGAAGGGAGAGCAAGGAGGAACAACATCTGCATGGTCGGCCTGCCAGAGGGGGAGGAAGGCCAAGACCTTACAGAGTATGTTGAGAATCTACTCTTACAAGAAATAGGTGCCGGAAAACTTTTCACAAGGATTTGCAGTGGAGCGGGTGCACAGAGCCCTTATGAGGAGGCCGAAGCCTGGGGCTCCCCCCCGGGCGTAATCGCAAAAATACTTAACTATAAAGATCGTGAGAAGATATTGGAGTATTTTCGCAAGGGCGGAACAATCAAAAGGGCTTCAAGTACTATTACAGCGTATCCTGACTATACAATGCTGATCCAGAGGCAACGGTACAGTTATGTGGCAATCAAAAGGAGGCTACGTATGGCGAATATAAAATACATGCTTCTGTACCCTGCGAAATTGAAAGTGCAGCACAAGGGCAAGATGTACTTTTTCGACAGCCCGGAAGAACCAACGACATGACTGGATCTTCAGGGCTGTCCGGAACGATACATGGAGCAGGCTTGCGAGGAACACGATAAGTGATGGGGACCATGCACGTATATTGAGGTGATGCAGGGCGAGTGTCCCAGCAGAGATAATGATAGTGCTTAAGATTAAGGGATGCGGTTGAGTAAAGGTTACATTCTGCTGGGATACCTCAGACTGTGTCGAATTTAAGAGACTGGAATATAGTAGTGCGCATGCATGCACAGATTGAATAGCTAGGCGTGGTTGGACTGTTGCAAATAGGAGCGGCTGGGTGCTAGCACCCTACTTTCCCTGAGTAATAATAGTTGTTGTAGCAGGTCAGTCACTAGGGCGAACTCACCCTGCGGAGCTTCGAGTACAGGCGCGAGCCAGAAAGAGCTAGATGCGGGGGGGCCTGAGATCCAGGGATGGAGCTGGGCAACAGTTGGAGCGGGTGATGTTGAGGATGGGAGGGGAGGAGGGTGGGGGGGGGGAGAATGAGGAGTTTGGGGAGTTGGGGAAGAGAGGGATGACGGGAGGGACAAAGGGAGGGTTGTGTGGGGTGTTTTTAGTTGGGGAAAGTTTGAACTGGGGTATGAGGCTACATAGACAAAAACAGAAGGAGGAACTGATCTGCACTGGTGGGAGGGGAACAGGAATTCTAATGTACCATGGGGGACCTTAAAATTATTACATGGAATGTCAGGGGCCTTAATAGTTATTTGAAAAGGAACAAGGTGATGTTATACCTGTGCAGACAAAAAATAGATATCGCACTATTACAGGAGACTCATCTGACTCGGCATAAATTGGGAACAGTGGTGAAAAAATGGAAAGGGGTAGTGGCGGGTTCGACATAATCTGCCTATGCTAGAGGGGTGCTTATTTGGGTGGCACCACATGTCCCATTTCACAAATTGCAGGAATCTGCAGAAGCGGACGGCAGAATGGTTATACTAAGGGGACTAGTGGAGAACAAGGAGGTATGCATAATACTGCCCCGCAAGAGCGAGGATTCCGATGTGGCGTCTCCGGGCAGAGGCACTTAAAGACCCCCTTTTCAAGGAAGACATAAGGGAGGAGATCGTAAAGTACTTTGAGGTAAATACGGGAAGCGTGGACTCTGCGGGCACGCTATGGGAAGCCTTTAAGGTAGTGTTGCGGGGCATAGCCATAGCGAAATCTAAAGACCTACAAGGAGGAATCCTAGCTGATCTACACGAGGCAGAAAAGGAACTGGAAAAGGCACTGAAAGGAGGAGATGACACTGGAATAGACATGGAGCTGATACTTACATGGCAACAGACATGTGTGGAGCTATGGGATAGATTGTCTAACCTCAACTATAGGAAATATATAGAAAGACAGCATACGGGTGGAGATAAAACAGGAAGGCTTCTGGCATGGTTGTACAAGAGCGAGATCCCCAGACCCACCATCAGAACAATAACAAGAGAAGATGGAAGTGTAGCTGACACCCAAGAGGAAGTTAATCAGGAATTTGCAAGTTACTACAGGGATCTATATGGGGATACGGGGAGAAGTAGTTGTGAGAAAATGAGAGACACTAGACGACATAGGTCTGCCCACAATAAGTGCCGAAGAGAGAGAGGAGTTGGATGCGCCCATCACCATAGAGGAGTTAGAAGAAGTGTTTAGACAGCTACCTACTAGTAAGACCCCAGGTGCGGATGGGTTTCCGAGTGAGTTTTATAAGGTGTATAAGGCAGAAGTGCTTCCCCCGATGTTGGATATGCTAAATGAATCGTTTGAGATAGGACGGCTGCCAGAATCACTTAGGGAGGCGATTATAATACCGCTTCCCAAACCAAATAAGCCTGGAGACAGCTGTGGCTCCTATAGACCACTCTCAATGCTGAACCAGGACAGCAGGATACTGACAGCCGTCCTAGCAAGCAGACTGCGCAGAGTCATTGGCAAACCAATACACCCGGATCAGAGAGGCTATGTCCCAAATAGGAACATAACTCATAATCACAGACGACTTCATCGAGTTGTTGAATGGGGAGCAGAAATGATGGCGAAATGGCAATAGTGTCTTTAGACGCTGTGAAGGCCTTTGACTCAGTCAAGTGGCCATGGCTTCTCGCAGCATTGGCGGGCTATGGTATGGGGCCTGGATACATAAGATGGGCAAGGATGCTATATAGTGAACCGATGGCCAGAGTCAAAACGGGAGCAGTGATTTCCGAGAGATGGCAACTGCGCAGAGGCACCAGACAGGGGCGGAGTGCAATGCTTAAAATGGTCGTCTTGCCCAGGCTCCTGCATTATTTTGGAAACATTCCGAATTTTATACCTAAGAAGTTCTTCACCAGACTACACGGCATGTGCAGGGATTTTCTGTGGCAGGGTACCAGGAATAGGGTGGCACTATGGAAGTTGCAGAACTTTTATGAGAAAGGGGGAATAAAACTGCCGAACTATGAGGCCTATTATGAAGCGAGCCAACTGCAATATGTCGCCAAATGGCTCTCAGATGAAGCCTGAATCTAGGTTGTTTAGAACAGATAGTGCCGCATTTTATTTAAAAGAAATAATTTGGTTACCTGAGACGGAAATGAAAGTGCGTCCTAAGATGATGATGATGATGATGATGATGTTTGGGTGGAGGGTCTAGCGCCGTGCATGCCGGATGATAGGAAACCCAGTCCCATGCTCCCCACAGATACCATTGGGTTGTGTTGGCTAAGGGAGATGAACAACTACGAAGGACAATTAGGAACCACTGGGAATCGGTGGGATTGGCAACTATGGGTGATGTCTGGCGGGAGGGGACTATTATAAACTTAAGAGTTAAGGGAGGAAGTGGGGTTACATGTGGGCCAATATATTGCATATTGTAAAATGGTGCAGGAAATTAAAAAAACTTGGCGAGAAACAATATTGGAAGAAGAGCCTGATGGTACCATAGACATGATATATGATATAACGGAAGGAGGCCATGAGATTTCTAGATTGTACGAAATGTTGATGTCCAGGGTTGGGAAAGAACGCAACTGAGATCGGACTGGGAGGCGGAGGTGGGAGCCCCAATGGAGGATGGGATGTGGGAACGTGCCCTTGGGTACCACAAGAGGGTGTCAAGGAACGCCAGATTAAAACAGATACAACTATATATTACGCACAGGGCATTCATGACACCCCTGAGGATATCGAGGATTCAAAATGCCGGTAGACAGGCATGCCCCAAATGCGACGAGGAGCAGGCTGATATGGTACATATGTTCTGGTCCTGCCCAGTGATTGAGCACTTCTGGAGTGAAGTAGTGGGGAAACTAGCAGCAAAGGGGGTCACTATTGTCGTAGACGCAGCCTAGGCTTACTTACTGGGGGGCTACCCCAGATCGCTAAAACTTAAGCATGTCAATAAATTGAAGGATTTAGCATATGTGCTTGCAAAAAGGAATATTGCCATGGGATGGAAGGCTTGTCATTGGCCACGGGTGGAGATGTGGTGGAAAGAGTTGCAGAAGTGGGTGGAGGCGGAAACCCTGGTATGGCAGGAAGCAAGTAATATAGGGGAGAAGAAGAGGTGGGAACCCTGACAGCATGGAAATCGCTGATAGCGGAACTGTTTGGAACAATACAAAATCTGACGGAATCCACTGGAAACGAGACTCCACCACACGGTACGGATACAGACTGAGTCGAACAATAGGCTCGTAGGGGTGGGTGGAATAAGGGGAGCAGTGACCAATATTTTGTAATGACCAATGTGAAATTGTATTGCTATTTGCACTGCGTGTTTGTTGATATTTGTTTTGTTTTATTGAATAAAATAGTTTTAAAAAAAAAATACTCTTTTCTAAAATGGCGTTCACGTCCGTCTCTGTAACTCTGACCATGGTCGAGCCCTTTGTCCACTTTTTGGCGGGCTTCTCCACAGAAGCCCTCCAAATGGTGCCACTCTGTCTGGGTTCCACAGGATGTGTGGGGAGGGGAATTGGCACCCTGGACTGCGTTGCCTTAGCAACTGAAGTCGCACTCTATTCTGATTGGCCCAGTGGTGAACCGCCTGGCTCACCACTTAGCATGTTTGAGTGACAGCTAGGCTGTTGAATGGGGTTTTTTCTGCATAAAAGCAGGGCTTTTGGGACTGCAACTTCAGAAAGAATCCGAAGAGGGAAGAAGCTGAGCCATCTGCAACGACACCACCGGTGGAGCCCTGCTGCAACAAACTCACCACTTTCCCAACGACAAGAGAAGATCTTCTGCTGCATGAGTCTTCTTCCTCTGCGCTGGTGGGACCAACCAGTTCGCCCTTTCGCCTCCCAAAGACGTCTCTTGGTCGACTCGCCCGTGCCAAGCACCCCGGGCGGCCGAATAGCCAAGCTTCACTACTTTGACCGCGAATAAAAGGAACGCACCTTTTACCGATGAACTCCGCGGCTGGTTTCATCTCTGTGCAGTGCATCGACTCAAAGTTTCCTCCTCGACGAGATCTTCTCTTCCCCTGGTCGAAACCATGACTTGCATCCACTGCCAGGAACAACTGCCGCCGCTGGAGCTTCCTCTCTCTTTAAGGTATTGTGTTCCACCTGGCCTCCCTTTCTTTGGATTGCTAAAGGTGACCCTTAAATTCCTGGCTTTCCAACTGGGTTTGGCTTTCCAACTGGGTTGGCTCCAGACCTTCTAACTTTACTTCTTGAACCACCCCAACCTCTTTGGAACACTCTGCAAAGACTTTTAAACTGTGTGATCCTGGGAACATTTCGCTTTGCTCCATTTAAAGAGGGCCTGGCCTATGAACTTTGGCTCTACAGTGTATACTGCCATCACTGACTTGCTCTGAACTTAGAAAAGTGTTGGGAACTGTTATTTTTATGACCTTCCTTTTTCTCTCCCTTTAACTTAACTATTGGAGTGCCATCTAGGTTACACGCTCACATCTGTTTTTAACAAATAGTGGTGTTTTAACTCTGACTTGTCTAATAGTTATCCAGGGAGGTGTTTATACTTTATCGGACTGTGTTTTAACTTGCTTTTGATTTAGAGTGCTAGTGTATTGCCTAAAGTGTGTTTTAAATAAATAATTATATACTTTTGATACAAAGCTCTGGTCAGCGTTTGCTTGTGCCACTGTGTTTTTGGCCCTATTGTGTATACTCTACATACTACCCTGCTCTTCTTGAGAGAAGTCTCAGCCACAGCTACCAGGTAAATCTGGGTGGTACAGACTGCTACCAATTGGGTTTACTGCTTACACCTGTAGTCTTAATCTTTTTGCAGTGGTCCCCAAGGGAACTGCACAGGATTCTGCCTAACAAGGGCATTACCAAAATATTACCAATATTGGCAATAAACAAAAAATAAAAAGCAATTAGATAACTTTACAAGGGCTCAATACGAATACCCATTACTTGTTAGTGTGGGGCAGTTCTAGTATTATCAAAACACAGAGGCAAATATTATTCTTCACTTTCTTTACTTTTCCTTGCAGCAGCAAACAAAAACAAAAAACGGAAGTCCTAGGGTCAAACCAGTAACACTAACAACCATCCTGTACCCTCCGACCTCCCTAACTCCACCCCAGTCGAGCAGAGATCTTGCAAATTGTCCACTGGGTCCCTTCCCTTGTCCACTGCCTGTCGATTGTCTCCGGACTGGTGCCTTATGGCGGACCACCTCCTAACATGTTGCTGAGCAAGTAACATGAACACCCCTGCGTCTCCCCTCCCCTCTACAGCATATTCACCAAAACCTCTAACCGACCTCCTGGACAACATCAGTATTTCTTATACCAACTATGCCTATGACCCCCCCAAATTCTCCTTACCTTGTCAAGCTCCTATGATGAAGATGAAGACTCCCTCATGTTTAACAAAATCTACGCTACAATCCAGACTTGGATGGCTACAAACATTTTGTGTCTTAACGACAAGACAGAGATCTTGTTGGTAGACTCTCCAATCATGCTGCAGAAACTCAGCCTCCAATATACCTCCTTCAGGATAGATGGAATCCAGATCCCTGTCTCAATGATGGTATCTGGATGCCTCCCTATCGCTCACCAAACAAATTAGTGCGGTGACCTCCTCAGCAGCCTACACTACAAAGCTGATCAAATCGGCGAGACAGTGCCGAACACCAGTAAGCTGCCCAACGATTGCTAGAGCAATCATGGGTGCAAGACTGGATTATTGTAATGTCCTCTTTGCTGGGACATCCAAACAGAACATCAACAAATTACAAATAATCCAAAACAATGCCGTCCGAGCAGCTTTAAACATTCCTAAAAGAGACCACATCTCGGCTGCCAGAAAAAAGGCTAATCGGCTACCTATTCGGGAAAGGATTATCTTCAAAACATTATTACCCACAGATGCCTGAGCAACACCACCCCGCAATACCGTGCCCAGAAAATTGAGAGATCGAAGTCTAACAGGCCGGTAAGGTCCTTCCACGCACATCGTCTGACCCTTCCAAAAGTGAAAAGAGCTAAAGAGGGAGTGGGGGGGGGGGGTCAAGCTTCCCTACGGTAGCAGGAAACCACTGGACCGCCCTCCCCCTGATCTAAGAGCAGAGGACTCCTACTGGTCCTTCTGCAAGGCCCTGAAACCTGGCTATTTGACTAGCGGTCCACCCCTTAGACCCGTTGTGGATAATTACTTGTTGCCATCATAACCTGCATTTCTGTCGTAACTGGTTTGCAACAGCGCCCTGGTGCCTCAGGGTTTAGGTGCTTTCCAAACCAATAAATACATTCATGGATACCTACATGGATGCAAAAAACAAGAAGTGCGGCGGGTCCTGGGGGTCCCTCTGCCAGACATTAGTCCCGCTTACGAGAGCCTTACCCAGATTCTTTAGCTCAATATCTTTCACAGAGGAGGAAATAGCCAAAACATATCAGTCTTTGTCCTTTCCTGAGGCAGTCCAGCACTGAAATACTAGGCAATTCTCCTTTGAACAAGGGTACCGACAGCAACACCAGACACGTGTTTCAGTCTGGTTGGACCTCATCAGTAGGGTGGAGATGTGCCTCTCTAAGAATAGTGAGCAAGGGGTCCATGTCGGGATTCCCCTAGTAACTTAGGGTAAGAGCCAAAGTCACTTAAATTATGCAAACATTCCAGTTACGAGAACCTAACCCAGATTCTTTAGCTCACTATCTTTCACAGAGGAGAAATATCAAAAGCATGTCCGTCTTTGTCGTGCCCTGGGGCAGTCCAGCACCGAAATCTAAGAATAGTGAGCAAGGGCAAGCCTCACAATTCTTAGAGAGTCACAGCTCCACCCTACAAATGAGGTCCAAGATATTCTCTTAGACAACCGTTCAAATCCTATACAGCTGCAACGTTAGTCACAAAGTAAACTTGCATTCCTGCACGAAGTTACGCAGACAAACACACACACGAAGAAAGAGATTACACCGTTCTGTAGATAGAAGACATATACATACTGTCAAAAGCTTTTTCTTTTTACTAGTCAAACGGGGAAATGCAAGAGAACAAAGCACACATTGAGCTAGCTTGCAACCGCTTGATCGCAACTAATCATAAGGAATTACAGGGATGTGTAAGGAACCTGTAAGGCCCTGATCATTTAATAACCTATAAAGAAAATATTAAACATATAGGGAAGCCATAGAATGACTGTAGTGAATATGCAGGACACCATAGTCCTCAGAAGATGAAAGAAGAGAGGCAGACTCTGCAGCGTGCAGCACAGAGCCAGTGTTCGCAGCCAAGGACAAGAGTGGGTGGAAAATTCCTGACTCCTGGGGTAGGGAGCCACCTGCGAAATAACAGAATAAAATCCTCACTAATTAAAGACTGGAAAGCTCAGTTTTGTGGTCCTCACAGACGTGACCCATTCATGCCAAACAATGGATGTCTACTCATGGTGGGAAGAGGAGCTTCTTCCAAGCGAAACAGACGAGACTGATACAGGATTGTCCACCGAACATTGCAACCTGCAGGCATTCTGTGAGGCTAATTGGCCATATCAGGGGCAATAATGGGACACGCGGTCCTTCTCATGACCTTGCAAACATACACCGAGTGCTGTGAACAGAACAGGGCGCAAGGACTGGGGAGACCCGCTACAGCCAATCCAACCCGGGGGTGGTGTATAATGTTGCAGGGGCCAATGGTCATGTGTGAATCTGCAACATAGTAACAAATAGTTTTGGGGAAGTCTCAGGCAAACCCACCTAACATGGGAAGACCAATAGAGTAACTAATGTAGGGGCTTTCTATGTGTAGTATCACCGGAGCTGCCCAATGGATACCGCCCATAGGTTTTTGGGATGGGTTGGTGGTTGTGACGTCACAAAGAAACAAAACCAAGTGAAGCAGGCTCAGGAGCTGTGATTGCCGGAGACTCTGGTGTTTGTATGATCCCTGTCTTTTGGAGAAGACTGTTTATTTGCCCCATGGCTGAGTTCTCCGTTAGTGCCGTGGGGAAGGGTTTGGATGGGCCCCAAATACTCTGCTGACTTGTGACACTATCGAAATGAATAATCCTGTATTACCATGCATGCCCAATGCATGTGCCAGTAGCCAGCTGAGTCTTGTTTACATCTGGAACAATGGGTGGGTGGTCCGGGGCGCATCATAAGTAATTTCTGTGGTGGTTAGAGGGACTCTGTGCAGAAAGTTAAACTGGATTAGTTTAAAGCACGTGTTCCTGGACACCGTGCTAGTGTATATGCAGATGTTCTCCCACTCTGCCTCCTCAAAAGTCTTCCCCAAATCACTCTCCCACTTCTTCTGTGCTTTAAACTGCAGCAGGTGTCTGCTGTTTTGTAGTGGCATGTAGAGGCTCGACACGGCCCACCTGTGGTCCCCTATGGTAAGAAGAGAGTACAGAATCAGATTTGTCAGTGGCTCCATGGGTATTGTGTCCCATTTGCCTGCAAGCTCATTAATTAACCTGGTGTAATTCAAGAACTGTTCCCTGGGCATCTGAAACTTCTCAGCCCACGTATCAAAAGGCATTAACTTCCCTGCCTCGAAGAGATCGCCCAGCACCCGGCACCCGTCTTGCACGCATTTTGCATCCTCCATGTCGTGTATTATCCCGGCCACCTCGGCATCGGCCCTCAAAGGTATGTAGGTGCTGTAACTGTCTCCTAGTCATAGCATGGTGCGGGTCCTGTTCCATGCTTGCCTCACCACTGTGGTCAGACAGGAGCCCTCTGCCGCTCTCTTTTCCCGCCACAGCAGTTACAACCCAGTATAATGCCTCTTGGGTTCCCCCAGCAGCTGGCGGTCCAGCCCTCCCATCTCCCATCTGGTGGCATGCTGTAACTGGGCCGCCAAGAAGTATAGTTCAAAATCCGGTAGAGCCAACCCCCCTCCCGATATCTTGTGCGTTATTGGTCCAGAGACACCCTGTGTCGTTTCTCTCCCTACAGTTGGTCTGCGATTTTACTGTCTAGTATCTTAAAGGACAGGGCTCTGGCCATGTGAGGGATGTTTGCAAACAGGTAAAGCAACCTGGGGAGTGTCAGCATTTTATATATCGCTATTTTGCCCATTAAGGACAAGGGCAGTGTATTCAAGAAAGAAGTCCTATCACCTATCCCCAGGATTGCCCTGCCGACGTTATATTCAAAGGTGTCCACCGCGGACTGATGAATCTGGACACCCAGATAGCGCAACGATTTGCCCTCTCAACGCAGCCCAACCTCTGGAAGGTCCTGTACTGCCCTAACCTGCAGAGAAACCAGTGGGAACTCCAGTGATTTTTCAAGATTCACTTGAAAACCCATGAAAACCTCCATGTTCTGCAACACCTCCATTATGTAAGGGATATGTACCCTATGGCTATGCACATAAAATAAGACATCAGTGTATAAAGAGATAATGTGTTGGTGTCCTACTACCGCGATTCCTGCGTCGTGGAACTGCACCCAAAATATATGTGCCATAGGCTCCATGCTAGGGTGAACAGAATGGGTGAAAGCAGACACCCCTGTCATGTTCCCCTCCCCAGTTGCCAACTATGCAAAACCACCCATCATGTCTTTACTCGTGCCATGGGCTCCTGGTAACGCAGCTCGATCCATTTCAGCATATTCAACCACATCCCATTTATCTCCTTGACTCGGAAATGCCACTCCCAATTGATGGAATCGAAGGCCTTAAAGTAATAATGCGCTCAAAAATATTATTGTCCCGAGAGTTCAGGCATGTGTTTTTACGCATACGTTGATCGATCATAGAAACATTTCCTATGAACCTGACCGTAGTTTTCCTCACTTTTACACATGCAAAATCGGGCACCAGGGCGCGGCCTACTTGTGCTAATCTTATCTGTTGCCGCATCGCCCTAAGGGGAACTGCCCTGGAGGCACTTAATCATATCCCCAGCCCCTGAAGCTGACATCACTAGGTGCGTACGGCCCATACCACACCACCAATGTACGACTCGTGTCAACGTTCTCTGTGCTCCAGCTAATGACGTGTCTTCATGGAAATGGCAGGACGCCTCTTTCCTCAATAAGTATAAACAGACCACTTCTCATCAGACAACATCAGATTTGCTTTTCCAATCGTTTCACTGTCTTCTTTTGTGTATCCTGTGGCTCGTTTCTGCTCTGTTCAGCTTATTTTCGTTGCTCGTAGCCCGTGCAAACAGATACTAGTACTATCATTACTATCCATTTTAATTTTGTCACATAATGGCAACAATACAGCCCTACCAGTACGAGCCGGAGTATTCCAAGGCGGAATTACTCGAAAGTGAAAGATCGCGAAAAGAAAACAATGGGTCTTTGGACGACAGTTGGGCGGACGAATCACCAGATCAAGAGCCCGAGCCTAGTCGCATGGACGATATCTCCACCTGGTGTACCTGCAATCGGTGCGAGGTAATGCCAACCAAGGAGAACTGGTACTGCCGAGAAAACTCTGGATGCTTGTCCTACATATCGGAAGACGAGACACGGCCGCAATGCGTTACCGAGCTGCATGACTTCAGTGCAGCCTGCCTCACATGGTCTGTGTTTCATGACACTATCAAAAATAATCCTGAGGTTGCGAGCCACGGGTGAGGATGTCCAGGGGAAGAAGATATGCAAATGGAGAGTGGGGTTGCTGTTGCAGGGAGGGAGAAAGAGGACTTCAGTCTTAGAGGAGCTAAGCAGAAGGCTGGATGGCAGGTAGCGTTACAGAAGCTGGTTTGGAGAGAGGAGAGTGCAGAGGTGAAGGAAAATAAAAGGGACAACGATTTGGGTCAGAAAAGAGGTACTAATTAAAGCTCTAGGAAGATATTAGTTTACCCCAGGATGAGGAGTAGTGGGTGAAGAGAAGTGGGCCTAGGACTGATCCTTGGGGAACACCCACTGGGAGGGGTCTGGAGGAGGTGGTGTTGAGTTCCATGAGTTGGAGATGAGAAGGAGAAGCTGTGAGAAATTGGAAGTCACCCAGTCAAGTGCAGTGTTTTAGAAGCAAAGGGTGGAAAGCATTTGAAGGAGGGGGGATGATCCACATCAAAGGCTGCAGGTCTAGGTGTTGACTGAGGATAGAGGAGCTGCAAGTGGTGAGCATTGGTTAAGAAGTTGGAGATGTGGTTACAAGCAATCTTGATGGAATTGCTGGACCAGAATCCATACTGTAGAAGGGTCATATAATGAGTATGTCTCTAGTTCAAGGCGTGGCTGCACAATTTGATGAGGGAAGTGGATCAATAAATTGCATATTAAAGGTATTTCAACAGAGATGACCAATACAGACATAAAGGGGTTAGGCTGACTAAGTTGTTTGGGATCATGATTATTTAAAGAATCATGGTTTGCGGGGCCGGGGTAACACATGGAGTCTCCAAGTCTTACCAAAGGGAAACATCTGCAAATAGTCCTTCTGCAAAGTAAAGGAGGACATTTGGGAAGAGGTGAGGAAGCCACATATATTTTCAGAGACCTCTCTGAGACAAAATTGACACTACGACGAGAGGTGTGGCTGTTTGCAGTGCACCGCCAGAAGAAGCAGCTCCACTCCTGTACAAGTGGAGAATCCCTTTTCACTTGATGTTGAATCTCAAAAAGAAACCAGTTCCTGTCCCGATGAGGGAGAAATAGTTGATTATGCAGAGAATATTGACAGAACAGAGTGAGCTAACCGCATTCCAGGATAGTAACTGACAACTTAAACTGAATAAACAAGTACACCGAAAGAGAGGCGATAGGATAACTGGAAACATGGAGGAGAGAGAATAAGGGGACAGGAAGATTATCTACAGCCAGACACTGACTTAACAGGGAAGAATAGGATGTGGCATTAATAGAGCATTTAGGAACATTTCAAAATCAAAACCATTCTACTGGGACAAACAATGAGCAATTATCCTGGTCTCCTTAAATATAGCTACTGTGTCTGTGGCTATGTTGTGCCCATTAATATTGTTTCTTTTGTAACAAACAATTAAGGATTGATTGGATGGGGGGTGGAGGGGATCAAGCTGTGAGAATACACATAAGGTTTCCCTTGATAGGGTAATTTCTATGGATTGTGGTCTACTCGCATGCATGTATAGGCACATATATGCATACATGTACTTATGTAAGAGGATTTACGTAACACGTCTAGCAAGCAAGCAATTGAGAGCTGTATATGAAGTAGGCAATGTCACAATATAATGGGAAAAGGAATCTAGGTCATTGGTGGGCAAGGTGTTTGAATAAAAGACTTTACCATTCTTTCTACGTGTGCATGATGGAAACAGTTTGCTGATGGAGGCTGGTAAACTGATTCAGATTCTGGGTGCTTAAGAGACGGCAGAGGTAAAGTGAAGACCGCCTAAGATCTGGAGTTCATCATCCAAGTATATAAATAGAATATACATACATACAAATATTGGGCTTTTATTCGGTTCTTCATGCTGGACTCCAGCCTATAAGCCGGGACACGGTATGGATACCATGCTGCTCAGTGTTGACTTGCTTCCAAGACAAGTATGTTGTTGCTGCACTATCCTCCCAGCCCAGTATAATGCAGTGCTGCAGATGGATGCATTGGTGGTACAGCGGGCTGCATTGAAGATGTGTGCATAGAAAGAGAGAAGTAGCTCCTAGGACTGGGACAATATGCACAAAATGCTTCATGCCGGTAATAAGGGAGGCAACTGCATGGTTGACTGACTTCAGGAGGTGCCAGTGTGGCTACTGTACTGCCTAGTAGGAGAGCTTTGGTACTATGTGTGAAAAAAGTAGTGCTTGCACAGTGCTTCTTAAGTAGTCCGCCTTGAGGAATGTGAGGCTGCTGTTGATGAAGATGAAAGGCTTTGCTGGCATAAGTGTATTCTACAATTACACCATACACTAAGTATGGACGTGTGCATGCCTGTTTGAGTTACTATAAAATATGAATTCTGAATGGGGTATGTCTGACACAGGCGGCGGAAAATGATGTTTGAACGGATGTTGTTGATGAGACTTTCAGAGTTGGCATATTGGTGGATATTGATGTTGAGATGGAAGAGATGCGAGATTACTTAGTTGTTCCATGGAGCAGTTAATGAGGATCGGTAAGAGTATAGATCTGTGGTGAGGAGGTTGAGTGTTAATGGAGGGCTGTCATTTAAGGTCTACAGAGGCAGACTAGGACCAGTAGATAGCATTCAACCTCATCCAGAATGTTGAGGGCCTTGTCGGTGACTTGGATGGTACACTTGCCAGTGCTAAAGAAAAAGGAGAAACCAGACTAGTAATCAGCTCTATGCCGATAGCCTTTTTTCTTATGATTCTGATGAAGGGCGGGTGTCTTATGTATTAGGCCAAAACAAGATGCTCAGGCAAACTACCAACCTAAATTTCTTAAGTAGTTGAAGAATCTGTCCTTTCTTCAGTGCATCCAAAAAGTGGGAGAGAAATCCATGATGTGCAGGAGAGGGCTTTCCTTGTGATGTGTGGAACAAGTGTTGCAGCAAGAATGTGGTTATTTCTGATGCTCATCCGCCGGCGTCTCCTCTTACTGCTTGCACGACATTGGCATGCCAGTACGATGAGGGTATCAAGATGGACTTCGAGACTGTATCCCCTAAACTTCAGCAGCCATTAGGAATCTGCTGAGGAGACACAAGTGGTGGGAAGTGTCTCTCTTCCTCTCTCTTCCTCTCCCTCTCCCTCTCCCTCTCCCTCTCCCTCTCCCTCTCCCTCTCCCTCTCCCTCTCCAGGAATTCATAATAGGAGAAATAGTAAAGAGATAAGCGAAGACTGAAGTAGGCAATGGCAGCCGGGAAAGAAAACACACAAGTAGAGCCATGAGCAGGCAGTGAATTAATGTCAGGGAGCAAGTGACACCAGACTTTAAATGTAGTCTGCTATTTTTCACGTATTTGTCACCTTCTTGCAGTTATGCGCAAGTGCATGCATTTCTGAGCGAATGTAATGTTCGAGTGTTGAGAGAATTTCTTTATCGGTCGAACTCATGGGGGAGTTTGCTGTGAAAGTAGCTGTGTAAGGGAACCGGCAATGAATGCCAACCCGAACATTACACCTTTAACCTCTTTGTACTCTTACCTTCTCTGTCAACTCAGTTCTTTATCACCTTTCCCAACACATACTCCCTTCTCTGTGTTTTTCAGATCTAGATCTGTTTCTGGAACTCCGATCCCATCACTTCCACCCACATACCACTGATCCCACAGCAGCTGCATGCTTGGCTCAAGGGAAGAGTCTGGCCTGTGCTATTCTACCACAGCCTCCCATTTTGCAAAATTATCCTCAGCTGCAGCAGACGGTAAAATAGGTGTCTCTCAACAGGGTCGAACTGGGAAATAAAATTGTCTCAGGCACCACTGAAAAAGTGGGCAACAGTTGCAAGTGTCAATAGATTAAGTAGTGCGGAAATGGAGAGTTTTTTTAGTACAATGTGCATAAAAATGTGCATTTTTATATTAATATGTGTTCATTAACACGGTATTCGTATAAAATACCAAAAATAAAAAAACTAATGGTAGATATGTTCGAATTTCAGCTGTATGAAAATTACGGACAGCTGAACATGTTGACAACTTCTACCATTCGGCTTAATTACAGTGAACAAGGGGAGCAGGGGATGCGTGGGTGTCCCCAGCACCCTTGTTCACTGTAAATCGCATTAAGGGGTATCCCCTGCGACCCACATAAAGCTTTTTAAAGAGTGATGGCGGAGGCAGGAGCACACAGCCAAGTGTGCCGCCTGAAGGTAAGTAAGGGGTTCGGGGGGAGCGTGTTATCCAAAATGTCAGCGGGAGAGAAATCCGAAAGTTATTTTCGTTCAAATAACTTCCTTCGAACATTTCGGATTCGATCAATTCACGGATATCCCATTAACACAAATCAAAACTATTAGCTGCACAGTAAAGTAATACAAACTGGCCCACTTTGACCAAACAAATATTGGCCCAGACTAGCATGTTGGACCTACACTTCGGGCATTGCCCTATAGCCCAATATGTCAATCCAAGCACAGCTCTCCCCAAACTGCCAAAAAACTGCACTGTGCCTTGGCAAAATGTCTCCTTCTAAATCACCTCCAATGCCACACAATCAGAGCTTTCGATCTCTCAATCTTTGTGCGTCTCATCTTCCAGTGAAAATGCTCACTGCCCTTGGGGGCAGAAGTGGAAAGAAACAAAGAAAGAAAAAAAAAAGGAGTCCCTGGTATTTGCTTTTACATTAAATGCTTTAGAGTAAGATTCGAACCTAAAAGGTTTATTTGGTTCTGAAGGTTTACCTTTACTAATGGAATCATGACAAACGACGCAGACTCTTGCCTCCTTTTCCATATAATGTAGTTTGCACTTCCGATTGCAACAAGTGGCACAAAACACCTGTATGAAAAAAAGTTAGAAGAAACAATTATTTCATGCTATCATTAACTGAAAAGCAAACCATTGCTTTCAACAGTGCTGTACAAGAAATTACCCTTTTCTTTTCAACAATGGTTCATCTAAACATACGTAAACAGACCACTTCCTTATGAAAGGTGGCTACCAAAAGTAGCACACCTGGTGCATGAACCCCAACGAATTCTACAGACTATTTCCCATTGTAATATCTCTATTGAATCATAGAAGGATCCCTAAATTAAGGATAATTCCACTTTTCAAAATCTGTTTACACAGTATGTATATTTCAGGACATGCAATGGGCTTATTTAAATTACACGGCAAGAATAAATAGAACATTTAAATATATGGATTTATTCTGTTTAGGCACCGAAAATCTAAGATTCCAAATGTATATTTAAACTCACAAAGTGAAAGAATGTGCAATAATGCACCATGCAGGACAGTTGAAAACAATTCCAAGACAGTGTTTCGAAGTAGTCACATTTAACATGCATGGGACTGACCTCACAGTCCTGGACCGAGCACCTATCTGTAAGGGTGCAGACGTAAGAGTTTGACACACTGGGGGCATGGTGATTGGCAAAGACTTTTCAGGCAAAAATAAAGAGGAAACCTATCGCTCCATAACTCTAAGAGGGGTGGTCCCTGCCTTTAATAAGGAATTAAGGAATCGGTCAGAATGTGCAAGTAGATGAAAAGAAAAAACTAAATAAAATACAAATTTTAAAAATGCAGTGTCAACATGCCTACTTCTATCCCTCACACTTTTAGCTAATAAGAAAAAGGGTAGTGGATCTCCTTGGTCCAGAAGAATGACGCCCTTCTTCTGGACAACGAGTCGCAGTTCCAATCGAAGGGGGATTTTTTTCTGTGAGAATCATTCCCTTCTCCAGGTCTAAGTTCCTTTCTGAGGAAACAAAGTCCCAGCTTGTGGTGCTGTAAAGGTTCATCTCCAATGCAAAAGAAAACGTTCCAACTCCAACATAATTCCATATTAACCATAGTTCAGCTTCACTATTGGGTTCCTGGAGAATGAGAACCAAATACCTGGAGAAGGGAGGCAATGTCCTCCGTGCCCAGGGATTTACTGCCTTCCGCTGGCCTTCCTCTGATTGGTGTCACAATACACAACCTTTGGGGAAGACACAAGGAGGTATTGTTTCCTTCTCATGGGGTGATTATTTTCACAGTTCAGAAGGACTGGGCGGAATGACTCCTTTCACCCAAACCTTTCTCAGACTTTCACAATTCAGAGTTCAATATTAACAAGGGGAATGCCTCCCTTTCCCTGGCTTTCTTTAAGTTCACAATTCACATGAGCTCCCAATCTTAAGGGTGCAGGTACCAGACCTGTGTATTCCTCATGACTTGGTGCAGTAGTCCTGGTTTATTATCCTGTCAGGTACTGCGACTACTATGAAGATGCCTTGGTTTGATCTTCATAAATGGATGTGGGGCCCAGACCAATGAGATTCTCCCCTTTTGGTGCTACAATTCCTTTTTGCTAGGTGTTAGGGAGATCTATCATTTTTATGCTTCATCCACTGTCCTAGTGAGACCCCCAGCACTTATTGCTTGACTTCTGGACCGTTTTCTTTCTATCCTGAATGAGGGTAGAACTTTTTCCCCTCCGATTTATATTTGCTCTGACTTTTGGAACTCTGTTCTCTGTGTTTTAGCTTTACTATGGTGTCTGATTTCCTCCACATCTCTTTAAAGGCATCTGTGTTTAACTTTTGCAGCAGACAACACCTTATGTGCAGCGTTGCTGGGAACCCTTTGTGTTCTTCTTTGAGATTCTTTCCTTATCCCTGCTAACTACAGTTCTAATGGATAGAGGGATATTTGTATCGCTCCTAAAACTATATACTATGAGAGATTAGCACACACCATGTGGAGTGCTAAGGGGATACCTAGTATCCCCCTTCTCTATGCTCGTGGGACCTTTTAGTCACATGGACAAGCCTACAGTTATAGCTGGTGGCAGTGGACGTGTCCTACCAACTATTGTGCTGCCTAATGTAGACTGTATTCACAGTCTGGGTTGCACAATAGGGTCACCTATATTCTATGAAGGTGGCTCCTTTCTTTTCTCACCATTTCTATCGTGGTTGTCCTTTGTTAGACCTTCTACCATTCTGGGAGGGAGAGGTACCTTTTGCTGGGAAGTCTTGGGTGTCCCTGCTTAGGATCCAGTGGGTCTGGGCAGGCAGAAAGGGGGGGGGAATTATTCACTCCCCTGCCCTTTGTCTGCCAGAGTGCCTGAATGGAACCAGTTTCCACTGTGGGGTGGGGGGTGGGGGCTGGCTGTCCTGATTGGACAGCCCCCCACCCCTTTCTGTAACATGCTGAGAGTTTGCAGAGGAGTGTGTGGCAAAACTGAATAAATTGTGACGTTCTGGAGGTGAAAGGCAAGGTCACCACTGGAACAGAAGAACTGAATCTGAAAGCGACCAGATACGCCTGCCGACCCTTCCAATCACAGTGAAGCAACCACTGCTGGCCTGACCCAGTTTTCTAATCGACAGTGGAGCTCCAAAGAGGACTCCTTCCCTTTGGCTGGTGGGACCAACCAGCCCAGAGACGAACTACAAACTGAGCCATTTCCCGAGGTGCTGTGCCTTTACAGAGCTATAGACCGCGAATACCAAGAGATCTCCAACCCATTTGCAGTGCAACGTCTTTGCAAGGCCGAATCCATGCAGAACTTTGGTGAGCTCCAGTTGGACCTCCAGAGGCACAATCTGACTCATCTAAGTCCCCTCATCGGAGTGCAAGACTTCAGAAGCGAATAAGATCGACTGGGCGAATACTGTCCTTTATTAAACTGAGAAAAAGGCGCCAAAACCGCAGACCGACCAAGGAGACTGAAGAAATCTGTGCCATGAGTCCTTCCTCAAGACTGCTGCTGAGACATCCGTGAGGGGTCAGTAATGTAAGACTCACGACCGAGTTATCAGGATTTGCCATGTTATACATAAACTTATAACAGAAATCCTAACTAAAATTACTCTACCAGGGTATTCCCTACCTATTCTAAGATCTATGGTAAAACCTAGCATTCACAAAACTAATCCTCACACTAAACAACAAACATTCAAAACAACATAAATAAAAGGTTACTAAACGCACAGTGTCTTGGATGACTTCTCGTGGTCCTGGGTAGATCCTGCTCCCCCAGGAATGTCCTAGAGGAACTAATATTACCAATAATTTCCTCAATATTAACAGGTTTGATAGATAGCAGCCATTCCCCATTTTCCACATTAGGATTATGACCCAAATTCCTTGAGGCAGGGCAAATAAGTTTGTGTAGTAAGACACCCAAGTCTGCCCCGAAATGCGATTCAAAGAGATGCTAGATGCCGGGTTATCGAACCCATTTATTACCAGCCAAAAAGCTCAGGAGTTTTTATTTAGCCAGATGGATATCATGTGTTCGGCTTCCCGCTGGCTCCTCGGAAAACTATGTCCTTTGAGCCAGTTTTTATATACTTTTTTGAACCTTTGAATACACCATCTTTTCAAGTGCAGAAAGTTCAGAAGCTCCATCTGTATTTCTGACAGCCGCCCTCAGATTTATTTTTGTGGCAACCTCGCCATCATAAAGGTGCACATGTTTCCTTTTAATATCGCTAAAAGGAACAAGTTACTTAACTGTAACTGTTGTTCTCCAGCATGGGTCTGGCATGGATTCACATGCTCATGAATATTCCCTGTCGTCAGGCTGGGAATCCTCGGTAAAGAAAAAATCAGTATCAGTTTCGTTTCTGATCTGTCTTTCGTAGTAGTAACCAATCACTGATCTCTGCGTCATACTGACCACAGCCAATGACTGCCCTCTACCTAAGCCCCGCCTCTGGCAGCCATCTTCAGATTTGGTAGCACGCGAAGTGGCAGTATGACCAAGTGAAGAGCCGCAGAGCTCACCTTAGGCGAACAGATTGCGCAGCACTGCTTGGCCGACCCTGGACTCCTCCCTGGAATCCCGATCGACGCAGTAGAATTTCGTGAAGGTGTGCGTCGACCTCCACATAGCAGCCCTGCAGATGTCCAGCAAGGGCACACCAGATAGGAACGCCGTGGTAGCTGCGATCGCTCTGGTGGAATGGGCTCTCGGACGGCCAGGCAGCGGTCGGTTTGCCAACTGATGACAGTACATCATACAGCCAGAGAGTCACCTGGAAATGGAGGCCTTTGAGAGAGCCTTCCCCTGATTGACAGGTCCAAAGTTCACAAAAAGTTGTGACGTCTTCCGAAAACACTTTGTGCGGTCCACGTAAAACTTCAGCGCTCTAGCCACATCCAGCAAGTGCCAAGTCCTTTCGGCCGGCGACGAAGGCAACAGGAAGAAAACAGGCAACACCAAGGGTTCGTTGAGGTGGAAGTCCGACGGCACCTTGGGCATGAAGGAGGGGTGCGTCCTGAGCACTACCCTCGTGTCGTGAAAAGTCAAGTACGGGGGCTTGCAGGAAAGGGCCTGGATCTCTCCCACTCTTCGTGCGGAGGTGATGGCCACAAGAAACGCTGTTTTCCACGACAAGAACTTCAACGGAGCAGAGCGCAGAGGCTCGAACGGAGGTCCCATGAGCTTGGTCAGCACCACGTTGAGCTCCCACGCCGGGGCCGGAGCATTCACCGGCGGGAACGATCTGAACAGTCCCTTCATGAATTCTTTCACCAGACGATGAGACCACAAAGACGTCCGTCCCGTGGTTCTGGTGTATCGAGAGATCGCAGCAAGATTAATCTTGATGGACGTGTGCGCCAGTCCAGCCTTGGCCAGCGTCAGAAGGTACGGCAGTACCTGGGGAGCCGTAATCCGTAGAGGGTTAATCTTCTGTGCGTGGCACCAGACAGAGAACCTCTTCCATTTGTGTCCATAGCATTTAAGAGTTGAGGACGCCCTGGCCTTTGCAAGAACCTCTCTGCAGTCGGCCGGTATGTCCTATCCTCCAAACTCTAACGCTGCAGGAGCCAGGCCTGCAGGTTCAGCGACTTCGGGTCGTGATGGAGGATGGCGCCTCCTTCCCTGGAGAGAAGATCTGCGTCCACTGGCAGCTTGATTGACGGGGACGCTGACAAGTCCAGAAGGTCCAGGAACCATATCTGCCTCGGCCACGCAGGTGCGACAAGGATCATCCTGCATCGTGACCTCTTGAGCTGGTTGATGAGCCGGATCAGCAATGGCAATGGAGGGAATGCGTATAGAGACAGGCCCTCCCAGGGGACGAGAAAGCATCGCCCATGCTCCTCGGCTGGGGAAACCTGCTGGCGAACCTCCGGCACTTGGAGTTCATCGCCGTCGCGAACAGATCGATCTGGGGTGTGCCCCACCGTCGGAAGAGGCGGTCCACTAGATCCTGTCGTAGTTTCCACTCGTGGCACAAGCGCAGCTCTCTGCTGAGCGAGTCGGCGATGGTGTTTTTTATCCCTGCCAGATGAAACAGCACCAGAAACATCCCTTGGGCGACGGCCCAATGCCACAGATCCTGCGCCTCCTTGGACAGGGCTGGGGACCTGGTTCCGCCCTGCTTCCTGATGTAGAAAATGGTGGTGGTGTTGTCGGTGAAGATCCTCACCACCTTGCCCTTGAGGGACGGAAGAAAGGACCGGAGGGCCCAAAACACTGCACGGAGCTCCAGGACGTTGATATGGAAGGACTTCTCCGTCGGAAGCCAAAGGCCTCTCGCGTGCAGATTTTCGGTGTGCGCTCCCCACCCTTCCAGGGAGGCATCCGTGGTCACTGTCTCCTGGTGGCCGGGGGTCTGGAAGTCCATGCCCGCAGTCAGATGCGCGCGGGTGCCCCACCACCGGATCGCTCGTCGGAAACTCTCGTCGAGTGTGATCCTCTCCTCGAAGCTGCCCGTCGTCTGGATCCAGCGCACGTCCAGGAACTCCTGCAACGGGCGCATCCGGAACCTGCACAGGCGGATGAGATAAATGCAAGAAGACATCATTCCGAGGAGGGACTTGATGGAGCGTCCGCAACCAGCATCCGCTGCACCTTGCCCAAGATGGCCCTCGTCCTTTCCTCCGACGGAGAGGCCAGAAGCGACACTGTGTCGAGCTTCGCTCCCAGAAACAGTGCGTCTTGCGCGGGCACCAGGTGGGACTTGGCGTAGTTTATGGAGAATCCCAGGTCCGTGAGTAGTTGGACGGTCCTTGCCGTGTGCTCCACGGCGAGCTCGTTCGTCTTTCCTCGGATGAGCCAGTCGTCCAGGTAGGGGTAGACGTTGATCACCTCTCGGCGCAGCTGCGCCGCCACCGTTGCGAGGCACTTGGTGAACACTCTGGGTGCCGACCTCAATTCGAAGGGAAGGGCTCTGAACTGGTAGTGACGCCCTTGGACCACGAACCTGAGAAACCTTCGGTGTCCCTTTAGGATGGGAATATGGAAGTAGGCATCCTCCAAATCCAACGACGACAGGAAATCGCCCTCCTCCAGTTGTCCCAGGACGTGTTGGAGGGTGACCATCTGGAACTTCTGTGCCTTGATGAATTTGTTCAGTCGTCGTAGGTCCAGGATGGGACGCCATCCTCCCGTCTTCTTCTTCACAAGGAAGTATCTTGAGTAAACTCCGGAGCCCTGAAGCCTCTTTGGGACGAGCTCGATGGCGCCCTTCTTGAGCATCGCCTTTACCTCCAAGAGAAGTTGAGGGACGTGATGTTCTTTCCTGGCCACAGGGGGGACGCGTGGGCACCTCTTTAGAAACTCGAGCGCGTGACCCTGAGCTAGGGCGTCCAGCACCCAACGGTCGGTGGAGATGGACTCCCACACGCTGATGGAGCTCGCCAGCCGGCCTCCCACCGGGGTGCTTCGGTGGGGGCCCGACCCCACGGCCGGTTCAGTCCTGCTTCGACGAGGCTTTGCCGCCTTGTCCTCCTTGGCGACGATGGCGGGGTCCGCCTGACTTGCCTCGTCCCCTGTAAGCTTCCTGTGACGACGAACTGGCCGCTTGACGGTAGGTGGAAAATCCGCCACTGGAACCTTTGGAGGCACCCTGTTTGCCTCTGCCACTCCGAAAGGGCAGCCGCCGTTGCTGGAGAACCCCAAGAGCCCGGGCCGTCTCCGTTTCCGCCTTGATGGCTTGAAGGGAATCGTCCACTGTTTTCCCAAACAGGTTGTTTCCGTCGAACGGCATGTCCAAGACTCTGGTCAGCACGTCCTGACGGAAGTCAGTAGCCTTGAGCCATCCACGCCGCCTAAGGCACACGCCGTTGCCCAACTGGCGAAATCCAGTGTCAGCGATGTCCGTCGCAATCGTAATGGCGTGGTCCGACGCCACCTCTCCTTCCTGCAAGATCTCTAGGGCTTCCGCCCTCTTGTCGTCTGGTAGGAAGTCCAGCAGGGGGGCCAGTTTGTACCACAACTCCCTGTCGTAGCGGGCTACGATAGCCAAGGCGTTGCCCGCCTTAATCGTCGTCGTTGCCGACGAGATGACTCTGCGTCCCATCGTGTCTAATTTCTTTCCCTCGCCGTCCGGCGGGGATGTCGACGTAGAGGCCGCGCCTCCCCGCTTTCTTCCTGGCCGCCGCGGAGACGACCGAGTCCGGGTTGGCTGTGCCCGAAGGCACAAGGGGGCCGCGTCCGGGACCCGGTACTTCTTCTCGTACCGATCCCTTCTAGCCGGCATCGTGGATGGGTTCTTGAGGAGGGCGAGGCCCTCATCCCAAATATCGTCCAGTATAGGTACAGCGAGGACCGTCTTCCTCTTGGCCTCGAGCCGTTGATAAAGGAAACCTTCCTTCTTCTCTTCCAGGCAGAGCTGGAAAAGCTCGGATGCCCTGGCGATCATGGAGTGAAACGATCCAATCTCGTCGGGCGGGGAAGCCCGGGTGGGAGGTGACGACGGGAGATCCTCGTCGTAAACCTCGTCGTCTGTACCCGTCGCGGCCGTGTCAGTCCCCGTATCATCCCGTGTCATGGACGGGGAGGAGGGCTGAACAGGGCGCGATGGCTGAAAAGGAGGTGGAGGATGAATCCTTCTTCTTTTAGGGGGAGGGCTCCCAGAAGGGCCTGGCTCTGGGTCCCCCGTCGGGAGCGTTTCCTCCGTTGGTGGTAACGGCAGTCTCGTCCTTATCTCCGAGCATAAGGACTGTATAGCCAACAAAATGGCCACTGAGTTGTCTTGCGGCACTGGTTGAGGGGAGTCCGACGGGCGGTCAGGAGCCCCGTCGGCACCCTCGACGTTCTCGTCATCCCCTACGTCGGGGTCCCTCCCGACGGGCTGTCTTCTTCCACACCAACGCCGTGGCTTAAGACTTCGATCAGCTCTTCCTCAGAGGTTGAGGCTGAATCCACGACGACCTCCTGCCCCCCCTTTTTCTTCTCCGTCGGAGGTTTCACGGGGGTCCTGTCGATGGGCATGAAAGAGGACTCCCTCCGTGGTGGCAGGGAGACTCTGGGCCCCGAGATCGCCACCACTGGTGTAGCCTCCACAGGCTGAGCCAGGGCGGCCGCGACTGTCTCGATAGAGGCCTTGGCCGGATGGATTAAGGCTTTCACCACCTTAGGTGCACTCACCGCCTTCTCCTTGGGGGAGGGTCACTGCCTCGCTCCCCCTCCGATGGGGACTTCGAGCTCGACCGGGGTCTCTCCAGGAGCTTCACTGGGTGCTCGGCCTTCCTCTTACCCGAGCCAGAGCGTTGGCTCGTGGTTGATGGCGCCGGGGAGGATGCGCCCTGTCTGGCGCCCGTAGAGCCCGACCGTTCGGCGCTCCCGGTGCCAGCGGACTCGCGGTGCTTGGCCTTCTCTTGGACCCCCGTCGCCGGGGCACCCTCAAAGGTCTTAGAAGACCGCTCGGACTTCTACTTCTTCTCGCCTGACGGGCTCTTTCTTTCCAGCCAGTTGGCGAGACGTTGATGGCGGTCCTTCATGGTCCGCTCCGACATATTGCCGCAAAACGCACAGTCCTTCTCCACGTGCGTCTTGTCCTCATGTAGGCAGTAAAGGCAAAGGGAGTGTTCGTCCTCCTTAAAGACATTCTGAAGCTGGCATCCAGGGCAGACCCTGAACAGCTTTCCGGGCGTCGAGCTTCCCTTCTCCTGGGTCATGTCCGAGATGGGCCTGAGAAACTTCTGGAGTCCTCCAAAAGCGTGGCTCGACGAAATCTTCACCCTTGAGGGGCGTAGACGAATCCGACACGGGTCCCCGTTGATCGGATGAAGAAAAGGTGGAGCTTGAGGCTCTTTTGACCGAAAAAAGAGAATTTTTTCTGAGAAAAAACATGAAAAATAGCACTAACGCTCGAGAGCAAAAGCACGAGGATCCCAACACTTGAACGTGCGGTAAAAATCTGAAGATGGCTGCCAGAGGCGGGGCTTAGGTAGAGGGCAGTCATTGGCTGTGGTCAGTATGACGCAGAGATCAGTGATTGGTTACTACTACGAAAGACAGATCAGAAACAAAACTTTACCGAGGATTCCCAGCCTGACGACGGGAAATATTCATGAGCATGTGAATCCATGCCAGACCCCATGCTGGAGATGTTGTTTTATGAACAGGCACGCTATGTTCAATTGTATATTTGACAATCCACAACCTTATCCAATGAAAGCCAATGGTAATGGTTGGTTTGAGAATCTGTATCGATAAGCGCCAGCAAAGCAGAATTGACATTTGACACCAATGGAGCATTCCAACTGATTCTGTTACCAGCCACGTTCACTTTCAAACCAGATGTCATGTAATTGGGGTCAAGAATCAATACTCCACCTCCCCCCCCCCCCAATTCAAACTTGGCCAAAAGTGCACAGTGTTCACTGAATTTGGTTGGGCAGATCTTTAGCTGCAAGCATCTCTCAAGAGAGGTATTGACTGACACATATATAATTCAATGTTGAGTGGCACTAGCCGCTAAACTATGTAAAGTGACTCGGAACATCCGCATAGGTTGCACCATTCAGCATTACTAGGCCAATCCCAGTTAAGGCAGTGAGCCATGTATGTCCCCATTGATCTGTACCCTCTTTAGTCACTTTAGCACCCACTCTAAATTGGGAATACAAATGGGAGGCATTAAGATCCCCAGACAGAAGAATACATCAACTTTGCAAATTGTCCAACCAATCATTCATCGATTGATTGATATGGCCCAGAATGTCCTCTACAAAGTTAGTAAGACTACCAAGATCAGTGTTCCAATAAACATTCAGAACCAAAATGTACATTGTATGTTCAAGTAAAATTCGAATGTGTGTTGCTAAGATCCCAAAACAGATATTCTCATTGCTAATTATTGATATGGTGTTGGTAGATTTCACTAATGTTAATAATCCACCATATGGGCGACTGGGGCCCTTTTTAACCGGTTGAAATTAATACGCAAACCTGTCAATCAAAGGGGCAGCCATCAGCCAGGTCTCCTACAGATTAATTACTGCATTTGTTGAGATATTTCACTGCCGGATTTGTAAACAGATGGACATGGCCCGAGTGTTCCAAGATAGAAAGGACAAAACATATGTCTTAATGTTAGGCCAATAGTGGTGGAACTACTCCATTGTCTCCCCTTAGTTCACCTGAGATCCAAGACCAATTTCTTTCCACATTGTCCCGTTAGTTTTTGTAGGGAATCCTTGTATTGATCTAGTAATATGCTGACCTTGATCGATACACAATAATGTCTTTGGGCATGCCCACGGACATACCATCTTCCGCCTTCTGGTCTGGATTAAAGCCCCCATAATTCTGAGGTGTTATATCAAAGCCAAAAGTGCGCACCATGTTCTGTTCCTTCATGACTGCGTCAAGAATCAGTCTAGATCGAAAAGAATATATTAACCATACCCTAACAGCACCAATGGAGCTTCCTATTTGACTTCCGGAAAAGTAGAAGATGAAAATACCACTTCCACTTTGACACCACCTTCTCTGCATATATATCCAGTTTTGTATAGTTCTGACAAAATACTGACAGTCCTGCTACTGCTACTACAACTTTGACGATTAGGTAATTTGCTGCTACAACTGCAACTTCAAGATTGGCAATTTCTACAAGACATCTTCTACCTCCACAGGCTAGCAAGGAACTTCTTTCTATGCCATAAGAAAGGGAAGCCTCTTTGCCCGTCTTGCAGCTACCATAAAATCTGATGGTAGCTTCTAGACAGTTCTCACAGCGAGGCACCTATGGACTAATTTTTGATTTTAGATTCTAGACTACTTCTTCCAAATAGTCTTCGCCATGCAGATATAACAACTTTTGTGAAAAAATACCAAACTCCCTTCCCCCAGTTTCGTATGCACCGTTCTTTCAATGGTTACTATGGTTACCCCAAAGCAGTTGTGTCAGCTCTTACAGCTTTGGATGAAGATTCTTGGGCAACAATAAATTCAACAACTTCAAAACATTGGTGTACAGTTCTTACATGCGCAGGATTTACTTTTACAGAGTTCACTCTGTGGGCTTGGGTAATGCTTGTTCTGGCTTCAGCTTCAACTACTCTACGACTTCAGCTTCAGCCTTTAATGTGTTGCAAGATGTGGACCTTCTACTGCAAACACAATTGGGCACAAACGATTTAGTTTCACCCTTGAAATGCCACTTCAAAGAGGCGCATTCCTAACTTTCGGTCAACACTCAGCCTCCAAGGTATCAGGAAACATTGCCTCACGCGTGGTCCTTTTAAACAATTACTGCAAATCTTCAGGAAAGTCAGTTTAACTTACTGGCAGCGTTCTCCGTGTTAATTAGAGCCACGTGACTGCTTGGCAACAAATTCTGATGTTTGAGAAAAGAAGAGCTTTTACCATACACAAGCGTTTCACAAAAGCACAAGTTGCTTTCCCATTAATAAAAAGACTTCCCACTTCTGCGGTTCACTTCTACTCGCTTTGATTAAAAGCTGGCTTCAGTTACCAGCAAGGTACTTCTGCTGTTTAGGAGTACGGGGCTTCCTTTTCAGAACTGTCAATTACTGATGATCTTTCCCTGTGTCTCCCGCTGTGACCTTTTCCATTGTGCTGGCGCCAGTGCATTATCTACACTGTGCTGGAGCCTGCCAGGCGCCACCTAGGAGGATAGACTGCAGGCCTACGATTCATGAAACAAAGTGGTAATAGCTACTGCCATATCGAGTTCTCGTAACAACTCGGCACAGACGTTGGCTCACTACCTTCCTTATCCTAGCTTTCGCGGCACTGTTCACAGTTAGACAGGTATCAGGCATGCCGTCATCTATAGCGCTAAATGGACTCTTGTTATAGCCATCTAAACAAGTGCAACATAGAAGTAAAAATGTTGTTCTAAATAAAAAGCATATCAACAATGACTTACTTGTTGAAGGTATAATGGCAAGGGAAAACCACTAGGGGATGCCTGATCTGCTTGACCTACCAGACAGGCGCGCACGTTGCGACGCGACACATTACGTATGCTTGCATTTGATCTTGTATTAGAGAATCACATTCTGTTTGGATTATCAGTTCGCGTGGATGGAAGTATGCTGCAGAAGCAGCGTTTGCTAACAGCGCAGTCCACATAACTGAACAAGTGGATTAACATACTGGCAGTCACCCAGGTCAGTGATTCCCAAAACCTCTGCCCAATGTTAGGTGTCGCTTCTTATATGACAGTTTAGTATCACAATGGATTTTGAGTTGAATTAAGCAGAACCCGTCTCACAAGGTGTTTGACTAAATAGACAAAAACGATAGAAATTGTTTTGTTCGGAAAGGATTGTGCATGTAGGAAATGCGAATATACGTATGTTCCAATCTAATTGATTTAGTCTTGCAACGAAAGTGTGACCCTGTACTCCTTGCTTTGTTACAGGACCACAATCTTATTTTTCACACACAGCAATGGAGGCCAGTGCAGTAAGATATAATGCGCTTGTCCATTACACTCCTAACAGTAGTGAGTTTATCACTGTTTTTTTATCGAAGACTGTCCTGAAGAAAGTGGGTCTAGTTACCTTACACTGTCCTGAAGAAAGTGGGTCTAGTTACCTTACACCACTGAAACCGGTAGACAGTAGAAACTTAAAGAAGGGTAAAATGCTTCTACCCAAATATACAGTTTTGCTCTGATCTTTACGCAGACCAATTAAAGTTGTAAGGGCCCATATAAGATATCAGACGTCCTTTTGTCTTCGCAAATATACAACTTGGGTGTTACAGTAGATACCTTATTCTTTTAACTTTTTAGAGATTTTGGGGAGATGTTCATATGGTCTATAGGTCATTAAAATTGAATACCAGGAATATACAATTGAACTATGTCACAATTGCTCTTTCCCATTTTTAAGTATAAATGATAGGAGAGTGACTGATGAGGAGAAGAGGCTAAGATTACCAAGAAGAGTGTTATTTGAAGAATATAGTAAACATACCATCTTTCTTCTTTTCTTATTATGTCCAATTTTAGATAAGCTGCACACCAGCAAAGCCTAGTATTAGCCTTATAACAGGCAGGCGTAGTTAAACAATCACGCTATCCTTGCCTCTCTTGTAGTGTGCAGACATCTAGGCCACCTCCCCTCCAATATCATGATGAGTGTGAAGCACGTTGCAATGCATTGCTGTACAGATGTGTTGGCCCTCCTTTTGTGTTAACAATTGACTGTCAGGGCAAAGCTTCTTCATTTGGTTATCAGGCACCCCTTTGTGATTTTTACTGTTGGGGTCCACACCCTTCTGCTGCACAGGTGTCTCTGATACAGCCTCATCAAGGAAGAGTCTCCTGCTCTCCAATTTCCCCTCAGCTTGCTTCTGCACACAGGCCTTGGGAACAACTGAAACTTCAGCTCTGCATTCACAGCAATGAGGTGCACCTGGAAAGACTGCTTGTTGCTTCCAGTGCTGCCACAGCTATTCAGGGTTTGTGAGCACACAACCAACTAGTCTGCAGGTGAAATCTGCCTCCTCTCTACTCCGGCATCCCTATTGTGGTCACACATCCTTGTGAAATGCCGGCTACCTGCTCTGCTACCTCTGCTGTGGTTACTGCCAACCTTTCAGCTCCTGCCCCAGCTTCTTTCTACTGCTCCTCCCTGCTGCAACCTTGTATGCCCCTCAGGTGGGCTAATTAGGTTAAGGCCCTTATGGTTAATTGCCTGACCTTGTCTAGAGTCATTATGCTTGCCTGCCTGGCCTGGACTTCTACATGCCTTTTAGCCCTCTTCTTCACAGCCCCCGAGGGATTCTGGAACTTGTAGTTTAATTTTGGAAAATTTGATTTCTCCAATTCTTGAAAAGGCTTAAGATTGATTTTCTTCCCCAGATTTTATTAAGAGAAGCATTATACGTTTCAGTCCTTTTAGAGAAAGAAGGGACAGAAAAGGTTTTATGTTCATGGCTCCTGTTAAAATTCCTTCAATTTTGTGGAGGATATGGTAACCTAGGTGTATAAAATACTGGTTTCACGGGTTCAACATTAAGTGGAGTCACTCTTTCAGGTTTTACCTTTTCACCTTCAATAAGGTATTGAGATGTATCAAAATGGCAATAAGCCAATTCTCCTCAAAGTCTGGGTTAACAATATTCTGCTTCAAGGAAAAATACTGCGTCTCCCATGCGCGATCTAGTCCACCTCCCCGGGCCTCGTCTCCACCCAGGTGATCCTCCCACAGTACAGCACCCCCAGGATTGGGATTAGGAAGTTGTCTGCCCTCGCCATCCCACCTGGGAGGAGACTCTAGGTAGGGTTTTAGAGGGAGATCGGCAGGATTCTCCATTCATCCCATTCAGAGTCCTTCTTTTCGTCACCAGACCGAGGAATCAGGAGACCGGGTACGTCGCTGCTGGACAGAGAAGAACCAGCTACAATAGTTTCTTCTAACCCAAGGTACTGTGGGGTGAAGGGTATTAATTACCTTGAATGGAGAAGTCGCTCCATAATGACTGCCGTGCTTGAAGAGGTGTCCAGGGTGTCCACTCCACTGCTGACCCAAGCTTGTCAGCTTGTGTCCCTTTAGGTAGTCATTCTGCAAGGTCCCCCTCGTTGTGGTGAATTGCTAAGTAACTTACCCTAGAGACTGAAAGTATCCTGAGGAACACGTTTGCGGTTCTGCTACTTCTTAAGACTTTTTCTAGGATCAACTCCTACACTGACATTTTCGTATAGTTAGGGATTGGACTTTTAAAGTGTTAGCCTGAAAAGTGTTTCTAGAAGTTAAGCTCTGCTGCTGTGCGATTAACCAACCTTTTTCCTTACTAAAAGACTTTATCTTATGTGGTTTTCCTAACTCAACCTAATTACTGTATATCTGAATTAACACAAGTGCACAGTAGTAGCGATAATGCGGTAGAACTGTCATTAGTGTCAAACTCATTGTGATCGCAAGCAACTACCATTGAAGCAATGGCCATCATTATTATTAAGAATTAATGTGTGTGTTGGTTAATGAAGTATTTATCTACCTTACTTGTGTAAATAATAATAAATGTATATTTTTCATATAACATTTAAAGTGCAAATGTTTCTTTGCACTACTACATTTACTGGATTCAGTATACTTACCTACAGCTCACATCGTCCTCCTATGATAAGCCTGGCTGCTCTGCCATTCTACTAAGATCCTTTGGGTTGTACAGACTTATCTTATGGGTTGGGGAGCTGTATAACAAGGGATCGTTTTATGAAGTCTTACCTCAAGATGACTTTAAAAAACTCCCCTAACAATAGGGGTCTTAGCTTTTCCCCCAGGCGCTTCCCTTATGCCCCAGTATCGTGGCTCCAGCGACTGCCAGTTCCCTCTGGGGCCCCTTCCAACCGGCCCTGCAGCCCAGTTACCTTTAGGGTCTCTACCGTCTCAGCCTGGTCGGTCTCACGGTTTGCCGCCATCTGTTTCAGTCATCTTCACTCTTCCAGCATGCTACAACATCTCTGCAGCACTTGCAGATTCTCAGCAAGCGATTCTTGCTGCAACCCTATAGTCTTCCTGCCTGGCTTGCTTGAAGGTTCGATGCTCTGCTTCGCCGGATGGTAAGAGCCTCCCTGCCCGGTAAGCTTTCCTGTAGCTGGTTCGGTTCTCCGCCGAGCTGAGTGTTCGCCACACTCGTGGTTCCTCCAGGGAGGGTCTCTCTTCCTTTCCTGGTTTCCCACTTTAGTTTTAAATGGGTTCTGCCCAATCAGGTAGCAGGACAAACTAGGCTGTTCATTCATGTTCTCATGAGTGCCATCTATGCTTCTGCACTTCTTCCCAGTCCGAGTACTGATGTTTAGGTCTTCCAGTGAGTCACCTGGTCTCTCTCTCGTCTCAGTACTTAAGGGATGCATGTCTTTTGAGGAGTCCACACTCTTACTTGTTGCAGTACTTCCTATATTGGTATGGCAAAAACATACAGGAACACTAGGGAAAGCGTTGGTGGGAGGGGAGTAGGAAGGTTTATTAGGGTAAAGTGGGCTATGGGGATGCCATGTTCTCCCCAGGTCATCGCCAATCCCATAAGGGGCTTCTCTCCCCATAAGATCCACCCGCTGAGTACCACCCCCAGGGGCACTATCCGATAGCAGCCTCACCACCCTGGCCTAATGGGAAGGGGCTTCCCCTAGGGGAGAAGTGACAACATCCATGAACGCGTCACATATCCCAAAATAGGCTTTTGTGAAAGCAACCTTCTGGAGCTTCTTTTTTAAAAGGATTCAAAATTAGAATGTATAGATTCACATTGTTTTGTTAAACATTTCTCTTCAAAGTAGAATCCGTAGGTCTTTAATCTACAAGTACAATCCCAACTACAATCAAAGTCTTTCTCTCGCAGGACCCTCGCACTGGCTTGGCTTCCCACAACCCCACCCTCTACATACCATGGGAAGTATTTTACAAACATAGTACATTCATAAATCAGCAATAAAAGAATTATGGTAGGACCAATAAATAGGTCAGCAAGTTGTAAGAAAGTGTTCAGTTGCACACAATTTCCAGCTGAACTGTGTGCCATCTACTTGACTTCTTGCTCTGCTCGTTCAGTGGTGCACCTCTGCCCTTTGCGCTTCCGTTTGGCAATTTTAGCTGCCTCTTCTCTAGTCTTCAGCGAAGCAGATGCAGACTGGTAATCCACCGGGAACGGACGTCACTTTGGGAATAGAGAGTTACATTTGATCTGCCTGTTCACAAGTTCCCCCTTTACTTCTTCGAATTATCTTCTCTACTGCAAGGTGTCTTTAGAAATATCCTAATTGTATTAGACAACAGCGTTCCTAGGGTGAACTCATAAGTGATTTCTGGCTTGCAGATTTTCCTTACCCTGATAACAAGAATTTTACCAGACAATCTGTTGGCAGATGCTCATTTCCCTGTTGTAGTCCCTCACCCTATGGGCTCTTGGGATACTCACCTCATTGGCCCTGTGGTCCATGCTTCATATACTGAACATGGATGTTATCATGCTGGAGTCTATTCTCTAAATCAATTGATTTAACCAGTAATTCGTATAATGATCCCAGTTTACCTTTGGTAGCATTTCTAGTGTCCTGGACAATTATGTCGTTTCTTCAAATTAGGGTTTCATCTACTTCTTTTCTGAATTTGCACAATCCTGCTCACACTTTACTTTTATGGGGAGGTATCCTCCGAAACCCCCAGACACCTCCCTCCCCACCAACAAACCCTTTACCCAGACACCCATATATTTTCTCCCAACCACTCCCTTTTTGAAAGTGGTAATCCAATTTTGGTATCGAAGAGTTGCCTTTTTTGTTAACCCCTATTCCAAGAAACAGCATACTCCCATCCTGGACATGTTGGTGCACCATTTCCATGGTGCCACATGTCTGAGCTTAAACAGGCATCTTTGGAAAATGTATTGTTTTCTTGCCTGAGTGACAGTTACAAAGTAAAACATTTTGTCAAAGTTCAGCGAAGCTTGGCGGTCGGTCAGATTTAGTCATAGTCCAGATGTCCCTTCTTCCCTCCATCTCTGCAATGTCCAGGGGGGAGGTCAAAGAAGTATTTATTTTCAGATTTCCCCGTAGTCCTGTAGCCTTGCAGATCTCTATGGGTCCCCTTCATTTTGTGCAGCCTCTTCATACGTGACCTTGCCATACACACACTCCTTCCTTGGTCGCTGTTCTCCTTTTAGTCCTGGTTCCCTCAAAGGAAACCCACTGAGCAAGATTCAACCGAGAAGGCCCAACACTTTGTGTACCAGATGTACCGACTAGAAAGTTGGCTAGTGAAACATCAGTCTCAGCCCTATGTCCAAAGGGCAGCCATTTTTTAATTAGCAACAGTCCCTCTTTTCCATCATAGCCTCATACTTTCACTCAGGTATTCTCATTAGTACCAGACTTCTACAGATGAACCACTTATCTGAGATACATCACAGAGCTTATACTGTGGGCATGTGGAACACGCACCAAAACCCTTGTTCTGTCAGAGCTGCTCCCTTTCCCCTTCCTAGTGCTCACCCCCTAGCTCTCGCTGATTTATCACTGTCCCGGTCTCACTTATCTTGAGCTTACTGCATTACAATTCCGAATGGAGGTCCTGCCAGAGAACTCCACTCTAAGAGATGGAGTTCCCGAAAGAACCTCTGCAGTTCTCATTTTCACACACTGCTCTCCGCGGGCATGTCTCAGCTGTACACACCCACCATGTTGGAGGAACCTACACACTACTCCGTGGCCAAGGGTGGGAAGTGCTCAACAGATTTCTTTTTGGTCAAACCAAGCGCATGTGACACCTTTTCCAATACAAGGTTCAGGGAAAACTTGAATGCGCTTCAAACGTATGATCTCAGAAATAATTTTCACTTGGAGCTCTAACGATCAGTGGGGACATTTGATGGCCATGTTGCATAGCTCGCTTCAAATAGCTTAGCTCCATCAGCGCCTTGGCGTAAGGTGCTATCTAAACAACAAATAAATACAAATCGCAGGATTGCTAAGCCCATCTGAATCAAAGTTTTAGGGTTTGTCCGCTCTGGCAAACTTGGCAGATAATGACAATGCACTTTTTGGCTTTCAAAAAAGTTATGAAATTTTGTTCCCCATTTATAAAAAATCCTAACAATTAAGTTTACCCTCTTCTGAACATGCTAGGAAAATTTTGGATTTTACTATTTTAACATGGTCGTGAAATTCACCTGCAAAATGGGCTGCTATCTTACTATCTCATCAGCCAGATAGACATCAAAATGAATGTCTTATGTCGGAAGATGTGCCGATGAGTGCTAAACATATTGTTAATATCCTGTGGGCTGAGCTATGCCCCAAAGTTAGGACTTGAGTTATAATTTCTGGTCACCATTTACTAACTAGATCAATAATTTGTTGTTTCGCCTAAATGCAAATATGTAAGCATTTGCTCTTAATACACAATGTGCAAAGGCTAGGTCCTCAATAAAGGAGCAGCAACACCAGGTAATGAACTAAAGATCAGAGATCAACAATCTGCTTACCACACAAAGGATCTGGAGTAAAATACTTGCATTATTTCTGCAGGACCAGAATCTGAGAGTTGTTGCACAGCAAATGGATTATGTTGCCAACCTCCCGCAATTCCACCGGCATGCACTGGCGACTCTTTATAGAAGCAGGTTTAGAATTACTATCTTTGAATCAGTCTGTACGGTCTCCAACCATCCCTGTGAAATAAGCACTCGCTACACATTTATTTCCATTCAGCATACATGCGTTTCATGAGCAACTCTTCATTGGTTTTTAAGAATCAAATAGGGCACCATTTCCGCATACCAAAGAATATGAGGTTACAAAACAATGATTTTCTTTCAGAAAGGATGGATCCTCTCCACAGACAATTGTTGCATTTTAAGTATTTACAAAAAGATAGATCCCAAACAATGGCTGTCATGCACAAGACCTGCAAGCGGCTATACTCCCAGTTGATGAGTCAACCCTCAATTCTAAATGTGATTGTTAGCCAAAGTGAGGATGTGTGCTTTATAACGGGGTATGGTGCTATCCCTATGTTCACCTGCACACAGACATAAGTTCTAGATTTTTACAGACTGTGTGTGCAATTGTCCCTCCATTTATGGACCCCCTAAACTTTTTGCTTTTTTTTGGCTAACCTAACCTGACTTTATCGAGTGGAGCACAGCCTTCAGCTGCACTCCTCTGGGCTTTTGCTCATTGGATTTCAGTTATTTGTAGCGAGCACACAACAAACTAAATCGAATCCTGGTGCAGATGGAAATATAACAGAATTTAGCACTTGATCACCCAGTAATGATGTAATTACAAAAGTGAAGAAAGAAGGCAATTATTTAAAAAGGAGTCTTAAGACCTGCTCGGAATGCCAGAAAGGAGTTGGCCCTCCTTAAGTTCAGGGGGAAGCTATTTCACAATCTGGGGCCAGCAACTGAGAATCTGCAGTCTCCTCTTGAGACGCATTTTGTCCTTGGAATAGTAAGCAACAGTTTGTCTTCCGACTTTAGGGCCCAGGAGGGATAATACAAGTTGAGCTTGTACCTTAAGTAGCTATGTGCAAGTCTTAATATATTTAAACACCAAACAGCCGATCCTAAATTTTACACAATCCTCCACCGCTAACCAATGCAGGGAGCGGCAAAGGCCAGAGGTTAAGGTGTTTTAGGTGCACCAAACACTAATCTGACTGCTGCATTTCGTGCCTTTTGTAGGCGATGGATCTGTTTGACACCAGCAAGGAGCCCATTAAAATAGTCCAATTTGGAATGGACTAGCGCTCCAACAACCACCACACGGTCAGATTCAGGTACATAGGGAAGTGCCTGCCGCAGCAACCGAATGTTATAGAAGACTGACTGCACTTTAGCCGATACTGGACCAGCACAGCCAAGGTCGCTAGGGTATTTTACCCTAGATACATATTGAAGTGTGGAACCCAGAAACTGGGGTGGAGGCAGACTAATGCTCCCAAACAATAGATGTTTTGGTCCGAAGAGAATCAACTCTGTTTCCATACCCCTATTTCTTCCAGGCACCAACCTACCTTAGCAAGAGCATTTTTCACATCGTCAAATCTGATGTACAGCTGCATATCATCAGCATAAGAGTGGAACCTGAGATGATATTTCTACAAGATGTCCATTGATGGGCGAAGGTAGGTGCAGAGCCCTGTGGTACACCGCAACATTGTGCAAGGATTTCAGATATGAAACCTCCCATCTGTACCCACTGTTTGCGCCCTGCCAGGACTGTAACAACTAGCCCCATACCGCCACCAATGCGGTCTCCATACCAAAGTTGGGTCAGAAACCAGATTGCAAGGGTTGAAGGAGACCGCTGTCGTCAACAAAACTCTAAAGCTGGAATGTAGCCACCTTTTCCAGAGTTTTTCCAGGCCATGGAAGGCCGGCAATAGGGCGATAATTCTGATAGTCCTCAGGATCAAAACTGGCCTTCTTGAGCATCGGGGAGATGACTGATAATTTCAGGAGATCTGGGACCACCCCCTCCATAAGAGACGCGTTAGCGGACCTCGTTTTAAAAGGCATTAACTCCAACGAGATCCGCTTGCCCACAAATGCAGGAATAGGAAAGAGTGTGTTTTTGGTAGGTTTAAGTTTTGAAAGGAGGTTGCAAATGTCCTAGGTTAAATGTAAAAGAGGCAGTCCTGGTGGTTACGTCTTCCAATGGGGCGGTGGTCTCAGTCTTACGGTCAGTGGAGTCATGCTATCTGACTCCCTTTGAGACCGGATATTGTCCTGAATGTTGGAAATTTTGGCCATGAAGAACATATCCAAGCTATTTACATGGTCTGAAGATGGTCCCTTCACTGGAACAGTCGTGTTAGGATTAACAAAGTGTGGGATTACTTTAAATAACTCTTGGGGGTGGTTTGCTGCAGCTGTAATCCTTCCAGCTCAGAAGTTTTTGCCCTGAAAATATATTTTTTGTAATTGGTCAGCGCTATCTTTGCGGAGAGGCCGTGTTTGGGCAATTTTGAGTACCACCATCTGTTTTCTTGGTGTTTATAGTCTGTTTTAAGCTGACAGAGATGTGTGGCATACCACAGTTTAGAAGGTCTTCAAGGGATGCTTGTTCTCAAAGGGGCATATTTATCACAGATGGTGTTCATTAATTGGGCCACCTGTTCAAAGAAATAATTACATCATTTGGATGAAGCACGGAAACTCAGTGCCTCCCCTACCTCATTACCAGGTATACTATCCAGCTCCTTTTTCTTGTGGGCTGATTTAGTACCATTAGACGTGAGAGCACAGCGATCATGTTTAGCTGCCTTAATAGAAAAGAGCCTAAGGTAATGGTCTGTCCATAACATCGGTACAGTATTAGTCATGACAATCCCTCTCCCCCTGGCCAGAACTGCATCCAAGCAGTGGTTAGAATTATGTGAGCCAATTTGAGTTAGTGCCAACAACTCGTATTTCCCAGATTTGTTTAGAATCTGACTTCGTATGATCTTTCAGCCAGATATGAAAATCACCTAAACAAAGTAACTCTTTGTATTTGATACCTATAGTTCCAAGGAAATCATCAAAGCCCTCTAAAAATGTTGTTGCCGGGCCGAAGGCCTGTAAACCAACAGGATTTTTAAAGAATAATTTGGGGTGATGTTGAGCGTTATTAAACCGATCTCAGAGGAGTCATCCCATTAGATGGATTTAAAGTGGGTTGACTCTAAATGAGATCGATAAATGACTGCAATGCCTCCTCCTGTCTTAGCCTATTAATGTTTTGAATAGCGGAGCCTTCGGGAACTAGACGATGAAACATAGCATGCAAGGTATCCGTAAACCAAGTTTCTGTCAAAAACAATATATCTGAATTATAGGATTCAATTAACAGGTTAATCTCTGTGGCATGTGCCACTGCAGACCTGGTATTTAACAAAGCAGCTTTAACAGTGGTACGTATAGCTAAATGTGCCTCCAAAGGCCTACTCTCTGCCTTTTTTAATTAGATTCCTGATCCACGAATTTTGATAATTCCCATTATAATGGGTTTGGGTCATATTTACCTCTTGGTCAGTGTAAACAATATAATGATAACCACCAACACAAATTAGTGGGCGATACCCTTCACAGACCGCAGGTCAAGAAAGAAACAACGAGACTCACTGAACGCTGCACTCAGTCAATAAAAAGGCCTTAGAAGGCATCACGTCAGGCTGTGTCGCGTGAAGCGTGCGTCGGAGAGGGAGCAGAGGTTGCTGGACTATGAAGTTCAAAGAACTTCAGGTAGCCCACAGCAGCAGTTTAATAAAGGCAAGTGGCTCATCTGGTATGGAGAAACTGACACGTCCTTCAGACTGTCAGTACTGGGAAATTTTGTTTCCCTTAGTATTTGACTATGTTGCCATTTCTTGGTAAGTTTTTATCTATGTGCCAAGTACCTTACAGTAAAGGGTTTTTTTGTGTTATGGCCCTAGACACCCTGTAAGGATTTTGGGTGATTGTATAAGTGTGCCTAGGACGAAGTAGTGGCAGCAGTTTACTTTTATAGTATTTTTACCTTTTTACTGCGTTTGGCTCAAAACAGTGGCCAATGCTGAAAAAGGCCATTGCAGCAAGTCTTTTGGTCTGTCCTTTGGCCATTTTGTTTCTTTGCCTTCTCCCAGGTTGAGCAGACCCATGAATTTGTTATTTGGGCATGCAGCCTGCGGCGAAAACCGTAACTTTTGCGGGTCCTGCATGTCACATGTGCTAGTGCCCAGGAAGAGGATTGGGGCTGTCTGGTCCCAATCCACACTACTGGTGCCAGTATGTCTCATATGCCTGAATTACCAGAAACCACAGTGGACCGTGATTGGTCCACATCTGGCGTGCATGCAACAGAGCAGATCGTCTCAGATTTGAGCATGAAACAAATCTTGGATAAAGGGGCTATGCATCCATTCCAGGTTGATCAACTGAAGTTCACTCCAAACTACAGGAGCCAAATATCCTGAAATGCTAAAGCAGACCTGTGGAACCGCCAGAGACATAATGGTAGGTTTGGTACCCTGAGCCTGCCATTGTCCCGTCAGACCCCTGATTTTGCATCGATCACTGATGGGCTGCAAGGGCGCTTCGACCCTTTGGAGTAGTGGGAACTACTCTCAGCACCTCCGGGTTACCCTCCCAAAGAGTCATCGAGCCGGTAAGATAGCTCAGAGGGTTGAGAGGTCGCTGCTGCAATCTGACCGTGATCTGCAGGTCGCAGGTTCGAATCCCGGCAAGGCCAACTCAGCCTTTCATCCTTCCGAGGTCGATAAATGAGTACCAATTTCGAATGGGTGATATTGTATGTAAATATGTGCTCTGTAAAGCGCTTTGGATTAAGGCGCTATATAGCTAACACATCATTATCATCAACAGTGTTCCCGGCCATCCAGCGAACTGACGAGCTCGATCCCTGGGGTATTGTATGGGAGCGCTGCCATCCCGAGTTGAAACTCAAGACTTAAGGAATCGCCAGCTTGTGGTCTTGGGCCCTCTCCCGCCAAATTGCATTGTCCTAGCTCCTCTGGGTCGTGATCCAAGGGAGTGCACCACGCCGCAAGCAATTGCAGTCCCTGTGTCGCCCTGCTGTAGTGAAGATCGTTGTAGGAAGCCCTGCTGCTCTGCCCCACTGTGCCCAGAGACATGCTGCACTGGAACCGTCATCTTTTCTCCTCATTGAGAGCTGAGAAAAGGCTACTGTCCCGCCACGGATGATCGTCCCGTCCCGCAGCTGCTGAGAGCCAGAGCAACCTGCAACTGAAGAGGTTGAACCTACAAGTGATCTGGCCTAGACTGGCAAAGTTTGGCCTTGACTGTGTCAAGAGTCAGTGAGTACTTGCATCACTTATCGGTGGCACTCTAGCACAGCCACTGTTCTTTACGCATGAGAATCCCTAAAAAGATACTCACCTTAGCTGGGCTGGCCTGTGCTCTCTAGCCATTACCATAACTTGAATGGCGCTCTGCCTGCAAGGGTAGACCCTCCTCGAATAATAGAACACCAAGCCCCATCCTGAACTGCTACAGCTCCCTGAAGAGGACCCGCTTTCTCTCATTATGCACGACTGTGCATTTTCAACGCACTACTGTACTTTTGAGCACAAGGTTCCCCACTTCATAGGGCTGGACTGCTTAAGTTAGGGATAAATTCTGAAGATATGCCTAATGCTATATTTGTGTTAACCTACCCTTCTGTTGCAGGTTGTGGATGCGTTTTCCCCTTTACCGCATTAGGCAAAACGTAACTGTATATATGTTAAATAGTGAAAGGCGTGTGTGGTTTTATATTACTGTGGTTTATTCATGTTCAATTAAGACCTATAATAAATGTAGATGTCTTTTTTAGATACACTTGTCTAAGCATATTCTGTGGAGTTTCACTATTTGTGCTCATTGTGGGCTTCTGATCACTCTCACTCCTCCTGAGATTTAGTCTCGACTGCCTGCCTGCCTGCCAAGCTATCGTGATTGGTCTGGCTTGTACAGAAGGTTCACCAGTTCCACTAAACTAGGATGGCCTCATAAGTTTAGAAATCCATCTTAACACTCAGGTGGTATCCAGAGCCATCTCATGGATGTTTCATTGACTGAAATGTGTAGAATGGTGACAAATAATTCTAGCCATACTGCAGCAAGCAATGATTAACCCCCACAATTTAGAACCTGCAGAGCTGTACAATCCTTGTCGTTTACATGTACCCTTTGTGTGGAACCTGACGGCATCCTCATTTCTACTTCACCCGAATGCTTCTCTCAGGTGGCAAGAGGGTGGCCATCGTTCTTGGATCCCGACCCTGGGGGTGCATATGTGAGGGAGGATCACCTGGGTGGAGGGAACTTGGGGAGTGGTGAGAAGGTGTCTTTTGGTGATCCATGGTATCCCCCTTTCCCTAGCCATAGTAAATCCAATGTTCCCCGTGCTGTTATATGCTATTGTCAGTCCCTGACTCTTTATTCTGACCAAAATACCCCACAATCCTTTTTCCTTAAGACAGGGACAAGTAGTAAACAACTAGGAGTTATGCACACATCTCTACCTTCACACCACTTTAGTACTGGGACGAGGAAGAGGGATGTGGAGTAGTTCAACTACAACAGACATGCATATCCCACTTAGAAGATTCACCAAGCTGAGACGGTATAGGGAGACGGATCTGGCGAAGGGCGCAAGTAGGATAGGACTGTACAGGAACCAGCTTGAGGAAAGCCGGGTTAAGCAGCATCGCGAAGGAGACGCCAGGGCCACTATTGGCCGTGAGAGGGACCAGACTCCTGTCGTCCCTCCTCCCTGGTGTCCACGACAGAGGCTGTGGGGCTCCGAAGGCACCAAGGTGCTACCGGCCGCTACAAGAGCGAGAGGAGCTATCAGCAGCAGCTGCCATAGAAGAGCAGGGCTGCGAATTACCCGGGAATGTGAGCACGGCTCGCAGGGAATTCCGCAGGAAGACGGAACACAGAAGTGAAGCGAGAAACCCGTAGGAGGAGCGAACGGTTGCTGGTGAGTGCAGAAAGGGAAAAACACATAGCGGGGCGCTCCGGGGCTGGGAAACCAAGGTATTTGAATACCGAACTAACTGAATCTTATTACACATACTACTTTATCATTATATTCTTTTTCGATTTCATAACCCACAAACGCAATGTATATATATGGGAACAGGGAACTGTGCTGTATTGAGCATTTTTCAAGTATTCTGTCACCTTACATGGCTATTTTTAATTTTGGCATTTCATTATCGATCATTAATTTACCTTTACAACTTCTTGACTATCTCTTGAATCTGAAGCAAGAACATTCTAGATCCTTGACGTGGTCGCAGTTATCAACCACTTCTAGCGCGTATCAGGTAATCTTACTAGGCTAAGCCGCTACAGACTTGTTTTATGCATGTCAAGTAATAGTTTTATTCTATCGTTTTATCATTTTACCGAATGTTTGGTTAGTGCTTGCCAATGGATATACACCTTAGTTATCGTCCACGGGTGTTTGTTTTCAGTTATAATTAGTGTTATCCATACTAATGCAAGTACTGTCTTTCAGGGAGATGCTGAAGCGTCCGCCACATCTACAACATTTCTAGATGTTCTTCACCAGCAGGAGGTATGAATACTGACAGCTCCATCGAGCGTCATCATCAGAGCTGGAATTCTTGTCGTTTGATTGCTCTACACAATGTTTCATTCGTGGTTAGCCGTTGATATGGACCTGTACTGTCGACCCCAGGTGTGTGTTATGTTTTCACTATTGTAATCCTCACTAATGCAAGTACTATGTTTCAGGCAGTTGATGGAGCGTCAACCCCTGCACTTGATGCAGAGCCTGACATTCAAGTAATTCCAGGGGAAGTGGAAGCGGGACCATGCGTATACGAATCGGCGCAACAGCTTTCGGAAGTGCGCACTACATTTGCAACATCCATAGATATTCTTCAGCAGCACGAGGTATGGATACTGACAGCTCCATCATGCGTGATCATATAACGTGATTCCATTTGCTGTACTTTCTTCCCTATTAACGCTGTGCTGTGATTCAGGGAGACGACGAAGCTTCCACTACAATCACAACATCCAATTTAGATGATGCAGATGTAAATAAATCGGAGAAATAAGTCAATGAAATGTGATCATATTTAGATTTTCCTTGATTCTTTTAGACAATGCATCATTTGTGGTTATCTCCTTATATGTACCTGTGCGTTCGACCCAAAGTGTGTGTTATGTTTCCAAAATTGAAAACCATACTAGTGCAAGTACTGTGTTTCAGGGAGACGACGGAGCTTCCACTACAATCACAACATCCCATTTTGATGATGCAGATGTAAAGGAATCGGAGAAATAAGTCGATGAAATCTGCATACTTATATTTTCCTTGATTGTTTTAGACAATGCATCATTTGTGGTTATCTCTTTATATGTACCTGTGCCTTCGACCCCAAGTGTGTGTTGTGTTTCCAATATTGAAAACAATACTAATGCAAGTACTGTGTTTCAGGGAGATGCTGATGCCTCCTCTCCAATACAACCATTCATGGCAGTCCATGCAGAGCCAGAGGTATAGATACCGATAGCTCCATCGAAATAGATCATCACTGGTCGAATACTTGTCGTTTGATTGTTGCACACAATGTTTAAATCGTGTTGGGCTATTGAGATGTACCTGTGTGTTCGTCCTCACGTGTGTTTTATGCTAACAATATTTTGATACATAGTAATGAAAGTACTATGTTTCAGGGAGACTATGGAGCCGCATTCCGTGCTGTCTATGCGGATACAGAAAATATAGTCGTTGCAGCGCAAGAGGAAGGGAGGACATGCGGAAACGAATCGGAGCTACAGCTTGCAGATGTTGAAGGTCGCGTCAAAAAAGTTGCAAAGAAAAAAAAACAAAAAAAGGTTAGTTACAAACAGTTCATAATTTTAAAAAAATGTTTGTGCTGGGGACTATTTTATGTTTTTTTCCAGTCAATTGGACTACACTTTAACATGTGTTTAAACTGAACATTCCTTTTCCAATCTCTCCTCCAGTTACCCGTGGGTGTCAGAACTATACATACACAGACAGTGAAGCGAATGAGAGATGTTGCTTGCCAGACCATGTACACTATGGAGGAACTATTAATTGAGGCGAGGCGTGTTCAGGCTCGAGATGCTCATGTCCAATGGCCAGAACATGAATTAACTGTGTTTGGAGAATACAGCAAAGTTGCATTGGACCATTGCTACAGTGCGACCGCACCACCACAAGAAGATGTTATTGAATGTATTGAAGATAGCTCTGAAGTAGTTGCACATCAATTCACACAATCTACACCCGCCAAAAATTTGCCACCCAAAAACCTGTCAACATTGTTGTGTTCTCCCATCAATGTTGAAGTAATAGATGTCGAAATGACAGAGAATGAACCAGCCGCAGCATCTATAGACGCATCAGAACTTGATATCAGCGATATTACTTTCCAATGTGTTGAAATCTCCACAACGTCACAGGCCGAAACAACGTTGACGCAGGATGACAGTATAATGAAAGAGAGCAAATACATTGTATTCAACAGTTGTTTGATGGAAATTATAAGTATGCTGAAATGTGTGCATTCCGTTAGAGGGAAAGTATGTGGGAAGCCATTGATTAATGTGACTCGTCAAATAAAAAGCAGTAACGTCAAAATAAATGCCGCCTGTAGATTAAATCATAGGTTCTCATGGTCTGCACAAACGATGCTGGGGAAAATGCCAGCAGGCAATCTACTGTGTGCAGCTGCATCACTTTTTAGTGGCTCCAGTTTTAGAAAGTTAGAGGCTTTCTTTCAGTTTGTGGGACTCCATTTCATTTCTAAATCGCTGTACTACATATACCAACGTGATTATCTGTTTCCGGCCATTAGTGATGCTTGGAAAATTGAACAATTGTCTCTAGCAAGTACATTCGAAGGCAAACGATTCAGGCTAGCCGGCGATGGACAGTGCGACAGCCATGGATTTTCTGCCAAGTACTGCACCTACCACTTTCAGGACATGGATAGTAAGAAAAATGTGAGTTCGGTGGTCGTGCAGGTAACACAATGTACATCGTCAGTGGCCATAGAGAAACTAGGATTTATAAAATCAGTGGAATATCTACAATCAAGGGGAATGCACATTGACCTCATAGCCACGGACAGACACGTTTCAATTGCCAAGACAATGAGAGAGCAGTTCCCACATATTAATCATCAATTTGACGTATGGCATCTTGCTAAATCAATCAGTAAGAAAATCTCGGCTGCAGGAAAAAAAAAGGTTTTGAAAGTATTTTGCAGTGGTCCCATTCTATCACCAACCATCTTTGGTGGAGCTCAAAAACTGGTGACGGGTCAGTGGAAATACTACTTGAAAAATGGCGGTCACTGATGCACCACTGTACCAACGTTCACTGCTGGACAGATAATCAACATTTCCACCAATGTGAGCATGGCCCTTTGTCCCCAGAGGAGGCACGGAAGAAGAAGTGGTTGATTCCATTTTCACCGACACACAAAGCCATTGAGAAGATTGTTTTCGACAAAACTCGATCAAGAGATTTGAGAGGACTGACAGAATTCTGTCACACAGGAGATTTGGAGGTGTTCCACAATATGTGCCTAAAGTACAGGCCAAAGCGCTTGCATTTTAGCTTTCGGGGCATGAAACATCGCACTCTACTAGCGGTCTAGGCCCATAACAGCAATGTCGGACGTGAACAATCTAGGACTAGGGGTAAAGTAAGGATGCCTCGCTACACTAAGGCGTTTTCAAAACGAAGTAAGCAATGGGTGATCAAACCAGTCTATGATGAAATGCAGTTCGACTTTGTGAAAGGCCTTATTGTTGCTGTGTTAGAGAAGCACAGATATGGAATTTTGGACGTTTCTGTGCAGAGCAGTGATCCATTGCCACCGAACATTGCGACTGTGCCATGCCCACCCGAAGCACAGCTGGTTGTGAAGTACAAATCCCGGTTTAAATAATTGCAATACGATTGTCTTTTTGTAAATAAATGTTATTGTACAGTGTACCTGTAACCCTAACCCCTACTCTGCAACTCTCTCTCACTCTCTATTCTCCCGTCTGGGCCTACTCACTCTGCAGGGCACACTCTTGATGCTCTGATCTCTTCTGACCTTCCCCTCTCCCTCCCTCCCTCCACTCCTCTCCTCTCTCCTGGAGCGATCACTTTCTCCTATCCTCCCACCTCTCCCTCCCTAACCCACAGGCAAAGCCACCCTCTTCACTGCCACCCACCTTCTCGGTCATCCGACCTATGAAGCGCGTGTCAGTTGAGGCTTTCGCTGCTACCTTCTCGCCCCCTTCTCCCCCCTCGGCTGACTCCCACCCTGACACAGCCCTCTCCATGCTCTATTCCTCTATATCTGATACTCTCGATATCCTTGCCCCCGTCATGAGAATCCGCCTGAAGCCCAAAGCCAAATGTAACTCTTGGTATGACTCGGATCTCGTCACCCTAAAACGCAAGTGCAGGGTGGCAGAGAGGAAATGGCGTGCTTCATGTTCATCCTCTGACAAACTGGCCTGCCGCCTGCTCCAAAGGCAATACCGGCTCTCCGTTCTCACCAAGAAGAGAGCCCTTATCCAAGCCCGCATCTCTGAGGCATCTAACAACTCGGCCGAACTCTTTAAAATCTGCAAGGAGCTGGCCAACCCTGCTGCAGTCTCTACCTCTCCTGTCCCCTCCCAGGGCCTCTGCACTGCACTGGCCTCGCACTTCATCTCAAAAACTCAGGACATCCTGTCCTCGCTCTCCTCCTCTCTCCTCCCTCCCTCTCTTCTCGGCTCTTCCTCTTGCTCTCTTGCAGCCGCCCCTCCGCCCTCCTTCTCTGCTTTTCCACCTTTTTCTGCTGATGAGGTTTCCAGACAAGTCCGATCTATGAAAGCCTCTTCTAAACAGGTTCACCCCTGTTCCTCCAAAACCATCAAGGACCACATCGACTCCCTGGCTCCTGCCCTGACTGACTTTTGCAACCACTCATTCGCCTCTGGAGTCTTCCCACCCCCCCTCAAGCACTCCCTTGTGCACCCCCTCCTCAAGAAACCCTCTTCCGACCCCTCCTGCCCGGCCAACTATCGCCCAATCTCCATCACTCCCTTCCTGGGCAAGCTCCTGGAGAAACTGGCCATCTCCCAGCTTAACCTCCATGCTGAATATGTTGGTAATCTTCATGACCATCAATCCGGCTTCAGAGCAGCCAGAAGCACGGAAACTGCTCTCCTGAACATCCGTGAGGACCTGCTCCTGAACCTCGATTCCAACACTCCCTGTGTTCTCATTCTGCTCGATCTCTCCTCTGCCTTTGACACTGTCAACCATGCCATCCTGCTCAACCGTCTCCGTGATAACCTGGGTATCACTGGTCAGGCTCTGGCATGGCTGACCTCTTTCCTTTCCGGTCGACCCTCCCAGGTCCAAATGGGCTCCTTCCTCTCGGACATCTTTTTCTCCACCTGTGGTGTCCCCCAGGGATCCAACCTCTCTCCCTGGCTTTTCAACCAGTATCTGGCACTCCTTGCCCACCGCATAGCCGCTCTCTGCCCCCACTTCCAGTGCTATGCGGACGATACCCAGCTCATTTTCAGGCTACCCTCGGCCTCCTCCTCTCCTTCCCTCATCTCCGACTGTCTGTCTGCTATCCAGGAATGGTGTGCCGCCAATGACCTCTGCCTTAATGCCAGTAAGACTGAGATTCTACTCATCGGCACACCCACTCCCTCCTTCCCTGCAGCTCTCTGGCCGGCCTCCCTTGGCCCCCTTCCTGCCCCTACCTGCAAGGCTAAAAACCTCGGGGTCATCTTCGACTCCACACTCTCCTTCTCTCCTCATATATCTGACGTCTCTAAGAAGTCACACTACCAGCTGCACCTCCTCAGAGGTATTCTTCCCTTCCTCTCCTTCCCCCAGAAGCTCACTGTCTCCCGAGCCCTGGTTCTCTCAAGGCTGGACTACTGTAACAGCCTCTATCTTAATCTGCCTGCCTCCACTCTCCGCCCTCTGCAACTTATCCAGAACAGAACTGCGAGACTTGTCCTTGGCCTCAAGCCCAGGGACCGTATCTCTCCAGGACTGAAATCTCTTCACTGGCTCCCAGTGGTTGCGAGGATTAAGTTCAAGACCCTTTGCATTGTCCACAAGGCCTTCTGGGGCCTGGGGCCTAAATACCTTCAACTCTCTCTTCCTAAATATCTTCCTTCACGAGCCCTTCGCTCATCCGTCTCCAACTCCCTCATGGTCAGCCGCTTCTCGAAGCAACGAGCTGGGGGTAGATCTCTCTCCGCAGCAGGGGCCTCCCTCTGGAACAGCCTTCCTGCCTCCCTGAAACTTGAGGAGAACCATCTCCGGTTCCGGAAGCACCTCAAAACCTTCCTCTTCGCTTCTGCCTTCTCTCTCCCTCTCCCCTGCTAAACCTGCTTAACTCCCCACTAAACTCTGCACTAAACCTGCATCTTGGCCACTCTTAGCGACCTCGGTCCAGGGCCCAGCCACTCTCCACTTGCACTGCCTCCCTGGCTCCCCCTGCACTGTGGGACTGTCACTGCATCCCTACAGCCCCCTTCCCAGCACTTGCTCTGCACTTACCTCGCACTTGCCACCAGCTGGCCCTTTTATTTATTATTTTATTATTTTATTACGCTACTTACCTTGTATTGCACTTTCCCCCCCACCTCCTCCCCTTGCACTTTCTCCTTTTCCCCTTACCTCTGCACTTGCGCGATCTGAATGACACCTGGCCTAGTAGGATCGTTTGTCTGTCTTCCCCTTGTTTCCCTCCGTCCCTGCCTCGTCGCGCCTTGAAACACTTGTGTATAGGCGCGTTACAAATACCATATCATATCATATCATACCTTCACCATCATGGGTGGCTAACAAGCTGGGTGTCATCTTTGAATTCTCTCTATTCACCTCATATGTGTATGTATATATTTTTCTCATGTCTCATCTCATGTAAATGTAAATGCTGCGCACTGTTGCGCACTGTTAACGGAGGGGAGGCTTGCGTATTGCAAATAATAAAACAAACAATAAATCTCACTTTTAACAACTCCTGTGGTACTTTATACTTTCCATGACCTTCCGCCAAAAATTAAATGTCTCCATTTGGGCTGCAAAGCTCGCAGACAATGGGGACAAAATTGGGGGACTTAGAACGCGCCAAGCGGGCTGTGGCATTTGGGAGAGAAGCCAGTTTGCATTTGCACATTGAGGCGCACTATATAGAGGGATTCTAAACTTCAAGTTCTCACAGATGCCTTTACTACGTGATGTTGCAAATAAAGAATGCGAAGGACAGCGGCTTTGATTTTCAGCTCGCGTCCAGATGAGGTCCACAAGTCGCACTGGAAGTATAAGGGTCTATTGTTTTTTGACCTTGAGACAGGGACCATGCCGAAAGAACTACATTTGAATGGGGTGCGCAATAACGTAAGAGACGATAAGGCAGAAAATTCAGAAACTAGATCGAGTTTCATTTTATTTCAATATACGAAAAATCGTTGTCAAGAGCACGGTTCGTTTTACAGACTGCATTACGAAGAGACACAATGGAAATTTCAAATATAATGTGAGTAAATCTTTACACGCTTTTATACCGGAATGAAGATTTAATGAATGGATGCATGAATAAATGAATGAATGAAGAGCTAGGAAAAGCAAGGAAAACGTGTTCGTAGTGGGCACATGGGCATGCAGGTCCACTGGTCTCACCGATCTCGGTCCTTGGCCCAGCCACCTTTCCCTGCACTGCCTACCTGCACTACGGGACTGTCTGTATTCTTCAGCCCCTTCTCCCGGCATTTACCTTGCACTTGCCAACAGCTGGCCCTATTATTTATCTTGTATTCGACTAACCATGTACAGCACTTTTACCCCCCTGCCCCCCTTCCCCATGCGCAATCAGAAAGACACCTGGCCTAGTAGGATCGTTGTCTGTCTGCCCTTGTTCCCCACCTGCCTCGTCGCGCCTTGAAACACTGGAGTATAGGCGCGTTACAAATGCCATATCATATATCATATCATTCCTCACGCATGTAGACTAACTGTCGTTTATCATTGTGTGTTGGCCTCGATTTATTTCGTTACTTTTCGCATTGATTTTAGAGCCGAACATACTCCATTGAACTATCCTTGCAAGCAAATAGTTTCTGATCGGCTGTAATAAATAAAATGAGTAATATTAATGAAGATCGGCTGGCGAGACTATAATTTTTTTGTTTTCCTAACAGGTATTTGCTCCCCCTTCTGCTACTGCCATCGGTTTGAGACACCAGCAGACTGTTTCTTCGTGAGACACCTGCAGCTTCGTGTGAACAACTGGAGCACAATGACAATTTTATGGGACGATCGCCAGGGGCCCACATGCCCTTACGCTGTACTAGTGGCTAGAAGCAACATATCAACCTTTATGATGGACTAGTGCCTAGTTGATGGAACAACCTTGCGGTTCACCGTGCTTCCAAAGTGCTTCTTTTAACGAAAAGCAACACCCTGTGTACCATTGCGGATACAGATAAAAGAAAATAAATGGCTTTCGGAGTTCATATGGCAATTGCTGAATATTCTCTAAACATTTAATGTCAAATAAATGTACTTTACCAAATGTACCGTGTTGCTGTTTGATTTTAAAGTACAGTTTCATATTCCGAATTGTGGCGCGCTGTGTTGTGAGATGGTCTGTACTGGTTTCCGGGTTCTGTGTGAAGTCGCGTAGAAGACTGGGTGCGTTTGCCTACGCAGCACAGTAACGTCACGGAGAGAGGCGGGGAATATGAATGTTTTGATAATGTCGGGCTCAGGGGCGGGGGAATTGATTTAGTGCCGCAAAAGCAGGTCAGCCAGGGCGATGCAGCAAGTGATAGGATTATCACAAAATGGCGGCTCCCTGGTGCCTGTTTTCGCGTGCGTTTAATGGACGAAAACTCGGGTAAGGTCCATAGGAAAGTTTTCTAAAATCGAGCCACTTAGGCTTTAAAAAACATGGCCGACCCGTAGGGACAATAAAAATTTTTACTAGACCATGCCTTTAACTTAACAAAAATAACTGACATTCAAACACAAAAGTTATAACCAAGAAACCTTGTGACCAGGGTTGGATCCCCTTTGCCTGGAATAATTCAGGATATGGCCAATTAAAGTTCAGTTTCAGTAAAGTTCTTTTCATAAACCAAGTTTCACTCCAAGTAAAATTAACAGTTCTTTTCATTCATAATATTCTGTACTGGATAAAGCGAGTTTACTTTCTCTCCACTCTTCCATTTGAAAGTGAAAACAATTGTTCTCTGAAGGTTCAACAATCTTTCATCCTTAGAAACAGCTTCTTAGACAGGATGGTTATGCCACGGTTTGCCAAACACAATAATGGGATTGGCACTTCTTTTCTATTATAGTTCATCAGACACAATAAAGGAGTTGACACTTCTCTTCTTTGTTACAACCTTATACCACATTCATTAAACTTGGATATATTTTTCCTGGTCGACTCGCCTGCCAGGACTGCCACTAATTGTCCCTCTCCTGGTTTACTCTGTCAGGATAAACAAACTCGTACTTCTAAACTTGTATTCTGTGGTTAAGGCTTGTTAACGGTTCAGTGGTGTTTGATCGTCTGATAATTGATTGTGGCAAACTGTCCGAAACAAAACTGCCCACATGCAATCAATTATCAGAGCATCGAAGCGCAAATCGAATGCGCTCGCCCCAACCTAGACCCCCTGTCCCTTCTTACCAGTTTGCTTACCGCCAGGTCCCCTTTACTCCTGCAGCATCAGATCCGTCCCTCCAACGGGGGTCGGATCCGAAGCTGCAGGGTCCCATCCAACCGCCAAGGGCTAATACATCGTTTGCTGTGACTTCTGCAGTGTTTGACAACTCCCACCAGCATACAACGGCTCTCGCCGTCTGTCCACAGAGCCTGCACAACCCGTAAACTCTTTACCCCTCTTCCACGTCTCATTACTAGGAGCATTAAGGGACATGAAGTCCATAATGTTCCTAGGTGTTTTAACTCCCTTTAATCTACATTGCTTAGGGGATTTACAGGTCACATGTTTAAGAAGATTTTAAAGGACATATAGATTTTCTCTCAGGTCTGTAACCTGAATCCCATGAAGTATGATTACTACAAACAATTGATAATATTGACCCTCCATCTTTCATATACATCAATTCCATATTTACAAAGTTCTTCTTGACATCTTGGGAAAGTTCGGGAGGGGAGATCTGACTATGACAAGATGCCATTAAACATTCAGGCACCATGGGGAATCCATCCTCAAAATAGGAGGAACACTGCGTCTCTCCTGACAGAGTCACCACATTCCCTTGATAGCCTTCTTCCCCAGCGCCATATTATCCTCCCTCTTAATACCGCCCCCAGGGTCAGGAAGTGGCTGCCTTCCCCTGGCCACATGGGATGAGACTCTAGGCTGGGACACTGATGACTCTGCAGGATTCATCACAGGAGACATTCCTAATGGGAGTAAAGTGGACTCGCTAAATGGAACGTGTTATTCCTGCCAGTCAAAGGACCTTAAAACACCATCCTATAACCCCAAGTACAATCCCTCCCCTAATGAACTAATAAATTGTACCCACCTTACATTGCCCTAAAAAGTACTAGGACGAGCAAGAATAAGAGTCACCTCAATGAAGATAACTTTCTCAGTACTATGACGAGGGTGAGGAATGGAGGAATGACGATCGCTCCTAATGGGAAACACTGTAAGCAGTATAGTCACAATCCAACAACCGAGACGAGAGAGGCAAGGAGCAACAATGATCACTCCTAAAAAGAACCACTATGAGCTGTCTAGTCTTTCCACAAATCCCATTGGCCAGAACCAACATACAAGCAAGTAAAGACTCAGGAAATGTGAGAGGAGTCCTCCCAAGGCAAATCATGTGGAAGGAGTGAAGCCAGTCCAGAGAAGCCAGAAGAGGGAAAACCGGCACACTTACTTGGAGGCAGTGGAACCCTGACAGGGGCAAGGAGGAGAAACTGCCCCAGCAGAAGGAGCAGCCCAGCTGACCAGAAGAACTGGTCCAGCAGAGGGAGAGATCGCCAGCAAGCTGAGGAGCAAAGCTGGGGCTCAGAGTCTATGAAGTTCGCCATACTGGCAAAGGAGTTTTTTCCTTACCCTGAGGTCGATTAGAGTCTACAAGGAGAGGGAAAATCAGTAGAACAGAGAGCACTGCAGACGCAGGTCTGCCTGGCAGTCGGTAATGCATCTTAACACCACGCTGAGAGAAGACGCACTGCGGCAGAAGGAAGGGAGACCAACCTGACCTCACCAAGGCGAGGAGATGGTGCTGCCAGGTTACTGTGAGCAAGGGAAACGCTGCGGAAACCGCGCATCGAGGAGAGGGTACAGTGGCAAGACTGGGCTTAGCTGGGCACACACAGACAATTCTAGGAAGCAGAGGGGGAACAGGCGACGCCAAAGGCAACCGGTAAGCCGAGGGAAAGTGAAAGAGTTACCGGGTGGTCAGCGCACTGATGCAGTTACTTAAAAATAGAACGAAAGGAAAGAAATATACACAAGGGGAAGCTCGTAACTAGTGAAAAATCCAAAATACATGAAGGGGAAGGCAAAGCCTGTGAGAGGCCAAGCGAAGAAAATATCCCGTTTGACCTTGCAAACTTTTGTCGAGACAAGTGACAGTTTTGGGCAGGTTAGTGAACCCAGCCTGTCAAACATCAGGGGAAGGGAGTAATTTACCCCTGATACAACAAAGAGTTGAATGTTGAATGTTTTAGATATAAAAATCCTGGCAGGATACCAGGTGAAGGAAGCAAATTTGAGTGGGCACCACAGGGGTATCGAGTCTAGCTGGCGTTATTAGAGGTCTCTAGTATGATGAATCTTCGTTAGTTAAATCCTCTGTGTCGGAGCTGGCTGAAAAAGGCCTGGAGACACCCAAACCCAGAAATACAGCAAGAAACCAAGATTAGGTAATAACCCAATCATACAGCCGCTCTCTTGAATCCCATGTTGGGTTCTGTGTTAGTTGTAATTTCGCTATGTATAGTTCCTTTGATCCAATTTTTGGAAAAAATTACAAAAGTCAAATATATAGTGATTTTTCAATCAAGTAGAAGTTTATTATATAGAAAAAAGTGACAAGTAGCCACTAATACTGTTCTTCATGAGGAAGAGATTGCCATAAATCACTCTATCCGTAGACTTATATAGTGCCAATGCATTTCGGAATACAACAAATTCCTTCATCAGGGCAAGTCTAAAACAATAAACACATAACATTCAAATATAATTGTTCCAACCATCCCAAGGTAAATATCCATATAGAATAATTCCCATATTTAGAACAACGTAAGTATACAAATATCAATATGAACAGTCATCATCCAGATAGTTGAAAAAAATGAAGGTAAACACATACCCGACAATGTAATGAGCCGGATCAGAAGGCAGGTCAAAAAATATAAAATAAGAAACAAATCAGTACAAAGGTAAGTACAGATCTCCTATAACAAAATGGAAGGAATTGGGTCCATTACCTGATGTAGGTGAGTAATGGCGAAATCTATGTTTCAGAGACCAGGCTGCTCCACCGTGTACGGCGAGCAGGTGCTGTGAATGGTAAAGTGAATATATATGAAGGACCTATCCAAAGTGTGGCTAATCACTAATAGAAATGAACAAACGTGGATTGTAACTCACCATATGTAAAGAACGAAGCGGAGAAGTTCTCTCTACGTCTGCTCAAAGCAAACTGTCTTCGTTGCATCGGCGCGTTGCCGAGCAACCTAGTTTTATGAGACACGTGATTGAAAGCAGGATGTATTCTTTGCATCGGTGCGTAGCCGAGCAACTCAGTTGTGTAAGACAGGTGATCACGGCTCCATGAACACGAGCCGCGACCCGTGTCCAAGAACAGGTCAATAGACTTAAATATGATCAAAATATCTAATTTGTGAACCTCCTGGGGCAGTAATGATAAAAGTTATCGCCTAAGAATCAAAAAAAGGAAATAAGTAGTCTGTCATCCATAGACATAGAAAAAATACTAGGATTGACTGAACCCATTTGGATAAAAGTAATGGCTATTATATGAACACCTATACTCTTCTGAACGTACCTAAGTAGGATGAAAAAAGCCTGGGGAGCAACCCTAGCAATGTACCTTATGTTAATAATATGTGCTTTAATGCCGCTAGTGGTGTCGTCCAGAGAGACGGCACCTCGGGTCCTGGGAGAACCCCAGGATGCGCAGCATGCAGGACATTTTTCTAAAAAACATAGGAAACATCTCTTGTTCATATACATTCGAGTGACTCTCAACATTCAGGTCATATGTGTACTGGTGTCAATCTAAACCAAACGATGTTAAATGCAATATAAGGAAACAATTAGAGAAAACAATTAAAGAAAACAGTGAAAGTTAATCCCCTCATTTAACCCATTGGGTGCCAGACTGCCAAGTTTGTCTATCCAATATGTCTCTCTGCGACTCAAACGTTGGCATAGATCTTCATGAGGGCTATTCTTGGTTAAAGCTTCCAAAATCACAAATTTTATTTGTGACACGTTATGTCCATTGGCCATCCAATGTTGTGCCACGGCTGAATTCATGTTTGCATTACGAATACAAGATCGATGTTCACCCCACCTTAACTTGGCTGTACGGGTTGACTGTCCCACATAAAATTTCCCACATGGGCATTTAATGCCGTAGATGATATTACTGCTGTCACATGTGGCAAAAGTCTTAAGCATAATTTTCTGTCCCGTCCTTGGATGGTTAATGGAGTTTCCTTTCATAACAAAATTACAGTTAACACACTGTAAACAAGGAAATGTCCCAGTTCGCTGTGTCATAGGTTCCCTGGCTATAGGTTTCGTCTGCACCAGTTCATCCCTTAGGTTCCTACTGCGTTGGTATGCAAAGATTGGTTTTTCACTAAAAATATCTTGAACTCGAATGTCATTCTTGAAAATCTCCCAATGTTTCATAATAGCTTTCTTGATTTTGTTGCTTTGCGTAGAGAACTTGGATACAAATACTGGTGACTTCAATTCTCTTTTACTTTTGTGATTCTGTTCTAATAATAGAGTCTCTCGTGATATGGCATCGACTCTGTCAGATGCCAGATCGAGTTCACCCTGTTTATATCCCCGAGCCAGAAATTTTTCTTTCATTTCAATCTGTTGCATTTTATAGTCTTCAGGATCACTCACTATTTTCTTGACCCTAAGTAACTCACTGTATGGTAGATTCTTCAGTAGGCTCGGCTGATGGAAGCTGAGTCGGTGCAGGAGATTATTCCGATCCGTCACTTTCCGAAACAATGAAGTGCTGTAGCTAGTGAGTTGCTTTCTGACCTGTACATCAAGGAATGTTATGATTTCATACGAGATCTCTCTAGTAAACTGTACCCTCTGGTCGATGCTGTTAAGATACACAGAAAATGTTTCAAAAGACTCTCTAGTTCCTTTCCAAATTCCAAAGATATCGTCTATGTATCTCGTCCAGATCCGGATGTCCTTGTTCCATTCCTGTTTATTCAATACATGGTCTGTTTCAAATTTATACATAAAACTGTTGGCGTATGAGGGTGCCATGGTGGCTCCCATTGAAGTCCCTGCAGTTTGTAGAAAGAATTGGTTGCCATATTGGAAATAGGAGTTCTCAGCAATGAATTGTAACAATGCCAGTATGAATTCCTTCTGAGCACGTATCTCAGGTGCTTTCAGTAACAGCCATTCAACAGCCTCTATCCCCAGGGTATGGGGTATAGAGGTGTATAAACTTTTCACGTCTATAGTAAGCATCAGATCTTCAGGCAAAGGTGTCAATGAGCTAAGTTTTTGTAGAAAATGGGTGGTATCCCTTGTGTAGGTGTTGGTCCCTTGTATTAAGAAATCTATGTAGATCCCTAAAGGTTGATTGATGCTATCTATCCCTGCAACAATTGGTCTACCTGGTGGTTTGATGGCATCTTTATGGATCTTTGGTAGCGTATAAAAATTAGGTATTCTAGGATGTTCTTTCAAAAGAAATTTTTGTGTATGCTCGTTAATCCAATCCAATTCAAATGCTTTTTCTAGAAGACACTTCAAATTCTGTTGGATCTATTAGTGATTAGCCACACTTTGGATAGGTCCTTCATATATATTCACTTTACCATTCACAGCACCTGCTCGTCGTACACGGTGGAGCAGCCTGGTCTCTGAAACATAGATTTCGCCATTACTCACCTACATCAGGTAATGGACCCAATTCCCTCCATTTTGTTATAGGAGATCTGTACTTACCTTTGTACTGATTTGTTTCTTATTTTATATTTTTTGACCTGCCTTCTGATCCGGCTCATTACATTGTCGGGTATGTGTTTACCTTCATTTTTTTCAACTATCTGGATAATGACTGTTCATATTGATATTTGTATACTTACGTTGTTCTAAATATGGGAATTATTCTATATGGATATTTACCTTGGGATGGTTGGAACAATTATATTTGAATGTTATGTGTTTATTGTTTTAGACTTGCCCTGATGAAGGAATTTGTTGTATTCTGAAATGCATTGGCACTATATAAGTCTACGGATAGAGTGATTTATGGCAATCTCTTCCTCATGAAGAACAGTATTAGTGGCTACTTGTCACTTTTTTCTATATAATAAACTTCTACTTGATAGATAAACCAACATTGAAAAATCACTATATATTTGACTTTTGTAATTTTTTCCAAAAATTGGATCAAAGGAACTATACATAGCGAAATTACAACTAACACAGAACCCAACATGGGATTCAAGAGAGCGGCTGTATGATTAGGATACCAGGTGAAGACAAACGTGTCTGTTGTATGAACGTTGAAAAGGAAAAGCCATTTATGAACTACAATGATGTGGCTCAAGGGAAAATCATGTCTTGGAGATCTTGAGCTGTAGTTGTGACGTTCTAACAGAAGAAGTTTATGGAAAACAGTAACAATGTGAAATGTGAACAAAAGTGTACAAAGAGAAGAAAATGTGCCTGGGGAGAAAGGTGCCTTTGAAACTAGAAGTAAAGAGAAAACTTGGGGAAGGGAGTAAGATCCACAAACTAGATGAATGCTCCAAGGGGAGAGAGGAAGTCCTCTTAGAAACTTGGTGATTCTTTTTAAACAGGATGTTAAATGCAAAGAACCTAGGGAAGGAGCCTACCTAGAAGTGTGAATGTTTGTGCATGAGGAAAAACCTTTTTGTTGGATTTTGTACTCTTAATTTCATCTTTGGAACACTTGAAGATCAGGAACATTACCCTTCGCACCCGATAGTTAATTTAGAGTCTGAGGGCCAGAATAGGATTGCAGACACAGGACTTACTTTTATTTGGACATCTTGACATTGACAAACCCATTAGCTTTTTGTTGAGGTAGGGAAATTCCTATTAGATTAGGGATAGTGAGTCATTTATCCAACCTCTTTTCTTTTCAATAAAAGTCTTTAGCCAAAACCACGTCTAACTTGTGCCTGCATTTCATTCCCGGCTCCTCACAGATCCAGGGGAAGGAGATTACACTCTTCTGTGTTCTGTTCCCCAATATCATATTACTATATATACCCACTTTGACTACTGGTTCAATTATTATTCGCTTGCTTTTTCATCAAGTTCTTGAGTAGCATTCTTTCTTTTTTTGATCAGATTATGAAAAGTGGCAACAACTATCCTTTTCCAACTTGATGATGTCTTTCAGAACCAAGTTTTCAAAAGTGGTAGTCTCTGCTGATATCTGATGTGGATATTAAGTGGATTCTGAATTAAAGCGTGAGGTTATTGCCAATCGCACAGAAGACAGAGGTCTTGTTTTTGAAATATGTAATACGTACAGTAACCTAGGGAGTAATGTCGTCTTGATAGCCGCTATTCTTGCAAACCACGATAACTCCTGCATGTTCCATTGTTTAAGATCTTCTAGCGATTTAGTCCAAGAAGGTGAGATATTCACTTTATAAAGGGCATCATAGTCCGAAGTCAAATGTAGTCCCATATATTCCACAGCCTCTGGTGTCCATACCAGCGGATACGTGCTCCTGCATTCCGCCACACCCTGCACATCCTCTGAGATATTAAGCACCTTAGATTTTGAATAATTAATCCCAAACCCTGAGTCTCTCAAACCCCTGTAGGCTGTCCTGAACCCTAGAAATGGATTGGTCCGTATTATTAACACACCATCTGGCTACAATGGGATTTTATGTGCCTTCCCATTACGTTGTATCCCTTCCACCATTGGGTCCTGCCTAATTGTAAATGCAAGAGGCTCTATGGCCATTGCGAAAACTGAAGGAGACAACTGGCAACCCTGCCGTGTTCCCCGTTCAATAGTAATCAGAGCTGATCGAGTATCGTTAAGATGTATCTTAATGCGGAGGGCAGCCTGCAAAAAGAATTGGCCCTCCTTTCCTGAGGCACCACCTACAAACCCGTTTCTCAATGTAGTCATGACCCAGGAGGGCTTCACGGGCAGCATCTCTAGTCTGTACAAAGCAGTCCAATTACATACTGAATCTAAAAATACAATGAAAGCGAAGTGGGAACGTGATCTAGATATAGCAATAGAAGAAAGCCAATGGGCAAAATATTGCCAGTACACCAAGTCCATCTCATTACATTCCAACTTTAGATTGATTCAATTTTAAATGTTGAACCACATGCACATCACCCCACGCCAAATATCCAAATTCAACTCCCCGGCACAAGCCTCCTGCCCCAAATGTCATGCCCTAGCGGCGAACTCTAGACATATGTATTGGGACTGCCCACCGATCAGGCGATATTGGGATGATGTGGCAGACGTGATCAGTGACATACTTGACGTCTATATACCGATCACCTCTTTGAAATACCTACTTGGGGATATAGGAAAGGTGACAATCAAGACATGCGTTTTCTTGCAGTTGCAGAAGCAGTTGTAGAAACAGTGGCAGAAGCAGTGGCTTAGAGGAATATACTCCGAGCCTGGAAGTCCAGGTCTGCCCCCACCCAGCAGACGTGGCTGAAAGATCTCATACGTTCAGGAAAGTGAAGAGAGCTACGTCAGGGGCGTCACAGTCTCATGCAGGCCCAAGGACATTTGGGCCCCCCTGCGGAGGTAGTTGAACACTACCCTGGGATTAGCAGCTGATGACTCATCTTGCCCTGCGGACAGTACTGTTGTGGGTGATGTATTGTGATGGTCTGTGCCTCTGCCATATGCATATGAATACTGTATACGATTCGCTGTAACTGTTTTGTCAAAGTGTTGCACTTGTCAGTTAAAGTTTACAAAAAAAAAAAAAGATTTATCTTAATGCTCAGAATTTGAACAACACCGCCCTAATCAACTGTGGCCCAAACCCAAATTCAACCAGCATATGCCTCAGCTACCCACAATCTGTGCAATACAAGGATCGCCTCGCCTCGCCTCCAACGCTGCAACCAACATCTTCTGGACCTTTTACTTGCCCAATCAATGAGGTTAACCGCTAGTCTATTATTTTCGCATAACATTTGGCATCTTCATTAAGGAGAGAGATTGGGCAGTAACTAGCGCATTCTGCTGGGTCTTTACCTGGCTTAACCAACAAAGTATTGGTGGATAAGCCCATGTCTGGCAACAACCTCTCCGCCCCCGAGACTGAACAGCGTTAAAAAATCTGGTCATGGGTTGTACCAACCAGGGTTAAAAAAATTACTTCTAGAAGCCATTGCCAAGACCATTTGTTCCCAGGTCTTTATTACAGGAGAATGCATTAATAGCCATCCCTAACTTATTTTGGTCAATAGGGACCTCCAAGCTTTCCCCATCTTCCGGTGTTCTCGTATGATGCGATATATGATATTTTATTTATAACACGCCTATACACAAGTGTTTCAAGGCGCGACGAGGCAAGGGAAGGGACCAAGGGGTACAAGAACAATCTTACTAGGCCCAGTGATATTGAGTTTGCGCAAATTAGCTTTCCCTTTTCTCCAATATGTTGATCAATACCTCTTACTTGGTTGTCGTTGAAAAAGTCACTGCCACGTGTGCTTTAAGTGGTCCCTCTGAAGAGAATCCTCCTATTCATGTTCTGGAAACCGGAAAACTGGGTTTGTACATGTGCAGAGAAGAAATACTTATACATGAAAGCAGTCACAGGTTTGTAAATGTTGGGTTTAAAAAAAATTGTTTTAATCCTGTCTACCAATGCGAATTCTTTAAATTAATGTATACATTTCTTTTCAGGCACGTCTAAAAGGCACATAGAGATACTACCCTGTGTGGGTAATTCCCTGGGGATTCTATTTATTTTTGGGTCATTTGACCTGTATCATGCAGTATCACTTACTGTTATTACTCAGTTACAATCAAGGGCAATTTGACTCCAGCTAACTCTGAATTCGTTGTTACCTAAACAATCTTGATTGGTTGGCAACTATTATCATTGAGCAAGGGTTTTCCACAGGTATTTTAATAAAGATTATACCATGCAGCACCATTCTTAACAGAACGGGGCATTTAATGTAACACTGTTAGCAATGACATGAGAGCTCTTGCAATTTCCAGCACAGCCGTCTTTCTTCTCACACCACAATCTCGTGCCATGTGACAGCTCCATCTGGCACCTAACTTACTCACTCTACAGACACATTTACTTTTGGATGGTAAATGGCTGTTCTCTGATGTTCCACGCCACAGTGAACAAATAGGTTTGAATGTCACTACTCCCAAATTGCAGGCCATTATCTAGGAGCATGCTTACTGGATAACCTTCTCTGCTATGAACCACCTCCAACAACTTGATCACCGTTGAGGTACCAGATTCTTGGACCAGGACCCAAAATGTCCATGGCCAACTCATCCTAGGCCCCTTTCAGGAGCTTATGTCTTATAAAAGGGTTATGTATGCACTTTAAGATAATTGTCTGAGCGTTTACACTCCTGGCAATGTTAACAGCCCCTGAACACCTCTGTCAAAACATGGCCACCAATAGTCCGGCTTGAGGAGGACCTTCATGTGAGATACGCCAATTTAACTGCATAAGGCAATAGAACAAGTTTATCCCTCCAACCAATTGGCATGACTGCCCTCCCAAAGCAGTACAGTAAATCACCTTTGACACTTGGCTCATCCTTGACTTCAGGTACGCCTGACTTTCCTGGACACTGCTTTTGCTGGGCCACTTCAACTCTATGAAGGACTTTACTGACACCCTACTGTCCAGCATCTGTTCTATCCACGCTATTAAGGTGCCATGGCTCATACAAACTAACTCATACGACTCAACACTTAGTTCTTAACGCTCCAATAGCAACCTTGACAGAAACGACAAAACAGTTTTTCATCCCAGGAAGCTACAATGCCAAAATATCACAGCAAAACATTTGCGACCCAGTCATATCACATGACATCAAAGATGGCCTTTAGAGGGTTATGGACCATCCTCAATGTGAAGGCATGACCGAGACAAACAGAGCCTCTCCATCGCCCAGTGACATGCCCAGGCTTCCTTCTCAATTATGAAGTACCTTAAATCCGGCCCCTTTAGTAATGTAATCGTACAAAACACTTCTTTGTCACCATGGAGTTGGGTTAGCACAGTGCCCACAATGTTATGCTTGGGAACGGTGTTCATGATAGAAGTGTACAAAGTGTTTAATTGAGCAAGGGGAATTGAAAAAGACATGGCTGAATTAAGAAGGAAAGGGGCACTGCTTTGTAGAACAGTTAACGCTTCACAGAGGAGACCCACATAGGCAAGTTACAAAAAAATGTAACACTTATTTACTACAATATTACACTAAGACACAAACTATTTCATGCTAGGTAAAAATACTTTATTACATATATGCAGCTCACAATATACAGCTCACAATTAGGTGACCCACTTTTGGTTACATACTAATTTAGAATCACAAGTAATTATTTAAACAATAAATGCATTCACCAAAGGAGCAATAACAAATGGGCCTTAAAATTCTAAAGCATGGTATTCTACAACTGCCAGCACCAGAGGTGGCAGCTTAAAGGCTGTGCTCCTGTGCCCTGCTGTATTATTATCTGCTACTATGACTGACCCTTGTCCAGTTGAAGCATCTCAGCTTGCAAAGAGGCAGAAAGGAGGAGATAATGAAAGAAGAGATGCTAAGCTGCTTGACCTCCCAACTAAGGCAACAGTGTACATTGCTGAAATTAAAACATAGCTGATCAGCGCAGAGGAAAGATACTTGGAGCTTATAACAACAGTAACTACTGTGGAGGATCATCAATACTGTAGATGACAAAACCTTTGAGACTGTCTGATCAAGTAAGAAACTTGGAAATTCTGAATGAAAAAATGACGCCAACTCTAAGCAAGGGAATGTCTCCAGGAGGAACAACATTAGAATTGCTGGATTTCCAGAGAATGTGGAGCAGGGTAATCCTATGGCCTTTTTGGTAAAGGCATTCATTTCAATGCTGAACCTGGACCCAAAAATGCCTCTGGAAATGGAAAGAGCTCAGAGATCTCTGGGACAGAAACCTGAATTGGGCCAGTGTCCTAGGCACTTATTTGTACATTTTCTGAGTTTTCCTATGAAGGAGGTGATTCTCAAGAAATCATGTGAAGTTCCTGGCAACACAATCATGATTTTTAGTGATCTGAGCAAAGATGCGCTAGAGAAAAGGAAACCTTCAACATGGCAACGGAAAAAGCAAGCAGCAAAAAGCTGAAATACTAAATGGTGTCTGCAGCTATATTTTGGGTTACTTTGGGAGGTCGTATACACCCATTCTCTGATTGCAAGAGTGCCGAAGCATTTTTGTCTGCTCTGGATATTGAGCCAATGGAAGCCGGATCAAATTTTTTGAAGAGTGTATCTGCTAAGAAGAAATATTTTTTTCTGTGAATAATCTTTTCACTTTTCTATCTGTACTTAAGTGTTTAATCATATTAATCCTTTTTTGTTTAACTTTGTGTTTTATTATTATATTTGATGGTTAAGCACAAGATAGCTGTTGGCCTAGACGGTTAGTAATGTGTTATTTTTGATTGTCGTTCGTCTTATGGCACGCAATGCCTTGGATGTGATAAAAGCACCCTGTGGTATGCTAGGTGTGGCTACGTAAGAGCATGTGCTGTGCGTCAGTCACCGTAGCTGAGCGCGTCTCATCGCTTGAACGGGTTGTTGTGGGCCTTATGACTTAGGAGGGAGGAGCGCTAGCACTGGAGGCCTTATTGGTGACAGGAGGAGGAAGAGATTCGCAGCGTCTGACAGTTCTTGATGGGATTGGAGGACAAATGCTCTGAGAACTGGGAAGGGTGAATTGTATAAATATTATAAACATGCTGAACTTCAATCAATCGCCAGCAATGGATTTATCAACAAGGTTTGTGAAGGCTGCTGCATATGGATTCAATGCATTGTGAGCTTTTGAAATCTTGGTGGCAGGAACGGCAAGAGCTGGGCATGCAAGGTTCTTCAGACTTTACCCATTGATGATTGTCGGGCAATATTGGTTGAGTTATGGAGGAGGGTAATCCGACAGGATATATCAGTTTTGACAAATAGGTGTGAATATGCACGTAGAGAGAGGAATGAAAGGATATAGATATACAATGTTTGCTATGATGAAATGATGTGTCACAAATTTAAACGTACGAAAATTCCTAATAAAAACATGGCATGAAGATGAGGGTGATTCAATACAATAGGGGAGCAATGAACTGTACTTTTAATTGAAATAGAACAATACTTGCTGCCTTTATTGTAACTGACATATAATGAGGTTACATTTTGAAATGCTGATTAATAGAGCTGTCGCACAATATGTATATTGCATCAATGGTGGAACTACTATAGGGAGAGACTAATGTGTGGAACTATAATGTTGCATTTGTTTCTTTGCGTTCTTTATTTTGCTACTTTTCTGCAACCAACATTTTGTGCACTTTTAAGTGCTTCAGTTGTTTTGAAATGTGATTGAATGGTTGGCGGAGGGGGGAATAGCAGGGAACAGAGTGACTGATGCATTCTGATTGCTACTTTGGACACAATAGCATTGTCGGGTGTATACAATGGGTCGGACTAACGTGCAAGGAACCCAAAAAAGGTTCCCATTAGATTAACATTGGTGGAATTTGAATAACACAATATGTGTGGTTCCAACAAAGATGGTGTAAGGCTGTTGGTGATTAGGTGAGGGAAGGGGCTGTGCCGTCATATCAGTGGGGACTAGGGAGGTACTCATTGGTAAAACTCATCTGTCTGAAAGCGGGTGAAGACAGAGATGGAAATCAAAATAATTAATGGGCATGGGATTCTGGGGGTATAGTCTGGAATAGGAGGTTTTATGTAAATAATTGTATTTTTTTTTTATTCTCTTTATTGAATTTTTCAACAACATTAACAATCTCCATAACTCCCCCCTCCATCCCTTCCCCAGGTGCTGTTCCAAAGTCTCCGTAGCTCCCTGTCACCACAAAGTGTCTAGTCGGGGTTATTCCAGGTCCAGAAGTCTTAGACATTGCGGGCGCCACCCGATCCCGAAATCGTCTCTGAGAAAGGAAAGGACCTCGCCCCACTCGCCCGCACATTTTTGTATTGTATTGTACATTGCGTTGGAGGCCCATTCCATCGCTACTATCTCCCAGACTTTACGCAGCCAGTCTTGAAACATTGGTATGATCGAACTCTTCCATCTCTGGGCTATGATTGTCATTGCTGCCAAAGTGAGCATCACCCTCGTTTTTTCCCTGCCCCTTGAACCCGCCGGCCCTTCTGCTGGCCTCAAGCCTAATAGTGACCATTCTGGGGGTATGCCTCCCTCTGTCCCAAACACTTGTTCCATCGCCTGCTTGATGTCTCCCCAGAACGGGATTATTTTTGGGCATCGCCACCAAATATGTTCTGTAGTGCCCTCCTGGCCGCATCCCCTCCAGCACGTTCCCGATGAGTCCGGGTAGATCCTGCGTAGCCGAGCTGGGGTATAGTGCCACCCATATAATATCGTATACCAGGCCTCCCGAGTTTGTAAGGCTCTCGCTAGTTTGGGGATCTTCCTCCATAGATTTTCCCACTCTGTCTTCTCTATTTCCCTGCCCGGAATTTTTTCCCACCGTCCCATGTATGCCCATTGCGGCCTCGGGGTAGCCTCATCCAAGATCTTATAAAGCTGCCTTTCGAGCCGTCATTGGTCATCACGAATTTTTCAAAAAGGGTCGGTGATCTAGTGGCCGCCTCCTTATTTATGGGGTGTAGAAGCCAGTGTCGAAGCTGTGAGTATCTCAGTCGTTCACCTTCCCCCAGTGCGAAATCCTTCTTACAATCTACAAAGGAACTGATTGCCCCTCCTATAAACATGTCCCGCATCCAACGGCAACCTCCCTCCCGCCAGTTCCGGAATGCCCCTCTTTCCAACCCCGGGGTAAGGTTTTTATTATTGAAGATGGGGGTGAAAGGAGACGGGAAGGTTGTAATTTCCTTCCGTTGGACCAGTCTGTCCCAGTTATCTGCAACTAGTTTGGTGATCAAGCTAAGGTACATAGGGCCCGGACGGTGCTGTCTGGGTAGCCACAGAACCTCCCCCAGTTTGTGTCGCGTGACCGCTCTATCCATCTGAACCCAGTGTTTTCCTTCCCCCTCCTGCAGCCATTCCCTAATCACCCTTAGTTGAGCTGCTTCGTAGTATTGACGGAAGTTGGGAAGAGCTAGTCCTCCCCCTTTTCTCGGGGCCATAAGTTGCATCCTACTCACCCTTGCCCTTTTTCCCTCCCATTTGAACTCGTTTGTTATTACCTGGAGCTCCTTGAAGAAGCTAACTGGGACTGCTTGAGGGATAGCTTGGAAGAGGTAGAGCAGCCTCGGCAGGGTAACCATTTTAAGTGCCTCTAGCCTCCCCAACCAGGAGATCCGCAAGTTCCGCCACTTACGGAGATCTTTCTTAATTCTTTGCAGGAGTGGGTGGAAGTTTGCTGCGTACCATCCGCGTAGAGCCGGAGTGATTCTCACCCCCAGGTACGTAATTCCCCCCAGTCGCCAGGCAAAGGGCGTTGTTCCCCTTAGCTCCTCCCTCTTCCCTTGCCAATGTCAGGTCCATCAATTCGGACTTGTGCATATTAATGCGTAGTCCGGATGCTTCCCCAAAGTCTTCTAATAGTAACCTGGCTCGCGTACTCGACTATATGGGATTGGTCAGGGCGAGCAACATGTCGTCTGTGAAGGCCGCCACCTTGTGATGCCTGCCCCCAAACGGTATTCCCTGTATTCCTTCAGATTCCCGAATTGCCTGCAGGAGGGGCTCCAGGTAAATTGCGTATAGCAGGGGCAATAGGGGACATCCCTGTTTTGTACCTCTTTGGAGTAGGAATGGTCTAGTTAAAAACCCATTTACCACCACCCTCGCTCGCGGGCCCTCATAGTTTGCCTTGACTATCTGTAAGTAAGCGCCTCCCAACACCATCTTTTCCATGGTTTTGAAGAGGAAGGACCACTCCACCCGGTCGAACGCCTTTTCAGCGTCTAGGGACAGAAGTACTGCCGGTGTGCGAGTCTTTTCTGCCTTTTCCACCAGGTGGGCCACCCTTCTGATATTATCCGCCGTCTGCCTCCCCTTTACGAATCCCGCCTGATCCTGATGGATCAAATCCGGGAGGAGCCCCTCGAGCCTATTCGCCAGGATCTTAGTGTAGATCTTTGCGTCTACATTAATGAGCGCTATTGGCCTATAGGAGGATCTTTCAAGGGGGGGTCCTTGCCCTCCTTCAGAATCAGAGAGATCTTGGCTTCTTTCATAGATGGGGTGATTTGCCCACTATCTAAAAAGGAATTGAAAAGGTAGGTCAGGTGTGGAACCAGCACTCCCGCATAGGTCTTATAAAAGGACGCAGTGTACCCATTGGGGCCAGGGGTCTTACCCGCAGGCAGCTTCCGAATAACCCCCCTCACCTCCTCCTCCGTTATCTTCTGTTGTAGACCAAACTGGGCATCCCCCTCAATTTTACGTAGGTTAACACTTTCCAGGAAGTTCTCTTGAGCTTGGCCGCAGGGGTGCTGTGAAGCATATAAGGTCTCGTAAAAATCGGCCATGGTCTCTTGGATATCTTCAATTCAGGTAACCCTTTCCCCCCTATCTGAGTTTAGAGCCGTGATTGTGTTTCTGGAGGCAGCTCCCCAAAGGAGGCGAGCTAGCAGGGCGTCCGCCTTATTCCCTCTTGCATAGAATTTTTGCCTCACAAAAAGCATGGCCCCCTCCACTTTTTTGGCCCTAAGGATCCCCAATTGTCCTATTGCCCTCCTGTAGTCCTTCTGGTTAATCCTACTGGGGTTCGCCGCTACCCTACCTCTCGCTTCCTCAACTTCCGCTTCCAGCTGGGACTCCAAGGCCTGTAGCTGTTTTTGTGTCTGTGCCTTAGCTGCTATAATATCCCCCCCTCAGTGTGGCCTTAAATGCGTCCCATCTTGTATCTTCCCTCGTGTCCCCCTCTCTTGTTATTATTGAAGAACTCTCATCTTGCCCTCTATCTCCTCTCTTACCACAGGGTCCCTCTGCAGGTGTTCCGGGTATTTCCAACCCCACAGCTCCCTCCTCCTCTTTCCCAGTTCCAGCTGCATCGACAATATTTTATGATCTGCTATTTCCCAACCTCTATCTCTTTGACCTTACCCACCAGGTTGGCCGAGATCCAGATGTAATCAATTCTGGACTGGGTCCCATGAACTTCAGAAAGAAATGTGTAGCTCTCCTCGTCCCCCTTCAATTCCCTCCAGACGTCCCTCAGCCCTATGCTCTCCACTTTGTCCCAGAGTTCCGCTGAGGCAACCGCCCCTCCCCCACGGCTTTTAGTTCCTCCTGACCTGTCTTTAATCTTGTTCCAAGCTATATTCAGGTCCCCCATTATGATTATCTGGCCTTTTGCCCAGCCACCTATTTTCCCCATGAGATTGCAGAGGAAGGGGTCTTGCCCTGTGTTGGGCGCATAAATCACCCCTATTGTGTACGATTCTTCCGCAATTGTGCCTTTTACCACAACAAACCTTGTCCCTTAGGGTGTCTTCCAAGCGGAAGTTCACCGTGCCCCTAATGGCCAGCGCCACCCCCCCTCCCCCGATTTCATGGGACTAGATGCCTGGAACACCTGATCAAACCCTCTCAACCTTAAGCGACCCTGGTCCTTGCGAAGAAGATGTGCCTCTTGTAATCCCAGAAAGTCTGGATTTCCCCGCTTCGTAAATTGCTCCAGCTTTTTCCTTTTCAGCGGGATATTTAGGCCCCTAACATTATGTGTTACCCACTTGAATTGTAGTTAGACACTTGTCCCCGCTGTTCAAGACCCTCCAACAGTTCCCCACTCCCACTCATTTGCCACATACCTGTTACCCGGTTGCGTTGGTCACTTCTAGTTCGCCCCTCTTGCAGCAACTGAGGATACCTACCTCCCCTTCTCCCCCTTTCCCCTGCACCCCCAACCCCTAATGACCTTAAAACTTGGTCCGCCCGCGGCCCTAGAACCCCCCCCCCCCCAGGCTTCCTCGCCCTTGGTGATCCCATGATGATGTTTGCTCTTAGCGCCCTCTCCCCTCCTTGTATACAAAACTGCCTTTGTGTCCACCACCCCCTGAAATTATTCAAGTACCCGATTAGTTCTCCTCTGGTCCAGCTCACTCCACATCAGTTCCCTTCCCGGGGGACCTCCGCCGCACGGGCCTCCTCCTTTTCCCCTCCCCGACCAGCGACCATTCCCATGGCCTGGCTCGGGCACCACTCCTCGCCTCCGAGGAGCCGCTCGGACCCGCCATCCTCGATTCCCCAACCAGTTCTTGGTCCAGTTCAAGTTGAAATAGGTCCGCACCTTCCTGCATCGTGGTTATCCGCTTCTGAGAACCAGCCCAATCGAATACAGGTCCAAACGGGAAGGTCCACTTATATCTAATCCCCTTTTCTTTAAGCTTCAGGGTGAGGGGGCTCCATCGTCGCCTCTTGAGCAAGGTGCAGCTGGCGAGATCCTGGTACAGCTCAATACGTTGGTCGTTAGGTCGTTAAAGGATATCAGCTCTTTTTGTCTAGCGGCCTTGAGTACTGCCTCTTTTTGAGCATATCTTGTAAACGCCGCTAACACATCTCGCGGCCTAGATTTCGGGTTCCTATGGAGGGAACCCACTCTGTGAACCCTGTCCAGTTCGATCCGATCAGGTGAGGACTCGCCCAATAGTTCCGCGAAAATTCCTTGAACCGTTTCCTTCAGGTCCCTATCTTGCACCGTCTCCGGCAGGAGCTTCAACCTGATGTTGATCCGCCGAGACCTGTTTTCCATGTCTTCCATTCGTATTTCCAGGTTCCGCGTCGCCATGTCGAGCCTCTCGATAGCTTCACTGTTCTCCGTGGTCTCTCTGCCTATCTCCTGCAGGCCTTTTTCGACTATGTCTGTTCTCTCCCCCAGTTGACCCATTTCCTGCTCGATTTCGGCCAGCCCTTGGTTGATGTCAGATCTTATTAATTGAAATTGCTCTTGAAAGGTTTTCCCCAAAGATGCTTGGAATGAGAGCAGCTCCACGTGCAGGACCTGGCGTGAGATCTGAGCGGACGCTTCCAGGGTCTCACCGTGCTCCTGCTCCATACTCCACCCCCCCCCCCCCCCGTATGGCCCTGCGTTCCTTGGTTGTGTCCTTGCCTGCCCAGAGGGCCATGATGGGGCCTGAGGCATCCGGCTGCGACTGGCTGCCCTTATTGGCCTTGCCCTTGTTTTTAGCCGCCATATTTGTAGCTCGAAGGTCGGGGGGGGTCCCCCCCCTCCCCCCCCCCCCCCAAGTCCTGCCCGCGCCTTCCCAGAGGGTCACCCCTGCCAGTTCTGAATTCCTTGCCTCGCTGTTCCAGACCAGGCCCGAGTCCCCAGCCTTGCAGTGCTTGACGTTGCCTTGGGGCCTGTCGGGGTTGCGTGTAGTAGGGCAGTACCTCCGTGAGGCAGCGCGGGGCTCCGACGCCAGCCCCTGCAGCCCGGCACAAATGTCGCCCGGGCAGATATCAGGTCCTCCGGTGTGTCCCGAAGGTACCTCCTTTCCCGGGGTCTCCTCCTCCTCCCCGGCTCAGGTAGCCGCGTCGCGCCCCGGCGTGAGGACGGGATGGGGCTGCGATCTTGTCTCACCTGGAGCGCCCACTCTCCTGCTCTGCCCAGTAGGCCTGAAGCGTCTCCCTTTGCCCGCGGGCCCCTGGCGCGCGCGCCGCAGTATTTTCCCCTGCTCCTGCTGGGTGAAATGGCAGCTACGGGTGGTCGAGGGTGCGGGAGGGCGCCGGCCGCTGTTATCCCGAGTTCCTCAGCTCATAAAGGGTGGTGGAACCGCTTAAGTGAGTTGGAGGTTCTGGAGCGCCATCGACACACGTCTACCTGGTGTCGGCGGCCATCTTGGAATCCAATAATTGTATTTTTAAGGAGTCCAATGCTCTTCCTCTGCTGTTCTTCTGTTTCACTATTGACAAAGCACCAATAAATATCCAAAAAGAATCAAGTGCCTTTTCCATTTACAAATCCAGTGCAGCTTTTCTATTGGGTGCTCCTTCTAGGTGTGCGCAAACTTTCTTTTGCCCATTAGGCAGGGAATTAACAAGTTAGAGGTTTATCAGATCTAACACTTGCTGAACGCAGATGCTTTATCAGCATTATATGCCATTTCAAGTATAGCAGCCCTCACGGGATGTGCTTTGCTCGGAGCCATTACACGTATAGCAGCCCAGATGAGAGGTGTGTTCTGAGCCATTCGCAATTAAATGGATGTGTTCACCTATAAACAAGATTTGAAACCGGTTACACAATGATCTCTGCAGCAAGGTTATTGACCTACTGAGCTACCTTTCCCAACAGGCTGTTGACTCTGACAGGGACATACGATTAGGGCACTGGTAGTTCCATGTGAGGCATGCCTGACATAACTGGCTTGTCAAAAGATCTAAGCCTGTTTGAACTATCCTACAGGTGAGTCAGGAGATTCATAATGAGGCTTTGAAAAGTGCTCAATTTTTGGCAGTGGGACTCAGTAATCAGACATGGGAGAAGCAGCATTTGAAAAGAGCAAGACTGAGTAGGAGGGACTGAAGTACAGGACAGCAATGCCATCTACTCGCACTGTCCGTTAATGGGCATCACACCAGCTCAGGAGGATGGTGGGATGAGCTCAGACACTGTTCTTGTTCAGTACTTTAGCTCTTTGCAGAAAACTACACATGTTGGTGCACACCAGCTGTTAAGAAATGCAGGGACTTTCCCAAAACACAGCAGTCCTGCTAATGTGGTTATGATGCAATCAGCCCTGCTGTGAATAATTGACATTGTGCCTGAATATATAGCAGTCCTGTTGAGAGGTTACTGTACAATATGTGCCACTGAAAACATATACAGCACTGCTACCACCTGTATCCATTATACCTGCATGCAGTGGGTGGTCAAAAAGGGAGTTAAAGTAAAGTTCAGACAACATGCCTAGCTATTCCAAGATACCTTTGGGTCGTAGTTGCGCTCAAATACATAATAATATTCCTTGCTTTGTAAGAAATCAAACTATGTACAGTGCCCTTTCATGCACGCAAGCACATGCAATTTTTGGACTAAAAAACATCTTCATATAGATCACCAAAAGTTTTTCCTTCTCACAAATGTCAAACAGCAGCAAAAGTGAACCCTTCACTGGACCTGATGAATCCACATCAGTGGGATGCCCGCAGCCACCACCATCCCACGAGGCTTCACTACTACACTGAGGACTGCAGCCATCATTTTCATGGCGGTAGGCTTGGCCATATACTTTCATATGTGCTTTGATTTCCAAAGACGGCCGACCGAAGATTACTTCCCTCGAGCACTACCTACTGCAGCCTGATGCTGCTGCGTGATTGGCCTTCTACATCTGAAAATGGCCAATCCCAAGCCGGCAGGCGAACGCCGGACCCCACACCAGGGCCCACTCTCTAACGCCCTGTCCACTGAGGGTCCACTCCTACCTCCCCACGTGCATATGGAGGCAGAGGTGAACCCCACACTTTCTAAACTCACTGAACTAGTGGAATATCGAACATCTCTAAAGGTCAGTTAACTCAACTATCAGCATCGATCCTCTTCCCCAAACCTGGAATTTGTCCCACCTCTCACTCCCTCTTATCTGGACTCCCATTTACTTTGCTTGTGCCCAGTTGCTTCACTTGTTTCACCATGTCCTGCCATAAATCAAATCTAGCTGTGCCCAGTTGCTTATCGTTTTTCACCATATCCTGCCATAATTCGAATTTGGTTTTCCCTGTTGCTTCATGAGTTTCACCTGTCATGCCAAAATACGGTATTTAGCTGTGCTCAGTTGCTTCATGCGTTTCACCCTACCGTGCCAAAATTCCATTGTACCTCTACTTCTTGCCCACTTTCTCCTCCTCCCCCCCCCGTCCATCAAGGACCGGTTCCCACCCTACCCCCATTCCCCCCACTAAAATGAAATGAAATGAAATATTTTATTTATATCGCGCTTGTACACAAGTGTTACTAGCACTCTCCTCCTCTTCTTTCTATCCTCCTTTTTTGTTGGTGTATTGTCCCTCCCTTCTGTTTCAACCCCCACCTCACCTTCCTCATCTCCTCTCCATTCTACCTGCCCATTTCTTTATACCTTAAAATTGCATGAACTACCTGGTGCATAGTAATGCCCAGTAGTCTTCCCTACAATCCCCCCACCCCCTCAAACCAAACCACCATCCCCCTCCAATGTACTTAAATCACATCGCTATATAACTGTATGCCATTTAGCATTGTATAGTAGCGGTCTGTATTTTCCCTGCCTCTCCTCTGCCCACCATTACCCTATTTGTGTAAGGCCCTTTGAAAAACTAAGGACTGTCGTCAGTCGTTGAGAGATCTTGTACGTGAAGCTTAAGGAAACCTGTATCCAGTGGGCATCTAGGAATTCCTGTAGGGGTTGCATCTGCAACCTGCAGAGCGGGACGAGGTAGATGCAGGATGACATCATGCCCAGTAACAAATTGATGGCCCGCACTGTGACCGTTTTAGTCAACATCCATTGCACCTTTCCTTGAATGGCTGCTAGCCTCTCCTCGCAGGGCAACGCCAGGCAGACACTGTATTGAGTCTAGCGGCTAGGAACAGCGCATTCTGTGATGGCATTAAGCAGGACTTCGGATAGTTGACGGAGAATCCCACATCCATCAGTAGCCGGATGGTCGTCTCTGTGTCCGGCCTGCAACCGCTAGCGGGCGCGAATCAGCCAGTCCAGGTACGGGTATACGTGTATGCCCTATAGACGCATATGGGCCGCCACTGGTGCCAGGCTTTTCGTGAACACTCTGGGGGCCGATTTCAAGCCAAAGGGTAGGGCCTTGAACTGGTAGTGCTGTCCATGCACCATGAAACGTAGAAACCTCTGATGTTTCTTGTGAATGGGGACGTGAAAGTAGGCATCCTCAGTCTTCCTTTTTACAGTTGACCAAGCACGTGTTGCAACGTGAACATCCGGAACTGGTATTTGTTCAGACGTCGTGGGTCTAGGCTAGGCCTCAAGCCCCCCGTATTCTTTCTGACCAGAAAGTATCTGGAATAGACTCTGAACCCCAAAGCCGTTGGGGAACTAGCACTATCGCCCCTTTTCGCAGCATGGCCCGAACCTCTTCCAGGAGCTGAGGGATGTGCTGCTCCTGATGGGTAACCGAAGGGATCCGCAGACACCTGCGTTGAAACTCCAGGGTGTGTCCTTGGGCAAGAGCATCCAGCACTCGTCTGTGGTGGTGATCTTTCTTCACTCGCTGGCTAACCTAATCAGCCCGCCTTCCATCGGGGTGCACGAGTGGGGGCCCAACGTCCCGGTCAGTTCAGGCTTGCTTCAGCGCCCTGCCCTGCGGGCAGCAGCAACGCTGTCCTCCGCTACCGTAGGCCTGGGAACGGCCTCTGTATTCCTGCATTGAGGATCTGGGAGGCTGTCGGTATGATGTGCAGAACCCTTTTAAAGACCTGCTCGACTTCCCCTCGGGGAGCGAAAAGACCAGCGCTGCTGTTGTAGAGCGCCCAGGGAACGTGCCGTCTCTGTATCAGTCTTGATGGCCAGGAGGGACTCGTCGACGACCTTCCCAAACAGATTCTCTCCGTCGAAGGGCATGTCCAGCACCTTCGCTTCGACCTCCTGACTGAAATGTGTGGCTTTCATCCATCCTTGGCAACGAAGGCAGACACCCTTCCCCATTTGCCAGAACCCTGTGTCGGCGACGTCCAAAGCCACTGTAATGACATGATCCAACACCACTTCCCCATCATGGAAGAGAGGGATTGCATCCATCTTATCATAGTTGGGGAGGAACTCCAGAATCGGCCCCAGCTTCTACCACAACTCCATGTCGTACCTGACCAGGATCGGCAGTGCGTTGCCCGCCTTGATTGTGGACGCTGGGGTTTAAATCACCTCCTTTCCCATGGCGTCCAACCTTTTCCCCCTCGCTGTCCGGAGGGAACGAGGACAGGTGTAAAGCACCTGAGGGGGTTGTCTGTACTCCTGCTCTCTACTTGGCAGAGGAGAGGCACAGAACACCCCAGCCAAGGTTCTCTATATTGGTATCGCGGTCGAACACCAAGACTTAGATATCAGGAGGTGATGCAGGCTGGTTCTTAAGTACAGTGTAGTCCCCAAGCACCCACAAAGGAATGTTAGTGAAAACATAGTCTTTATATAAATAAGGTTCATGGTTATATACACAAACAATAACGCACTTTGTGCTCCGACAATTCTAAAATGGGAAATATATACAGTCTCAGTGCGGTACCACAATTAATCTTGATTCCATTAAAATGCATCCACTGTACTCCGTTCAAACGTCATACAAATCAGTTAATAATGTGAACCAACAATAGACATAGGAGGAAAGCAGGTTGGTTAAAACAATAGGCAGAATACTGGCCCGTTAACTAGACCGTTCTGTGCAAGGATTCACCACCCCCCCACCTCGGCAACCTGCAAATAAAGATATATAAACCATATATGGACTGGGCTTGTAGTATGAGTGTTATTTCCTTCTTTAACAGCTCTACACCCCAATGTACCTGGAATAGCAGAGTTCGACGGCAGGCCGTCGACGGATCCTCTTTGAGCGGCTCCCTTTATGGCAGGAGCACGGATCGTCGAGATCCCACAAGGAAAAAGGGTGAACAGTGTCATTGCAGCAGCAGCTTCAGTTCTTGCAATGCTTGTTGACGATCGGTCGAAAACGTCCTACAAGCTGAGGCGCGCGGTGCGCTTCAACGAGTGTTCATTGCCGCAAGGCCGTCGAGTCGTCAGCTTCTCTGCGGTTTTCGGGTGGTGGGAAACCCACCGGTGGATTCTCCTCGGTCATCAGCAGCCTTGACTTTCTCCAGCAGGACAAAAGCAGTCGACGATGATGAGCAAGGGAGTCCTCCTTTCAATATTCTTAGGCAACGGAGCACTGCGGCTCCGGTCGGCGATGGCGGTCGTCGATGGTGATGGACTTCAATGTCTGGGCACTTCGCTTCGTGATTCCACCATGGTCCCAGTCTCCGGTCGGCAGCCTTTCGAGGGTCTGACGTCCAGGGAGCCTTGGCAAAGATCAGCTGGTGCACGATGGTCCCTCATAGCTCAAGGAGAGGTCTCCTAGCCAGGTCCTCTCTGGGATCAGTTCCTTGATAGTCACGCAGCTTTCAGATTAGCAAAGGACAGCAGCAGCAATCCTTTTTCCAGTGGGCTTCAAGCTTAAGCATCAAGTATCAACTTCAGCGTCTGAACGATTTCTAGCAGTGAGAGGCCCCAAGATATACTGTTCTGTCTCTCATTCACTCTGCTGGGTCACACTCAAGCAACCAATCACTCAGAAGGGCATTCAGCAGACAGGCAGCCAATCGGGCTCACAGTGCATTCAGGCCGTTCTCCTCCCTCTCAAGACACTCACAACAAGCAATGTGTATAGGGACAAGCACTCTCTCATTCAGCACTCCACAGTGCATTCATCAAAGTTTCGGGCAGGGCTGTCTCAGTCATTGTGTCACACACTAGATACTAGACACCCATTACACGGAATGCGTATTCGTCACACACTCCATTCACCCAGGTCCCACCCCACAGGCGTACCCACAACATACAGTCATTGGGAAAGCTCCAGCCAGTCTGGCCTGGACTTTCCCACACTAACATATATGAAACTTCCACCTAACAGCCAGTCAGGAGGAAGGGGCAGAGTCAGGGCTTCCCGGGACTTTCGGGAACACAAGTTAACAGGAAATAGAAAGCAAGAGGCCACAGGGGCCATCTTCTTTCCCATCAGGAATCAACTGGGCCTGGGTATCCCAAAATGGAGGATACTCAGAGCAACTGTCAAATTCAGCATGGAGCTGCCACCAGCCAATACCCTGCTCTCACTCACAGGTGCCCAAGAAACATAGACTAAGAGTACAGGGTTGTACTCCCACCCTTGGGTGTCATAAAGAACAAGGATGCGGAGGCCCTGTCCCTCCTATGCATTTCCAGCATCACCACAGTTTGGCCAACAGTTTCCTTGCAGCAGCCGATACAACCGAATCCGGTGATGGCTGTGACCTCAGGCCGGCACTTGGCCGAGGAGTCCAGCACCCTATATTCTCCAGCCTATCCAGTTTGGCTGGAGCCATGCCCTCCTCTCAAATATCGTCCAGAAGGAGCACCGCCATGTTAGTCTTCCTCTTGGCCTCGCGTATTTGATACAAGAAGCCCTCCTTCCTAGTTTCCTCAGGCACCGGCTGGAATATCTCAGAGGACCTGGCGATCATGGAGTGGAACGATTCCACCTCATCCAATGGGGCAACCCTATGTGGAGCATCCAAATGTGGCGATTCACTGTCCGCTGCAACAAGATCTTTGTCATCATCCATCGTCGTGGCAGTATCGGTTTCCGTATCCATCTCTGTATGTCCGGGAGGGGTGTGGGGGGTTGGGGGAGGAGCCCCCGACGTAGTGGCAGAGGTTGAAATGGGAGTGTCGGATGACGCTTCCTTTTCTCGCTGGAGGCTGATCTGGGACCTGGGGGACCACAGGTACCGGAGCCAGGGGCATCCTCATCTGGATCTCCGACACCAAGGTGTGTAGAGTCAACAGAATATCTAAGGAAATGTCCCTCGGCTGAAAAGGCAGAACAGGAAAACTAGACCATGTGCTGCCGCCACCATCCTCCTCAACATCCTTGTGGATCGTAAGGACTTCTGATCTTCGTTGTCTGTGGACGATACCTCTGTGGTTTGGGTGACGGCCTGGGAGGGCTGTTTCGGGGACTCGCTCCCCACCCCCATTTCCCCCGTGAGGTTCTTGGACCGGAGCCTGGGCCGGTTTCACCCCTTCTGGCGTGCCTGCAGACTTTGCCAAAGTCACTGCTGGGGTATCACTGTTTGGGGGTAGGGACACTGAGCCGTGGAAGCTTCCCTCGCGGGATCAGTGCCCTATCGACAAGGTCTTAACCTGTGCCAGTTGGGCCTATTTGGGCTGCTCGACCTTGTCTTCAGTCCGCGGCTTATCAGATTTCTCACATAGTTTAGCCGGAGTAGATGACTTCCTCTTTGAAGAGGAGCTTGATGGTAGGCTGACAATGGAGGCGGAAGGTGATGCTGATCACGGCCTATCCACTTTGGGACCCGCATTCGCTGTGAACCCGGTGGACTCTGACTTGCGGCTCAAGGCCTTATCTTGGGCTCCCATGGATGAGACTCCCTCAAAGGACTTAGAAGACCGCTCCTCGGACCAGCCAGTCCTGGGTGAGGCATGACCCTGCTCAGAGCACAGTCAGAGTCCTTGGCGTTAAGCCATGCCACCAGCCAACTACACCTGTCCTTCGTTGTTTTCTTGGAGAAATCGAGGCCTATCTTGCACTCTCCTTGTGGTCTGGGTGCAGGCAGTAGAGGCATTGCAGGTGCTTGTCCTCCACAAACACGTTCTGTATCCCGCATTTGCTGCAGGGCCTGAAAAGAGACCTTTCCCTCCTTCTCCTCCGTCAAGGTTGGAGGGCGCGAAGTAAGCCGAAAAGGCTGTGAAGAATCTTTGATGATCTTTGCACTTCAGGGGCACGGAACTACACTGACAACGGTTCCCCGCTGTCGGCAGATGAAGAAAAGAGCACACAGGATTCTTTGAAACAAACACAGAACTTTTTCAATCGAAAACACACAAAAACGTACAAATAGCTCAGAGAGCAAACTCGAGGACTCCCAACACTGAAGCACACGGTAAAAATCTGAAGATGGATGCCAGAGGAAGGGCTTAGGGAGAGGTTTGCCATTGGATGGGGGTCACCCAGAGGCCAGGGATTGGTTTAGAGAAGAAATAGTTTTTAAGTGAAAGTGAAACCGTTTTTCTTTTACCAAGGATTCCCAGCCTGACAACGGGGAATATTCATGGGCATGTGAATCCATGCCAGACCCCATGCTGCAGACTATTCTGACAGAGGAAATGAGCACCATACCAATTATGCATTGCATGCTCAGTAGGAATTAATATTTGCATTACTAGCACAGACATGTTTAATACATTGGTGGTCATTCTTATGTTCCCAAAATGCACTTAGTTTTTATGTAAAGCAGCCAGCATCTGTGCATGCATGTCATTTGACACTTAGCTCCGCCCCCAATCCCGCCCACACCACCGACAATCCGGCCCCAGTCTCGCCCACACTACAGACAATAAATTATGTCAATTTCCAGCACTGAACACCACCAACCTATCTTGACTCTGTTTTTGATGTCTGAAAGTAGCTGCTGGAGGTCCAATTTGGTATCCTGCGTGTCCAATGCTGTGGCATCAATGAGATCACTATGAGTCAGAGCGACCACCATCTTGTCGGCCCTGGGCTTTTACTGGACTGTCCTAAATGAATGACGGTCATCCCTCTTGTGAGCTTTAGGTTGCTTAGAGCTCATGCCGATGCCATGGGCCTGAGGCCGACCATCCACTGTGGAATAATACAATGAAAGCCAGATGGACCCCTATTGAACTCCACTGAAACCCCCAAAATGTGCAGCTAATCAGGCCAGTTCAGCTGTACACAGCAGCAATAGGACTGCCCTGACATTGGGCCAAATGTCTCCAAAAGAAGTGTAGCAAATGGCAAGGAGAGAGGGCAGCAGAGGTGGGGACACAGTGAATACAGGCATTGACAAAGCAGCGAGTTTCCTTGCACCTCGTGCCCACACAAGTTAATGTTGCCAATTCCCTATAATCATTCCTGCCTTAAATAACCCCTGCCCTCCTCCAGGCGGAACACCACCACAGCCCAGGGGTGGCCCCCACCAGGTACTATGGCACCCACAGGAACAGGACTGGACCATGAGTGAAAGCCCAAAAGAGGCCTCCAGGTGCCCATGAAGGCAAAGCAAGTACTTCAGTATGAGCAGCTCAGTCAGTCCCTGCAGCTCTTAAAGCCAATCTACTCCTCGCACCAGCGCCACTCAGCTGCTTTTGCAGCTAGGATGTGGGTAAGGGGAGGGAGCAGCATAGAGCATGCAAAGTGTCAGGATCCCCAGTGGACCCAGGCCACACCGATTGAAGGTCTTGGAAGACCAGATCCCAACCCAGGGCCTGCACACCGCTGATAGAATTAGACTCTGCGTTGGGCACTCCAAAAGCGCTGGGGAACAAGTGCCATTTTGAAGCAGATCCCCCACCCCCTTTCCTGAGCCAACTGGTAAGTGATATTCTGTAGCATTCCAAATGTTAATGGGATTCCAGATGCCACAAATTCATTCACCAATTGCTTCACATCAGTTCCCCATCAGCAACACCTTGGTTGCGGGTACAGAGGCGCGCCAGATTTTCAGAGGGCCTTCATCCCAGTGCCACCAGGGGGTCAGGCAACTGTCATTTCACTGGTTAGGCCATACCGGCAGGCATGGGGCTGAAGGATAGCTCAAGGGCAAAGAGTTTGTCTTGGGAGCAAGACAACGCACAGCAAAAGTTCTGAATTCCGGTCTAGTTCTTAGAGACCGGTCTACCGTATTAAGCACATTATAAAAGATTAATTATTGCCATTTCAAAGCCTGCTGGTTGTATTGTTGTGATATTTAGTTGAACAGAATAATTATGTGCTGTAAGAGAAAAAATGTGTCTTCTCTATAAAATGTACCCATGACTGTCACCTCAGTGGGGTAATGTGATGAATCCGATGGTGTCATCACTCCTTTCCCAACGGTGACCACTCCCCATGTGGCCAGGGGACAGCAGCCATTACCTGAGCCTGACTCTGGGGGCTGCTATATGAGCGAGGATCACATGGGAGGCGAGGGGCTTTGGAGAGGAGACAGCCTCTGGGAGAATATCATGGCACCATCGGACGAAACATGGCATCCCCTTCTCTCGAGGATACACCATCCATGCCCAATACCTTAATGGCATATTATTATACCTCCCCTCATCCACCTAGGAAGGGTACTGAAGAACTTTTCAGAAGATCTGTATGTAAGCAGTCAAAATCCGACTTACCTTTAAAAACTCATGAAAACACCTTCTCAGATTCTATCTACAGAGCTGATCACTTACCCAGACTTTACATGTAAATCATCAAGAATGGACTTCCGATTCCAAGACGGCCACCGATACTAGGTAGACGTGTGTCGGCGGCAATTCGAGGACCCCCGGACTTGGGAGACGCTCCACCACCCCCTTTCAGGCAGCCGAGGGGCAGGAGATAGCACTATTTTTTGTCCCCAATTGCCCCCTAGAGCAATTAACTACCGGCGAGGGACGAACGCACATTGGCCTACAGACCCGCGAGGAGCAGCGGCCAAGGGGCCGAAGAGTGAACCCAGGAGGCGGGTGGAAACCAAGGCTGCGGTGTGGAACAGCGGAGATGCCTGGGAGGCGGGGGGCCCGGCCGGGTCGCGGCGTTGTGGAGCTGCTGCCCGACGCGGTTCCCTGGACTGGAGCGAGGCGGGGGGCTGGCGTGGCTCCCCGGGCCCAGGATAACAGTGGCTCGGGAGGACGCCCGAGCGCATGGTCCAGGACATCCCCCCTCGGAGGGCGCTTTGCTCGGGAGGACGCCGGAGTGTAGAGTTTGCCGCTGCGCCTCCCTGCTGCCGTGAGGCGCGGCAATTCAGGTGGGCACCCATTAGCAAAGACTCCGGTGCATTTCCCCCAGGCGGGGCTGAAGGAGACTGCTTGCCCGAGGCTCCAGGAAATCTCCAGCAGCATTGTTATTGCGGCACAGGGGGGCACCTTGGAACGAAGGCCGGAGGAAGGGGGGAGCTTGTATGGAAAGTCCTGTGCCCCGGGTCCTGCTTGGGATAAGGAAGACCTGGGTGGATTCAGAGCCCGGACGACCTGGCGAGCTCCAGCAAAGCTCTATTAACGGATCCTGGCCCACTGCCAGGACTTTTACGGTAAAGTGGACCCAGAGACCCATTTGAGGCACCAACAGGCACCAGCAGGTGACAGGGGAGACCGGGCTATCAGCTCTGGGGGCCTGATTGCGGGGGTGAGTGCCTATACCCCGGGGCCAGGCTGGTGGGGGCATAGCCCCTCAAAGAACGGTTAACACCTCAGTGTGGGAGGAGAGGCCCCCATTGTACTGGGTGTCCGGAGGAAAGCCCACCCTTCTGAGGAGCCAAGAGATGCAGACCCGGGTAGCGGCGTTGGGCTGAGGCGCCGACTCCCCCCCCCCAAGTTTCAGCCACATAGTGTTCAATTTCCTAGTGGTAAGTGGTTTCCGGGACGAAAGCCCAAATTCCAGGCGGGAGAAGAGGCTATGCGGGAATGCACGAAGGGGGAGGTCATCAAAGTTTTTATAATTCAAGTGGATCACGCATAATGTTAGGGGGCTAAATTCCACATTGAAGAGCAAGAAGCTTGAGCGCTTTATGAAAAGGCACCGCCTGGATTTTTTGAGTTTACAAGAAACCCATTTGTTACGAGGGGACCAGCATAGACTTAGACTACGGGGCTTTGACCAAATAGTACATGCCTCAGGAAATACAAAATCTGGAGGGGTGGCCATTGCAATAGGTAACATGACCAATTTCAAGACAGAGGAGACGATTAGAGACAAAGAAGGCAGATATCTAATGGTAATAGGATCCGCTGGAGCTGGATTCTATACGATTGTAGTTGTTTATGCCCCCAATTCAGGGCAGGAAGACTTCCTTCGGCAACTTTTGCGGAAGATCGGAGAACACTCAAAGGGTCCAATAATTTTAATGGGAGACCTGAACATTGTGTGGGACAAAACAAGGGACAGGTCAGGTAGCAAACTCAGGGGAGGGGGATTAGTGGTTTCACCTGCCCTACGGCACAGAATGCTAGATGTAGGCTTACGGGACGTTTGGAGAGAAGTGAAAGGGGACGAGGAGGTGTTCACCTTCTTCTCGGAAGTTCATGGGTCGCTGTCGAGAATAGATTAATTCTGGGTCTCGGCTAACTTGGTAGGAAAGATTCAGGAGGTGGAAGTGGGCCCTATGGGCATAGCAGACCACAAGATGCTCACAGTGCAGCTTGATTTGGGCTATTCGAGGAAGAGGTTGTGGGGCTGGAAATACCCTGAATATCTGTTAAGGGACCCTGTCATTTTGGGAGAGATGGAGAGCAAGATAAAATAATTCTTTGACAACAAGAAAAGGGGAGAAACAGGGGAAGATATTCGGTGGGACGCATTCAAAGCTACGATACGGGGTGAAATTATGGCAGCCAAAGCACAAAAAAGCAAGCAGATGACAATCCTGGAGACCGAGTTGGAAAGGGAGGTGGAGGAAGCGAGGGGAAAAGCAGTTGAGACCCCCAGCAGACGCAATCATAGGGACTATAGAAGGGATGGTGGTGGGTCAACTGAACTTGCTAAGAACCAAAAAAGCAGAAGGAGCCCTCTTATCAGTGAGGCAGAAATTCTATGCCAACGCCAATAAGACCGGCACCTTGTTGGCGCGCCTTCTCCGGGGGGGGCGGAATCGAGAAATACAATTACAGCTCTACTTACAGGGGAAGGGGACAGAGTTACTCAACTCGAGGGACAGAGTTACTCAACTCGAGGATCTTCAGGAAACCATGACAGAATACTTTGAATCCCTATACAGGTCCCAAAACCCCCAGGGACGCTATGAGATCTTTTTAAATAAGGTTCTCCTGCCAGTGGTGGGAGGCGAGGCTCAAGAAATTCTGAATCAAGAAATTACGGAAGACGAGGAGAGGGGGGTAATAGGGAAACTGCCCCGGGGTAAAGCGCCTGGCCCTGATGGCTTCTCGGCAGCCTTTTATAAGCAGTTTGCCAGACTACTGGTGCCACACTTAACCTACCTTTTTAACACTTTCAAAATAACACCTTCCATGAAAGAGGCCCAACTCTCCTTAATTCGGAAACGGGGGAAAGATCCTCTGGAAAGGTCCTCTTATAGGCTGATAGCCCTTATTAACGTCATCGCGAAAATTCTCACCAAGATATTGGCAAATAGACTAGAGGGGCTTCTTCCGGGACTAATCCATCAGGACCAATCGGGCTTCATTAAGGGCAGACAAACGGCAGACAATATCAGAAGGGTAGCACACTTGTTGGAAAAGGTGGAAAAAACAAGCACTCCCGCGGCTCTTCTCTCGCTTGACGCTGAAAAAGCGTTCGGCCGGGTAGAGTGGTCGTCCCTTTTTAAGGTTATGGAACGCATGGGACTGGGCGAGCCCCATCTGCAAATGGTCAAAGCGAACTATAACAGTCCACGGGTAAGGGTGATAGTCAATGGGGCGGCATCCAGACTATTCCAGCTACAAAGAGGTACGAAGCAGGGATGCCCCCTATCCCCCTTATTGTTCGCTTTATATCTGGAGTCGCTTCTCCAGGCCATCCAGGAATCAGGGGACATTCGGGGAATTCCATTTGGTGGGACTCAGCACAAAGTCGCGGCGTTCGCTGACGATATGCTACTTACCCTTACCGATCCGTCCCATTCCTGTAGGGCTAGTAAATTACTGCTTGAAAACTTCGGGGAGGTATCGGGATTGCGCACCAACATGGGCAAATCCGAATTAATGGAGCTGAGCCTGGGGAAAGAGGAGCGGGAAGAGCTTAAAAGATCCTCTCCATTTGCATGGCGCCCAGGCGGGATTGTGTACCTGGGGGTGAAGATAACTCCGACGCTACCTGGGTGGTTCGCAGCCAACTACCCTCCGCTAGTAAAAAAACATTAAAAAAGACCTCCACAGGTGGCGGAATCTCCACATCTCCTGGCTAGGGAGAATAGCAGCTATTAAGATGGTAATACTGCCGCACCTCTTATATTTGTTCCAAGCTGTCCCCCAACCAGTCCCAGAGCGCTTCTTCAAGGAGCTCCGAACCATAACGAATGAATTTATTTGGGAGAGTAAGAAAGCCAGGGTTAGCAGACAGTTAGTCACAGCCCCGAGAAAAGGAAGGCGGCCAGGACCTCCCTGATTTTCGGCAATACTATGAGGCAACGCAGTTGAGAGTCATTAGGGAGTGGCTTCAACAAGGGGGAGAGAAGCACTGGGTGAAAATGGATAGGGCACTTGCTAAACAAGACCTGGGCGTGGTGTTGTGGCTTCCAAAATGCCACCGGCCAAACATATGTATACGAGCTCCATCACTAAACTGATGGCAGATAACTGGGACAGGCTGACCAGACAAAGGGGCATTACTACCTTCCCATCCCTGTTCACACCAATATTCGAAAATGGGGACTTCACACCAGGGCTGGAGAAGGGGGCTTTCAAAAAAAATGGCAGGACGGGGGGTGTAGGAGGATGCGGGACATGTTTATCGGGAAGGATATTAGCTCTTTTCCTGAATGTAAAAGGGATTTTGGTCTGGGGGGAGGAGGAAAGATTGCGTTACCAGGGACCCTACCAAATTCGAAAAATTCTTATTGTCGAATGATGGCTCAAAAGGGCTAATCTCGCAGCTGTATTGAATTCTAGAAGGGGCCAAACCAAGGCAAAGCTGGGCCTTTATGGGTAAATGGGAAAAGGTGCTGGGAAGAGAAATAGAGGAGAAAGAATGGGAGACACTATGGAGGATAATCCCGGAATTAGCAAGAGCATCCCAGACCCAAGAGGCTTGGTATAAACTTATGTATGGTTGGCACTACACTCTGGCCTGCCTACACAGACTATACCCTGGGAAATCTAGGTACTGTTGGAGAGGGTATGGGGCAGTGGGGACTGCAGAGCACATTTGGTGGGGCTGCCCTAAAATACCTCCCTTCTGGGACGAAATTCGGAAAGCTCAACAACAGGCCTTTGGCCCAGGGGGGAGCAGATCCCCGGAGTTGATCTTGTTGGACATTAAACACGAGGACATGGACTGTGCATCGGGAGCTAGGGCAAGAGCGCAGGTCATGCTGATCATTGCAGGAACGACATTGATTGCTCAAAACTGGAAAAGCCCGACAATACCTGCATTTCAGGACTGGCTCCGGAATGTCTGGGAAATTGTAGCGGTGGAATGGGGGACGTATGCTATAAATAATGCAACACAGAACTTTGCAAGTGAATGGGGAGAAGTGTTGGCCTTTCTCTGAGATTACTTTTGGATTGGTTGGCGCCCACAGCGTCTTTGACTGCTGGACCTACAGTGAGCAGACGGGGGATTGACTGTATTTAGGAGAGTTAAAGATCATTGGAAGTGGCTGGTTTGTTTTCCTTGGGGGGGAGATGGGGGTACAAGACCGTTGGGAATGTTGAATGTTCATGTTTAAAAATGTTAATAAAAAGATGTTTAAAAAAAATAAAGAGTGGACTTCCATTCCCATAACTACAAGAATACTGGGATGAGGAAGATGTGCTGAGTAATGCAGAGAAAAGAAGGTCAAAAGCACAAGCTGGCCTCTAGTTGCTGCGAGCACATACCTGTGGCCAGGAAATGTAACCAGCAGAAGCAGCTGACAGACACACTGCTGGTGGGAGAAAGCTGCTCCTCTCAGTACGGACCAAGAGACAGTGGCGCTGCTTAGAGTTCCACGGAGCCAACTTGCTCAAAGCTCAGAAAAAGGAAAGCTGCCTGCGAGAGAGAACATGCTGCGGGAACTCCAGAAGCCAACGCAGGGTTCCTGGGCGTTTGCAGGTGTTCAGAGGCAGCGGTTGCCTTACTGAAGCCTGAAACAAAGCAGAAAAGCCCAGCATTTATCCTCTGAAAGGAAGGGTCTTTTTGGGTTGCCAAAAAAGGTAATGTCATATTGTCATTATATTGGCCCTGACCCACATTTACAATCTGTGACCCTTGCTTAAGAGCTCCGTTAGATAGGAACCAGCCTTGTCAACAGAAAGATCTTTTAAGAATAAATACCCTCCTTACCCCCTAAGGTATAATGTAAAAGTATCCAGAAAAAGTGCCTTAAATTAAATGTCTTCCTCTGTAACAATCACTTCGAACAGTCCATCTTTTAATCAGTTCAAGGGAAGAAAATCTACCCTTAAATTTAACTCAATTGTTGAAAGAACTAACTTTGTTGAAGGGGACTACACATCCCATAAACCCATAAGTACTGGGGCAAGGAAGAGGGCTAAAGAGGCATGTTGTAGCAGTAGTCAGGCAATTAAGCCTAACAGCCCATACTTGGAGGAACCTGGAGGCATAAAAGGCCCCCTCAGGTGCAGGAAATTGGAAGGAGTTGGAACTGTGACTGCAATGTGAGCTGTAGTAGCAGAAAGAAAGAAGGCACAAGGCTGGCAAACCAATAAGTGTGAGAACAAGAGGGACGCCAGAACGTGGAGAAAGCAGATTTCACCTGCTTGTTCTGTGAGGGTCCTGTTCCCCCAAACTCTGCAGTGCAGAGGCTGCGCAGCGGAAGGCGTGCAGTAGAGCTGCCTTTCCCCATGTGAGACGGATTGCCGTGGTTGCCGCGTAGAGAACGTGCTGGAGACCGAGGCAAGGAGCAGTTGTCAGGCCATGGGTCTCAGGAGCAAGAGGGGCTTAATAGAGGTTTGGCCGGACCTGAGACACCTTCACAGAGGAAGGATGTGGGTCCATAAGAAGCTAGAAGCAGCAGAAGTTGTGGCAGAAGGCATGGAAGCAGTGCAGCCCGCAGAGCAAGTGTCAAAGAAGTTGGTGAGTGAAGCACAGCGTTCCAACACCTTGCTCGAGCATATCTGGCAACAGAATTCAGTTACCTGTTCACTCGCGTAAGATTTAAAAAGTAAAAGTTGTTCGCTGAAGCTGAACCAACCGAACAACGGAAATGTAGCACTCCGGTAGAACTTCAAAGTCATTTTATTCGTGTGAGAAGCCAACATTGCTTAAACTCATTATTCAATCTTTGAAAGACTGCGACTGCCTGAAGGAGTGGTTGTGTGTCACTAATTAAGGAGAGTGAATCTTGTAAAGACCATTACCGAACAACTAACCTTGATAATACAATTATTAAAACTTTTAAAAACTACACCAAGGAGTGATCACATGTGCCCAATTGTGATTTCTAAAGAAAGACTGAACTCTATTCTTTACTTTAACGCAATACCATTAATTTATAAGAAGTTAAAGTAGATTTGCTATTGAAGAAGAGAACAAGCATTGCCCAGTCGAAGAGTCTCCCCATATTAATAAAGAAACCATAATTTCTCAAGAGTTCAAGAGCAATCTAAATCTAACTGCACTGTACAGTTCAATTGGCCTAAGATACAAGTGTGCAAGTATTACCTGAAGCCAAGACTGGCACCAAGGCTTCTGGGTAATTACTTCGGCTGATAACTAGCAGAAAGGTGCATGTAAAGCTGGGGGAGGGAATCTGGCTGCTTGTGGAGATTATTTTGAAGTTGAAACAACCTGTAATGCCACAGACGGTGGAAGACGGAGAAGCAAGTCTTAAATGCACATCTTGGTGGTTATTGTGACAGACAGAAAAGATAGGCAAAAAGGCTGCCCCTTTTGAAGAGAGTTATTCAGAGGAAGAGTGCATTGCCTACTTGAAGGTGTTGAAGTACCTTAAAGTGCATCTTGTTGAAGCCGGTCTAGAAGTACACATCACTGAAGCGGTGGTAGTAGTCCAAAGTACTGAAGCTTTAGTGGTATATCGGTTGGCAGTAGATGCAACATTGTAGTAGTCTTAAAGTGGAGTACTATGAGACCAAAGGTGACTGTTCTCACAGTGAATCAAGTTGAAGTGAAGTTGTTGAAGTGGAAGTCATCTTGACAAACATACCATTGTGAATCCTAAAACTGTAACTAAGAAAATAGTAACTGTTAACCAAGAACTGGGTATCACTGGCAGTTGTGGAAGTTGCATTTTCTTTTTTTAACTGTGGCAAGTCTTCTTGAAGAGGTGACAAAGTATCATTGCTGGGATTACCACTGGTGCTATTTGGTGCAAGTGGGAAGTAGATATGTCACCAAGGAGAAGAGATTTGCTAACATTGGAACTTTGGTTAACAAACTTACACATCGACTTTGAAACATCAAGAACTGATTTGAGACATGTATTTCTTTGGTTGAACACTAACAACATTGACCTTGAATCCTGGGGAAGGAAAATCTCCCAGGACATTAGAAGGTTATTCAGAGACTGTGAATGTTTTTCATGTTATGGTGTATTGCCATATATTTTCTTTGTGTATTTGTTGCTTAGTGTGAGGGCCAGTGTTAGAGTGTTTCCCCTTAGCTTTGGTACGGTGGGGAAATCCTCAGGCAAGTACCAATAGTGAGGTATTCTGATCATATTTCTTTTAAGGATAAAATGCTATATGTTGATAAATCAAACAGTTGTCCGCCTCGCATTGCTGATCCCTCACAGCAAGTGAGTGTTTCTTTAAAAGGGAAAATGGAACAAAAGTAGGAGCCTTTCAAGTTTGTGAGTGTATGCAATACACATTTCAAAAGCACTGGCAGGATAGTATACCAGGCAGATCAAATATCAGATAAAGCAAACATAAGGGAATATCAAGAAGAAGAGAGGCTGGCTTTAGTGAAAGCTGGTCGAGCAAAAAGGGACTCTCCTTTGCACCATCTGCCAATTACAACCACATTGACGTGCACATAGATCTATTTAAGTTTGTTCGGAAAATGAAATTTAATAAAAATGTTTGCCACTAAAGTGCCAGAAAAATTTCAAAGAAACACGCCTGCACCAATTAGTGAACGAACCATCCAGGAAATTGAGGACACCTTTGTCTTGCGCTCCTTAATAGAAACAGAAGATTATGAAATGTGGAACCTGCTACAAGAACTGAATATTAGATCAGATACTCTCACTCTGAAAGAACTTTGGAATAAATCTAAATTCCTTCTGCAACTATCAACAGACAACGTGATTGACACTTTCTATAAAGCAGTCACAGAAGAATTATACAAGATTTCTGAAAGAGAAAGGAAGAAGAGTAAAAGACATGGAAGCTATAATGACAATCTGACACCCACAGAGAGGAAAGCCTTGAAAGGATTGGTAGAGGATGTATTGATAACAATTAAGGAAGCAGACAAAGGAGGCAACATTGTCATTATGGATAGGGATGATTATTTAAAAATGGCCTCGGAACACCTAACATCGCCAGGATGTTACACAACTCTAACAGAGAATCCTAGACTGATGATCATTAAGGAATTGGAACAGTACATTACCACTTGGCACAGGAGGGGTCTGATAACTGATGAAAGAGCCTACTTAATGATTAAAGAACCCATCACACCAACAATGTACTTTTTACCAAAGATACACAAGACATGTGATCGAATTCCCAAGAGACGCCCAATCCTCAGTGGAATCGGATGAGCAACGGAGAACATCTCACAATATTTAGACAACATTCTCAGACCAAGAGCCAGTAAGGTTAAATCGTACCTGGGAGATACGAGGAGCGCCATTAACATTCTCAAGACAGTCAAGTGGCAAGAAACATACCAATTAGCCACCTTAGACGTCAAGGCCCTGTATAAGTCAATCCAATACAAATGGGCAATCACCACAATTGACTATGCTTTTAAGGAAGACTCGGCGTCATACTATCAGCAAATACAGACGATCAAGGAAATGTTACAATTAACTTTGGACCATAACATTTTTACATTTAATGATTGCATATACCAACAGACAAAGGGAGTGGCCATGGGCACCAGATACGCCCCAGCCAACTTATTTATGGGTATAGGACTACGATGTGTACAAGGACCCGGGCCACAAGAACAAGGTCAAACTTTGGACGCGATACATTGACAATGTCCTTCTCATTTGGGAAGGAGCAACAGAAGATTTTTACAGATTCATTAATCGTTTAAATGCAAATAGATTCGGAATTGAATTTACAGGTCTATGTAGCAAGACACGCATCCATTTTTTAGATCTTACTATCCATGCAGAAGGTCATAAATTGGAGACATGGACTTACAGAAAGGAAACAGACGTTAATTCCACGTTACATGGCAAAAGCTGCCATTTTAAGCCAACCATAGACAACATCCCAATTGGGGAATATACGAGAGCTAGACGCAACTGCCAGAAAGATGATAAATTTGAGGAAGGATGTAGCCTTTTGACGACTAGATTCAAACAACAAGGATATACTAAAACCAATATAGAGAGCCTATAACGTTACAAAGGGTAAGAAGCAATCAGACACCCTTTTGAATAGACTATACAATTATAACAATGGCGCCGGGCTCCCAAGTGTAAAGAGCCGACGCACATCAGAATATGACCCAGAAGCACGGTAAGTTGCTATTCTCAAGCTTGTTGCCATCAAAACTATTTTTCAATTATATCAGTAGGACATGGCTTTAGAAAGCACGGCAAAGAAGCTAAAGATAGATACGTTCAAGGGAGCGGCATCGAATCAGCCGCGGCCCAGGTGACTAATGCTAATATTGTTTGTTTGTTTGTTTATTTATTTGTATGGCGCACCTTACCCAGGGGCAACAGGGCGCAGGCAGAAGATAATTCGAAGCTTACAATGTTGCAGAAATATACACATTGAGGTAGTGATAGCGATAACCAGAATTACAGAATAAGAAAAGTACAAAACTTCATACATACAAAGTCAATATCTATGCAGGGGTAAATATACAAATATACAAATATGTACAAGGCTGTTAGAGGCGGGTACTCATGAGAAAAAATATTCAGGATTACAGGAATATGAGGTATGGAAATGTATACAAATCTTCATACATAAAAGGTCAATATCTATACAGGAGGAAAGTGTACAGATGTGTGCTGTAAGGGCTGTTAGAGGCGAGGGCGAGGTCGCGAGCAAGGTATCACTATCTATGCCTGGTATAGAAAAGTGCAGCTACATGCAAGGGTTATTGGAGTTAAGGTGACTGATGAGGTGTTTTCTAAAGTGTAAGTATGGTTGGTCAGCTCTTAGGTTGTGTGGCAGCGAATTCCAGAGCATGGCAGCTTTCACCGGGAAACTGTTCCCACCAATGGTGGAGAGTTTGAATCTGGGAATTATCAGGCGGTTGGAATTGATAGTTCTTGTTTGTCGGATGGAGGACTTTCTCTTTACCTTGTCCATCAGGTAGCTGGGGGCGGCATTGTTGAGGGCTTTATGGGTTAGGGAGGCCAACTTTAGTTTGATTTTGTTGTCTGTGGAGAGCCATTTCTGTTGGCGTCTGGTGGTAGAGATATGATCTCTCTTATGAATGCCGAGGGCAGCTCTCAAGGCATTATTTTGAAGGGTTTGAAGCCTGTGGATAATGGCTTTGTTAGCGCCACTATAGAGGGCATTACAATAATCGAGCCTAGATAGTATGAGTGCTCTTGCCAGGATCAAGCAACTGTCATTGGATATTGGAAGGGAATTTCACACGCATATGAATGCAATCTGAAACCATTATAAAGAGCGCACACGGCTCAATACAATAGACTATTTACATTGTGTACAATACTTTATTGGAATAAACAAAGCGACTCACTACTTAATCACTTAAGGAAAATTTTATTCGCATTAATGGTTAGTTTATTATTCGCAAGAAACAAGGGGATCTAACCCATGACATAAAATGTATCCCACAACTTCTTGAAATTGAAAAATCATGATAAGCACATTTTTTATGTTTTACCTGAAAACCGCAATTAGGTTTTTCTAATGACAATTTCCGTTTGGAGCGCTATCGCCAACTAACATTTCAATACACGACTTTCTCCTCTCTCTTTTCCCAACAATCCTCCCCTATACCAACCCCATTTTCTCTGTCCTTATGTTATTTGAACTGTCTATAACAAACATCATTATCTTTTGTAATTTCATGTCTTGTAACATATGGTCAATATGCTTTATGTCATGTTATGGACACACAACATGTGCTCATGAACTTTGAATGAACTAGGACTATGCCCTGTTTTGAAAAAGGCTAGAATCAGCCGAAACATGTGTCAGCTTAAGGGAACCACACAATAAAATGGAATCATGCTAACTAATTAAGTCTTTGTGCTAACCCTTTTTTGGCGCAGTCTTGAGAAGCCACTACACTACAATAAGGGAATATCAAGTTTGGAAGTGTGTGCAGAGCCCACATGAGAAAAGTCCTGGCAGGAGAGTACACCAGGAGGTTGCAAACGTGTGCATATAAGCAAGCCCTGGTAGGGAAGCACATCCAGACAAGGACAAGCTGAACAGTGCATAAGAAATATATCACCAAAAGAGGTCCTGAGAAAGACATATCGGGACTAGCAAATGGCTGTGCTGATCCAGAGAAGAAGAGTGAAAACCTGGCAGGGGAGAACACCAGGTATCCTAACAAGATAAAGGCAAAGAGCCAAGTTATTCTGTATACCAGTTGTGTTGTTGATCAAGAGAAACTGAAGGAACGGATGCCTTTGAATATACGACAGAGTGAAGAGAAATCTAGGGCAAGAGAACCACCCTCTGAACAAGGAACTCTATCCTTCTGGAACTTTTGAGTTGGGTTTATGCATTTTTTTGAACATTTATAAACCACTCAAGGCCAAAGACATCACCAGTTTCACCTTAGAGTTTATTTTGTTAACATGTGAGGGCCAGAATAGTACTTTGGACACAGGACTGTTTTCCTTTGGACATTCTGCCATTGACAGACCCTTAGGGTTGGTTTTAGTTGGGGATACACCTCTTCGAGCAGGGACAAAGCAGCATTAACTCACCCCCTTTTATTTTAATAAAAGTATTTGACCATGACTCTGTTCTCTCCGAGTCTCATTCCTGGTTCATCACAGTAAGGTATCCCATCCACTCAGGGACAAGAATGAGCATGTCATTTTTGGTACAAAATTGTATAACCAGATATAAAACTGCTACAGAGGTGCAGGTGTGGCATGCTTGTGAGCAATACAAAAGACTTTCCTTTAAGAGCTTCAGGATTGAAAAACTGAGATGGACTAGAAGCAGAGTACTCCGGTTTGTGTAAGGACTAAACCAGACAGCCAGCTTTCCAATACTAGTGGCCTGCCAACAATAGTTTGCCTTGTTCTCACATTTGCATGCTCCTATCACAGTGGCATGCAGCAGAAACAGATGTGGTCCCCCCGATGACAGGGATGTATTTACACATTTTCAGGAGGTTAAGGGCATAAAGCAAGCAACCCTGCTCATACACAAGCAGCAATCAGAGTTGGTGAAAAGCTGAAGTCTCAAGATTTTGCTTGGTGACAATGACATTTTAAAATGATTTGAGGGATGACACCTATAACAATGGGGTGAAGGCCTATACACACCTAGGATATACCTAGGTTATTTCACAAGTAATGTATTTACACAATTCTGACAGTTTATACTTTTTTTCATTGTGGGTGCGTCTTAAGTGTATTAATTGCTAGTACAGTCAAAATGTATGAGTAGTAAAAAAATATATATATATATTAAAATTGGGTACAAACAAAACAAAAGTCTCACTGCTGCCAAACAAAGTGTCTCTTCTGGTGTGCAATAAATTCAGTTGCATATTGACTCTTGGAACACTGTGATGTTCTGCCTTGTATTGCATCAGCGCCCTATGTGTCCTATTAATAACACCGTCAGCAACTGGGAATAGCACACAACAACCGGTGTCTTAGGTAACCAGCATAGCGCTCCAGTTTGACCTCAAGAGACCACAGATGTCAAAGTTTGCTTTTACTTACTTTGCCACATGCTCGACAATGATGTCTTCGCTTTGTGAAGGTGAACTTGACTTGGCACTTCATGCAGTTTGGCGCTTCAGAATCAGGAACCCAGGAAGGTTGTTTCTGTCCCAAGGAAGACACGTCAACGCCCCCAAGAGTGTGCTCGGTGCTTACACATTCCTTGGCCTCCACTCTTGTTTCAATACCAGAGCGATTTAAGTTTGCACTGTCTGAGCTGATTTCTGTGCCGGCGGATACTGTCAGAGACACTCCTCTGTGACTCTCAGTCACAGGTGCCACTGGGGAAGAGGGAGAGGACTTGCTAGCTTGTCCATCACTGATCATTTGGGGACAAAGAGCATTTAGGTGCTTCGGTCTGGCACCTCCGTGTACCTTCAGATTGTTCTCACCAGAGATTTGTAGTTCAGTGTTCCGAAGAGTAGGCTTTAAGGCATCATGAATTATGTGGGCAGTCCCCTCTTCAGTGCTGCTCGGATCTACCAATTTCAGCCTGTCCAATTCACATTTCATGTCATTTGTGTCCAAGGCACCATCACTACTACAAACCGCTTCACCCATTACTACTTCATTTGCCCCTTCAACATCTTGTTCCATAGTTGTAGATCCGTCTATGAACAAAAGCTGGGAGAGGCTTGCATCAAGCTCTGTAAATGCCCCATCGAAAGAATTGGCTCTATAAACTGGAGTAGTTTGTTCATTGAGAAAAGCATCAAGCTCTGCATCGCTGATCAGCACATCACATGCCAGCATATCATCCTGTCCAGATTGTAAATTAAGGTGGAAAGAATCAGTACTTGTTGATGCAACTTCTTTGTATTCAGCTTCGTTGAACTGACAGACAGCATTATTGACTGACTTTTCTTCCATTTCCGGGTTAGCTGAAAAATGAACAACTTCAAAGTGAGGCAAAGCACCCATGTCTATGCTTTTAGAAATACTATTTTGATTGGTCTGAATATCTTCTTCCTTGTGCTTAAGGGTTTTGTTGATTTCTTTTTTTTCTTCCAACTCTTCCTCTCTACTACCCGGCTTAGTGGTGCAACAGGATACAAAATCAGAGGCAACAGTGTTAACCATTTCTGCATGCAGAGATTCAGCATCGTGGACTAAACACCTTTCTCCTTCATTAGGTACGATAGGGGATACTTCTTCTGTGGCCACAAAAGAACCGCATAACGAAACCGCTATCGGAAGACAAGATAATGAACTGTGTACTTCCTCTGGCGAGGACACTGGCTCAGAAAAATCTTTTGCTTGCAATGCAGGATTATGCCTTAACACAGAAACACACAATTGTTCTTCCAGTAACTGGTCTTTAACTTTACCTGGACCACCCTCCTCCTGAGACAAAAAGCAGTCAGATTCTTCAACTCTGATTTTGAATGCATCAGAAAGCATTTGCTTCTCCAGTGCCACAGCTTCTAAACCAACATTCTCATTAGAAAGACATTGAGAATCTGTGCTTTCTGTGCATTTTCCTTCTTCTGGCTGGATAGATGCTTCTACGGTTTCACAAAGCAACATCGCTCCAATGTCAATGCTTGATGTTGAGGTGCTCAGATTTCCTGGTATTAGAAGGATATTTTTTTTAGGTTGCTCTTCCTTCAAAATCACATCACTGCCACCCAAGCACGGCTCACACGGCATAGAAATGGTTTGGCAATCAGTCTTTAAATCCGGTAAACCCATCTCTTCAACTCCAACATGCGGTACGCCTTGCGACATAATCCCACCCACCTTTGGCTCCCAGGAGTTGGAATGTCCATCATTAGTAGGTGATGCAACACAAACCTCTGAAGTTTGAAAGGGCAGGTCTGAATTAGGCAAAGAGTCTTTACTGAGGAGCAAGTCATTAGGTTGCAGCTCTTGAGCAAAGTCGGGACCTGTTGTTGAATGAATCAAACGCCCTGTGTCACTGATGAGATCACAAACTAGTACACCGCCTCGCCCTAGATTTGATGGTTGGATTTCATCAGACATGCCACCGTCTAGAGAAGATAAAAGATCTAACCCAGTAACGTTTTTCTCATTTTGTGAAGTCTTCAACTTCTCAGACCTTGCTTTACTGGAGTCTTTTCGCCCTGATTCAAATGGGGCATCCAGTGTAGTATTAGAAGTGATGCCATGTTGCAATTTCGGTGCATGGATTTCAGGTTGACAGAGCAGCTCAGAAGAAAAGGAAAGGCAGTTTGCATTGGTTGAGGTCACAACTGCTCTACAGCTCTCCAATTCATCTATAAACAAAGAACAGAAACAAGCAGTTAATTTACAAATTGTACGGTGTAAATCAGTCATCATTTAAAATAACATTCTCAATGCTATTATTCCTAAATGTTCTACTGGAGGGTGACAAAATGACAACTACTCATCCCAGTACCATGGGCGTCATTTAGGGGTCCCAACTGCGACCCCTGATGTCTCCCTTGCTACCACTAAAACAAATCAAGTGAGAACATAACAAAAGTAACTATATACATAAGCACTTTGTTAATAAGCTAAATAGAATTCATACTAACATCCCAGCAAGATGTAAAATTATTTTTGTAATTTTTTTTTTAAATTGAGGGTCATGGGCTGGGGCCAGCAGCATGTGGCTCTTTGTTTCTGGAGTGGCTGGTTTTCTGAAGGCTATAGCCAGTAAAATAGCTGAGAGAGAGAGAAAGAGAGAAAGAGAGAAAGAGAGAAAGAGAGAAAGAGAGAAAGAGAGAAAGAGAGAAAGAGAGAAAGAGAGAAAGAGAGAAAGAGAGAAAGAGAGAAAGAGAGAAAGAGAGAGAGAGAGAGAGAGAGAGAGAGAGAGAGAGAGATTCGACACCCAGCAAGGTTAGCTCAGCCTTTCATCCTGCTGAGGTTGATAAATGAGTACCAACACAGGTTGGGTGATATTGTATATACTTTTGTTTGATATGAAGCACTTAAGCTAAGTGCATACATGCTATATAATAACACATCATTATCATTTGGCCTTGGACGCCTGCTTGCATTCACAGTGATTCGCTAATATGGGCCTATAGGCACTGATATTAGCGATACATATGGTGATCCATTCTTGTATGAAATGTATATCCTTTTACAGTGATAAATCGTAACCATATTTTTCGTAATGTACTCCGAAACAATGCTTTCTGATGTAATTTCCTGTTTTGTCGTGGGGTGAAAGGTCATGTTCCATCGCTTCCCTTGATGTCACTTCGGGGTGTGGTCAAATTACACCACGTCCTGTGATGTCATCAGAGGTCAAGGGTCGTGTGATGTCACTTCCGCTACCCCTGGCATTTTGCTGAAATGACGTCCCTGCCATGTACCCCTGCAGAGCAGTAGTTTGTTTCCAAACCCTTTTAGCCTCCCGCTTAAACTGAACTAGCAATGATCTCAATCATAAAAGGTAAAACGTGCACAATATGACAGGTACGCCTTTGCCTCTTTAAACTAGCATGGGCCAAGAGCAAGCTATACTCTTCAAGAAGGGTGAAAGTCAGCAATAAAGCATCAGAAACAACGGTAATGTGATAGGCCACTTTCTTTTATTGTGCTATCAAGGTTCCATTAAAAAAAAAATACAAATGCAAACCTAATTAAAACATGAGCACCCCACCCCTGTAAGGAAATCCACAGGATATGCAGACTTTCGTATGAAAAGAGGTACGAGAGAGGGATATATATGCAATTGTCTTTGCAGCAAAGTTCCAGTTCAAATATGCGTTTCTTAAAATGGTATGGATTGGGTTATTAATCACCACAAGCGTCCTTTAAACTAGACCAGGGGAATAGAACCACTACCTTGAAATCTTCTTGGCGTTTGACAGAGTAGAGCCAAACCCCTCCATGGTTTTCCGGTGGTCGAGTCTGCATCGAGAAGGTTAAACGGGATGCAAGCATGATGCTCTTCAACAAGGCGCAATCAGTTTGGGACGCGAAGGAAACTTGAAAACAAGGAATCTGTAGAATCCCTGTGGTTCCATGGCTCCAAGCGTTGATAAAGCTGTACCAGTGAGCCGGTTTGGTTGGGCCCAACAATGTGGTGCAGGACGACAGCGATGATCGGACTAGAGAATAGGCAGGCGAGGTCAAGTCAATGGCTTGATGGGGTTTGAAAAGCAGAGAATGTCAAAGGTAGCTCCGTTGGGTCTTGTAGCGACTAAAATGACTCGAGAATGGTCAAATCGATGCAAAAGCAGTTTGAAGTGGAAAACAGAGCTGCTCGTTTTGCTTCTGGCTTGCTGTGAGACCCTTTGCCGGGTATCGGAGGACACGCAATTCCTTCTGCCCTTCCCAGCCAGAAAGGTTGCCAGAGAACACTTGAATGTGTGCCACTTCAAATTATTGAAGATTCCTGGGTGCCAGTGTTTCAGCAGCAAGGGACTTTCCAACAGTAGTTTCACTACAAATGTTCCCTGAAATGGCAGACGGGAGGTCTTGCTTCTTCATAGGAAGTCCTTCCTTGGCAGGGAACTGGACAGACTGACACCACACTAAGGTTCCAGTGACAGGGACATCCTTCCTCGTGGGTCCAAAGAGGAGTCAACTAAGGGGTGGGGAGGGGAGAGGTTTATCTCATAATATTTTTTCTGCATCAGGTTTGTCCACTTCATGCCATCTACAATGTCGGCTGTTGTAACAAGAATGTTCTCCTACTCATAGAAGCTCCCAGAGTGACTGGTCTGCAAAGAGTTGGGAGGAGGGCACAGGAAAGAGGGGTGCCTAAACATTTCCAAAATGGTGGGCCACTCTGTCTGCCTGATCAAATAGACTACAGTAATTATCCCCCTGGTGTGACTTTCCCATTGGGCTGTGACACAAATCAACAGTATATGTCCCCTCTCCCCATGGGGGAGCCACCCACTGTGAGGCTTGGGAAGTGAGCCTGGCCCACAAAATCCTCCCTATGTCTGGGCAAGTAGGACCGCACTGGGAGTGACTCCGCTTAGGGGACAAGAACTCCTGTTCCTTTGAGAAACTCCCTGGACCAGCCACACTATCAGCGTATGTGGGACTGCCTACTGGGAAGAAGAATGCAACATCCTTATATGTGGCTGTAGGCAATGCTGAAGCAAAACCATCACGGAACGTAAAAGAAGATGCATCTTTAAGAGTCTTGCACTTAACAGAGATGCGGAGAGGAGGAGAGAGTGTACTGGATGCAGAGGAAGCCCTTGGCTTGATCGCACCAAGAAGTGGCAGAGTAGAGATTTGCCACGGACCTGGCAAATTTCAAATAAGAGAGGATCACCAAATAGACACGCCGGGAGACCAGCGAGTAAGGCATTGGGGAAACCACTGCCCAAGTGAGACGAAGTGTCTAGGACCTAGTGATGGCGTGACTCTGAGTGATTCGTGGTGGGCAAAGCGCTGCACACCTACACCGAGACCATCCAAAAATGGCAGCTGACGAGGGAAAGCCGAGATCGGAATGCTGACAACAGCCGAGCAGGAGGAAACAGAGGACCAAGAAGAATACCAGAGTGAGTGCCAAGCCCTGCAAGGTTCCTATACTAAGTACCAGGGAACACAGGAAAAGTGGGAGGCCGCCAGGGAAGGAACACATGAAGAGAACAACTCGTCCCAGTCATAAAGGCGAGTCAAAAGGAACAATTGTTGAATTAACACTGCAAAAGGTGTCTAGAGTCACTAACCCATACCACAACAGGGGGCCGAACACAAGGTAATTGGGAACTGCCCTCTGCTCTTAGAATATATTGTGGTGAATCTGGCGATGTCATCACTCCCTCTCTGGGGAAACACTCCTCCCATATGGCCAGGGAAGGGCAGCAGCTACCTGATCCTGACCCTGGGTGTGGCTGCCTGAAGGAGGACCAAATGGAGGGAGACAACCCTCATGGGAGGGAAGACGACTCACTGGCAAGAACTTGGTATCCCCCTTCCCACTAATGGTATAACACAACCCCCTGGAATTCCCAAACCTGCATGGCTTATTGCAATATAGATCCAGTCCATCCACTTTGCACTGACAGTAAAGCGCTTTCGTATACTTTTTGTAAAAGAGCTGGGACGAGGAAGAGCATGAGAGCAATACAGAGTGCTGAAGCTGCAGAACTAGAGATGCACCCTAGTGGTTGGATTGATCAGATAGGTGCTGGAACATTTAAAACCCTGGCACTGCGAGGAAGATGGAGAACCACTTTACCAGACGCGGAAGAAGCCAGCTATAGAGGGGAGCCATCACGAGAAGCTCAAAGGTCGAAGGTACTCCGCACGGAGAGGAGGCCATGGCAGAGCAGGTTCCAGAGAGCAGATGGGATGCCAACAGAACGAGAAGTTGCCCGCTGGAGAAACCGAGGAACGCAGAGAACGCTGTTACCTGAGGAAGTCCTGGCAGGAGAGTAAATAAGGCAACCTGTTGCGAGTCTGGGATGCCCACCCAATCAGAAAAGCGAACACCCTGGCAGGTGAGTATACCAGGCAACGTAATTGAGAGTGTGGGACCTGCACCCAATTGTGAATAAACTGGGGGAGTCAAGAAGAGGAAAGACAACCTCTCAGGTGGTCACTGTATGCTAAGGTCTCCACGTAGCACTAAAACGTGAATGGCCGCTCTTTCTGCATCCCGATATGTAATGGATCCACCTGTAAACGTACGATGTTTTGAACATTTATTTGTGCTAATATATCTATTATAGTCTTGTTTGTCCTCTTTTGGCATGTGATAGTGGTTTATAGCATAGAGGTATAAATAAAAATGTGGTCTTTTTCTATCCACAGTCATAGATGGCAGCCCATCACCGTATTCTAAGGGAAGGTGTGGATTCACTAAGGGAGAGTTTGTCTTTTCTCAGTCTCCTTACTCACAATAACATTTGTGTCTTGTATGTCTGTAGGACACTGTATGTTGTGTGGTTATTTTGCCCAGTTTGTGTGAGAATAGAGTCAATAACCTGTATCCCTGTGGGGGGAATAAGGTGCATATAGTGTGTAATTAGTCCTAATCCCAAAGAAGAGACACAGGGACCAAAAGTTGTTTACCTGACAATTTAGACCCCACCAACAAGGATAAATATAGGCCAATAACCAACATGCCTTTTATACTGAAGATATTGGACAAACTGGCCTACAAACAACTCCAGGTTCATGTTGAAGAACACAAGATCCTCGGCACTCGACAGTCAGGATATAGGGCTCGGCATGCTACTGAAATAGGCATGCTCGACCTTAAGTCCACACTGGCGAGCATTGCTGACAAGAATTAAGCCGCACTACTGATGCTTCTTTGATCTGGTAGATCACAGCTTACTAGTGACAAGGCTCGGAGAGGTCGCAAATTGATCCTCGATGGCATCTAACTGGATCGCCTCCTTTCTTGGCCCTCGCATGGTTAGGGTTTGTGTAGGGAGTCACCACTCCACTCCTATCTCTCAAACCTGTGGTGTCCCACAAAGCTCCTGCCTGTCGCCACTGCTTTTTAATTTGTACATTTGCCCTCTCCTGGACCTCTTAAACAAACTTGTCTGCAGTATACCAACTAAATAGTTGACACACAGGTGGTCATACAGCTTAGTGGTCAGTACAGAAATGGTGTTGAGGCCATCAATAACATCTACAAAGCCATCCAGGATTGGATGACTTGTAACTCTCTAGCCTTAAACAACAATAAAACTGAACTAATGATCGTATCCTCCAAGAACACCCGGAGCAAACTACATACCGATTACTCCAACTTCCTTAATGCAGGCAACATCATCACAGTCCAGAGGAAGGTAGAAACTCTGGGAGCTGTCTCAGACGACGAATTATCCATGAAGCCGCATGTCTCTTACATCAGGTCTAGCTGCGGACTGATCAATAAGCGAATCAATTACATCTGTCCATTTCTAACAGCCGAAAACTGTGCTCTTCTATCCACGGCGTTGATAAACTCCAGACTGGACTATTACAATAGCCTATTGTCTGGTACTACTGCCACAAATATCCAATCCTTACAAGTGGCCCAGAACAATGCGGTGCGGACCATCTTCACTCAATCTCGTCACTCCCATATCTCCATCTTCAGAAAGAAGCTTCGAAGCTTCATTGGCTACCAGTCAAACATCGCATTACACAAAAAATGCTTACTACGACACATAAATGGCTCTCTTTCAGCAGTCCCATCTACTTGTCTGAACGCATTAACATCAAGAGCAATGTAAGAAATCTTCGTTCATCCTCTGCCACAGTCCTTGCTTCCCCCAGATTTAAGACCGCAAAATTTGGAGCCACCACGCTTGACGTTCAGGGCCCTCTACTTTGGAATGCTCTGCCGGCAGGGCTACGACAAATCAAAAACTACCTCCTATTTAAGAAAGCCATAAAAACCTACCTTTTTAACATGGAGTAATCCTTATGACCCTCTTCTGATCCTGCTTGCTCTCTCTTGTTGTCCTGTCTAGGTCTGTGTTTTTTGTGCACCCTGAGGCCTACGGGCATGCGGCGCGTTATAAGAATTAAAATAAATAAAATAAATAACGTGAAGAGTTCATAGAACGAATACCAAATGGACCCAAAAGGCTAATGGAGAGAGACTGGAGACAAATACCCTGGGAGGAAGGGATATAGTCTCAAATGCCAAGAGAGGAAGACTGGAGAAAACACGGTCCAAAACCGCGTTTTAAGAAATATGGTATCATAGTACCAAGAGAGTAGAGAATAGAAGAGAAGCACTAAAGATAGATCCCAGGAAAGAGACATTATACAAGGGGATCAAGTCCCACGTAATCTAATCGCGGGTGAATTGAGAGACTAAAAAACAAAAAGGCAAGAGTGTGCAAACGTATGTAAAGACTCATTGGCCGCAACATATCCTTAAAGAGAGCAAAACAACCCAAGAGTGTTGTCCAAGAATTAAAAGAACTAATGGAAGATATATTCAGGTTTTATTGAAGAAAATTATAAAGAGGAAACCGGTGAAACAGCCATTTCCTCCAAAGACTATTAAAGAAATCACCAGCCCAAGAGAATAAGTATCTTCTCTTGGATGAGTCCAAGTTGTTTATCTTGGTGGTAGGGTCAGGTAGAGTTACTTTTGCACAGAGGACATTTTTATTTTAGGGCTTCACAACGACTGACGAGCACCCTTGGTTCTTTTAGATGGCATGGTGAACCCTTTAGTGATAGGGAAAGTTAGACCTCATCTATATAATTTTATAAAAAACGCTAAAATGCCCCAAAAAAATGCAGGACTCCTCCTTCCAACCCACTACTAAAGCACTAACTCCCAACCAACCACACCGGGCATGTACGGTTCCTCTGGGGCCGTGTCAAAATTTCCCAGGCAGTAAACAGAGTGACCCCCTCAGAACTGGGTTCTGCATAATTTTCTGGGTGGACCTCAGCCCCAGACTGAGATACACAGAAGCTCAGACAACTGTAGGTCATCACAGGAAACCAGTTGATAATATAACAGAAACCTTTGGCAATCTATTACTGCATTTCCTCAAAGGCTACTAAATCAACCCAGATTCAGCTTTACATTTAAACAAACAAACAAACTACCACCAGGTCTTGAGGGATACACAAGTATAGGATACATTATTCACCTAATCGTATTTCGGGTGCTTGTATCTGCTTAGATTTACACTCTCTGCATAGTCTGACATCTCGTGGAAGGTGTCCAGACATTTGGTCGACCTAAAACTGGTCGAATGACATTTGGTCGAAAACCAAATGGTCAAATGTTTTTTTTTAATTATATATTTATTTTTCGGGTTTTCGTTTTTTACAAAAATGGGTTTTTAGAAAAAAAAGGGGGTGGGGGGGACCCCCCCCAAAAAAAAAAAAAAAAAGTGAAAATAAAAAAAAAAAAAATTCGACCATTTGGTTTTCGACCAAATTGGTTCGAACATTTGTCTGGTCGACCAATTTTTTTCGACCAAATGTCTGGTAACCCTCGTGGAAGTCACAGAGAAATACAAGATTTGTTTTTCGAAACTTGAAAACTGACGTCGACAGGGCATGATTAGTAATATTATCGCTAGAGTGACGTGTACTCTACCCATGGTCCTTCACTCATCGAGGTCCCTCAGATTATTCGGACAAGAGGTTGCATAAAGTGTAGCGCGAGTACAGATTTTGTAAATCAGAAACAGAAATCATCTATGCGCCTTGTACTCCAGTAGGGAAGCGAGGGTGGGTGCATGTGAATCTCAGCAGATACAAGCACCAGAAATATGATTACAGTGAGTAATGTATCCCTTCTGGAGCTTGTGCATCTGCTTAGATCACATGCGCTACATAGATTAGCAAGCAGCATCTGGAGAAGGAGGTGGGAAGTTATAAGGTACAGCGGCAAAGTGATGTTTTAGAACCGCTTGCCCCACCTGTGAATCTGCTTAAGAATGCAAGTCAATACAGTAATGCTGTGTGAACGTATGGATGGAACTCCATGTAGCAGCTTTGCAAATGGCGTCTAGCGGGACGTTTGCAATGAAAGCTAAGGTAGCCCCTGTACCTCTGGTAGAGTGTGCTCTTGGGGTAAAAGGTAGAACCTTTTTGGATAGGGAATAGCAGAGATGTATGCATTTGACGATCCATCTGGAGATGGCGCCCATTGATATGCGATCGCCTTCGCTACCAGGCGCTATGAAAATAAAGAGTTGGTCTGTTTTCATTAGGGGTTTTGTTCACATAATACAAGACCGCCCTCCGTACATCAAGTGTATGGAGGATTCTTTCTGCTGAGTTAGATGGATTCTGAAAGAAGGTGGGAAGTTCTATGGACTGGTTTACATGGAACTTTGAAATGAATTTAGGTGAACACCTAGGATGTGTTCGAAGGACAACCTTGTCCTTGTGTATGATGAAAAAGGGGTCTTGTACAGACAAAGCCTGTAGCTCAATGACTCGTCTTATGGAGGTGATAGCTACCAGTTTTTAAAGGTAAAATGCTTTAGGCTAGCCTTGTGCATAGGCTCGAAGGGTGGCCCCATGAGCTTGGAGAGCACAACATTAAGATCCAAACCCAGGGGAGGGTTGGAAATTGGGGGGCGCGGGGGTATAGCCTCTTTACCCCTTCCATGAAAGCCTTGATGACAGGGACTTTCCACCAGGACATCTTGTTCTGTGAAGTGGTGTAAGCTGCCAAATGTACCTTTAATGAATTAAATACTAGGCCAGAGTCTAGTAAGGCAAGCATGTAGTGTAGAATGTTAGCTGGAGAACATTCTAATGGGTTTCGTGACTGATGTGCACCACATCACAAATCTTTTCGACTTATTAAAATAAACAGTGCCTGGGGAGGCCACCAGGGGGTGCAGGCAAGATGGCTGCCTGACTGCATCTCTCCGTCCCCTGCCCTGAATCCCATGTGGAGACAATGTGATTAACGATCCCCCACGTCCTTTAAAAAGGGGTGAATCGTGTGTTGGAGCTTGCAGAATACTGGGAGGGCTGAAAGAGGGACTCCCCTGTGGCCCCGAAATCCCGAGATCAGCTAGGTGCAAGGCCTGCTTGGTGTGTCTCAACACCACAGCCGCCCGAGTGGGCTGAAAGGAGGAACTTGCTGCCGTTGTTGGTTCCCGGGGCCCGCCTGCTGTCGGTCGGCGTCCGGGCTCCCTGCAGGGTGGCTGAGATAAGAACCCTGGTGTGGCAGTAAAGGCCGCAATCTGGATGCTACGTGTGGGCACTGCAGCTGTCTGGGAGGTGCTCAGAGGGGAGCCCCGCTGCGGCCCCGAAGTCCTGGAACTTGCCTGGTGCATTTCAGCACCTGCCTCCCACACCCTGCATTGGAATTGGAGAAGATGTGACCCCCCACTACTTGGCGGACAACGGGGAGTGCCTGCCCCAGTGGAGACTCAGACCGACGGCGTGTCGGTGGAAGGAGCTCCCCTCCATTCACCAACGCCAGGCCCCAACGTTCAGGACGACATGTGGAGATTCCCCCCTGCTCTGGGGGGCAGCCACGGTGGTCTGCGGGATGGACGTGCTGCCGAACAGGGCACATCAGTTTAGGAGGCGGGAGATCCCCTCGACACGAACAGGGAAGAAGGAGGTGGAGCCGGGCCGGCTGAGGCGCACCGAGGGTTGGGCCGCCATGGAGGGCCGTCGAGGATGACAGGGACCTCTCATCTGAGGTTCCCCTGATGCGAGGACACCTTTGCGGATGCCTACAACTGAGGGGATGAATGGCTCCTGGGGCCACAAGCACAGGGAGTGCTGAAGGAGGCTGGCTCAGTGCACATAAAGGGAAGGCCACGGGGAACAGCCATAACTGAAGGCCCAAGACAGGGACAGGAGACACGGGCCACAGGCAAAAGGTTATTGGGCAGGTGCAGGCTGCCCTGCAGAGGAAGAGGACAGCGGGCCCACAGGCTCACTGCTTGAGTGCGCCACCTACATCTGGGGGCGAGCATAAGGAAGGACCCAGAGGAGACCCTCAAGGGGCATAAGGAGGGGGCCTACGGTGACACATGCCCTACCCCCTAGGAGCCCCTCACCCAGCGAGCTACCGGATAGACACAGTGAATATCCCATGGGGGTAGGGAGCCGGCTGGGTTAGACGCGGTTACTGTGGGGTCAGGTTTTCTGGTGCCACGAGAGGCCTAGTAAGGATGCAGCATCTCCTGCCCACCTCACCTACGTTGCACCACCCAGGGGAGCAGGAGCCAGCATTGTAGGTAACTTTTCACGACTGGTGGTGCCATATTGGTGTCCCTAGAAGGGCAAGGGAGGAAGGAGTGTGCTTGCCCTAGGAGTAGGAAAGGGACCTTTGCAAAATGACAGTACCACGCTGAGACCACCATAATGGAAGCAGGGAGCTCATCTTCCACGCCTGGGGCATTGGAATCCATAAAGTCGGAAATACAAACTATCCTGGAAGAGATTAGGGGGATGAGGATGGACATGGGAGCTAAATTGGCTGACCTAACTATGAAGGTGTCCAAGCTGGAAGTCAGAATGGAAGGTGATGAAGCCAACCAGGCGTCCACGGGGCTCCTGGAAAAGCAGATGGAGGCTCGCTTCATGGAGATGGAACGACGCAAGGAGGAGCTACACCTCAAGGTGGATGACATCGAAAACCAGGAGAGGAGGAACAATCTCAGGTTCTTTGGCTGCTGGAGGCCAAGGGTGAGACCCCAGAGGGCTTGGAGCAAAAGGTGCAGGACATAATAAGGATGATCCTGGGTGCGGAATAAGGTGAAAGGGTCACAATAGACAGAGTGCGCCAGGTGGGTAGAGGAGCGAGGCGCCCAAGGTCGGTACTGGCACGCATGCAGTACTATGGAGACATGATGCGGGTCCTCGAGAGGGCACAGCGCCTCCGGTGAATCAAATATGGCGACTCAAAAGTGGCTGTTTTCCAGGACCTATTCGGCCCACACCTTGTTGAGGCGTAAGAAGTGTGGGGCCCTTACCAAGTGGCTGCAGGAGAAAGGGGTCAGATATCGGTGGGGCCACCCAGTCTCACTGGCGTTTGAGTGGGAGGGGGAGAGGCATCACCCGGTGGCAGAGAAGGATATTCAGAGGATCACTGAGGATTTGGTAGGCAGCCAGGGAGGCCCCTCATCACAAAAGGATGGACACGCCCTGGACTCCACCTGGGGTCCCAGAGCCCCAGACTCGATGCGAGGAACGAACCAGGGGAAAGGAAGTCGCAAGTTCCACAAGCTGAATACTCCCCCTCCACAGAGTGGGAACTATTGAAGAGGTCAGGTATTGGATCCTAATGCTCAATAACACTCGCTTTGGGGATCCACTGAACGCTGAAAGGCTTTGGAAGATCTGATCTGAAAAATGTGAACTCTAACGTCAAGTTGCTCACTGCTAATGGAAGGGTGATCGGCTGTTTGGGTTATATTTGTTCATACCTGGTTGAGTTTTGGTTTGATGCTTCACAGAGTCCCCCGTGGGTAGAAGGCACAGAAGAGGAGGGGGGTGGAGGAGAAGAGGAGAGGAGTGGCACGGGGCACAGCTGGGCTTGTGGAGGGCTTGGGTGTATGCCCGCTGAAAGGCTTAGGGGGCTAGGAGTGGGGGCACTGTGGATTATGATACTCACGGCAGGAGCAGGGCCACTGTTGGTCCGTTAATCCTCCCCAGCATGTCAGGGGGATGGGAGGGGGAGGGTTGGCGGCGGTGAAAGAGGGGGCGAGTTTGCCAAGGATTCCATATCAGGGGGAAGCCATGGGCCTCGTTGGACACACGGGGAGTAATGGGTGAAGAGGGGTAATGGCTGAGGTAGTGGTGGGTACGCTGAACGTAAAGTGTCTAAACTCTCAAAATAAACGATCCGAAAAAGTTGGCCACCAGGGGACGCACGGATGAGCACTAACTCCGTGTGAGATCTGTGCCTGCAGGTCCGTGACGAGACTTGAGCCCCCGTCTTGTGACCCCCTCTGGATTAAAAACCAAGGAGAAGCTATATGACGATCCGCCTGCCCCCCTGCGAGAAACCCTGAGTAAAATCGGACTCGAAAAGGCAGTGATACACGACGCCGAAGAGGGCCTAATACGGGCCCGCTCGAAAGTGAAACCAAGTCCCGAGAAGCCCGCGAAGTGTCCTGGAGTGAAGCGTCTGAGAAGCTTATGCCCGTTCGAGCAGCGGGTGCGATGCCTTATCCGACCGGAGGCTGAATGGAACCATCACCAGAATCGAGTGACGTGCACCCACGCTACGGCTCCATGTTGGCCTCCCGCATGTGCGCTCTGGAGTAGATGAGGACACCCGCACGAAACACGCGGTAAGCGAGTCCTCCCCACATTGCCCATGGAGCAGCAGAACCCGAGAGGCCACATCATACCGAGGCCGTGCGCACTGCAGAAGGGTGCCCCTGGCCCCCCTGCGAGGGCAAGGACACACCGGAGCACACCCCCCCGATGGAGGACCGCTGGTCACGCGGGCAAGCGCACCAACACGAGGCCTGCCGCACGTGACATTGGTCAGGCCGAGGGAGAGGGATGAGGGTCCGGAACGCTCATGGAATGCCCATAATGGTCCAAAGGGACAGATAACATCTGCCCCACAACGCACACCCAAACTCCAGGACTCCACATAACTGCTCCATGGCGCTCCCACCTCAAAACATGAGGACAGGCCTGCAGCTCACTAGCCTGCACAATTGAGCAAAGCCCCTCGGAGGCTCTAACAGATAGTCCCCACAGGGACCAACACCACCAGCAGGAGCAGTCGCACGTCCAATGGCCAAAACGTGCACCCAGTAGCAGGTCCAGGCGAATGACCTGATAAAAAGAGGAAAGGGCCATCTATCATACGCCCCACACGCCCTGAAACAAGACCCCACTAGGAAGCACACAACGATTCCGGAACACAGTGAACCATCTTACTGCAGCACACCACAGTGGGAAAGAGACACTCACCTTAAACAAAGCAGCTATCAAAAGAAACACACAAGGCTGCCCAGAATATAAACCTGCTCCCAATCCTCGCAGGACAGAGGCATCCTAACGAATGTGCATTCAGAAGGCTGCACAACTAGCCCCTTAATACAGGGGCCCCAAACAGTGCCCAACGTGGTCCACCGAGACCCATGCACCCCACACCTGCCTCCTAGTAACATTGTGACCCTGAACACCGCCCAATACCTGGAATCACTATGAAGCCACCAGTGTGCACTGTAGTGCAGAGGATAAGGCCCCCAAATTAGGTGTGTGTGCCTCCTCTGCCACAGTAGCCACTTTATGAACGCTAAGGTGAAATTGTCCAGATATGCCTACACTCCAATCCTACCGACCTCAGAAACCAAGACTACAGCAATAATGGAGGCCTCGGTGACAGGTGCGGCTGCCACCAAAGGCGACATTGCAGCCCTGTTGAACGAGATAAAAAGTATGGGAGCCAATCTGGGAGGCAAAATAGACAAAATAACACAGAGAATGGATAACATTGAAGAAAGACTAGAGGGGGGTCGAAAACAACCAAGCCTCCATAGACACTCTTGAAACCCAAATGGACCTCCGAATTCGAGAAATTGAGAAGAGAGAAGAGGAATTCCGAAAAATGGACGATTTGGAAAACCACGAGAGAAGAAACAACGTACGTTTTTTCGGCATTCCAGAACACAGAGGAGAAACAGAAGAAGACCTCAAAAAAACAATTCACGATATCATCAAAATTCTGACGACGGACGAGGACATCGATGAGCCTAAAACAGAGAGAATACACAGAGCCGGAGGCCCACCTGGTGGTCCAAGATCAGTCCTCGCTAGATTCCTCTGATACCAGGACAGAGCCAGGATACTAGAGAAGGCTAGATCTGCAGGCCTCCTCGCCCTCGATGGAGCCCAGATAACCATCTTCCAGGACCTATCCTCGCTTACCGTAGCAATGCGACACCTATGTAACCCACTGACGAAATGGCTCAAAGAGCAGGGCACCCGATACAGGTGGGGATACCCCTTCTCCCTCACTTTTGAGCATGGAAGCAGGAAAATACAGCTATGATCAGAAGGGGAGATCCGTGACTGCATCACAGAACTCCTCGGAAGGGTCCAAGGGACGGAGACCGAGAAGGACCAGAGCAGAACAGAATGAGATGGGAAATCCAGGGACCAAAGAGAAAAAGAGTGAGGGGCTCAAGAAAGTACAGGCGAGGCAACAACACAACAGATAGCGACAAATGAAAACCTATCTCAGTGGCCCGCATCCAAGAAACCGAAAATCGGACAACACAACAGGGGCGTCCGCTAAAACTCGGGTGACCCGTACACTCTTAGCATGAGGCCAGATTCGTAGAAGAAGCCCTCCTCAAAGGGAGGGGCAGAACAGCCAGGAGGTGATGAACCTCGAAAGTGCATGTATCAACATTTTCCCTTTTTAGGAAAGTTAATGTTGAGTTATAAGTGTTGGGGGAGGCAGGGGGGGGACTCAAAATGCTAGAAAAATGGTATTTGCAATAAGGACTGTGCAGTAGCGGTTCTCACCGGTGGTCCGATGTTGGGCTGACTGTTTTCACCCAGTCCGATTCCGACGCCACCAAACAAAGATGCAAACCCTTGATGACAGGGGGGAAAGATGGAGAAAGGGGACAGAGGGTAGGGGGTATAGCGTTGTATACCTCGGAGGGGAGGGAGGCAGGAGGGGGAAATAAAAACACTGTAGTTCAAGACAGACACGCACACTTAAAAGAACACTCCAACATCATTGGCATCCAGCGACAAAAGATGGGACCCGGTGGACAAATCAAGAAAATACATCAATGGTGGACCGCAGCAACAGTCTAAGCGACAGGCTCAGCACAATTAGAATTGGGACACTGAACGTCAAGGGACTCAATTCCCCCACCAAAAGGTCACTCGTGACCAGAGAATTCAAGAGGGCGAGGCTAGACATACTCTTTTTACAGGAAACTAGATACATCAAAGGGGAAGAACGAAGGGTCTTGTACGCCAAGACAGGCACCAAATATTGGGGCTCAAGCCCACTCAGGAAAGTAGGCGTCGGCATCTTAAATCGGCAAAGGGCTGCAACTTGAAGTCCTAAAAACTTGGGCAGACGCAAGTGGCAGAGCACTTGTACTGGTAGGCAAGATTCAGGGCACCACTATCACACTGGCATCCATATATGCCCCCAATTCCGGACAGTCCAGGTTCCTACAACATATAGTCCCCAAAGTCATGATCGAAGCAGAATGCGAAGTGATCCTAGGAGGCGACCTCAATAGGTGGGCCGACCATACTCTGGACAGACAAGCTGGCAACCCACACGTGAACACCCCGCCAGAGACTGGCCACTCAGTGATAAACAAAATGATGGATACCTACAAACTCAAAGACGCATGGTGCCATATGAACCCTCAGCAAATGGGATTCACATTTTATTCAGCACCATACGCCACATATACCAGAATAGACTACATATATCTCACACCAAAGTTGACGGAGGCAATGACCACATCCAAAATATCCCCTGTAACATGGTCACGGTTACCCTCAGTCAACAGGCGTTCCCCATGAGAAGATCCAAATGGCGCTGAAAAGAAACACTCTGGAAGGACCCGATATTTCAAGAACAACTTGTGAAGGACATCTCAAATACGGCATGGGAGGCCGGGAAAGCCACGTGGATAGGCATACTAATCAAAGAAGGAGCAGCAAAAAAAAAAAAAGAGCGCCAACTCATACAAAATAAGCTCAGAAACGAAATAACACAGCTGGACCTTATTGCCCAATCCGCCGGCACTGATAGAAGCCAAAAAATAGAGGAGGCCGCCAGTAAGAGGGAAGAACTGTGGCAATTGGAAACCGACTTAATCGTGCGCAAACTCCAATACCTCAAACAGAAACAATACGAGAAAGGGCACAAAGCTCACGCCCTGCTTGCAGCCAGGCTCCGCCGACATGTAACGCTCACCTGATTCCCACGGAGGCGACGATCTGTTCTGGACTGCTATGACCTCTTCTAAGGTGATGCGCAGGACTCGGAAGACGGACTGGACCGGACCCCCAAACCTCGCCTGTCTGGCCTGTAGAAGAATCCTTCTGTAGATGGAAAAGGGGATTAACTGTCTGCTGGATAATGTGTCGGATTTCCCCCCTTCCCCCCCACACTCCTCGAACCCCCTCCGCGATTCCCCGTAGAGTCTCACCTTAGAGTCTGAAAGGACGAGCTCTCCATCCTGCTTCCGATGCAGGGGCGCGTTGATTTCCAGTTACTTCACTGGATCTCGGGTTTGGTGAGTATTCAACTCCGCTTGACTTTTCCGATATGAGGCCGTAAGTATTCAGTTGCAAATGTTCAAGCCTTAATTGTCCGTTGTCCTTTTCTCTATTTCAGAGGTAGGATGAAGAATCCGCGTAGAGGAATGGATTCGCCGAAGGTAACTCTGGTGAGTCTTTTTGATGGATGGTTCCCTTAGTGATCTTGCTTTCACCCACTAATGCGTGTGTCTTTTTCCCCTTAGGGGCTGGGGTACGGAAGTGCCAAAGAAGCGGCGCCGACCTGAGGTGAGGAAAGATTGTCCCAACAAAAATCAGGTAAGTCTTAAGGTGGAAGAATCAGGCCTTCCTCAATCTGTTCCTTCACTCACCTTTGTTTTGTCTCTTTTTCTCCTTAGGCGCTGAAAGGCGACGGAGGGTGCCAATGGTGGCTGAAGAGCCCGAGGGCGCCTCGTGAAGGTGAGTGGAACGTGGCGCTGCAGCAAGCGATGCGATGCGCTTCTAAAAATAATGTCTTTTTCTCAGGATCGTCGGAGTGATGGTTCCGGACTCCGGATGGAGGTAGGTAAAGTTCAATTATTCACCTTTCTCTCCTTTCCTTCCTTTTCAGGTGTTCCAGGTTGCAGACGGGCGTGGCTGGAGCCAGGATGCAGGAGCAGACACGGTGAGCGTCCAGCTGCTAGATGCAGAACAACGCGAAGCGTGAGCTGCTGTCTGGGCGTGGTTTAAATAGCCCCCAAAGTAGTTCTAGGTAAGTATTCTTCCTCAGCCACGCCCGAGTAGTAAAATAGTCCCGTAGGTAAAATAGTCCCTTTCAGACCTCAAGGAGGTCTGGATCCGGCAGCATGGTCTGCATCAGGTAAGTCCATCCAAGCACTCCCATAATGAGCCTGGCACCTATGGTGCCAGGACTGATGCCTTCTATGAGCCTGGCGCCAAAGGCGCCAGGACAATGTCCAAAGAGCCCCTATAAGGGGTTGCTGGGTCCCTCCCTGGGGACATGATGTCTGCTTTCGGGGACGCTGGCCCTGAACTGGATTCCCGGGAGTAGGCATCATGACAGCACTCTCCCCCAAGGCCCCTCCCAAGATTGTTCCCTCCGGGGGTTTTGGTTTGTTTGGGAAGATCCGATGGAATTTCTTAATTAATCGAGGTGCATGTACATGGTCACTGGGTTCCCACGACCTCTCCTGAAGCCCGTATCCCTTCCAATCGATTAGATAGAAAAGTTTTGACCTTAACATCTTTGAATCTAAAATGTTCTTCACCTCGAATTCAGGTTCTCCATCTATTTGAATGGGTTCTGGAGGCTTGATTAGTCTGGTTCCAGGTTGCACTGGTTTCAAAAGGGACACATGAAAAACAGGGTGAATTCGCATGTTAGCTGGTAAATCAAGTTTAATGGCCGCTGGATTGATTATGGCCGTAATGGAGTAAGGCCCCAGATATTTTGGATTAAAAGTTCGAGGTCCCTTGAGCGATAAGTGCCTGGTAGCCAGCCATACTTGGTCCCCAATCTGGTACTGAGGTGCTTCACTCCGATGCAGGTCAGCATTCTTCTTGTATTTTCTCTTGACTTGTTGTAAATGTGTAGTTGCTTCTTTGAAGGCTTGGGTAATTGTAGAATGCAGATGGTCCACTGCGGGCATTCTGGGGCCTTGAGGCGAGTCGAGGTCTGAGGTTCGAGGGTGATGCCCATATAAAGTATAAAAAGGACTTTGCCCAGTTCCAGAGTGTACCGAATTATTATATGCATATTCGGCTATCCAAAGAATGTCTTTCCAGTTACTTTCAGATTGCTGCAACATACACCGTAAATATTGCTCAAGGGTCTGATTCGTCCTCTCTGTTTGACCATCGGTCTAAGGGTGGTGACTAGTCAATAATCTTACATCGATTTGTGCCAATTGACAACATCTACGCCAAAAGTGGGAAATAAATTGGCTTCCCCGGTCTGAGATTAGTACAGACGGGAATCCATGCAAACGAACAATATTTTCAAGGAATTCTTTGGCTAGAACTGAAGCTGAAGGTAAACCTTTCAATGGAATGAAGTGGGCCATTTTGGAAAATAAATCCACAATAACAAGATTAGTGTTATATCCTGAACAAGGAGGTAAGTCCGTAACAAAATCCAATGACAGGGTGTGCCACGGTGCTGGCGGAATGTCTAAAGGTTGAAGGAGACCGGCTGGTCTTTTCTTTTGGCCTTTATTTTGGGCGCAAACACCACAGGACATCACAAATGATTTAACATCTTTTTGCCAAGAAGGCCACCAGAATTGTTGTTTCACCTTTTCTTCCGTCTTGGCAATACCGGGGTGCCCCTCGATTAGTGTATCATGATAACGAGAAATAACAAGCTCTTGTAATTCGTTGTGTGGCAGAAATAAGCGCCCTTGGAAATAAGGTAAATCATTATTTATAGTAAAGTCAGATCTCTTTTGTACCCAATCCTGTAAGTCTGTAGGGTCCAGGAGGTGTTTAACTCCAACTTGAATGTCTTCAAGCGTTTGTAGAGAAGTCATGCCCAAAATTCTCTGTTCGGGAATTATCGGTACAGGTTCCGAGTTAGTATCAGTTTCTCCCATTCCTATTCGGGATAAGGCGTCCGCTTTGCCATTCTTACAGCCAGGACGGTAGGTGATTACAAAATCAAATTCCGCAAAAAACAAAGCCCAACAGAGCTGTCGAGATGACTGAGCCTTGGCGGTCTTTAAATACTGTAAGTTCCGGTGGTCGGTGATCACCGTGATGGTATGTCTAGCGCCAAGTAGATAATGCCGCCAGGCATTAAAGGCGGATTTAATGGCTAACAGTTCTTTGTCAGTGATTGTGTAGTTAACCTCGGGTGCCGAGAATTTTTTGGACCAAAATGCAACGGGATGCAGTTGGTTAGTTTCAGGATCTCTTTGAGACAGGACAGCTCCCATGGCTAGGCTGGATGCGTCAGTTTCGACGACATAAGGGAGATCTGGGCGCGGGGGCTTCAATACAGGTGCGGAGGTAAATTTAGCTTTTAGTTGCTGAAAGGCCTGCTCGGCTTATTCAGACCATTCAAAACGTTTATTTTTCCTTAAGAGCGCAGTGATGGGTTGAACAACACGAGAAAATTCCGGGATAAACCTGCGATAAAAATTGGCAAAGCCAAGCATGCTTTGAACACCTTTCACGGAGCTAGGCGATGGCCATTTGAGGATAGCATCCACTTTTCGTGAGTCCATGCGGACTCCTTTAGGTGTCAGGATGAAACCAAGAAACTTGACTTCCGTGGCATGGAAAACACATTTTTCAAGTTTAGCAAATAGTTTGTGTTGGCGCAATTTCTCGAGAACTGCCCTGACATGTTTTCTATGATCAGATTCCGAAGAGGAGTACACAAGAATGTCATCGATATATACGACAACACAAACGTCGATGAGTTCCCGAAAGACATCGTTCATGAAGTATTGGAAGGCAGCCGGTGCATTGCACAATCCGAAAGGCATCACCTGGTACTCTAATAGCCCATATTTGGTGCGGAAGGCAGTTTTCCATTCATCGCCTTCCTTTATTCGCACCAGATGGTAGCCCCCCCGGAGATCTAACTTGGTGTATATGCAGGCATCCTTCACCTGGTCAAGGAGTTCAGGGATCAGAGGCAAAGGGTATCGGTTTTTAACAGTTATCTGGTTCAATGCACAGTAGTCAATACAAGTTCTGAGGTCGCCTTCTTTTTTAGGCACGAAGAATAAAGCCGAGGATGCAGGAGACTTAGACGGGCGAATAAAACCATTGGCTAGGTACTGATCTAGATATTGTCGTAAATGAAGATTCTCGGGTTCGGTAAGGGCATAGATCCTGCTGCAAGGGGGTTGTGCACCGGGCAATAGATCAATCTGGCAATCGTACGACCTGTGAGGCGGTAGAGTGTTGGCCTGTTCCTTATGGAAGACGTCTTGTAATTCTTGGTATTCTGGCGGTATTTGCAAAATGACAGGGGTTACTGTAGCTAGGCCAATATTTGGATTTCTTGGATAACAGGTTTGTGCACAATCTGGAAAGGTTATCCTCTTTGCTCGCCAGTCAATTCGAGGATTATGTGTTTCCAACCAAGGGATTCCTAGAATTACTTGAAATTGCGGAGCCTTGATTACATCAAACACAATTGCCTCCCGATGTCCGTCTTGACCCAACAATGTCACTTCAGTAGTGGAGTGTGTTACCGACCCAGAGGCGATTTTGGTTCCATCCACTGTGGTGATGACATCCTTACTGGTTTTAGGGCAAAGAGGGAGGTTGATCCTGGAAGCCAATTCACGATCCACATAGTTTCCTATAGCCCCACTATCGATGTATGCCTTAATGGCATGTAACCGCCCAGGCTGCTTCGGATTTACGAGGACCATTGGCATGATGAAATGTGAGGTCAGAGTTAGTTTTTAAGCTCGGCAAGCGGACCCCTACGCTTGTCGGGCGTGGTCGTTTCCCGACTCAGATTCCATCAGGTTCTTATCAGCGACTCCTACCGCCTTCTTAGACGGTTTTATAGGGCAATCTCGTAAAAAGTGTCCAGAAGCCCCACAATAAAGGCATAATTGCATTTGCCGTCTTCGTTCACGCCCTTTTTGAGTTAAAGGTCCTTTAACCCCTTCAATTTGCATAGGTTCAGTAACATCGGCACCCTTGGGGTTAACATGGGTTTTGTCCAAAACCCGGGTCTCAAACTTGGACCGATCTGCCTTTCTGTTTTGAAGCCTGTGATCTAATTGGACCACCAAGTCTATATATTCAGAGCAGTCTTGGGGTGGATTTACGACCTGGGCCAGGACATCCTGAAGTTCTCCACGTAGACCTCGATGAAATAACGTGATTCTTTTATCCTCCGGCCATCCAGTCTCCACAATTAACCTATTGAAGGTCGCGATATAGGCTAAGAGGTCCTGGTTACCCTGTCGTAGGGATAGAAGCTTGTTGTCCAGGGCCTGTCCCTGAGAATGCCGCGCAAAAAGTCTTTCCATGCTTGTCTGGAAGGCTTGAAAGTTCCGAAGAATTGGGTCATCTTGAGTAACCAGGGGAACTGACCAATCCGCAGCACAGCCGCTGAGATATGATAGTACAAAAGAGACCTCGGTTTGGTCGTTAGGGAAGGCCCCAGGTCTGCAGAGGAAGTGCAATCGGCATTGATTCATGAATACGGCGAACATTTTGGGGCTCCCAGCAAAACGTTCTGGTGGGGCCAGTGGCATATTTCCAGGTAGATTCATTTGCACGGGGTTATTTGAAACCACTGGGGCGGAATTACCCCCAGAACCTGGTAAAGAAGTTTGACCAGCCTGACCTTGTAATAGCTGTCTGGCAAGATCATCAGTTCGTTCTTTAGATACAATTAACTCTCTCCTGAGGGCATTCGTCTCCTGGCGAGCGGAATGAACTTCAGCCCGTAATTCCAATAGCTGGGCCAGCTGGTCTGTCTCTGAAGTCTCCATAGCGCCCGGGTGGGAAATTGTAGGTAGGCTTCGCGTTCTGTAACGCTCACCTGATTCCCACGGAGGCGCCGATCTGTTCTGGACTGTTATGACCTCTTCTAAGGTGATGCGCAAGACTCGGAAGACGGACTGGACCGGACCCCCAAACCTCGCCTGTCTGGCCCGTAGAAGAATCCTTCTGTAGATGGAAAAGGGGATTAACTGTCTGCTGGATAATGTGTCGGATTTCCCCCTTTCCCCCTCTAACACTCCTCGAACCCCCTCCGCGATTCCCCGTAGAGTCTCACCTTAGAGTCTGAAAGGACGAGCTCTCCATCCTGCTTCCGATGCAGGGGCGTGTTGATTTCCAGTTACTTCACTGGATCTCGGGTTTGGTGAGTATTCAACTCCGCTTGACTTTTCCGATATGAGGCCGTAAGTATTCAGTTGCAAAAGTTCAAGCCTTAATTGTCCGTTGTCCTTTTCTCTATTTCAGATGTAGGATGAAGAATCCGCGTAGAGGAATGGATTCGCCGAAGGTAAATCTGGTGAGTCTTTTTGATGGATGGTTCCCTTAGTGATCTTGCTTTCACCCACTAATGCGTGTGTCTTTTTCCCCTTAAGTGCCGGGGTACGGAAGTGCCAAAGAAGCGGCACCGACCTGAGGTGAGGAAAGATTGTCCCAACAAAAATCAGGTAAGTCTTAAGGTGGAAGAATCAGGCCTTCCTCGATCTGCTCCTTCGCTCACCTTTGTTTTGTCTCTTTTTTTCCCCCCTTAGTTGCCGGGGTACGACAGTGCCAAAGAAGCGGCACCGACCCGAGGTGTGGAAAGATTGTCCCAACAAAAATCAGGTAAGTCTTAAGGTGGAAGAATCAGGCCTTCCTCGATCTGCTCCTTCGCTCACCTTTGTTTTGTCTCTTTTTTTCCCCCCTTAGTTGCCGGGGTACGACAGTGCCAAAGAAGCGGCACCGACCCGAGGTGTGGAAAGATTGTCCCAACAAAAATCAGGTAAGTCTTAAGGTGGAAGAATCAGGCCTTCCTCAATCTGTTCCTTCACTCACCTTTGTTTTGTCTCTTTTTCTCCTTAGGCGCTGAAAGGCAACGGATGGTGCCAATGGTGGCTGAAGAGCCCGAGGGCGCCTCGTGAAGGTGAGTGGAACGCGGCGCTGCAGCGAGCGATGCGATGCGCTTCTAAAAATAATGTTTTTTCTCAGGATCGTCGGAGTGATGGTTCCGGACTCCGGATGGAGGTATGTAAAGTTCAATTATTCACCTTTCTCTCCTTTACTTCCTTTAAAGGTGTTCCAGGTTGCAGGCGGGCGTGGCTGGAGCCAGGATGCAGGAGCAGACACGGTGGGCGTCCAGCTGCTAGATGCAGAACAACGCGAAGCGTGAGCTGCTGTCTGGGCGTGGTTTAAATAGCCCCCAAAGTAGTTCCAGGTAAGTATTCTTCCTCAGCCACGCCCGAGTGGTAAAATAGTCCCATAGGTAAAATAGTCCCTTTCAGACCTCAAGGAGGTCTGGATCCGGCAGCATGGTCTGCATCAGGTAAGTCCATCCAAGCACTGCCATAATGAGCCTGGCGCCTATGGTGCCAGGACTGATGCCTTCTATGAGCCTGGCGCCAAAGGCGCCAGGACAATGTCCAAAGAGCCCCTATAAGGGGTTGCTGGGTCCCTCCCTGGGGACATGATGTCTGATTTCGGGGACGCTGGCCCTGAACTGGCTTCCGGGAGTAGGCATCATGACAGCACAGCACGAAGAAAGATGGGTGGCAACCATAGAAAATGAGACCGACCCTCATGGGGACCCCCCTCCGATATCCCTGAAGCCTTCGCCACCTTCTACGAGAAACTGTACACCTCAGATACCACAACAGAGCAACCACAGAATACATGAACAAGATAACTATCCCAAGCCTATGCTGGGATACAGCCCAAGCCCTTGACGCCCCCAATCCAGGTGAAGAAAGAGAAGACGCAATCAAAAGGCTGCCAACAGGGAAAGCCCCTGGAAACGACAGATACACGGCAGGGTTCTACAAATCTACAAAACCATCCACGCCCTCCTTCCAATTATGGTTGAGCTCTTCAACCACATCCTCCAGACCGGCTCCGCACCCAAATCCTTTTCCGAGGCACTGATTGCGGTCATCCCCAAAGAAGGAAAAGATCCCAAGCAATGCGCATCCTAATTGCCCTATTTCCCTCCTAAATACGGACACCAAAATCTACACAAGGGTCCTCACCGCACGGTTAGACACACATATGCCTGCCATAATCCACAGCCACCAGGTGGGATTCATCCTTGGTAGACAGGGAGCAGACTCCACCCGTAAGACTATTCACCTCATACATGAAGCCAAGAAAATGGCAAACACAGCTGCACTATTTTCAATTGATGCAGAGAAGGCGTTCACAAGATTGAATGGCACTTCCTGGAAGCAACGCTAAAGAAAATAGGCCTCGGCCCTGCTCTCCGACGTGGAATCAAGGTCGTATACACACCTCACCTCGAGCATCCTTTTCAGTAAACTCCCAATATTCACGCTGGCTCCCCCTGAGCAGAGGAACGAGACAAGGATGCCCCCTCTCGGCAATACTATTCACGTTATCACTGGAACCACTGGCGCAAACTATTAGAACGAACGAAGGCGTTGAAGGTCTGCATGTGAACGGAAGAGAATACAAGTTGGCCTTGTACGCAGACGATATCTTACTCCATGTACAAAACCCGACCACATCAATCCTCCGAGCGATTCAACTTATCGAACGATATGGCGCATTATCAGGCTTCAAAATTAATAGAACTAAATCTACCCTCTTTCCACTTTGTGAACCCACCATGAGCCAAAAAGCAGAACTCGGAACAACTGGGCCTTATCATCGGAGGCCCGACGCTCCGATACCTGGGCATCAACCTGACGAAAGACATTGCAGATGTATACAAGGCCAACTTCCCCCAACTCCCCACTGCCTTCAACGTGGACCTCGCAAAATGGTGACCCCTTACAATCTCCTAGATGGGACGCCTGAATGTCATCAAGATGGTTAGTCTCCCACGCTTTCTATACCCCTTCCAAGTACTCCCTGTGACACTCCCCGAAGACTTCTTTAAACAAGTAAAAAGAGCGATAACTGGATTCCTGTGGGAAGGGAAGAAACCCAGAATACCCTACGAGACCCTTATACTACCCACAGACCAAGGGGGGGGGGTCGGCCTCCCGGATATTGAGCGATACTATCGGGCAACCCTGTTAAGAGTCCTCATCCCCCATCTCAGAGACAGGAAGGACTTGCAATGGGTCCAGCTGGACACGACAACCTAACCCTGGAAAGCTCTCGGAATGGATATGGGTCCCCAGACCACAATTCAAACGAAGATTGCGCGACCATCCTATACTGGGGACAATATGGAACAAATAGAAAGAGGGGAAAAGGGATGACGGAAGTGACCACATGGCCGTCCCCCCTGAGCCACCGCTGGGCCCCAGGGATCAGAGAAGAAATCCCAGAACACCCTAGGTACCAAACCTGGTTCGACGTCAGACTCGAAAGGGTCGGACAGCTATGGAGACATGACAAATTCATAGCAATCACTGAACTGGAAGAAGCCCTCCAACTGCACACAATCTCGGTTTTCCTCTATCTACGCTTGAAAGGCGTCTTATCCATATGGGAATGGAAAATCAAGATACAAAGAGAACTCACCCCCGACATCCTCGACACGACCTCCGCGAATAAAGGCCTGATAGCACGTATGTACAGCGATTTGATCTTTAGAGACCTAAACCCGAACCTCCGCCTCAAAGAGAAATGGGAAAAAGATTTCAGACAATTTGATCAACAGGCATGGGTCACAATTTACAAAACACCATCCGAATATCAATTGCTGCACAATACAAATTGCACGCTATAAAATTACTCCACAGATGGCAGTACGACCCCCATAGACTGTCGAAAATGTACCAGACCAACAGCCCGAAATGCTTGAGATAATGTGGAATGGAGGCCAACTACTGGCACATGTGGTGGAACTGCCCCAAAGTCTGCATATACTGGAACGAAGTGCTTGGATGGATCAAACAAATAGACGGCATTAAAAGGGATCCATCTGCCCTCTTGACCCTATTTGGCCTAGAGAAAGAAGAAGAGGAACTAACCAGAATAAAGGGACTGGCATCCCCACTGTTAGCTGCGAGAGCCGGCCTAGTCGTCAAATGGAAATCTCCACACCTCCCGGTTAAAAAAGAATGGGTCACCATTCCAACCAATATTTATACGATGGAGAAAATCACGGCGGCCCTACATGGAAAAGCAGCACGTCACAAAGAAACTTGATGCGACTTTGCCAACATATATATCCCAAGCCAAAGACGAAGGCAACCAGAGGACTCAGAATCCTCGTAAGTGACACACCAGAATGAGAACCAGACACCACTCAGCAACCCATATGTGGGAAGGCACGACATGAACAGAGTTAAACCAACTGAGACAAATGTCCATGCTTGCACGAATTATAGACCAAGTACAACAAACTGGAAAATGCTGTTAAACCGTCTTATGGAGGGAGGGAAGGGTTTAAAATTCCCTTAACGCAAATGGGAAGGGAAAGTTAATTATGTTAATAGTAATGTTCTTGTTAACCACAACAATATACGGATGTAACACTGCAAATACAACACAAATGTACATATGCATATTACCCTTATGTTCTAAAATCAATAAAATTTAGATAAAATAAAATAATAATAAACAATCCCTTACCAGTAATATGTTTCGCAAGCAGAAACTGGCAGTTCTCTTCCTTCAGGAAACCCATTATCGGCAAGGGGCGGAATCACGAATAAAAGGTAAAGAGATAGGTGATAATTTTTGGGCCTCCCACAGATCCTCCAAGAAGGAAGGGCTAGGTATATTGCTGAGCAAGTCGTTTTGCATGGAGGGGGTGGAGACTAGGAGAGGTTTTGGGGGAAGGCTTCTGGGGATAAAAAGAGTACATGTACATATGAAGGAACGCGATCACACTCGCCACCTTTTATGCGCCCAATGCTGGTCAGGTGGGGTTCATAAGTCAGGTACTTGAGGTGATGGATACGAGGGCAGAGACTTCAACCTGATACCAGACCCTCATTTAGTCTGGTGGTCGGCAAAGGGCCTGGGCCCGAGAGGGTTGTCGAAAGACAACCTGGCATTCAGGGACCTTCTGCAGGGTCACTTCTGGGTGGATGTCTGGCGCAGGTCGTGGCTGACAGCAGGGGGTTACACCTTCTTCTCTCCCCCACACTAGTCCTACACAAGGATTGATCTTATATTTGAAGTGTGGAAGCTATTACATGGTCGGACCATGAATTGGTGTTGGTGACCTGGTGTCTCCCTAAGACCCGCAGGAGCTATAGGTGGAGATGCAACGACACCTTGTTGAGAGATCAGGTGTTCAGGGAATTTCTGGGAAAAGAGGTTCTGGCCTTCTTCGAGACCAACGATAATGGAGATACGAGTATGGCAATGGTGCGGGAGGCAGCCAAGGACACATTTTGGGGTCCGCTTATTGCAAAGGGAGCCCATAGGAAGCGTGAAAGGGCACTGACCAAAACTAGACTGAGCGAGGAGTTGAGAGTTATGCGCCTACAGCTAAACAAGGGGGATGCAGATAGGGAGGCACCAATTAGTGATATGGGGGACAAGAGACAAGAATTACATACAGTCCTAATTGGGGAGATTGTTAAGAGAATGAGATACAGCCGACAGAGGAGCTACGAAAGGGGGGACAAGGTGGGGACCCTCTTGGCAAATAGGTAGACTAGCGAAACCCCTTGCCAAGCTGTTCAATTTGATTGGAGGGCAGGATACGATACCGTCCTCCTTTCTCCAGGCCCAGATAGCTGTTATACCGAAGCCGGGGAAGGATCCGGCAAAGTGTGCCTCGTACAGACCGATCTCCCTCCTCAATGTGGACGCTAAGATATTCGCTAGGGTCATGGCGTCGTGCTTGGAAGCACTTTTCCCCAGACTGATCCACCCGGACCAGGTGGGTTTTGTGCTGAATAGGCAGGGAGTGGACAGCATGCGTAAAACGCTCCACGTCATGAGCTTGAAGGGGGTGCATCAGAAGGGGGCTCTTCTGCTGTCTCTCGATGCTGAAAAAGCGTTTGATCAGGTGAGTTGGGCTATCATGAAGGAGGCCTTTGCCTCTCTGGGAATGGGTCCTAAATGGACGGGGTGGATAGCAGCCCTCTACTCGGAACCTAGCGCTAGGGTGGTGGTGAATGGGAGTGAGTCAGGGGCTTTCCCTCTTCAGCAAGGTACGCGTCAGGGATGTCCCCTGTCCCTGTTGATCTATGCACTGGTGATGTAACCCTTGGCAAGGAAGGTCAGAGATGTCCCCTGTCCCCGTTGATCTATGCACTGGTGATGGAACCCTGGGCAAGGAAGGTTGGAGAGAAGGAAGAGATCAGGAAGGTTGAAGTTGGCGGGCGCATTGTAAGTCGAGCCTCTTCGCGGATGATGCGCTGCTTTATATCACAGACCCATCTCACTCGGTACCATATGTGCAACACCCTAGCAGCCTCTTCCAGGGAAACTTCCTTCCCCTATGGGTTGCTGTGAAGCTGTATAGAAAGTGGGTAGACCCTATTGTTTATGGGGGAGAACCTTCGAGGGTCAGAAACATGTATCAAGACAGAACAGAAGGTAATTACCCTGTATCTCGAACTCAAATTCTTAAGGGTAGTGCCCCGACATGGACCTGCAACAGCTCCCAATCTAAGTAATTAGGCGAACAGTTCATTACAATAACTTACCCAAAACTAAAAAGAATAACACAAATGTTCAATTTATTACAAACTAGTTAAAGACACAATCTAAAAAGAACCATTAAAGGTAGATAAACCAAAAAGCAATGTGCAGTTTATAAAAGACCTATCAAATAAAATTCATAAATACAAGTGGGTTTGTACGTGTTTGGGTGCAATATTTGTTGCACAATCACATTTAGGGTAATAGCATTTAGGGTAAAAGCAGAGATATATAATACAACAATACTCTGCCATTAAGGATTTTAGATGTTTGGGTATTAATACATTGCTATCCGTACCCTACGTGTGTGTGATATTGTGCACCCAAGATAGCGGCCCTTCTAGACATCAGCCATTATCTCCTTTAGTTTCCTTACACACCCTCTAGTCATACTGCTCCACGAATCACGTTCGGTCGCGATAATCGAGTAAACTATCAAGTTGTGATTGTTCCACCACAGAGGACAGACTAACATTTTTCTTGTATTGAACTAGGTAGGGAAAATGGGAGCGCTTCCATCAGTGACTTGCAAAAATATAATAATGTTTCTTGTTCTAGAAACATATAGGCATTTTCCCAAAACTGTTCTTCGTCCGTTTTTTTCGCAACAGACTGCAAGAACGCCTGTCGTGCTTCTGGAAAACGGAGACCTTTCACACCACGGAAAATACCATGCCGGCGCCCTTTCTGACCATGTCAAACGACACAGGAAAATAAATCTGACTTGGTTTAAGTCATCATCTGCACCGACACAAGTACGTTATTTACATTATTTTGTGACGTATTATTACAAATAACATACTTATTAAATGAAATTACAACTGCGCACTTGACTATTCGCAAGCTGTACAAACTTTTTTTGCCTTTCCTTTTGTCATCCCTTATAGGGAGACAATACCAAATGGTGGCCGAAGAAATTTATTTTCCGTGATAACTAAAATCAACTACTAAGGATATTAGATTCAGCTTCCTAGCTCTACAGGTGAGCGCATGAGTTTAATCTAAAAAATCTTAAAATGAAGATACAATCCACATTAATAAATATCGTTTGTCAGTAAGTGATGACAGTTCACTATGCCAAATTTGCAGTGCCAGCCAAACGATTTGAAGTGTTACAACTAGGATATTAAGAATTCTGGCCGAACTCCCACGATTATCACAAGGGGAGATTTGCCTTTGTTCCAACTCATTTTCTTACAATTACTAATGTTAGTACCCTCTATTGGTCATTGTTTCTCTTTTACTACCCATCTAAACTTGTCTTTTTAAATAGTTCAGATTATGGGATTCGTTTTCTCGTGTTGTTTTTTGCAAAGTGGGTTTGAAAAACCAAACATTTATAAAAGAAAAGGGTATTGTTCATATAACATCATCAGATCATCGCTCTTTGTCCTGAAGACGGCTATACCAGCTAAAATAGACATTAGTGATAGTGTCTTATATACTGCTATATGCCGAAACATATGTCGACTATCACACTGACTTCAAACATCATGTGTTTATGAATTGTATTTGATACGTCTTTTATAAACTGCGCATTGCTTGCTGTGAAGCTGGACCTGGAGCGTTGGGCCGCGCTGGAGCTGTCAAAGATGGCAAGGCTCAACTCTATAAAGATGGTGATGCTCTCCAAATTTCTGTTCTTGTTCCAAATTCTGCCAGTGCCGGTGCCTAGGCCTTTCCTGCTGGAGGTGAAGCGAGCTATGTTGCGGTTTCTCTGGGCAGGGAAGAAACACAGGATCTCTTATGAGACACTAATCCAGCCCAAGGAAGAGGGAGGTGTGGGATACCCAGACTTGGCAATGTATTATAAAGCGACCCAGCTGCAACTATTTGTGAATCACTTTAACCCGGGCTCAAGGAAACAGTGGGTGGCAATGGACAATGAGATACTGGCCCCGGTCACTCTGGATGAGTGGCTTTGGGTGCCAAAGGCGGGCATCCCAAATTGAGTCCTGCACCAGCCGGTCCTGGAGGTACTGTGGTCTGTGTGTAAAGCAGGGGGCTAGGGGGAAACAGGTTGCTCACGACATGGCCATCACCATTTAATTGCATCTGGGCTCTGCCTCTTCAAGACAGGATAAAGGAACCACTTCATTCCAATAATGTTACGAAGCGGGGCTCAGTAGGGCAGGACAAGTTTGGGTGGATGGTGCCTTCACATCGCTGGGAGGGCTGGAGGAGGCTCTGGGTCTGGGCAAGCTGTCACCCTTTCACTTTCTCCAACTAAAAGGGGGTTCTGTTTGAGGAGAGGGTGTGGGGGGGGACTTCAGGAGAGAGCTGATGAATTTTAAGAAATGTCTGATAACCCAGAAGGGTCAAAAGGGTTGATAGCGGGATTATAGAAAGTACTTCTCCTGGCAAACCCGAGGGAGATCCAAGTGGGGATGGGACCTGGGTAAGGATATTGGGGAGGCGCTGTGGGCCCAAATGTGCCCTGAAACTCCTCCACAGGTGGCATTAACCACCTGTAATGATAGCTCGGATGAGAGACAAATATGACCCGCAATGTTGGCGTGAGAAGGGGGATTACATACATAGGTGGTGGAGCTGTTCCAAGGTAAAGGCATATTGGAGGGAAGTCCTCTCTTGGATTAAAGGGGCCGACGGGATCCAGAGGGACCCGCAGGGGAACAGGGGCACACGTTTCATATTAGGTTGGTAGCAGCAAGGTGCTGCCTCGCCCAAATGTGGAAAAGCTGGTGCATGCATGTAGAGAGGGAATGGGTTTCCAAAGTTCGTGCCATCTATGATATGGAGTACCTCACCAATCTTTTGGCGGAATCCAAGGTTAACATAGAAGGTGCTTGGCTCCCCTTTGAGACATACAGGCAGCCAGATCGAGGGAACTGAGGGATGGGAGGGGGGTGGTCCGGGGAGGACATTTTCTCCATGTTGGACACTGACAAACTAAAGATAAGGGGGGGGGGAATTCGGGGATGAGACTTATGAGCCCTGTGTTCAGGCGTACTTAGCGACCTGGAATTAGAAAGCAAGTATCAATGACTGTCCAACTCATTTTGTGAAAGTTTGGATTGGAATCCATGGCTAGGGAGCGAGGGGAGTTTGACATTGTTGATGGGATTATTCAAGAATGTTTATATACTATTTGATGCTGTTGTAACCAAAATGCCAATAACATTTATTTATTTTTTTTAAATCAAAAGAACAACAGTGCCTCCTTGAGGATATCCATACACCTTTGTGGAAGGTGTAGGTGGCTCAACTCTATGACTTCAGGAGCCAAGCTGCCAAGTTCATTGATTCTGGGCAATTGGTGGAAGGATGCCCCCTTGTGTTGTGTCAACATGTCATATGGGCACAGGAGGTTGATGGAGTCGCACATCGCCAGTTTTAGCAGATGTGGAAACCAAGGATGTCTCGCCCACATAGGGGCAACCAGGATTAGGGTTACTTGTTCCTGGTGCATCTTGTGCACTATCCTGCTCAGGAGTGGCGTCAGGGGGGAAAAAAAAGCGTAAACTAATTTCCCTGACCAGTTCATCCACAGGGCATTCACTTGGTTGGGGAAAATCTGGACACGAAGTCTGGGCATTGAGCGTTTAGCTTTGTTGCGAACAAATATAGTGGGGGTGACCCCATAGTGAGAATATTTGTCTAGGACATCTCGGTCGAGTTGCCACTCGCGTTCTTCTGGTAGAGGGTGTCTGCTTAACGATATTAGCATAATTGACATATGATCAAAAAACATATGATCACATTTTCTTTACAGTGAAATTTAAATATATATGCGTAAGGGTATAGATTAGGTTGAGGGTAAAAAAAAAAATTTAAAAAAAAGTCTAATAAAATCAATCAAATGTTTTATTTCAAATGTTTTAGGTCAAATAGACCCAAACCTGCTTAACGTGTCTGCCAAAGAAATGAGTTCCCCATGAACATGTTCGGATGTTAGAAACATGTTTCACTTTAGTGCCCACCTCCATACCTTCTGGGATAGTTTGGACAGACTTAGAGAGTGTGTGCCTCCCTGCTTGTTCAGATAGAACATGGCCGTGTTGCTGTCTGTGAGGACCTGCACCATCTGACCCTGGAGATGTTGCTGAAAAGCCTGAAGAGCTTGGAGGAATGCCAAGAGCTCCGGGAAGGTGGTAGGTCTTTGGGCAGTAGCGAGTGTCCACTGTCCGTGGGCTGTATAGTGGAGGTAGTGCGCACCCCAACCGGCAAGTGAGGCGTCTGTATTTGGGATCACTTAGGCTGGTGGATCGTGAAAAGGCTTTGTTCTTACGAACCAGGGTTAGCGAAACATCCACTAGATTAGCCTACTGTCTGCTTGTCTGAGACCACTGTTTTGCTATCCATTCCTGCATTGGACGCATTTGCAGGTGCGCGTGAGGAACCAGATAAATGCAAGTGGCTAATCATCCCTAGCCAGCGCATTGCTTAGCGTACCGTTATCTGGCGGCCAACCTTGTATTGAGGTACCTGCAACATCATATTTCGTACTCTCTCGCTTGAGGGGAATGCCATCTCCTCTTTTCAGTCTAGGATAGACCCCAGAAATTGTTTGGTTTGGCTGGCTATTAGATTATTTTTTCTCGTTGACGGAGAAACTCAGATTGAACAGAAGGTCTATAGTTTTTCGCGTATTTAACCTGCAAATTTGAGGAAATTCCCCTGTGATCAGCCAGTCGTCCAGATAAGGGTACACCGGGATGGACTTTCTGCACAGGTGCGCTGCCACTACTGCGAGCACCTTGGTGAACACTCTTGGTGCTGAGGCAACGTCGAATGGGAGTACTTTAAATTGAGAGTGTACTGCCGCCATCTTGAAACGTAGATATTTTCTGTGTGCAGGATGCATTGAAATATAAAAGTATGCATCTTTCATGTCCATTGTAGCCATGTAGTCTCCCCCTTTCAGGTGTGGAATCACCTGCTGAAGCATGGTCATGCTAAACGTCTGATTTGACATATTTGTTTGTGGGGCGCAGATCTAGTACTCAGCGCATGGTAAGATCTTTCCTTGGCACAAGTGTGTACGTTGAATAGATACCCTGGTTTACCTGGTTCGCCGGGACGACTTCTATTGCGTCCTTTTCGAGCAGCGCCTTTATCTCCCCCAGCAGTATGGCTGTTTCTTCTGCTGATAGTTTCCTCTGTCTTGGCGGGCAGTGAGGTGGTTTCTGAAGCAACTCGATGCAGTGCCCGCATGCCCCGGTGGACAACAACCATTTGTCCGATGTTATCCCCTCCCATACGAGGGTGAACTGGACGATTCAGCCTCCTACTGGAGTTGCATGGGAGGGGACCTGAAATGGCATGTCATTGTTTGTGAGGGGCTGAGCCCCTTCCAGGTGAGGTTCCACCTCTACCTCTGACTCTTTTATTCCCCCTTTGAAAGCTGGACGAGGAACCTTGGCCTTGAGACTGGTTCCAGGATGAGGACTATCCTCCCTAAGAGTAGCCCAAGGAACGTTGACCGATTTGTCCCCAAAATCTCTGCGTTTGAGGAACCCGTTGGGAATAAGGTCCGTTTGTCAGCTGCCCAAGGGATTTAGGAGTGTCGTACTTGTCCTTGGCACTCTTTAGGACGTCCTTACCGAATAGGAAGTTTGGTTCTACTGGCATGTTCATGAGGGTTGCTTGGGTCTCTAGCTTAAACCCTGACTGCCCAAGCCAGGGATGCCGTTTATTGAGCGTCCCTTCGGCTATGATGCATCCTGCATTGTCCACCGCATCAAGGTTGTTTTTCAGGATGCATTTAGAGATTGGTTTGCCTTCAGTCTTAAGCGGTTGGGCTTTTAGTGGTTCTGGGACGGCCTGTAGTAGATGTTCCAGCTTGTCCCATTTGTGGCAGCCGTAACTAGCTAACTGGGTTGTATTGTTAGCAATTCTCATGTGGTACACTGCAGAAGAAGCTACCTTTCTCCCAAACATGTACATCTTTTTACTCTCCTTGTCTGATGGGGCTTCTGCCGACGCCAGGGGAGTGCCCGCCCTTTTTCTGGTGGTGGTAACTACCAGAGAATCTGGTTTGAGCAGGCCCCTAATGTACAGGGGGTCAGCGGGTGTGGGTCTGAACATCTTTTCTATTCTTGGACTGACCGGCCTTGTAAGACTACTATGAGTCAAGAGGGATGGTTGAATACATCTCTGGACTGACTGCAGGAGAAGTATAAATTGAGTGGCTGCATTTTTGCCCCCAAGAGGGTGTCAACTGGCGGGTCTGCAACCGGCTGGTCCTGATGGTCTGGTGACTGTACTATGTAAATGTCTTCGTCGTATTAATGGTCTTGATCCTGGCTATAGAGATTACACCCCCCCACCCCCCGAACCGCCAGGTACCCTGCTTGGTCATAATATTATATGTCCTGAGACGGTCTTGGTACTAAGTGGTGCCTCAGGAAGCCGAGGCCGGAATGCCTAGAGCAGAGGTGCTAGGCTGTGACTCAAGGCTAAACTTTTTGGAGGGGGCGGAGGGGGGCTCTGCTGATGCCCCTGGCTGCGGGGCATCTCCGAGTACTGTTAACTGATCTGGGTGTCTGTCCATGAAGTCCACGAAACATGACATTCTCCCTAAGATCTTGTTAAATTGTTCTGGAGTAAAACGACATTCTGGTGGGAAGCCCGAGATGACAGGGCCCTAGGAAGGGGCGACAGCCTTAGTAGGGCTGGTATTTGTGGGTTTTCTGTCTTTATGGCGAATAGCCCCATAGAAGGTGTCTGAGGGAGTGGAAGACTGTCTGGGTGGCCTCAGGAGTTAATGGCGTCAAATGTTGTGTTTTTTGGCGACCTTGCCTTTAGAAGAGAGGCGCTAACATGTTTTTGAATTAGCGCTTGTATTTTGAGCTTTTTTAGGAGACGCCTTTCGATGCCTGTTATTCAGAACACAAAAGGAGGGACTTTTTATATGCAGTCTCCTAACCGACCTCCTCTTTAGGTTTTTGGGAGCCGTCAATAGGCGAAAGCATGCGCGATGGCCCAGAGGACAGTGAGAAACCTGAGGCTTTATCCCCGGTCACTGCATGGGCCTCGACGGTGTCTTCGAGAGTCGGCCGTGGGGTATGTCCTTAGTGCGTTTGTGCTTGTGTGTGCCGTGGCTGCTGGGTGTCTTTTCCATCACAGGATCGCCGGCCTGGTTTTCGGAGTCAGGGGCCTGCACTTGGGATCCAGATGGATCCCGATTGCCCTCAGCGTCACTTATGACTCCATAACTGTCCTCACTGGAGTCTTCCGTCACGTCTACGGAAGCCTCGGTCTGCATACCATGAGCGGCACAGCGTTTTGTCCGCTGATCTTTTAGGGTTTTCAGACAGAAAAGCTGCCAATATTTACAGCGCTTTTCGGTGTGGTCCCTCAGGAGACAGTGGTTGCACATGCAGTGCGTGTCTTTCAAATTAAATTTACGACAGCAGGAGGGACAACATTTAAATGGGGTTTTGTCCATTATGTTTAAGCAGGGCAGTTAGACGAAAAGAGAAGCAAGGGGGCTAATAGGATAAACATTCTCTAAAATGAGTTAGTATAGAGAACCTCCCCCTCTCTCCCTACTGTACTGGGCCGAAACCGGCCCGTAAAGCCGTGTCTGGGCGTCGATCGATCAGTCATTCATGATGTGGGTGTTCATCAGGAGCGAGTGGATGAGCAGTCGTTCAGCGAGGCGAACAATGAAGGAAAGGAAGACATTCTACCAATATAACTTTAGTAGATCAAAGGAATCAGCCTCGAAGAGAATTCTGCATTTGCGACCGACTTCAATGGCAGAAAAAAACAATCTGAGGGACTTGACGCGTGAAGGACCCTGGGTACAGTACACGTCACGCTAGGGATAGTATTACTAATCACGCCCTGTCGACGTCCGTTTCCGAGTTTCGAAAACAAATCTTGTAATACTCTGCGACTTCCACTAGATGTCAGACTATGCGGAGCATGTGATCTAAACAGATCCACAAGCTCCAGAAGTATAATTTCAATCATGGGTGCCCCCTGTTAAGGGCAGCCCATGGCTTTAGACTAGTCTGGATTCCAGTAGGCTGTTTCAAGAACGTAAATACTACTGTGGGGCTGCCTAACCACAAAGGCAGTTTGCTAGGATGTCAGTAGACAGGATCCAGCACACTGAACACAAGCATGCTATACTTTTTAAAATTTAGCTTGGATCATTTAGAATGGCTTTCCCTGCCTCCCCACCCCCTTTAATAACTGACATTAGTAGCTACAACACAGCAGCCACCTTTGAAGGTCGTATTTGCTTTATTAATTTGTACCAGTGACTTTATGAAAGGAGTCACAAGGCCCCCAACACCTATGGAACACATTAGGGACCCTCATCTAGGTTAACAAATCATGAAATGGTGGCGCCATATAACCATAAAAGAAAATAAACACTGCATGGTTTCTGGAGCAATGTGGGCCACTCTGTAAAGAACATTACTGAAGCAAAGAGTATGTGATGTAGACCATAGATTTACCCGCCATTCAGCGTTTCACAAATACCTGGCTCCAAGCCTTTCATTCCCAATGTTTTCCGCAGGCCACAGAAATCACAATGGCTGAATTATTTTATCAAGTGCTGATTAGTTCTTTATTCGAAATCCACTCAAAACATTTGACGTAAAAGTAAACATTAGCTCACCCACAATGACCAAGCAAATCAAATGTTAGGGGACAATACTTTAGATTTCAAAACCGCAAAACTCTTTTGCTATAGCCTGGAAAACAAAAGCGTTCGCTTGAATTACCAGACTATTGCAATAGTTTACAATGACACATCTTAAACACCAACGCTTAACCCATGTGCAATCGAGAGGAAGATTGTTCATCAGGGAGAACTAATGAGAAAACACAAGTAATTTCCCTTCTTTTGGCGATCATTTGAAGATATCAGAGCCCCTGCACAGCCTCTTCCTCTTCTGCTGAGCTTTTAACAAAGTGGTCACTATTGTCAATATTCTGTGCTTGGTTTCTGTAGCCTTTCCCAACATTTCCCTTTCAAATGACTGTCTTAGGCCAGGTGATTGGCAGGCGACCCTCACTGCTGCGGATGCAGACATTCTCAGTGTTGCTGCCCATTTGGCAGACATTGACGGGCATGGACTTGGGCCAACCCAAGAATGCTGTCTGCAATCAATGGCAGTTGGACAACCCAGGGATAACTGGGTCGAAAAAGGTTGTGGACATTCCTGGCTCTCCCGCTTCAGCAGGGACCAATCAGAGAGTGTCAGGCTGAAGGAAATAAACCATCCCCAAAACTCAATATCCAGCAGCGAGCAATGCCTTTTCTTTAAATGGAACTGCCGGCTCTGCTTCCTGAGGGAAAAAAGGAAAGGTACACTGAAAACATATTATTTTTATGAGTTATTTCTATGTACTTGTAAGCTTTGAATAAATAGCCGTAAAGAGCTGATTTATCTTCTAAGAGTGCGTGGTTGTGAGTTATTGTGTCTGTCTGTCTGTTTTTTGGTTCAAAGTACTTGCTCCATAATTGCATTAATGATTTATGGTTGTTTCGTGCACTTTTGGGGGGAAAGCAGTACACCATCCAGGCCCATCTACACTGGCCGGACAGAACAGGGGGTGTGCACGAGGCGGCATTAGCAGACAAACCTGCCCTAAAGTGGCTGTATTTTTCTTGGACACCGGGGCATATCCTGAGAGACTGCCTGCTTCAGCAGAGGGAGGACAATAAGGTCAACCAGGCACATCCACTCGCATTTTCAGCCCTTGCTGACCCATGCGCCCCCCCACCCTCCTCGGCCGGTCCTGGTGGAGAAAGTGTGCTGGTGCCAGTGTCTTGCAGGCTACCTCTGGAGGGCTCAGCGGGGCGGGCACATTGCAGTGTGGCCCAGCTCATATTTATTAATAAAAGGCAGCATAAGGCCAGCGGTACGCAGGGGGACTGAAGGGCACAGGACAAGCATGTGTCTGCTCGAAGGAAGCCACATGCACAATCTGAGAAGGGAGGGAGAGCGGCCAACCAAGAGCAGGACCATGGTCAAGGACAAAGCACAGAAGACGGTGCTCCAGTGCAAAATGGACCAGTACACGATGGGCACTCCCCCAGCTCTCTGCGACTCTCGCCACAGGGACGACAGGCACAGACGGGGAGTTGCAGGAGGCCCAAATCGCCCTCAATGCCGTCTTGGGAGCAATAGGGGAATCCAGGTCCTCCATGGAGGGGAACATTTATGGCCTCTCAACTGAGGCATCTCACCTCAGGCAAGACATGCAGAAAAGGCCTAGACGGTCGGGGAAGCAGCGCAGTGCCTCTCGGACTGGAAGGATGCAATTAAGTGAATGGAAAAGCAGCTGGCAACTGTCACCCAGAGGCTTACACACCTGGAAAATAGGGCAGAGACAGCGAAAAAAGGGCACGCTGCAACAACAAACGCACCCTCGAAGCACCAGAAAAGGATGAGGGGCACAGCATGGAGCTCTTCTTGGAGCAATGGCTCGGAACTCTTTGCTCCGAAGAAACTATCCAAGTGTTTCTCAGTGGAAAGGGCACACAGGATGCCGGCAGGCCGCCCCACCCCACCCCAGGGGCGCCCCCTCACATCATCGTAGCACAATTCCAGAACTACAGGGACCAGGACGCCTCGCTACAAATGGCCCCATCACGCATAACGGCTATCGGATTGGCTTCTTCCCACACTATACTAGGGAAGTCCAGAAAGCATATCAATCTTTCGACTGCCAAAAGGAAGATGCACTCACTTGGCATGAAGTACGCCCTTTTCTTTCCGGCACGACTCAGTTTAGTGCAAGGGAACTGCGCGTCTTTTCAATAACCCGAGGGAGGCATGGACATTGCTGGAGACACACATTCTGTCATCTCCTGGGCATCAGCACGATGGGGGCAACCCAGACAAGAGTCCGATCTGCAGCACTCCCCAGTGTTGTTCGAATCACAGGCAGTAGATCAGTCTGTGCCCTTGGAGCCTGTGCTGGAGACAACAGGCAATGGATGACTTAGCGGCTGGGAGGGCGCCGGCCCATACACCTGCATTACTTTTAGGGGTACTTTTCGCTGAGGCCCTAGGGTGGGTGGATACATGGAGGTGGCTGCACGTAAGGGAAAGATGTTACTCTTTCTTCTCAGGGGTACACGCCTCCATGTAGAGGCTTGATCATTTTTTTTGTTCCAGCTAACACAACCCACAAGCTGCTGTCCGCCCAATACTTGGCTAGGCGGATATCAGACCACTCCCCGTTAGTCATGGAGTTAAAGAATGGGATGACCAAGCCTGATAGGAGCAGGCGCCTCAACACTTATTACTTAGGGGACCCTGAATTAATAGATGGCCTGGCTGCCAAAACCGGGGAGTATTCTGAGCTAAACACAGGGACAGTTGACAGCACAGTCATGCTGTGGGAGGGCTATTAGGCTTTACTGAGGGGAGAGGCGCTCTAAGCGTAAGGAACATGTGCAGGAGGTGGAGGTGGCATAGAGAGCGGCACATGAGGCAGAGGAGGAATTTGTCTCCTCAGGGTCACAGGGGGATACGTCGGCACTAGTTACAGCACAAGAAACACTGCGCAATGTGGCACTGGAGAATGCCAGGGAGGCACACTGGGCAAGGCAATGTCAAATACGCAAAGCGGGAGACAAAGCGGGCAAAATGCTGGCCTTGCTGGAGAGGAGGGAATAGAGGGGCGGGGTACGTGCACACCCAATTTAACACCTCAGGAGAGGAACTGGCCAATGACGCAGATATTGCTGAGGCTTTACCACAATATTATGAGGCGCTATATAAACCCAGGGTCTGGGGGTGTTGGCCGACTGCACTAGACCTGCCTCTCCCGAGGATCACCGAGCAACAGGCTCTGGGCCTGGAAGCTGACATGTCGGAGGATGAAATCACAACTGTGATCGCGCAGCTAGAGACGGGTAAAGCGCCAGGGCCCAATGTGTTCCTGGTTGAGACGTGGTAGCGACTTGGGGAGAAGGTAGTCGGTCCGCTGCTCCGGCTCTTCCTACAATGCAGACAAGATGGGGTTTACCACCTGATCTCAGGTTAGACAGCAGAGTGGTCCTCCCGAAGTCTAGTAAACCTCTGGAACAGTGTGCTTCTGCTTCATATAGGCCAATACCTTTAATTAATAGGGAGGCCAAGATCCTAGCCCGAGTACTGGCCTATTGCCTGCTGGGTGTAATCGGTTCTCTAGTTCATACGGACCAATGCGGGTTTCATGCCCTCTAGATCAAAGCAAATGAACCTGCACCGGGTGCAACTCGCAATGGGCCTGGCAACCGAAATACCAGACACACTGGCACTTCCCGTCAGATTTCGATAAGGCATTCGACTCTGTGCAGTGGGACTCACACTGGGAGATTATGGGCTGCATGGGTTTTGGGGAAGGTTTCCTGGCTTGGGTTCGCCTATTATACACTACCCGAAGTCAGCAATAGGAGTGAATGGGATTACCTCTCAGGCCTTCACCCTGGGCTGTGGCTCATGGCAGGGATGCCCCCTCTCGCCGCTGCTGTTCACACTTGCAAAAGAACCACTAGCATTACAGCTCAGGGAAAGCCCAGAATGGGTGGGATTCAAATGGCCATGGGGCTAGTGTGACAGGGTCTCACTTTATGCAGATGACCTAATATAAATGAGCAACCCAAGAATTTTGTGCCCGGCGATGAATGAAATACTGCAGGCATACCAAAGCTTTAGAGGGCCCAAAATGAACTGGCAAACGTCAGTCCTCTTCCCAGTACAAGGGGTTGTGACAATGCTTCCACGGGAATGCCCATACACAATAGTTGCCTCAGGCTTCATGTACCTGGGCAACCACCTCAGCGCACGCTTGTCTGACTTCAACCAGCTACATCTATCCCCAGTGGCAACTAAATTCATGCAGGACGTTGCGCATTGGCAGTCCCTCCCACTGACCCTATTGAGCAAAGCAGCCCTTTTTAAGATGCTAACACTTCCCAAATTCCTTTACGTCCTGCAGAACGCCCTGCTCCCGATTCCAAAGAAGGTGTTTGTAGAAATTGAGGGATCCCTCCGGGTGCTCCTATGGGGGTTGGGGGAGTGGGGTTGGGGGGGGGGGACAACCACAAGTGGCATTGAAGAGACTACAATGTTCAGTGTGGGAACGAGGCAAAGGCTTACCCAACCTGCGCAGGTAAAACTGGGCAGCCAGCTAGGGGCTGTGAACGACTGGCTACATCAGGACCCTTTGCTCCCTCACATAGCTGAGGGGCGCAGAAGGATGATCGGCAGGTCACCCAGACAGATACTGTATGGGGGGGGGGGACTAGAGAGGGGAGGACTCTCCCTGAGTTGACACGGCACATGGCCAGGAGTGGGTACGGGCGCATCAGGACATTGGGTGGAACAACGACCCTTGATCAGCCCATTTGGCATAACAAGCACCTAACAGAGCTCCTGAAGATGGGATATTTTAAGAGCTGGGCAGCAAAGGGAATAGACACCCTAGCGGACTTAGTACAGGAGGTGCGCCTTCGACCATTTCGAGAGAGATTTCGCTATGCACAAATGACGCATACCATGAAGGTCCAATTTCCTGCTCTGGGAGAGGTCCCAACAAATTCTTCACTGGAAGCAAACGTGTTCTCATCTGGCATTCCCTTCAAGGTCACATCCACATTGTACCAGGTGCTTGCGGATTTTGGGTCCACAGCCCTTGCCCACCTGAGGGAGAATTGGGAGATGGACTTGGGACAGATGGAATTGGAAGAATGGGGGGGGGGGGCTCTGATGTTCCCGAGGGAGCTGGGTATAGCGGCACGGCTTCAGCTTATTCAATTCAAGAGCCTCCATTACTCCCGTACTGCGCTGGCCAGGTGGGGCGTAGCGGATAGTGATGCCCGTCTCTGATGCGGGAGGGAGGGCAGTACTTTCCATCACACACTCTGGGATTGTGTACAGATTCAAGTCCTCTGGGGGAAATGCATACGCAGGCTGTCCAATGTGATGAGTACCCAAGTGCCTATGGAACCGAAACTGGCTTTGCTGGGGACATAGGGGGGTCTGAGAGGGGTCGGGGGATGGGGGTGGGGGGGGGGGGGTGGTGACACTGATTTCACAAGATATGAGAAATCGTTCCTGCCTGTAGCACTGGGGCTGGCCACGTGACTGATTGCAGCATCCTGGGGTTCTGCGGAGCGACCAAGGCTAAGCCAGTGGGTGGCAGATATGGACTGTTTAGCACTGGAGAGGAGAGTGTACAGGGCGAGGGGTTGCCCCAAACAAATTTCAAAAGATAGGGGGAGGTGGGAGGGCGAGGAATGAAGCAATGGACAACACAGACTCTCCCAATGTAAATTGTTGGCATCTTGGGCCAGATGTAATCCAATGATTATACCGGTTTATGGACTATACTGCATTATGCCCAACTTGTACCTATGCTTGTGATCTTTTTTTCTTCTTTTTGTGAAAACAATAAACAGATTTTTAAAAAGAAGTCTGTTGGACACTATAACCCTGGCACTTGATGCATTAGATTAGGAATCCTGAAAAGGACATTAGGTCCTTCAGGTAGGTGATTACATTTGTATTTGAATTTTATTCATTTGTAACGCGCACCATCCGGCCTGGGGGCATCAGGGCACAAAACTTGAAATCATTTACATACATAGTTACATACAAGTATTTACAGCAATAGTTGTAAACATCTGTTTAGCTTCCAATCATGATAGTTTAATTTTAACTGTCCTTTGTGAGTTATAGTGTAACCTCTGGAACTCCAGGCATGATTTGTCTGACATACCTTGCAAGAGGTTAGAAACAAAGAGCAAAGAGGAGTCCCAACAAAGTAATTGATGGTTAAACCCACAAACCAGTTAATCCCACTGAGACCCTTTCAGATTAAGAAACCTTGACACTATCCTTTAATGCTTTCCTATGCACAGTTTAATCAGCCCAAGCCAGATGAGCCATCCTGTATGGATTCGGACACATTAATTTGGACACATTCATTCAACCACAACCTATTAAGTTTGTACATAAAAGTGTTGACCAATATCTTGTCTTCTGTGTATAGGTGGTCACGTTGTCACAAACTTTACAAGCTATCCACATGGTTCATCACCCTAGAATACATTTGCCTCTGCCATGCAGCGCGAAGTGAAATGCAAGTGATGTTGTTTGGGAGTCTTCTGCCACTACTGGCGGCCTCGCTGCTCATGGCTCTATGTGAAAGAAGTGGGGAGGTCACTAGTGGGACAGTGGGAGTGGCAGATGGAAAATCTGTGGTGTTGATGGGGGCAGGTCGGAAATACCCGGTTCATGTGTGCCAGTCTGCTTTCTACGGTTTTGGCAGAGAAACTTGGGAGTATGTTATCCATAGGGAAGAGCCAAAGATCTGATTGACTACCAGGCTTTGGGTCTGGTCAGCCGCTGATGTGGGAGAGTGTGACAGGGCTGACGAGGAGGGCTTTGTTGTCATTCAGTTAGTGTTGATGTGCAAAAGGCCGGCTCAGCGGCTTCCATCTGTAGGGGAGGTTGTGTGTGTAGTTTAAGGTGTTAGGAGATCATAAAGAGGAAAAGGGGGAAATAGACCTTAAACAACAAAACAACCTGCAACTGTGCACTGCTACCACTGACCTTGTGCAGACAGGTCCCGTTTCACTAGCTCACATTGGCAAAATCAATCCCACTCTCGGACTCCGTCTCAAATAAATACATCTACCCCATGTACAACAAAACAAGTATCTGTGAGTTGGCCGATGAGGGAAAGCAGCAGTCTGGAAAATCCACCCAGTGCCATAATCTACATGCAAAGGGTTTGGTTTACAGACAGTGCCGCTTTAAACTTGAGGACTGTGGTAACCCATTTCCCCTCAGTTAGTATGTTGGTTGGCAGGCTGAGGGATAGCTCAAACCTCACTAACGTGTTCAGGTACTGTGCTCAGTGACCTCCCGGGACTTTTTACCATTAAGGGCAAGGCCCGATCGGGGCAGGACAAGGAGGCAGTTGTCAGGCTTTGGTTGGGACAGTGGCCAGAAACATTTCTGGCGCTTACTAGTCACATTGGCGCTTGGACAAAATAGTATTTTGATGATGCAAGTTAGTGCAAATATTTAAAATAATCTGCAAAAAACCAGTCTCACCTGTACTCTGCTCAAAATCGTCAAGGAGTTTGTCGAGATCACACACTGCTGCTTTGAAGTAGGTGTCCATGTTAATAGATGTCAAATGTACTCTTACTGCACCTTAAAATGCAACAATTAGACTGTTAATTTGTTGAATACTTTCAGTTCCATTTTATACGACCATCATGAAAATCCTGACAAAAATATGTTCAATTGAGAGGCACAAAGTTAGATACAGAAAGCATACACTAAGTTGCACCTAATGCAGAGCGACATTTGAAAAACAAAACAGGCCTATGAACAACATCTCGAAAAAGGAATCCATAACATTTTACTTGAGCCTTTGACAATTTTGGCCTTTTTGCCAATTATGTGAAGAATGGTTTGTGCCACACTATAAAATCAGAAATTATATAAACCTGCTCATAGCATGAACAGCCATTCACAGGAAAGATCAAGATTTTAAAACTAAACGCTCTTCCAAGTTTAAGGAACCATTATGAATTTTCTTTAAAAGCCTACTTCAAACTTGGCGTAAATGTGGCATCTTGCATTATGCGTGGTGTCCAACACCAATGCTTTTTAGATACATTTTAAAGCTATTCTACTTCACATTTTTCACTGTACTTGAATTTAATTAACTAAGGAAAGAATATTAACATTTTCCAAGCCCATCACTTACAGGGAAATTCCCCAAAAATGGAAGGTGGTGCTGGTTTGGTAAAATGTGTTTCATCACTACGTAGTCTAACAATCTACAGCGGGAACAATACAATAAAAACAATTAAAAAAACTAAAAAAACAAAGCATATGTATATGGCATTATCGAGGCCCTTATTCCATTTCAGCTTACCTAACTTGACAGAACGGAAAAAAGAACCTAACCCTACATATTATTGCAAAGTGGGGAGCCATTAACCATGAAAAAAGGCAGTTCTTCCCACAAAGTTTCATAACGGAACGGTGGAATAGCTACATTTCAACATGGTGCGTTTGCAGAAACAGAAATATACATAAAGCAGTTGCCATACACATTAGGAATATTTACGTGTTTATTTTGTGACGCACTAGATGCAAAAGGAGACTGCTTCACAGTCCTGGTCGGGATTTGGGTATTGAAGGGAAGAGATACCAATTTTCACAGTAGTGCGGTTACTTTCCAGTGGCTGTTTTGTCATATCATATTTGGTATTTCAAAGTAGTTAACCCTTGCCATATGCATGTTCAAACAGGAACGTTTCAAAGGATTTCTGCCCCTCTCACAAGGTTCTACAGCTATCATAGGCAGCGTGGCAAATTCCAGAATTCTGGTAATATAGGATGCTAATGAAGATTAGCATAATCTGGCACATAAAGTAACTCCCGAAGGGAGTGGAGTAAGGGACAGAGTGACGTGTCCCAGCAACGTGTCCCTGGGCAGTGAAGCCATTCACAGTGCATTAAACGCTAATCCCGCTCCCCTGCCTAGATCACCCATTCTTGCAGACCACACCATTACAACCACCCCAGCCCTGACCAGCATTCCTCCATCTTTCACCACCAGAAAGCACAGACTCCAAACCCACACCAGGAGACCCTCCACACCCGACCCAATCCCTACACCCACATCACCCAACCAAAATAAATAAAGTACCGCCCCTACCGATACCATTCTTCTCAAATGTGCCTTAATCAATGCCAGTTCAGTCCCAGCTCTTGCCCCGGAGATCCATGACCTCCAACGACCTTGCCATATCCAAAACATATCCAAAACATGGCTCTATCCCGCTGCTTGCCCTGCATTATCCATTGCCATCCCCGCTGGCTACGCCATCCTACGGAACACCAGAATCCTCAACATAGGTGGCGGAGTAGCACTCACCTTCAAAAACACACTTGCCATCAGAACCACCCACTCAAGCACTATCCCTAACTGCGAATCACTCGCCACCAAGCTCTTCATTTCATCAACATGTACCATCAATCTCCACATCATCTACCGACCCTCTACCCCATCGCCTCTTTTGAGGAAGATCTCATACACGTCAATCCCTCAATAAAACAGAGCTCCAAACTCATTTTAGGGGGACCTCAACCTGGGTCGCAACAACCCCTCTGACATACACGTCAAATGTGTTTCCATGTCTCTCGATCACGCTGGCTTCCCTCAGCAAATCACTGTCCCTAGCCACATCCATGGCCACACCCTTGATTGGATTACTGATCTCTACTGTAATATCTCCTGCCCAACCATCTCGACCTGCTCATGGTCCGATCACCACACCATCACCTTTGACATCTTGATGGGCAAACAGCCCTCCTCCTGTCACACAATGAAACCTAATGGCCTAGCTTGCTGCACCAAGCCCGCTATCAATCCCCAGCAATGTTAAGGTTTTCCACAAGGTTGGCCTGTCTACTAGATCAAACGCCATTGTAAGATCCATTGATGCAATATATAGATTCTCCAATGATTTCAGTTTCACATGACTCAATAATTGAGATACAAACAATCCACCCACATCCGTCCCCATTTGACTTCAAAAACCTATATGTCTACAATCAGGTATAGAGTTAGTATCTACCCATGTTGTCAGTTTTTCCAGAACACTAGCAGCAAAAATGTTCGATTCTACATTCATCAAAGTAATGGGTCGATAGTTTCTCAGACAGAGGCGATTGCTTTTCTTAAAGATAAGCAGCACATCGGACATTTTCCACGATTCTGGTGTCCCCTTTTTGATACAGATGTCACTAAACAATATATATAGCACATTAGACCACAATAATGCATCGTTCTTTAAATTTGCAAAGGAAAGATGGTTAGGACCTGGGGTAGTAGTGGATTTCGCTTTGCTAATTAATCTTAAGATATTAGGGACTGTGATGTCTAGGGACCATATCACTTCATTTCCATATAGTGATATCCATACCTCAGATGGCTTCTTCTACAGACTTTCAAAATATTCTATCCATATCTTAGAGACAATTGGGTTGGACTGAAACTGCGGCTGAGAAGTTTGGACGCTGTTTATAATGGACCAGTGCATATGGGAATTTGACCAACTCATAGCTTGAGCATTAATTCCCCATCTTTTTTGTGCTATTGAAGCTCTATGAGAAATAATCCAATTTGTATGGGCTGTTTACATTGTTTGATCTTGAATTTTACATCCTCTGACCAGGCTTGACCCAGCCGTAGCCCATGAATATCTTTTCTAAGTTTGGCCTTGGCGTCTTGTATTACTTGATCGTATGCATGCTTGTGACCCTTACTCTCACCTTAATGCAGGGGAGTAAATGACTTGCTGCGATATATAGTATGGTTTCTACATATTCTTTAAATGAAGCCACAGAATAAATGGCAAATTTCTTTACATAAGGAAAATAATCAAAATCATGTATCAAAATTGAATTAAAATGTGCAAGTTTACGTGGGGTCCATATCACACGAGAGCAATTATTACTTACTTCAATTTGCTCATGGAAAAATAACAGTTCTTTATAGTCTTTAACCCATGGGAGGTCAAGGCAGAGCATGGCATGGTCGCTAATGGTGGTATACACTACTTTTACGTTATTACAAAGCGACATAACATAATTACTCACAAAAATGTAGTCTATAATGGAACTCACCCCTCTGGCTTTCCAAGTAGGTGTTGTATTAAACATGGGTGTCAGCTTTGCCCAAAATCAAGCCACAGACTCCCTTTTTTAAATTTTATTATTAGAGTCTGTTCTTTGTCCAGACCTATAGTTTGCCAAAGCCGTCTGCATTTCACCCTTTGAGAGGTTAAGAATGACACCTTGTGGATTCGTATCAAGCCACTTTCCAATCCGCACATTTAAGAACTCAAAAAGATCGTCCAATTGACTATCATTGACTACACTGTTATTCCAATAAATATTAAACATTAGAACATGAACACAGCAGTCTTTAGCATCGATTATAAAGCTAGCAGATGTGATGCAGTGCATTATCAAAGAAATAGATGCAAGCACAATTGAAATGTCATTTCTGTATGCCAGAGCAAGACCACCCATGGGCCGACCTCTAGATTGTTCTTTGGCTGGTAAGCATATAAAACTATAACCATCAAGAAAAAGACTGCCAGTTGCCCAGGTTTCTTGTAGCATAATAAAATCAAACGGTTCAAACAGCTTACATGATAAAGAATAAGTCTTCGCTAAAGGGGTTTATGAACCAATTTAAGTTGTTCTATTGAATCTCTCAACGAAAGCACTAACTCGCGCCATTCCTGCATATCCTTTAACTGGGTCCTAGCTTTGTCAATAATTAGTGCCTCCTCAGCTTTCTGCAGGAATATTTCAGGTTTTTTGGCCTTTAAGGACTCTCTTGATATATAACTGAGATTTCCCGCTTTCTCGAAGGTGGTACCACTGACAGAACAATATCAAACCCCGTTTTCTGCAAGGACCCAGCCTCTTTTAATAGAAAGGTTCTAACCAGGGGAGATTTAATTATTAATCTTACATAGTCATTTCGGTAATTGTGAATGAAATCCACCAGCTGTATGTCAGAAGATGTAATCAGACTAAGTTCTGTAATGTCACTAAACATGTTTAAAATATATGGTTGATTAAGTGCTCTAGGGCCCCCTTCCTCAAAGAACACTAGACTGGGCTCATTTGCAAATACTGGAGCCCTAAGGGTACCAACAGGAACCTCGTTACAATTGGGACAGCTAGCTAAATCCAAAAGATTATCATTTGCCACTGTCATTCCTTGGGCATGACATCTCTTGTCCCCATCTAACAGGTAGTTAGCCCCCTGAGTGTTACAGTCGGCTAAACCAACACCTATGTTTATCTGAGGGGGATATACATCGGTTTTCTGCTGAGCAGGGATTAGAGTTTCCCTAGCTAGCATACCATTGCATCCGTCCCTCATTTTTTTTATCCAGAATTGTTCCAATCATTGTACTTAGTGTATTTTCAGTTAAGCCATTCATTGAAGCTCCATCATCCATCTGAGAATGCTTCGCACCTACTGATGATTTACCCCCAGTATTAATCTGACTGGGGTCAATTCTCACACTCTCAGGCTGTCTGGGTTGAATACCACTACACACATTATCAATCGTTTCACTATTCACCATAGTGGATTTTAAATCATCCAAACAAATTATGGATTGTTCGTTTGGATTGGTAGGCAGCACGGCCAGTACAGGACCAGCCGAGGTGGGGGTATTAGAACGTGACAGTGCTTCAAGGTTCTGAATATGTCAAATATATCTAACATACCCCGTTCAATTTTTTTGAGGTTTTGAGGTTCCTGTCAATGCAGACTACTGTCTCCTTCTGTTTTAATCTATCAGACAGGTTAACTGTACCTTCTGTGTATTCGCAGGGATTGAAAGTTCCGGAATCAGCTACATTAACCTTCACTGGTTTAGACACAGATTTGGCTGCAATCACACTATTCCCATCTCTGGCATTAAGACCTTCATGAACTTACTTTTCTTTTTGATAGTCCGCCATGTCGTCACGCAAATCCATGCCACGCATGAACTTTAGGGACGACACGTTCAGGCTCTTACAAGCAAACAGTTTTCTTTTGCGTTTAGCTTCCCTTTTTACTTGGACGTTTTCACCTCATATTGGTCAATAACCTTACTCGTGGTGAATATACCCTCATTGTTGGGAACTGCGCTAGTTGGCTTTTGGTTGGAGAAGCCGTGACACTTTGTGTGTTTAAAATATTTACACAAATCACCTGGTCAGATGCCCCAGCCATGCCTGATGATTGGGTGGTTCCAGCTTTATCCTTTGAGATCTTAAATGGCAAAGGTATTTTATGCTCATTGTTATCATTCATCTGAAGGTCAGAGCACCACTTTAACATCATCTTCTGACATAGGTCCGGAAACGATGTTAACGCCATAACTATTTCCTTTAGGAGTCCTGTGTGTTTTTTTAGTTCAGTCAGCATCGAGACACTTGCGTTAGAGTAATTGTTTTCCTCAATAACACACTCTAACATCAATTACAGTCGTTTGAAGAGTACTAGGGTACTCAACAACAGTACCTACATGTTGTGAAAGACCTAACATCGTAATTTCGCCCGTGCTGGAAATTAGAGGGGTGTCTGCAAACATATAACTTGAGTTCAGATCAAAGGCTGTGCAAACATTATTACTGTTAATAGATACTAGTTTCGGTCTTTCCCCCCAAATAGAGATTCAGACAATTCAGATAGAGCATCATCACATGGAATCCGGGTCCCACCCCTTCCCAAGGAACACATTTCAACACACTCTAAGAGGTCGTCATCCGTATCAGAGGACCCTGGCAGTGGCATTGCTGCTGCCACAGCCATGCTCGTACAACAGGTCAGAACTGTGGGTGCAGGAATAGCTTTGCATTTCGTTTTCCCATTATGCGAGGATATGCCTAACACTCCTGGTGTAATTGAGCAAGTGCCAGTGTATACACACAGATGGAAAGATATTTCTAATTCCATACCACATTAGAAAGGCAGCTGCTCCTCAGTTTTAGATATAGCCCCACAATCAGTAGCAGGTCATCCGCCCAACAATGCCAATATACTCAAGTAACGGCAACGGAGTTCCACACAGTGCACGCAGTAACAAATAAAAGGTATCGCCCTAGCCGAGGCCCCACAGGCCAAACAGGCCACTTGAGAGGCGCATGCACTGATGGCGCGCGGCCTCGATGTTAAGCAGAGTCCTCCTCTGTGGGCGTGGCCTTTGGGTAAATGGATAAACCGCTGTTATAATACCGTTGCAAATTGTATAGACAAAGGCAGATGTCACCAACTGTGAATTAAACAATATGCCAGCATTCACCAGGTTGTATAAGACCTTAAACACAGACCTGTCCATTTGCACAAACGTCCGAGGCTCACAGAATGGCAGGCAGATAGCAGTGAGGCAGGCAAAACAGGCCACTTGAGAGGCCACTTGCTGAGGCGCGCACTATTAGCATTCTAAACCCCGATCCAGGAAGATCACAGAAGTCCAACGGCAGGTCTGCCAATCCTCAGGAGGAACTCATGCTCCTTTGGCAATCCTCAGAGCCTCCCTGTTGGACATCAACAAACCTTTGCCATTGCTGGCCACATTATGCCTTCTCTCTGTCAACTACTAACTTTGTCAGTACTGGGAGTCTCAACTGCAACCATCAAAGTCCCTCAGAAAGGGGTGCAACTAGACTAAAGTGCAAGGAGTGGGGTCAGGTTAATCCTTGAGAATTTGGACAAGAGACTAACTTTAGTGACTGTGGGGATGGGGGGGAACAAACTTACTTGTGTGGGGTCATCCAACTTCTTTAAACATTCTAAAGAGACTTTTTTGGTGAAGCTTCAATATCAAAAACATTTAACGCTCCCTTACGCCTGAAACCAAACACGTAAGGACTGCTGTGAGAATGAGCCATCTCCTGTTCCCTCCTACCCTTCCAATCACGCCCCTGAAATGCAAGTGCTCACATCCCATCACCATTTCAATTGCCAAAAAATGTATGCATACAAATACAGTTGCTAACAATGAAATGCTTTACATTAGTAATTGCCTGAACTTTGTTAACAGTGCAGCTCGACGCAAGGTTATTTATTTATTTTTTTACTTTCTTTATTGGCATTTTATAGAACAAACACACACATCAAATAATTCCCCATCCCACCCCCCGCACTCCATTACATGCAATCAGGTGCAGCATTATGCATGACAAAGCGACAGTAAGAGTAAACTACAATGAGAATACGACAGGCAGCGGACTGAACGCTTATACGATGTAGACGACAAGTTCAGAAAATAAACCCACAGATAGTGTCCTCAAGCGGTCTGGGTTGTAGCTTAGTACCTGGTTTAAGCCCAATGTCCCCATTGTCACTGGGATCCCGGCACTCCAGTCCTCGCCGGCTCCCTGGAGGAATGCAAGGTCATCAACAGGCCTCCCCCCGCACCAGAGATCTACGTACATCGTCCTGTGGCGAATGAGGATCAGCATCCTCAGCGCTCGGCTGCTTAAGAAGATATAGTGTGTATGCATCCCACATTGGTCTGTCCCCCTCAGCAGTTCCTCTGCATTGCACCCCATCTGGATTCCATATCATTGCAATACAGAACATCCTCTGCCCACCGAGCAGCCCTGGGGCTATACCTACTTCCCCATCCCATAGCCACTCTCTATTTAGCTAAGATCAATTTCCTCGTCCATTTAGGTATTTGTTTAGTATACCCCAACAGAGCAACCACAGGGTCTGGCGCAACTCGCTGTCCCACTATTTCACCAACAACATCAAAGACTTGCACCCATTATCGACGCAGTTCCTCACATTCCCATGCCACGTGAAGGAACCGCGCAGCGGCCTGCCCACATCTAATACAAGCACCAGTTTTCTGAGGGAAAAACTCCTTTAATTGAGCAGGGAAATAATAGTATTGATGCAGAAACTTAAAATGAACCAATTTGAGCCTAGTGCAGATCGCCACTTACCTATTCATTTCACAACAATCATCTCCACGTCGTGTCTGATATTTCCCTGTCCAGTGTCCTCTCCCACACCTCCCGCGACAACCCCACTATTACTGATCTGTCCTTCAGGGCCAACGCATATAGCATGTGTAGAGGAGGATAGGTCATTAGGACCCCCCCCTCACATACATCTCCGACCCAGGTGGAGACTCGTGAGTCGTCGGCGGCCCCCTCGCCCTAAGGGCCCAGGAGGCGGGGGGGCTGCGGACCGACACGTGAGGCTGCACGACTACAGTATAAAGACATAGCATAGACCCCATTTTGTATTTAGACAACTCTATTTTGTGTAAAGAGGCGCTAAAAGCCAGTCCATGCAAAGTTGCTCGCACACACAGAAAGATGCAGCCTGACCCCTGCTTGACTGCGCTCACAGGAGCATACACCCCCCCCCCAGCCTCCACCTCATGGTAGATCCGCTGAAGGCCTGTTCTCACGAGCAACCAGACACGAACAAACAACAAAATAAAAACTGTATCACTCGGCCTTCCGCAGTACATCATTTGCCCCAGCCGTGACCGGGCTTGTTAGAAGGTAACTGAAAACAGCCCAATCCTGCATGCCCTGACCCTGTACCAAGCCTTCTAAGTTGGACTGTGTGGCGCCCCTCACCCCCACCCACCCCCCGAGGCACTTTGCATGACGAAATAAGCATTTGTGTCGTGTTGACTAACATTTGCTGTTATTCTGGAGACGTGTGATTTAAGAGTAATATGTAATCACTCCTGTACATGATGTAACAAAGCGCATTTGTAATGCACGATGATCAGCCGAGGCAGTGGAGCCAGATTGTACTGTGATGTAATATGCAGTGCTCTTTCTTACACACAACCCAACCTAATGCTACCTCATGTTCGAATGTCAACTACTGATGTGAAATACTGTGTTAAATGGCAAAACCCTCTCCAGCCTGTGTTCCCATATTAATGTAGACATATGTGTATATTACCAGAAGCTCCAAGTGTTGTCACCCACCCTTGCCAATAGTACGAGGAGCTGCCCTGTGCAGGGAAACAGGCCCAGTTCTGCAAGGTCGTCTCCCCCATCCTCGTCGCCCAATCTTGCTGGACCCGCTTCAAGCATTCGCCTCCCACAGCCTGACTCTATGAATTACGAGCTACCTGGTCCTAAATCCCACTATCTTCCGGGCACCGGTTACATGCCCCCCAAGGCCCATTGGTATCCCCGTTCACCCCAAGTTAATGGCCCTCGAAGGGGGGCGCCCACCCTTGTACTAACAGATCGTAATACCGTCCTTCATTATAGCCACCAGGACAGGGCGATCGAATAACCCCCCTCTGTACCCCTGGCCCTGCACATGGACTCGTGGGACTACCATACCTGAACCCAAATGTCACAACAACAGATGGATAGGGATACCCCCTATCACATATCCATGTCCCCGTCTCCTCCTTGAGCTAAGGTCAATGTGTCACAGGATTTACCAGACACCTGACATTGTAGAATGTGACGAATGATTGCAAATGTGTGGCCACAAGGGCAAGTGTTAGAGCAGCCACCAATCATCAATACAAGATATGTCCGGCCGGCAGCTCCACCCCGAGGAGCCCAGCTGACCAGTCTACCCCGCGTGGCACTGCACGGACATCCGCCAATCCTGGAACAGCAAATGTATACAATATATACCACCTAGCCTTCACCACCCAATCCCTAAGACTATGTGCCCCCTATAGCTATAGCTTGTGTCATGCGTGACGTTAGTTCTGTAATAAGTAGGACTGTCTTTGCTATTGTCAGACAGAGCGCTCTCTGAGTTTGCAGAGTCCTTTGCATGCCCTATATTGATTTATATAAAACCCTTTTGATCTCACCCGCACTTGGTCCTGGTCTCATTCCCCTCCTGGGGTGTGTCCTTTATTGCTTCTCACTAAGGGGGGTGCGTTTTTGGGGGACGCTCACATTCAGTGGTGACCCCGTAGACGTGATATATTTTAATATCTCCCCTTGGTACGAGACGGCCCTGGTCGCAGTGGAGACGCACGGCACGCCCGCTCAACTGAGCCGCCCACCTACGGCAACTGGTACGCAGAGACGTGCGCACGCAGTTAGGGCGAGAGGGTACGGGTCCCGTTTGAAAAAACCCTTAGTACTGCTCGCTGGAGCCGGGTGGGGCCATTGAGTGTGAGGCAGCGCCGCTTGGACAGACCAAGTCCGGAGAGTCTCGGATCAAGACGGGCACGTGAGTATTAAGTGCGAGCGATATTAAAAGGGGAATAAATCGAGAAGACGAGGGGAAATAAGTGGGGACGTAGAGGGGACTTTCAATTTCTAAGACTTTCTCTTTCTTTGCATATGGCCATTAGGATATAAAAGTGACAAAGGGAAAAGAGGACGGGAACCTAACTCTGCAAGGGGGTAGAAGGTGGCGCCGCGTAGTGCTATCTCGACTAGTGCTGGGAATAAGTAAAACAATGGAAAAATAAATTGAGGGTGTCTAAGTGAAGAGACACGGCAAATACGTTAGAACTAGCTTTTCTTTCTCTTATTCTTCTTATTTGGGGTAAAACAAGGTCCACATAAGGAAAAAAATATAGAATAATAATAATATATATATAAACAAAAGAAGCTCTGTGAGGGTTAGAGGGTGTCGCCGTTGAGAAAGGCGAAGGGCCAGGCAGGGAGGGTAAATGCTATGTGTTATGCAGAGGTATGATGAATGTCTGTCGTGTGTTGTGCACATTGTGTGTTTATGTTTTTTTGCAATCGATTGTCTCTATATATTAATACTGATTTAAGTGATTTCCAGGTGGTGTGGTCAATGTAAGTTTGACCTGGTAAGATTTGACAAAGAAATGTCTTTGGTTGAGTAAAAGTATAAGTTGATCATTAGAAACTGACAGTGAGTAGAGCCCCACATACACAGCTACACACGTATAGTGATAGAGGAGATTGACTCAAGAGAATAGAGTAACATAGGTCTAAAAATGGGGGCGGAGACACCCTTAGCACACATTTGTAAAAGTTTACCGGGACATGCGGAAAGAATAACTAAGTACCATGACCAGTGGGTCACGGAACTGAAGGGGGAGGGTCTGCCCCAGGTTTGGCCACAAGGAGGTTCCTTTGATAAGAGCGTTCTGGATATGGTAGCCACCTGCATATTCCTAAAATACAAAGAAAAACATTTTCATAACAGGAGAGAGATACTAGATCTGTGGCGATTATTCGAGGAAATACCCCAACCGAAGAAAATAGACACCACACTCAATCAACCTGCCCTCATTGCCACCCCATCAGCAAGAGCAGAAGGCGGTAAGGAGGACGGGGAAAAAGAGGGATCGGTGGAGGTAACCCGATTGTACGCACTCTTGAATAAGCCCCCACCTGCTGAAGGGTATAGTGATCCCACATACGTGCCCACCAGCACCCCTGCCCCACCGCACGACCAACAGCACCACCACCATATGATTGCCCCTGAACAAGTGGGCAGGCGAGTATGCCATCAGTGAATATATGTAAACTAACAGAAGACTTAGATACACGACTATCAATAGCTAGAGAAGAGCTATCAAGGATACAAAGCATATGTGAACAAAGTGAGCCAGGCACAACATGATCAGAGCGATTGTCCCGATCACAGACCCTAGATAAATCAAATGAGGAGGGGGTGGAGGAAAGAGGGAGAGATCCTATTCAGGATACAGGAGGAACCCACAAGGATAGCAGAACTGGGAGCACACAACCTTGGAGGGACTGCAGAGGGGGAAGAAGTGGCGGACGAAGGGAGAGAAGAGCTATGGTGTGATATAGAAGAGGATGAGCAAGAAGCTGGGAGATTAGGGATGGCCACAGGAGGTGATTCAGTGGAGTTTGGGGAGACACCATTGAGAAGAACAATGGAACAAGAATGGACAGGGAGATTAAGGAACAGGATGGGAAGGATGGCCCTGGTGGGAAAGAAAGGGGCAAAGGTGAGTATTGGGAGAGGAAGCAAGGGACGCCTGAAACTCCCACTGATACACCGGGGGGCGGGAAGACCAAATTACATACCCTGGGCACAAATGGATGAGACTAATTTACTAAAATCATTGCCCCCACTATCCGGAGGAGGCAGTTAGTGGATATATGCCTTCGAGAAGCAAACCGCGGGAGTACCCCTGGCCATAGGAGATGTCAAAAGTTTACTTGTGTCAGCAGTAGGTGACCAATCAGACCGGGTATCAGCAAAAGCAAGTTTCCCGGGAATAACATTGGACAGTGACAGGCATGATGGCGCTGCTTTCAATACAGTGCGAGCGCGAGTTTGGGACGCGTTGAGGGAAACCTTCCCGGACACACCAGATTTACAGTCAGTGATGCAATGCACCATGAATGATGGGGAAGAGGCTATGGATTACATTTTCAGAGTGAAGGAGATGTGGAGAGCTGAAACGGGTATGCCGTATGACCAATCAACATCCTTATTTTACTTCATAATAAGGAGGGGACTCCCGAAAGAAGTCCAAAAAGCACTTGATAAAATAGCAGGGATCGAGCCGAAGGGATGGCCAGAAATACAGAGCATAATAGTTCACCATTGCAAAAGAATCAAAGAAAGGGGGAAGGAGGTGGCACAAAAACGGCTGGCAGATGAAGCTAAACTAATACAAACGAAACTAGTGAAGGTCGCTGCAGCTGTAGCAGCACTCCCCCACGACAGGGACGCAGAGGAGGAGGAGGGATTGGTAGCGATACAAGGGAGGATGGCTGCAAATTGGGTGACAACAGGCAAAGACAGTGAAGTGGACAGGAGGAATACGGAGGACAGCAGTGGCAAGTGTGGCACCCCAGGAACAGGAGAGGTGGGTAGAGGGGACGCTGGGGAGGTGGACAGGGATATGGAGGTAATGGCGGAAATGGGGGACCAGGTCCCAGAGGAGGCCAAGGAAACTGTTGGAATTGTGGGAGGTGGGGTCATTTCTCACGCGAGTGTAGAAGCAGACCGAACACAGCTTACCAAGATGATGAGTATTGTGGACACCCCCATCCGGGGAGCCCCTACGGATTGCCCCGGGATGGGAGAAGAGAACAGCCAGAATACAGAGGGCAAGATCAAAATAGCGAACAACCACATAATGTTCAACAACACCCACAAAATAGCGAACACCTCCCCTACACACAAAATAACCCCTTCACCACGACACCAAATGGCACACCTGGCCCATATGGAGGAGTAGCGGTAGTGTCAGGTAATGTTTTCAGTCAAGGGGGAACAACGAGACACCCAGCATAGGACAGCCCACAGGGAGCCTTTCGTGTCCAATCCTATCGATAACCTTCAATGCAAATGAGGAACCATTGATAGGGGCAGAGACAGGGAATAAGCAGTTCATCTTTATGGTAGATTCCGGAGCCGAGAAGTCACGAATACGTGAAGGCCGGTTTCCGCTATCTAATCGGAAATTAGAGACGCAAGGGTTCTCTGGGGCAGTGGTCGAAGTTCCTTACACAGAAGATTTGGATGTAACAGAAGGGGGAAAAACAGTAAGGGCACCCCTATTGTATTATGAGCAATCCCCTGTCAACCTACTGGGGAGGGGTCTTCTCAGCAAGCTTAACATGACTATTTTGTTCACCAGGAGAGGAGGGATTGTTTGCTCAACCCAAGGGATGTGCTCTATGCGTGTAATGCTAGTGATATATTCGTGAGCAACATGCCTAGAGGTGCGCGGCATACCCGTGGACCCAGATATGTTCATCCATGGGTTAAAAACATTGGCCCGAGTGGTCCCTGAATTGAAAAAACTGGAGTGGAGGGTGCCGGCAGAATTTGTTTTTCGCCCAATAGCCCGCTCAGAGATAGTGCCTGGGACAGTCATGTCACTGGACATACATGCAGTACAAATCTCAGCCAAAAGAATAGCTGTAATTGCAATGGACATACACGGGTGCGAGTGGCGTACAGTGTTATGCATAAACGCCGACATTGCACTCCAAGATCTGACAGATGAGGAACTTTTTTCAGATTTAGAGAGTGATGGAGAAATCATAATGGAGATAGCGATCCCTTGTGAAATAATGATACAGCAAAGACAGGTGCCAGTACAGCTCATGGCGGCAGTGGGGGCCCCACCGTCATTTTTTCATGACGACATGCAATCAGTACCCTGGCAGTTATGGACATCAGGACCCCATGACGTAGGGCTACTACACAGGGTCACTCCAGTGAAAATTAACCTTAAACCTGGAGCCATACTGCCCTGAGTAAAACAATACCCCCTGTCCCAGGAAGCAGAAGACGGGATAAAAGAAACGATCAACGCACTATTGATACAGGGGATAATAGTACCTTCAAACTCCCCATGTAACACATGCATTTACCCCATCAAAAAAGCAAAAGGAGGGGTATGGGGGATGATCCAAGATCTACGCCCACTTCATGACGTCATTCAGAAAGAATTCCCTTTGGTCCCAAATCCTGCATCTATTTTATGCAGTAGCCCAAAAGATGCATCTCACTTCACCGCAGAAGAGTGTAGATACCGGACAGCATTCACCCTAGGGGGGAGGAGATACGAACACTGCAGATTGCCCCAGGGTTACTGTGGGAGCTCCAGCATATTCAACAGAATATTGCATGAAGACCTCGGAAACATGACAGCAGACAGCACGATAATTCAGTACGTGAATGATCTACTGATCTGCAGTAAAAACGAAGCCGAATGTAGAAAAGACCCCATTGCCCTCTTGACATTGCTAGCCCAAAAGGGGTACAAGGTAGACAGGGAGAAATTGAAATACTGTCAACGTGAAGTGCTGTACCTGGGGCAACTGATTTCGAAAGACGGCAAGAAAATAATACCAGACCGGGTGGCAGCCATTTCAGCTGTAGGAAGACCAAAAACAGTGAAGGATATGCAAAAATTCCTAGGCATGTGCAACTACTGTCGCGCATAGATATTAGACTATGCTGCATATACACAATCATTGCTTCAGGCACTCAAAGAAGCGCAGAAGGAACATACAGAGATACAATGGGACTCAGAATTGTGTGATGCATTCACCTCACTTAAAGAACTAATTTCAAGCGCACCAGTGCTCGCGAATCCAGATTATGAACTTGAGTTTTACCTGTTCTCGCACTGCAAGGGAACACTCATGACAGCAGTCCTAACACAAAAGACATCACTAGGTCACAAGCCTCTGGCATACTACAGCGGGACACTAGACGCAGTAATGCAGGGACACTTCGCGTGCGAACAGGCCCTCGCAGACACCACGTTCGCCATTGAGAAAAGCACCACCATAGTAATGGGATGTTCAGTGACGCTATACGTGGAACATTCCTTGTTCGCCATACTAGAACGATCGAAAAGCACACTGACCACACAGAGAGCCACTGCATACAAGGTAATTCTATCAAGCGCCAACATACATGTAGTAAGGTGTACGGTAGTAAACCCCGCAAGATTCATTTCAGAACCATGCACTTTGGAGGATATACAAGCACATGACTGTGCAACATATCAAGGAGAGGAACAGGGAGCAACAATAGTGAGTGAAAATGCACTAGCTGAATATTTTTCATAGACGGGTCAGCCTCCATAAATTCAGAAACAGGAGAAAAACATGTAGGGGTGGCTGTCGTGCGATTGGAAGAAGGTGAGTACGAAGTGCTAATACAGCAGCGCCTGCCCGCCCACTTCTCAGCGCAAGCGGCAGAGCTCATAGCATTGATTGGAGCGCTGCGTGCTGCAAGAGGGTGTGCAGTCACAATCTACACGGACTCAGCATACATGACCACAACAGTACATGGTGGACTTGCAAGGTGGGGGGAGAAGGGGATTTAACAGGGCTGATGGGTCCCCGGTGCAACATGCAGAACTCTTGAAAGAGCTTATAGAAGCCTTGAAAGACCCCACTACAGGAGCAATAGTCAAATGCCAGGCCCATACTACCAACACCGATTTCGTCTCTTTGGGAAACGCGGCAGCGGACGCTGCTGCGAAAGAAGCATCCTATTTTGTAAAAGAAAGGACGGGTGAGTACTTAGTGAGGAAGGAAACAGTGGAGGACCTCCCAGACGGTTACAACACTGTGCCCATATCACAAATATTAGAGCTACAAGACGGAGCAACAGAAGAAGAAAAAAGAACTGAGAAAAGAGGGGATACAGCCAGTCAGCAACTGATTTATTGTGGCGACAAAAACAACACAGGGAAGGTGGTCATGCCCACTAGACTATTAGAAGTGGCCTTCCAGCAATTGCATTTTCCCGCACACAATGCAAAACAACACATCGCTACAGAAATACAGGAACACTGGTTGGTACCTGGGTTGCAAGAACAACTCAAAATTGGAAATGGAATGTACAACGTGCCAGATATACAATTCAGGCATGACTCTAAGAACATTAAGAGGGACCATACCCAAGCCAATAGGCCCATTCAGAGAGCTGCATATTGACTATGCAGACATGGGGGAAAGGTGCAATCGAGCTAGGTACAGGATAGTGGTAGGGTGCCCATTCTCAAGGTGGGTAGAGGCAGGACCCTGTGCATGTCCTGATGCGAAGTGCGCTGCAAAGTTTCTGGTGAGAGAGGTATTCCCCCGCTGGGGAATGTGCGATGTAATTCGCTCAGACAACGGCACTCACTTTGTTAATGACCTCTTTAAGGAAATGACATCGATGTTGGCCATTAAGCACAAACTGTGCTCGATTTATCACCCGCAAAGCAACGGTATGGTGGAAAAAATAAATGGCCTGCTTAAAGGAAGACTCTCAAAGCTTTGCCTCCTAAAAAAATTGGGTCCACTGTCTCCCCTTGGCCCTATTCGAGCTGAGAAATCAGCCCAGCAAGGACCACCATCTGTCACCCCAAGAGATTGTGACAGGAAGACGAATGCAAACAGCAAACTCACCCCTCCGCAGACATTCCGACACCCACAGGAGCGCCACTGTGCTGGGAGAGGAATTCAATGAGTATCTGACAAAACTCACTAAAGGAGCCCGCATGATAGCAAGGCAGCTCGCACCACCATTCACAGGCGAGGGAGAAGCAGACACATCAAATACAGAAAAAGAAACACCAACAGGGCAGCTAGAGCCTGGAGAAATGGTGTATGTCAGAAGCTTTGTACGTAGGTGGAATGCCCCAAGATTTCATGGCCCATATGAAGTAATTTATTGCACGCCCACGGCGGTAAAAGTGAAGGGCCTGAGATATTGGATACATTTAACAGACGTAAGGAAAGCTTATGACAGTGTGAATACAACTACCAGCACTGATCAGATTCAGGACACACAATAGTAGGAGGGCAAAGGCACAGCTGTACTTAAGTTCACATAACTGTGCACATGAAAATGAATGCCGATATACGATGACGAAAGTACAAGTACAAAAAAAAAACGTTGAAAAGAAAATCATAAATAAATGGAATGTATAAATATTCTATGTGTGCAAATCATTAAGAAGAATGTATAAATAAGTGAAATCTCTCTCTCTGTCTCTCTCTCTCTCTCTCTACCTATTTGTATTTATTTTATTTGTATAGCGCAGACCAGGCCCGGAGGCTACCGGGCGCATATCATTTGTACAGCAATACATAGCTTATCAAGTTTTCAGAGTGCAACTTGGGCATCGGATGTGACTAGCCAACATTTGGCTCTGTGTTTGAATAGATTAAGGGAAGGAAGGCTTCTAATAGTCAGGGGACAGAGTCCCACAATTTGGCTGCCAGAACTGGGAAGCTGGATCCACCGGCTGTTTGTAACTTGTATCTTGGGATCAGTAGGCTCTGGTTCAGGGTAGATCTTAGGGAACGAGATGGGGTATACTGCGTGAACCGTGAGGAAAGATAGATCGTTCACTTCCTACTCACACTGTTGAAAAAGTTGAGAAATGTAAGTTTTTTTATGACAAAATGCTTAATACCCCTTTATGTTTCAATATCTAGGAGAATCCCTGACAACGAATAGGCAGCCTGCAACGACTAGAGATAGGGAACTTAGGAATGGACATGTAACATTTAATCTGCGTACTTATTCATACGAGTGTGGCTTGACGGTTTGTGCAATTATATTCTTCACACTAATGTTCGGGCTTGTCATTTACTGGCCTGTTGCATTTATCTCCATTGAGATAAATGAGGGGGGGGGAGGTAATGAACCATTATGGAGAATGCAACGAAACCATTTAAGGAGGGTAATTATTTGATATGGGATGGTTTCCAGCTGGTATGGGGGTACGGCCCTCGCCCCGACCAGGCTAAGAAGCAAAATGTTACCAGTAACAGCCCAACTACGCTCCCAAAGCCCCAACTCAATGCAAAACATGTTAGTGTATATGATTTAAATGATCGCAATCCTTCTGCTATATCATGGCTATATGACACCACTGCCACCCTGCCCACTCCAGCAACCAGTCAACCAACAGAAAATGTTTACATCACAGATAGAATGAAAGAAAATGCAGAAATGACTAATAACTTTATGACCCTGTTCGACAAGTGGGAAAAGGGGGCCGTGGGGGAAAGGGATACACTACTACGAGCAGCCAGGAATGCGAAAAAAATCCTTAAAAGCAGAAGGAGGAGAGAAGCGGGGGAGGAAAAGGTATGATGAATACTCCGGCCTAGGACTAGATACAATAGAGGACCCCAGACACCCACACCAGTCTAATAAATGGTATGCAGACATGAGCTCCACAGCAAAGCAAACAACAAATGAGAGTTGCTATGTGTGCTCATTGATCCCCCATGCCTCAGGTAACCCTAAGGCACCCATGAAAGGATGATCCAACTAGCCAACGACACTGAAGAAGGGTTCAACGAGATAAACGTGGAATTAAGGGCTCAGAGGCTAATGACAATACAGAACAGGTATGTCCTAGACCTTTTGACGGTGATGGATGGAGGCGTTTGCCGAAAAAACGGGAGCGTGTGTTGCACATTCGTGCCTTCTGAAGACGCCGATAATGGGACACTATTGCACATTATCACCGCAGTGCACAACTTGGGGGAACGCATGAAGAAAGAAGGCGGCGCGGAGGCAAGCACATGGTTCGACAACATCTTTTCTTGATTTTTTTGTGTGCGCCAGCTGGGTCTTCGCTGCGCAGGCGCAGTCCCCAATGGAGCAATGATGATGCTGACAATGGGCAACGCTAGAGGAGTGGCACGACCACAAAAGGAGGCACACGTGCAGGCTGGCGAGAACTCTGAGCCAAAGTATAGAATGGTCCCGATGTACTATGATGGGGATATAGTGGATAGGTTATATAACACTACGATAAGGGAGCCTCTGGAACTAGAATGGTACACGGAGGTATGGGTAGACCTGGAGGGAACGGGGGACTGTATATATATGACCTGCATCCCAGATGAATACGCTAGAAGGGGGGAAAGCCTCCGGGGAGTCTGGAGAGCCTGGATGCCTATAAAAGGAACACTAGCATGGGAGGAGGCAGTATTAGATGAAAAGGAACGTGAACGGTTGGGGGAGCTGGGTTATTCGTTACTTAAGTAACGAAAGGGGGGAGATGTAGGGGAGGATAGGTCATTAGGACCCCCCCTCACATACATCTCCGACCCAGGTGGAGACTCATGACTCGTCGGCGGCCCCCTCGCCCTAAGGGCCCAGGAGGCGGGGGGCTGTGGATCGACACGTGAGGCTGCATGACTACAGTATAAGACATAGCATAGACCCCATTTTTTATTTAGACAACTCCATTTTGTGTAAACACGCGCTAAAATCCAGTCCATGCAAAGTTGCTCGCACACACAGAAAGATGCAGCCTGACCCCTGCTTGACTGCGCTCACAGGAGCATACACCCCCCCAGCCTCTACCTCATGGTAGATCCACTGAAGGCCTGTTCTCACGAGCAACCAGACACGAACAAACAACAAAATAAAAACTGTATCACTCGGCCTTCCGCAGTACATCATTTGCCCCAGCCGTGACCGGGCTTGTTAGAAGGTAACTGAAACCAGCCCAATCCTGCATGCCTGACCCTGTACCAAGCCCTCTAAGTTAGACTGTGTGGCGCCCCTCACCCCAACCAACCCCCCCCGAGGCACCTTGCATAACGAAATAAGCATTTGTGTAATATATGTTGTGTTGACTAACGTTTGCTACTATTCTGGAGACGTGTGATTTAGTGTAATATGTGATCACTCCTGTACATGATGTAACAAAGCACATTTTTAACGCACGTCAGCCGAGGCAGTGGAGCCAGATTGTACTTTGATGTAACATGCAGTGCTCTTTCTTACACACAACCCAACCTAATGCTACCTCATGTTCGTATGTCAACTACTGATGTGAAATACTATGTTAAAGGGCAAAACCCTCTCCAGCCTGTTCCCATATTAATGTAAACATATGTGTATATTACCAGAAGCTCCAAGTGTTGTCACCCACCCTTGCCAATAGTACATGGAGCTGCCCCGTGTATGGAAACAGGCCCAGAGCTGCAAGGTCGTCTCCCCCCTCCTCCCCTCCCAGGCCCGCCGGGGATAGCTGGTGTTCGAACCGCACAGCCTTGCCTCCCCTCCCCTCCCAATCTTGCTGGACCCGCTTCAAGCATTCGCCTCCCCAGTGTCAAAAGGCCGCCACAGCCTGACTATGAATTACGAGCTACCTGGTTCTAAATCCCACCATCTCTCGGGCACCGGTTACATGCCCCCCCAAGGCCCATTGGTATCCCCGTTCACCCCAAGTTAATGGCCCTCGAAGGGGGGCGCCCACCCTTGTACTAACAGATCGTAATAGCGTCCTTCATTATAGCCACCAGGACAGGATGATCGAATAACCCCCCTCTCTACCCCTGGCCCTGCACATGGACTTGTGGGACTACCATACCTGAACCCAAATGTCACTACAACAGATGGATAGGGATACCCCCTATCACATATCCATGTCCCTGCCTCCTCCTTGAGCTAAGTTCAATGCGTCACAGGATTTACCAGACACCTGACATTGTAGAATGTGACGAATGATTGCGAATGTGTGGCCACAAGGGCAAGTGTTAGAGCAGCCACCAATCATCAATACAAGTTATGTCCGGCCGGCAGCTCCACCCCGAAAGAGCCCAACTGACCCGACTACCCCGCGTGGCACCGCACGGACGTCCGCTAATCCTGGAACAGCAACTGTATACAATGTATACCACCTAGCCTTCACCACCCAATCCCTAAGACTATGTGCCCCCTATAGCTTGTGTCACGCGTGACGTTAGTTCTGTAATAAGTAGGACTGTCTTTGCTATTGTCAGACAGAGTGCTCTCAGAGTTTGCAGAGTCCTTTGCATGCCCTATATTGATTTATATAAAACCCTTTTGATCTGACCCGCACTTGGTCCTGGTCTCATTCCTCTCCTGGGGTGTGTCCTTTATTGCATCTCACTAAGGGGGGTGCGTTTTTGGGGGACGCTCACACGTGGATGTCACACAGTTCCCCAAACACCCCCGAATCAACTTATCGAGTATATCTGTCACGCAGGGTTGCTCCGGGAAGGATGGGAACAGTCGCTGCAGCGTCACCCGCAACCTACAATACAAAAAAAATCCAGCGCAGATAGGGCCCTCCCTCAGTTGTTCAACTGATATAAACCTCCCGTTTGGGAAAAGCTCCCCAAATGTAACCCCCTCTAACCTCTTCATCAGAGCCACATAACCCCTGTCACTGGTCAGAGGGATATCCAGAATATATATAACCAGAAGCTCCGATAAGTACAGAATTTCCCCTCTAGTCTTCTGCTTCAGAAGGGTCCAAGCCCTACATGTGAGATCCGCCATGTTCCGAGATGTTCGGGGTCGGCCGGGTGAATTGAGAATAATCACCCGCAGCAGTGCCTGAGATGCAATGGATCTCTCTACCTCTACATGTCGGCGTTCAGCCGCCATCCCATACCAGTACCGCAGGAAACTCGCCTGTGCCACTGTGTAATAGAATTCAAAATCTGGCAGGGCAAGACCCCCTTCTGGAACTGGAGCCACCATTTTATCCTAAGAGATCCGCGCCCGTTTACCAGTACAAATAAATCTTGTTACAGCTGAGCGGAGGTCCTAAAAATGTGTCTTTGGTACAGCGATGGGTGCATTAAGAAACACAGAGAAACCTGGGGAGTATGGTCATTTTGACCACTGAAATCCTACCATATAAGTTGAGCGGGAGTGTGCCCCACCTAACCATGGCTGATTTGGCCAACTCAAGTGTTTCCAGATAATTTCTGCGATAGGCCACCCCTTCCTCCGTGGCAATCGTAGTCCCCAGATAGCGGGTGCTGACCAATTCCCATTGAAATCCCCAAGTATCACGAAACTGGCCCGTCACCTCTGTTAGCGGAAATATGACTGACTTACTGGCGTTCACTTTAAGCCCTGATATTTCTCCGAACAGCGGAACATCTACCATGATCGGGTCCAAATTGACCTCGGGATGACGGATGAACAGGAACATATCATCCGCATAAAGCAAAATCACCAGCCTGCGAGTATGCAGCTGAACCCCCAATGTATATGCAATTCCCTTACCCATTCCACCCACGGCTCAATTGCCAATGCAAACAGTAGAGGGGACAGCGGACACCCCTGGCGCGTCCCACTCTCAAGTGGTATCAAATAGGTTGTCTGCCCGTTCACCCTCACCCTGGCTACTGGGTCTGTGTATAATAAGGAAATAAGGGAAATGAACGGATCCCTCAGCCCCATTCTTCGTAAAACCGAGAATAAAAACGGCCACTCAATAGAATCAAATGCCTTGTTGGCATCTAACAGGGCTGCGATCGTCGGCTCGTCTTTGGGTAATGCCGCCATTAGACCAAACATTCTACACAACCCAAAGGATGTTGACCGCCCAGGAATAAACCCCGCCTGATCAGCTCTGACCATAGTGGGCATTAGCGGTGCCAGTCTAGCAGCGAGCACTTTAGCCAATATTTTATTTTCAAGATTGATGAGAGACATCGGGCGGTACAAAGAACAATCTTCGGTGGGTTTCTCCGATTTTAACAGCACGACTACCACCGCTTCTCTAAGGGACCCTGGAAGCCTCCCCTCAGCCACTGCTTGCTGGTATACCTGCAACAGGTATGGTGCAAGTTTGTCTGCATAACATTTATAAAATTCAGCTGCGATACCGTCTGGGCCGGGAGATTTCCCACTCGGCAGTGACTCAATAGCCCCGACCACCTCTTCCAACGTTAAAGGTCCCGTTGCCCATCCGAGCACCAATATAATCCCACCTCATCCAAGTACGTGTCTATTGCCGCCTGCGTGGAGTATAAATGACTATAAAATGTATGAAATTCGAGAACAATCTTATCATCTTCGAATTGATCCACCCCCCTCTCGTCGGTAATTACTGCTATTCTATTCGCCTGCTCACCCATCCGAGTGGCTTTAGCGAGCGACCAGCCCAGAGCCTGACCTTCTCCATATTGACGAGGGGCCACCCTATCCCACAGATATTTCATCTCCCTCTGAGCGAGGGTGTGAAATTCCTGTAATTTCTGCATTAATTCCCCTTGTTGAAGTTTTGTTGGAGTGGGGGCATCTCTTTGCAAGATACAAATTTTCTCCTCTTTGTCGGCTAGATCCTTCCGTATGCATCTCATGTTAACCAGTCCCTTGGCTAAACACACCCCCCTAATCACACACTTAAATCCATCCCACAGGATGCCAACTGTCGCCACCGACCCCTCATTATCCTTGAAGTACATATTTATGGCAGCTGATAGTTCCTCCCTAAAGACTGTGTCTGTGAGGCCATCACTCTTGAATCTCCAGGGTGACCTTGTCTCCGCCCGTACCCTCAAGTGGATACTCAACAAAACAGGGGCATGATCCGAGAGGGTACAAGCTAGTATTTCCACCCCCCTAGTTTGTCCCAAAAGCGCACGGGATATTAAGAAATAATCTAGTTGAGCAGCAGAGTTGTGTGGAGTAATGCGTAAATTGATGGGCCACTGGATTCCTCACCCTCCATACATCCTCCACCCCACACACCGAAATCATACTGCAAATTCTGTCAGAGCTTCTGCTAATCAAGAGTAGGGCACCGCCCATCCGATCCTGAGCCAGGCCCAAGACCGTATTAAAGTCTCCCACCAACAATATTACTCCTTCCGGGATCCCCCCCAGTTGCCTCTCGACCCACTGCAAAGGGTCTGTCACATCCTGATTAGGTCCATACAAGCAAATCAATGTGTATGGCTTCCCCTGGATTACCCCCCTGCACCATCAATACCCTTCCCTCACAGTCCTTCAACACCCTAGTCTGCCGAAAACCCACCGAGCTATGCACCATAATGGCCACTCCCCTAGAGTAAGAGGAATAAGATGAAAAAAATACCTATGACACCTCCATCTCTTACCAAATTTGGACTCGGTATCCGTCGTCAGGTGAGTCACCTGGAGATATGCTACCTCCACCTGATGATGCCTCAGATATTGTAAGACTTTCCAACATTTAGGTGGGCAAGACTCCTAATATTCCAGGTCAAGAGATTAAGTGTCACCATCCATGAATAATTCATCATGCCTGCTCAAATTACCTCTCGTCTGCCTGCACTCTCCATGCCGCCCTATACCCTCCCCCAACCCCTACCAACAACCCCCAACTTGTCTGTGTCTTATTCCCCCATGGCCCCCCCTTTCACCCTCTGCAAACAAAACAGCCCCCCCCTCACCCCCACTGATTACCCCAACATCTCAGGAGTAGTAGCAAACCCAACCATAACAATTATAGAGCTTTCGCTTCAGGGGAGGCTAGGAGCCGACCTCCTCTGCACATACTAGGTATCGCATATCCAAGAAACATCCCACCTCAGGAGATCATAACAACAGTGGGTGACTCGAACTGAACTATGATCCCCGCAGTTATATCATGTGTTATTGTCCCGGGATCCTGGAGACCTTGGCAGCATGTCCAAGAAGGAGCTAGCCTCTTCAGGGGTTTGAAAGAAAAGCGGCTTGCCCTCATGCTCAACTCTTAATTTTTCCGGATACAACATGGTGTACTTCATGCCCTTGTCTCGCAATCTCTTCTTAATGGCAATTAATGTTCTTCTGGGTGCCTGTACTTTGTCGGAGAAGTCGGCAAAGAACCTTATTGCATCCCCCTTGTAGCAGACCGTGCCCTTCTCCTTTGTCTTGCGAAGGGCAGTGTCTCTATCTCAGTAGTTCAACAGACGGCAATTAGTGGGCGGGGCCCCAGAAACCGGCCTCCTGCCACCAGGGATTCTGTGCGCCCTTTCCACTATACAGCATGACGAGAAGCCCTCGGGGCCCAGCACCTCCTGGAGAATCTCCTCCACCTGCTCCTCCATGTTTTTCCGGTCCTGCGACTCAGCCAGTCCCAATATCCTGACGTTGTTCCGCCTAGGGTGCGACTCCAAATCCTCCTGCTTCTCTGATCTACTTCAGCACCCTCTTGACAACTGTCAAATCTCTGGACGTGGAAGCCACCCCTTCCTACACTCTCGATATTCTGCCCTCTGCTTCATCTAATCTCTCCCCCGTGTTTGTCCAGCCTCACCTGCATATGGTCCATCTTGCAGATCAATGAGTCCAGCTTCCCGTCCACCGACTGTATGCCTGATTGCAATTGCACGAACATCGCTTTGATATCCTGGAAGGCTGTTGCGTGGTCCACAGGAAATGCTAGTGGTTGGGTCTCCTGCTGCTCCTCCGCAGGTTTGCTTCCTTTCGCTGGTGATGCCATGTCGAAGTTCAGTTTAGCCTGCTGCTTTGCACCTTTAGACATGTCGCTTAGGATCAAAGAGGGGAGCCCGAATAAAACTCCAGGCCTCTGAGCGAAGTCCTAACTGCACCCCGGCCGGTCCTGTCCACAACCTTCTGCCTGCAGGATGTTCCGCGCTACTCAACCCCCTGAGGGGGCAGCGGTAGGGCGAACCCATCCAGGCACAACAATACTTACCCGGAGCCTCTTTTCACTGCCTTCCGGGGTCGCCTGTTCCAAGCACAAGCCCCAGGCCAACTATACAGCAGCTGCCGCCCAGCACTCCCCCGCCAGACCCGCAAGCTGTGCCAGGCCCCGCGGTATATGGTGGCCCCACTCGCCCTAATACCCCAATGGCTGACCGGCGAAATCAGCACTAAGCTGGTTCACCCTGCTTCATTTCACAGTGCCATGTAATTAAGGCAGTTCATGCGACCCAGGTATGACCTAAGGGGTCTGTTGGATTGCTGATCGTACTGTCCAGTGCAGTCAGCCAAGCCTCTGATTCACAGGTCCGTAGGAGGGTGTCCAGAGACCCACGTGAGGCCACTATACGTCCCTTAACATGTGTTCAGGGGCTCAGCAATCACCCCCTGTATAGGACTGTTGGTCCACCACCATTGGGCCCGAGTTGCAATCCAGGGGGGGCTCCTCACCTTGCTCAGGGTGGCCGCAGATGTCCTTAGACCAGATTGGTGCCTCGCTCCGCAGTCACCACCACCAAAGCTTGCAGCCCCTTTCAATCACTGGCGCCCCTCAGCTGCGGTCGCCGGACCCCAGGGCCGCTCCAACCAGATCTGATTCCAAGGGCACTCCGCCCCCTGCTGCTGGCAGTCCCGCAAGACGAAGAGTGCCGTTCAGCAAGAGCCCCCGCTCGACGGACTCCCAGGCTGCTGCCCTCCTACGGCCCTGGTCAAGACGCATGTCCTCTCCCACGTAGACCGGCAGCAGCACTCCACTCGGGCAGTCTCGGGGCCCATGCAGATCCTGGTATCCGAGCAGGGGATCCGGCCCAGGCCGCGTCTCGAGGCACCGCCAGAGTCGGCGCAGCACCTCCCCCACTCGGCAGCGCAGTCACAGCCTCCTCTGCCGCTGCAGCACCACCGTCGGATTAGGACTTCCCGGCACTGATTGTCTTAGAAAAAACTCCTGCTTGGTCCAGAGTCCTCCCGACTCCAGTCTCATCGAATGTGCACAGGTGAGGCTCTGGATACCGTCCAGATCAGCTACCGGATTTATGAGTGCAGAGGAGCTTCACGGACTCGCGGCCATGCTGGTCAGGCTCGCTTTTGGGGTGGGACCAAGCCTGATTTGCATATGGCCTTTCCCCTTCTGTAATGGCTTGGCAGGCAAAGAACAATGCCAGTGGTTAAGATTAATTCTAAACCTTCCAGCCATCACCTCTTTGCTTTGTCACCCCGAGTGGGACGGGTATGCCAAGACGAGGGTCCTGTGCCTGCTGGGCCTAGAGACCCAAGCTACTCCTCACTGATGAGGCCCAACAAGGCAGCAACATGTTTGGGGATGCTTGGGGTCTCATGCAGAAGGAATGTGACCTAGCAGTTCGGGCTGGACTGCCCCTTTTGGGGTGGGACCATGCCTGATTTGCATATGACCTTTCCCCTTCTGTAATGGCTTGGCAGGCGAAGAACGATGGTCTGGAGGTTGCCCAGAGCAATGCCAGTGGTTAAGATTAATTCTAAACATTCCAGCCATCACCTCTTTGTTTTTGTTTCGGCACATTGGCCTCTCATACAGCCATGTCCCCAGGCAGTTCCAAAATAATGTATCACTATAATGTACCCCCATACTGCAAACCAATCTCTGAAACCTGATCCCAACATTACCATTATAACGAAAATATCATAGCAATACAAATACAAAAGTTAGTTTTATTAACTTGTAATTCTAGTTTAATAGTTGAATAAACGACTTTCAATTCATATATATAACACTCTACTTAATTCTATGTTTTCAAAAGCGTTTACTGCTGCAAAATCTATTTTTCGATCATTTATTTTTTTATTTACACAGCGCTCCTAACCCGAGGGTATCTGGGCGCAGCCCGAGCTCTCAAATGAAAGTGTAGTTCGTACTAATGTTCACTCTTCAGCCACTAAAGACAGTAAATATGTCTATCAGCATTTATAACCAAGACCCTTGAAATTTTGAAACAAACGTTACTTTGTTTGGTAAATACACTGCAACAAAACAGGACTAACCACAAACCAGAATTGTTGGATTTGTCAATGTTATAATACAGTCTAGAAAACCTTGTCCAATGCGTTAGGGGGCGGGGGGGAGACTATACTGCAAAATAAATACTTCTAGGGCCTCCAAATGTTGGCAGATGGAAGACACAGCGAGTTTAAGTATTCAGCCGCTCAGGCTCACACACTGATTAAGTGGTGATGACGTAGGATATTGAACACAAAGTGCAATTTAGGTGCGATTCTATGTCTTTTGATCTCTAATTGGTGCAGAACTGTATACCATGGAGAACTTATTTAAATAGTATGACTAGAGGTTGTTCAACACCCCTCCGTCTCTAATCATCCACTCTGTTGCCCACTAACTCCTGTCTTTTACTTCGAATTCGTTCACTTTTAAAATGATATAATGCGGTTTCTTCATCCTTACAAAAGCGAGAAAAGCTAGCAGACAGACAGGAAGAGAGGTGTTCGATCCTGAGCTGGTATTCGATCCAGGAACACCTATTCAGTTGTCCCACAAGACACCTGCGCACCAGGCAGTGGACGTCAGTGCCATACAAAAGACTTCCGCTTGCAGCATTCGGTCTCATACCTGCTGAATCTCAGCGTTCATAAGTCTCCTCAATGCAGGCAACGCCAAAATCTTCGCTATACCTCAAACACATTCTGTAAGGTAGAGACTAGCTCCCATCCGAGAAACGGACCCTAGCAATGGCCCGCCCCCTCTAACTCACATGACTTCCTACGTCATCACTTTGTTTATTCTGAAGCCTCCAATCATGAAGAGGTTCCGGGGCACTGTCAGCGAGCGCTGAACGGGATTGGATACACGGGAAGGCTGTGGCTGTCGGTACAAGTGGGCATTTTCCTCGGGATACCGGAACGTTTCTACATAAACCCTGAAGCGTCCGACTACGTCTTGTCCCTCGTCATTTTTCAGAGAAGGGACCGGCAGCCAGGCTACAAGAGCAGCAGCAACCCGTGTACTTTTGGCTGGCTGAGAATACAATTTGCATTTTCTTCTGGATACCGTGAACGTTTCTGCAAGACACCAGGTTGAGGGGGAGGGGAGGGGAGGAAGGAGGGGGGTGACAATTACATTGACTTTAAAAGTCATGCTCAACTTGTGTCTGGAGGGAGGGAGGGATAGGGACACTGGTGTTGATCCGGAGGAGTCGTTGGGGTACAGTCGTGTGGGTCTGGACAGAGGTATAGGGACACAGTGGTGTAGGTCTGGAGGGAGGGTTGGGGACAGTGGTGTGGGTCTGGAGGGATAGGGACAGAGTGGTGTAGGTCTGGAGGGAGGGTGGGGACAGTGGTGTTGGTCTGGAGGGAGTGATGGGGACACTGATGTGGGTCTGGAGAGAGGAATGGGGTACAGTGGTGTGGGTCTGGGGGATAGGGACACAGTGGTGGGTGTAGAGGGAGGTATAGGGTACAGTGGTGTGGGTCTGGAGGGATAGGGTACAGTGGTGTCGGTCTGGAGGGAGGATTGGTGCACATTGGTGTGGACTTGGAGGGTGGGTTGAGGTACAGTGGTGTGGGTCTGGAGAGTGGGATAGGGACACTGGTGTGGGTCTGGAGGGAGGGATAGGGACAGTGGTGTGCGTCTGGAGGGAGGGATAGGGACACAGTGGTGTGGGTCTAGAGGGAGGGATAGGGACACATGGGTGTGGGTCTGGAGGGAGGGAGAGGGACACAGTGGTGTGGGCCTGGAGGGAGGGTTGGGGTACAATGGTGTGGGTCTGGAGGGAGGGTTGGGGGTACAGTGGGGTGCGTCTGAAGGGAGGGATAGGGACACAGTGGTGTGGGTCTAGAGGGAGGGACAGGGACACGGGTGTGGGTCTGGAGGGAGGGATAGGGACACATGGTGTGAGTCTGGAGTGAGGGATAGGGACACAGTGGTGTGGGTCTGGAGGGCGGGTTGGGGTACAGTGGTGTGGGTCTGAAGGGCGAGATGGGGGCACATTGGTGTGGGTTTGATGGGAGGGATGGGGACACTGGTGTGGGTTTGAGAGGGATGGGGGTGTGGGTAGGGAGGTATAGGGACACAGTGGTGTGGGTCTAGAGGGAGGGATAGGGTACAGTGGTTTGGGTCTAGAGGGAGGGACAGGGTACAGTGGTGTGGGTCTGAAGGGATAGGGAAACAGCTGTGTGGGTCTGGAGGGATAGGGAAACAGTGGTGTGAGTCCGGATGGAGGGATAGGGTCACAGTGGTGAGGGATAGGGTACAGTGGTGTTGGTCTGGAGGAAGCGATAGGGACACAATGGTGTTGGTCTGAAGGGAGGGATGGGGACACTGGTGTGGGTCTGGAGGGAGGGATGGGGTACAGTGGTGTGGGTGTAGAGGGATAGGGACACACACAGTGGTATGGGTCTGGATGGAGGGATAGGGACACAGTGGTGTGGGTCTGGAGGGATGGATAGGGACACTGGTGTAGATCTGGAGGGAGGGTTGTGGTACAGTGTTGTGGATATGGAGGGATAGAGACACAGTGGTGTGGGTTTAGAGGGAGGGTTGGTGTACAGTGGTGTGGGTCTGGAGGGAGGATTGGCATAAAGTGGTGTGGGTCTGGAGGGAGGGATAGGGACACAGTGGTGTGCGCCTGGAGGGAGGGATAAGGACACAGTGGTGTGGGTCTGGAGGGATGGATAGGGACATAGTGGTGTGGGTCTGGAGGGAGGATTGGCATAAAGTGGTGTGGGTCTGGAGGGAGGGATAGGGACACAGTGGTGTGCGCCTGGAGGGAGGGATAAGAACACAGTGGTGTGGGTCTGGAGGGATGGATAGGGACATAGTGGTGTGGGTCTGGAGGGAGGGATAGGGACACAGTGGTCTGGTTTTGGAGGGAGGGATAGGGACACTGGTGTGGGTCTGGAGGGAGGGTTGGGGACACAGTGGTGTGGGTCCGGAGAGAGGGATGGGGTTACATTGGTGTAGGTTTGATGGGAGGGTAGCAGACATTGGTTTCTGTCTGGGGGAGGGATGGTTCATCCAGGTGTGGGTCTGGAGGGCAGGATGGTGGGGGCACATTGGTGTTGGTCTGCAGGGAGGGATGGGGCGTCCTGGTTTGGGTCGGATGGGGACATCAGTGTGGGTCTGCAGGGAGGGAATGGGGGCACATTGGTGTGGGTTTGATGGGAGGGATAGGCACATTGGTCTGGGTGAGGTATGGGACACATTTGTGTGGTTCTGGAGGGCGGGATGGGGGCATCTTGCTGTGTGGATAGAGGGATGTGGGATCTTGGTGGGGTCTGCAATGGATGGTGGCACATTGGTGTCGGTCTGGAACATGTATGGGGCATCTGTTGGTCTGCAGGGTGGATTGGGGCATCCTGGTGAGGGTGGGATGGTCCATACTGGTGTGGGTCTGAGAGGGAGGGATGGATGGGGCACATGGGTATGGGTCGGAAGGAATGGGGACATTGTTGTGGGTGTGAAGGGAGGCATAGGACACATTAGTGTGGGTCTGGAGGGAAGGACAGGTGTTCATTGGTTGGGGGAGGGAAAGGGGCATCTTGCTGTGTGGGGGGATGATGGGGCATCATGGTATGGGTCTTTATGAAGGGATTGGGCATCTTGGTGGAGTCTGGATCAGGGGGGAATTGTTGATCTGGAATGGAGGGACGGCATATGATGGCGGCATGTCAGGGAATGATGGAGCATGTGGGTCTGGGTGAGGGCTGAAGCACTCTGTTGGAAAGCAAGGGAGGGCATCTGGATGCGAATGGAGGGTTGGGGTATGTATGTCTAGAGAGAAGGATGTTGGTTTATGTGAGGGGTCGGCGCGTGTTGTCAAAGGAATGGGGTAATCAGGTGTGGGTATAGAGAGAGGGTGGATGGCACCATCTGAGTGAGTCTGGACGTAGAGGTGAAGCATGGGTGTGGCTCTGAGAGGTGGAGCTTCTTGGTGTAGGTATGGAGGGACGGATGCTGGTGTCTTTGTGTGGGTTCGGAGGGAGGGATGGTGGCATTTGAATCTAGAACATGTGTTTGGAAGGAGAAATGGGGCATTTGAGTGTGAATGGGGACATGAAGGGCTGGGGTATCTGCTTGTGAGGGGGGGCATGAAGGATCAGTAACAGCGGAGCGCCTGGATTATTTTCATTGTTTTTAAACCACAATGGTCTTCGCCAAGCTAGACAGGGTGCTGGGCTGTCTAGCCACAAGCGGCGCTACCTCCCCCAGGCCGCTCCTGCACCGGGTCAGGCTGACGTCTTGGCAGTGGATCACTCGGCTCGCGTGTCGATGAAGAAAGCAGCTAGCTGCGAGAATTAGTGTGAATTGCAGGACACATTGATCAACAATTTGAACGCACCATGCAGCCCTGGGTTCCTCCCAGGGGCGTAGCTTGAGCTGTCGCAGGGACCCTGTTCCCTTCGTCCCCCAAGGTCAGACCCCGATCAGCACCGTCGCAGGATCCCTGGATCTGTCGCGCAGCATCATGCGGGTTTCGGGAGGGCTGGGTGGCCGGTGCGCCGCGGATGTGGTAGCGGCGGCGGCAGCTAGCCTTAAAAAAAGCCTGGCGCACTTCACCCTACCCCGGGGCACCTTGCCATGCTGTGTGTGGTTTCCCGTTGCTGCCGCCGCAGGATGGCCATCGAGCATGGGGCTCGCGACCATGTGGGCTTCGGCCGCAGATTGGGACAGCACACATTCTGCTGTTCCAAAGGCACAGGGCTAGAGCAACACCACCGTACAGGCCTGAGGCCAGCTGCCCCGAGCTTTGTGCTCCCCCCGACTACAGCCTTAGATCAGACGTGGGGACCTGCTGAATTTAAGCATATTACTAAGTGGAGGAAAAGAAACTAACCAGGATTCCCTCAGTAACGGCCAGTGAAGAGGGAAGAGCCCAGGCATGGCAAACAAGGCGTACGGAAGACTGACTCCCCGGCATCGCTCATAGGGCTCAAGTCCTTCTGATCGAGTCTCACCCCACGGACAGTGGTAGGCCGGTAGCGGCCTCTGGCACGCCGGGATCATGTCTTCTTGGAGTCGGGTTGCTTGGGAATGCATCCCAAAGCATGTGGTAAACTCCATCTAAAGCTAAATACGGGCACGAGACGGAGGGCTAACAAGTACTGTAAGGGAAAGTTGAAAAGAACTTTGAAGAGAGCTCAAGAGGGAGTGAAACCATTGACAGGCAAACTGGTGGGGTCTATGCAGTCCGCCTGCAGGATTCAACACGGCAGGCAGAACGGTCACCTGGAACTGTGGGTGCCCTCACGGGACTGCGGCTCAAGCAGACCCGGCCCCCGCAGGCGCATTTCCTCTGTGACGGTGCACAGCGTCGGCTGGGAAGGGGGCAGGTGGCTCTCTGCTCTGGCATAGAGTGTTACAGCCCCCTGACAGCAGTTTTGCTGTGTCCGCGGGGCTGAGGTAGATTGCTGCTGCCGTGCCCTTCTCCAGCAACCGTGCTGGCCCTCTTGGGGGTCGCCGGTGCAGTGACGGCGGGCAGGGCTCCCGATGCAACTGTGGCGGACTACCCTCAGTGCGCCCCGACCACGTCACGCAGCTGGGCGGGGAAGCCCACAAAGGGTGCCAGGGGTCTGAGGTGATGTAGGTTAACCACCCGACCTGTCTTGAAACACGGGCCAAGGAGTCTTGACAAAGCACCAGTCGGAGGGCCAAATGAAACCCTGTGGTGCAAAGAAGGCGAGGACCGGCGCGTGTCAATTGCTGTGGGATCCCATCGTGGTGGGAACCCCACCGATCCGTCTCGCCCGCTTAGTCAGGGAGATGGAGCATGAGTGTGTGTGATAGGACCCGAAAGATGGTGAACTAGGCCTGGTCGAGGTCAGTAGCGGTCCTGATGTGTAAATCGGTCACCCGACTTGGGTATAGGGGCGAAAGACTAATCGAACCATTTAGTAGCTGGTTCCCTCCAGAGTTTCCCTCAGGATAGCTAGCGCACGGAAACCCCAGTTTTATCTGGTAAAGCGAATGATTAGGGGTCTTGGGGCCAAAATGATCTCACCCTATTCAGAAACTTTAAATGTGTAAGAAGCCTGGCTCGCTGAGTCGCTGGCGTGGAGTCGGGCATTGAATGTAGGTGGCCAGTGGTCAACTTCTATTAAGCCGAACTGGCACTGCGGGATGAACCAAATGCTGGGTTAAGACGCCCGATGCCGATGCTCATCAGACCCCAGAAAAGGTGTTGGTTGATATAGACAGCAGGACGGTGGCCATGGAAGTCGGAATCTGCTAAGGAGCCCCAGGGAGAGTTCTCTTTCCTTTGTGAAGGTCAGGGCACCCTAGAATGGGTTTGCCCTGAGAGAGGGGCCCAAGCCTTGGAAAGCGTTGCAGTTCCCAGTAGCATGCGGTGAGCTCTCGCTGCTCCTTGAAAATCCAGGGGAGATAGTGTAAATCTCGCGCCAGGCCGTACCCATATCTGCAGCAGGTCTCCAAGGTGAACAGCCTCTAGCATGTTGGAACAATGTAGGTAAGGGAAGTCGACAAACCAGATCCGTAGCTTCGGGATAAGGATTGGTTCTAAGGGCTGGGGCGCGGGGCTTGGTGCGTGCCGCGGCTGGACGAGGCATCTCACCCTCCCTCCCCCCGGGGGTGGTGCCAAGTCTGGATGCGAGCCGGGCCCTACATGTGGATCGCCCCTGCTGCGGTGGTCGCCTCTATCCGTTCCCCTCCCGGGGTTCGGCGCTGACGTTTTGCCTCGGCTGATGCCTAGCAGCTGACTTGGAACTGAGGCGAATCAGGGGAATCTGACTGTTTCATTAAAACAGCATTGCAAAGTCTTGTGGTGGGTGTTGACGCATGAGATTTCTGCCCAGTGCTCTGCATGTCAAAGGGAAGAAATTCAATGAAGCGCGGGTAAACGGCAGGAGTAACTATGACTATCTTAAGGTAGTCAAATGCCTCGTCATCTAATTAGTGATGCGCATGCTGTCGTGATTCCTACCCCCGGCCATCCGGACCAGGTCCATCTGTCCTGGGAGCAGGCATCCAGATACTTGGGAAAAACCCAGCAGCCCCGGCTAGGGACTATCTGGGTACAGTCCTGGCGCCATAGGCGCCAGGCTCATAGAAAGGGTCAGTCCTGGGGCCGTAGGCGCCAGGCTCATAGAAGGGGTCAGTCCTGGGGCCATAGGCGCCAGGCTAATTCGCTTTCACTTACCTCATGCAGACCATGCTGCTCAGCATTCAAGCCAATGTAAAGTCTGAAGGGGGACTATTTTCTTACTCGGGTATGGTCTTGGGAACTTCTTACCTGGGACTACTTTGAAGGCTGTTTAAACCACGCCCGAAGAGCAGCTCACGCTTCGCGTTATTCTGCATCCTGCAGCGTAACGCTCACCGTGCCTGCAAGCCAGCATCCAGTCTTCTGCCACGCCCGTCTCGAGTCTGGAGCTCCTAGAAAAAAGGTAGAAAGAAGGAAAAAGGTTAGAACAATACTTATTTCCTCATCTGATTCTGGATCCATCGCGTCTTCGAATAGGAAGAAAGACGTTATTTCATGCACGTCACATCGCCTGCTGCAGCGCCGCGCTATACTCACCAGTCTTCGCAGCACCTCCACGATCCACCTCTGTCTTCATCATTTCTTCGCCAAACTCCGGCACCTAAGGGGAATAAAGAACAGCAAGGTGAGCCGAGAGAATAATAAGGCAATATTAGTCACCACAATAGACTTACCTGATTTTACCGCCGGAGGCATTCTTCATCTCCACGGAACGGCGCAGCCTCCATTCATCTTCGCCGAACTCCGGCACCTAAGGGGAACACGAGGACAGCCAGGTGAGCCGAAAGAACAAACCAAGGGAATCTCTTTCACCTTAATAGACTTACCTGATTTTACCGCCGGAGGTATTATTCCTCAAAACGCCATTATTTTGCCACTCTTCACCTGTAATAAGGGAGAAAGCAACAGATTACATACAGGTGTCATTTACCGGACAGTGTTGGATAATACAGACTCTTACCTGAACTTTATCAGCCGCACAAGGCAATCTTCTCTAGGGTCAAGCTGCAAGGAATCGGACAAGAGTGAAAGTCAGACATTTTGAACTCTTACAAACTATATACCAATGGCTCCTCGCCAGGAACCTCAGAGTCAATATTGTTCTGGAACGCTCCAATTCCTTCGGACCAGTGAAGTAACTGGTTATCCACGCGCCCCTGCATTCTACACAGGATGGAGAGCTCATCTTTTAAAAACCTACGGTGAGAATATAAAAGGAAACATCGGAGGTGATTAGAGGGGAGAACAGTGGGGGGGGGGGGTTATCACTCAAATCCACGGGTGGCTAATTCCCTTTCTACACTTTCAGGAGAATACTTCTTCGGGTCAAGCAGACGAGATTAGGTGGCCCAGTCCAGTCTGTCATCTCGGCACTATGCGTCACGTGGGTGGAAACGCAGCTGTCCAGTTCCGATCGACTCCCCTGTGGGAGCCAGGTGAGCGTAACACATGAATGGATGAACGAGAGTCCCACTGTTCCTACCTACTATTCAGCGAAACCACAGCCAAGGGAACAGACTTGGCAGAATCTGCATAGAACTAAGACCCAGTTGAGCGTGCCTCTAGTCTGGCACTGTGAAGGGACATGCAAGGTGTAGGATAAGTGGGAGGCCCTCGGGCTGCCAGTGAAATACCACTACTCATCATTTTTTCACTTATCCCGTGAGGTGGGGGCCGAGCCCCATGGGGCTCTCACTTCTGCCTCCCAGTGCCCGGCGTGCATGACCCACTCCTGGGACAGTGGCAGTTGGGGAGTTTGACTGCGGCGGTACACCTGTCAAACAATAACGCAGGTGTCCTAAGGCGAGCTAAGGGAGTACAGGAACCTCCCGCGGAGGGCAAAAGCTCACTTGATCTTGATTTTTCAGTATGAATACAGACCGTGAAAGTGGGGCCTCACGATCCTTCTGACTTTGGGTTTCAAGCAGGAGGTGTCAGAAAAGTTACCACAGGGATAACAGGCTTGTGGCGGGCAAGCGTTCATAGTGACGTCGCTTTTTGATCCTTCGATGCCGGCTCTTCCTATCATTGTGAAGCAGAATTCACGAAAGCGTTGGATTGATCACCCACTAATGGGGAACGTGAGGTGGGTTTAGACCAGGGGTGCACAACTGATTTAGACAGGAGACCAAAAGTACCTCAGATGATGGCTATAGTGGGCCGAAAAGTAAATATGGGTGGGGCTCAACGGGGAAGGAGGCCTTTTGAACCCCCAATTTTTATTAAACAAATTGAAAAAGAATACGTTTTTGAGGTGTAATGATTTCTATTTGTATTTCAAACTTACATTTTGTACTACACATTTTCCATTATCATTTATTTCTATTTAGTTATTGCATATAGTCTGTTTAATTAAATTCTATATATTTTATTGACCCTTGATTGGACATTCTTTTATTTTGGACTGCTATACTTTGCTGTTTGGGCTGCCCAAGAGGAGTATGGCCTTCAGTGAGTTAGGTTTCCACAAAAAGCAAAGGGTGTACATCTCCTAACTGTGCCTGTTTCAGCGTTATTATTCAGTTCACTCTTGGAGTGCAACACTATGGCCCCCAGCCCCAACCAAACACTATGACCCATGGCCCCCAGCCCTCAACCAAACACTATGCCCCATGGCCCCCAGCCCTCAACCAAACACTATGCCCCATGGCCCCCAGCCCTCAACCAAACACTATGCCAAATGACACCCACTCCGCAACCAAACAGTATGCCCATGACACCCACCACTCAACCAAACACTATGCCCCCTGGCCCCCACCACCCCAAGCAAACACTATGCTCCATGGCCCCTAACCCCCAAGCACACACTATGCCCCATGGCCCCCAACCAAACACTATGCCCCATGCCACCAAGCAAGCACCATGCATACCATACAGACCACAACCCCCCCACCCCTGCATACAGACTAACAAGCATACATCATGTACCCATGCAGACCCGAACCCCCCACCCCCAACTCAGCAGAGAAACCTGCAAGCATACACCATGCACCCATACAGACCCGAACCCCTCCACCCCCCAACTCGGCACACAAACTCACAAGCATACACAAATACACTATGCAGCCATACAGACCCGAACCCCCCACACCCCAACTCAGCCCAAGAACTCACAAGCATACACCAATACACTATGCACCCATAGAGACCCGAACCCCCGAACTCAGCACAGAAACTCACAAGCATACTCCATGCACCTATACAGACCTGAACCTCCCCACCCCAACTCAGCCCAAGAACTCCCAAGCATACACCAATGCACCCATACAGACCCGAAACCCCCACCCCAACTCAGCCCAAGAACTCACAAGCATACACCAATACGCTATGCACCCATACAGACCCGAACCCCCCAACTCAGCACAGAAACTCACAAGCATACACCATGCACCCATACAGACCCCCACCCCTCAACTCACCATACAAACTCACAAGCATACACCATGTACACATACAGACCCGAACCCCCCCACCCCCAACTCAGCATAGAAACTCGCAAGCATACACCATGCACCCATACAAACCCGAGCCCCCAACTCAGCACACCAACTCACAAGCATACACCATGCACCCATAAAGACCCGAACCCCAACTCGGCACTCAAACTTACAAGCATACACCATGCACCCATACAGACCCGACCCTCCTCACCCCCAACTCAGCACACAAACTCACAAGCATACACCATGCACCCATACAGACCCCAACTCACCAAACTCACAAGCATGCACCCATACAGACCCCCATCCCCTAACTCAACATACCAACTCACAAGCATGCACCCATACAGACCCGGACCCCACAACTCGACATACAAACTCACAAGCATGCACCCATACAGACCCAAACCCACCCCCGCATCTCAACATACACTGCACTTGCACACAAACGCATTCAGGCAGACCCGACCACCCCCGCCCCTCCGCATCTCAACAGCACTGCACTTGCACACAAACACATTCAGACAGACCCGACACACACCCCACCCCCGCATCTCAACATGCACTGAATGTGCACACAATAACATACATTCAGGCAGACCCGACACCCTCCTTCCCCCTCCCCCCAGCATCTCAACATACACTGCATTTGCACACAAACACATTCAGGCAGACCCGACGCCCCTCCGCATCTCAATATACACTGCACTTGCACACAAACGCATTCAGGCAGACCCAACACCTCCCCGCCCCTCCGCATCTCAATATACACTGCACTTGCACACAAACGCATTCAGGCAGACCCAACACCTCCCCGCCCCCTCCGCATCTCAACATACACTGCACTTGCACACAAACACATTCAGACAGACCCGACATACACCCCACCCCCACATCTCAACATACACTGAATGTGCACACAACAATAAACATTCAGGCGGACCTGACACCCTCCTTCCCCCACCCCTCCAGCATCTCAACATACACTGCACTTGCACAAAAACACATTCAGGCAGACCCGACCCCCCCCCCCCCCCAGCATCTCAACATACACTGCACTTGCACACAAACACATTCAGGTAGAGCCGACACCCCCCCCCCCCCCTCTGCATCTCGGCATACACTGCACTTGCAAACAAATACATTCAGGCAGACCCTCCTCTCCCCTCCCCCCCAGCATCTCAACATACACTGCACTTGCACACAAACATATTCAGGCAGACCGACACCCTCCTCCCACCCCCCCAGCATCTCAACATGCACTGCACTTGCACACAAACACATTCAGGCAGACCCAACACACACCCCACACCCGCATCTCAACACGCAAGCAGCTGGAACGCTGGCGAGGTCCGGTACTACGGCTGCCGTGGCAAGGCTGAAATGCCTTCCGGCATCAAGCATTACTGACCACACTAGCCGTAGTGCTGGCCATCCATTGGTGCAGCACACACGCACTACGTGGCTCATAGCTACGTGGTGTTTGTGCCCTGAGCCAATGAGGGTCAGTGTTTTGTCAGGCCGGGAAGACAACAAAGATTTTTCCTAACGGAGGACGGCCGATGCTGCTTGCGGAAAAACAGCATGGCGGGTCGCAACTTGCCTGCGGGCTGTAAGTTGTGCACCCATGGTTTAGAATGTCGTGAGACAGGTTAGTTTTACTCTTGTTACGCTCACCTGGCTCCCACAGAGGCGTCGATCTGAAATGGACAGCTGCGGTCTCCACCAATGTGATGCTTAGGGCTGAGATGACCGACTGGACTGGCCCACCTAGCTTTGTTTGCTTGGCCCGTAGGAATATTCTTCTGCAAATGGAGAAAGGGAATTAACCACCCATGGAGTTGAGCGTAAATTCCCCCCCACCCCCGCTGTTCTCCCCACAGATCACCTATGATGTCCCCTCTTATAGTCTCACCTGCTGGTTTGAAAAGATGAGCTCTCCATCCTGCATTGAGCGCAGGGGCGCGTTGATAACCAGTTGCTTCACTGGCTCGAAGGAATTGGTGAGTTCCAGAACAATATTGACTCCAAAAAATATGTAGTTCGTAAGAGTTCACATGTCTGACTTTCACTCTTGTCCGATTCCTTGCAGTTTGCAGCTTGACCCCAGCGAAGAGTTCCTCGTGGTAGCTGACGAAGTTCAGGTAAGGATTTGGCTTATCCTACACAGTTCAATAAAATAAGGCCAGAATGTAAGCTGCTTGTTCCCTTATTCAGGTGTGGTGAGAAAATATGAAGTTCGGGGAATTATGCCTCTGGCGGTAAAATTAGGTAAGTCTATTGCGGTGAGATGAGTTTTCCATTTATCTGTCCCGTTGTCTCACCTTGTCGTCCTTTTGTTCCCCTTAGGGGCCGGGGTGCGGCGAGGATGCAATGGAGACTGCGCCGACCCGTGAAGAAGAATAGTACCCCTGGCGGTAATCAGGTAAGTCTATGGTGGTAGTTACTATTACCTCTGTTTATTTCCTTGGCTCACCTTTTCTATTCTTGTGTTCCCCTTAGGTGCCAGAATGCGGTGGGAACGTGCAGAAGGATGCGGTAGATCGTGAGGATGCTGCGAAGGCCGGTGAGTTCAGCGCGGCGCTGCAGCAGGTGAGGTGGCACGCGTAAATGTTTCTTTCTTCCAGCTCAAAGGTGCGGTGGATCCAGAATTCAGGTAAGGATCAAAGGTTTGCTCTTATTCTAACCTTTCTCCTTCTGTTCCTCCCTTTTTCTAGGAGCTGCAGACTCGAGGCGGGCGTGGCAGAAGACTGGATGCAGGCTTGCAGACACAGTGAACGTTACGCTGCTGGATGCAGAATAACGCGAAGCGTATGCTGCTCTTCGGGCGTGGTTTAAATAGCCTCCAAAGTAGTCCCAGGTAAGTATTCTTCCCCAGCCCCGTCCGAGTAAAAATATTGTCCCTAGGTAAAATAGTCCCTTCCAAGCCTCATTTGGCTTGGAGCTCTGCAGCATGGTCTGCACCAGGTAAGCTTGCAGCCTGGTCTGCATCAGGTTCTACTCTGAGCCTGGCGCCTATGGCGCCAGGACTGACTCTCCATATGAGCCTGGCGCCATAGGCGCCAGGACTGCACCCAAACAGCCCCTAGCAGGGGCTTTTGGGCTTGCTCAAAATAACTTGATGCCTGCTTCCGGGGTTGCTGGATCTGGTCTGGTTCCCCGGGGGTAGGCATCATGACAACTCTGCTGATGATGATGTGTTGTTGAAATAGTAATCCTGCTCAGTGCAAGAGGAAAGGCAGGTTCAGACATTTGGTGTATGTGCTTGGCTGAGGATCCAATGGGGCGGAGCTACCATATGTGGGATTATGACTGAACGCCTCTGTCAGAATCCCCCCTAAACCGTAACGATACTGCATCGATGTCGAGCCTCAGTTGGCCTAGGATAGCTGGCCTCTAGGCTCGGGACTCGAGTGTGGACAGAAGGGGGCCACCTCTCTCGCCCGTAGTGTACCTCATGTTCGTGGGCAACCTGGTGATAAATCATTCGTAGATGTTCTGATTGTGGTTCAGGGTTTTGTAAGTAGCAGAGCAGCTGCCTCGCTGCGATCTATGGAAAGTCATCCTCTGAACCAAGCTTTTGTCACAATGCGCCTTCAAGGGTCTCCATCCTTCCTCCTACTGTGCCGCGGGGTGCACAGGAAACTCCCACTCACCCTAGGTGCACACCCAACTGCCCTGAATTGCGGCTGGCGAACCAGATGGCCCGAATTGCGGCTGGCGGACCAGATGGCTCGAGTTGCGGCTGACTCCTGCATTCGTCTCCAGTTGGGTTCCATCAGCCCCCACCTTGTTACTTAAGCCCCCACTGCGGGGCTTAATAGTCAGCATGGTAGTGCCAGACTACGGGCTCCAGGGCGGCCGTGGCGCAGTTACCGGCCTCAGTTCCATGGCGTTCGTCGGTTGCTCCCGATCCTCTGGCAAGTGTCACCCGCATGTGGTCAGGTCCAAAACGGGGTGCGTGTGTAAGTGGCGCCCTGAGCAGGTCCCTTTCCTCCACGTGGGGGTAAATGCGCTCGGAGTGGCCGGCCCTGAGTTCCACAGTGTTTGTGCGTTAGTCCCGGAGGGAAAGGCTCTGATGTAGTGGGAGAAGCTCTAAGGGGGGCCTGGCCAGAGTTCCAGGAATATGGCCAAGCTGCTGCCCCCGGCCTTGGGCACCTGTCTCGTGCCTGGTTTCGAAAATCCCCAAGCCCACTGGTTTCGAAAGTCCCCCAGCCCCGGTGGGGTCCCCATCGCTTCCCACAGGGAACAGCTCTCAAGGGGCCCTGTTAAAGCTCCAGGGTGGCTGGGGGAGTGCTGGCCCCTGCCTTGGAGGCCAGCCTCGCGTTTCTGAGAGTCCCCAAGCCTGGTGATGGGTGCGGGGAGCCCCGGTCGGGTCCGCAACCCTCTAAAGGGGCCCTGCTAAAACTCCAGGCTGGCTGGTGGGGGAGGAGGGGTGCTGATGAGCTCGAAGGCGAGTGAGAAACCTTTTTACGTGGAGGGGGGAAGCTCTAAGGTGGCCTGGCCAGAGCTCGAGGATGACCATTGGTGCTGGCCCATGCCCTTGGGCACCTGCCGGTCTTCTGTCCCGTCCAGGCCCATTGGAATGCATTGCCCTACCAGATGTTCGCTCTCCGAGCGTTGTTGTTGTCCAAGGACCAGATGGCCAGACTGCTCTGGAAGTCCCGATGGGCGTCAATTTGAAATTTTTCTCCAGTTGGGTCTATAAGGAGCCTGGACGCTTTTCCCGGGAGGTCCTACTCTGTCACCTTGGATATACAGATTACAAGAAAGCTTGGGCACCTTCCTCCAGATTACTATAGACCAGATGAGAGGGACTTGTCTGCGCTCCTCTTGGTTCTCGCTGCCTGAGCTCCGTGGCGAAACCACTGCACCTCCCCGGGCCTGCCGAGGGGCGTGCCCCATGCAGTGCCTCAGCAGAGACTGACCTGCTGGGGGCGCTCTTCGGAGCACACCATGGGATCGATTTGGCGCACTTGGTCCGTCTAGGGTTGGACTGCTTGGCCAGCCTCGGCTGTTGTTTCAAGCAATTGGCTTACACCTGTCTTTGGACTGTGTCAAGGGGGCCCCCTCTTGTGGGCGGCTCTCCCCTACGAGCAGAGCGAAGGCCCAGCAGCCGTCAGCTCCCCAGTGGTCAGATCAGAGTGGACGGGTCCCCCCGCAAGCCATGACACCCCCCCCTCCACCAATCATGTTTCTCCAGCAGTTTGGAATGCACGTTCTGTGGAGTGCTGACCCCCTCTGTCGCCACACCAGTGATGGCGTGCAGGCGAACCCCCTACCACGTCAACTTGTCCCTGGGCCTGGTCTCTCCCTCCCACCCACCCTGTGGCGTGACGGAGCAAGCAGGGCCGCCGGCGCCCGTGTTACCGACCTGTCCACCCGACATGCAAACGTTGGGGGACGCTCTTTGACGCTCGTGTCCCGCAGACAACCCCAAGGATGTCTTCGAGATGGGCGTGCAGCTCCCCCCATTGCCACCCTCCAGCAGGTGTGGCTACCTAGTTGATCCTGCCAGTAGCATATGCTTGTCTCAAAGATGAAGCCATGCACGTGTAAGTACACATGGCCGGTACAGTAAACTGCAAATGGCTCATTAAATCAGTTATGGTTCCTTTCTGGCCCATTGCTGGTTACTTGGATGACTGTGGTAATTCTACAGCTAATACATGCCGGCGAGCGCGCTCCTCCCGGGATGCGTGCATTTATCAGACCAAGACCAATCCGGGGCCGATCGCCTGTCCCCGTGACGTGATGATGCATTCGGATGTCTGCCCTATCAACTTTCAATGGTACTTTCTGTGCCTACCATTGTGACCACGGTTATTGGGGAATCGGGGTTCGATTCCGGAGGGGGAGCCTGAGAAACGTCTACCACATCCAAGGAAGGCAGCAGGCGTGCAAATTACCCACTCCCGACTCCGGGAGGTAGTGACGGAAAATAACAATACAGGACTCTTTCGAGGCACTGTAATTGGAATGTGTACACTTTAAACCCTTTAACGAGTACCCATTGGAGGGCATATCTGGTGCCAGCAGCCGCGGTAATTCCAGCTTCAATAGCGTATATTAAAGTTTCTGCAGTTAAAAAGTTTGTAGTTGGTTCTTGGGATCGAGCTAGCTGTCCGCCGCAAGGCGAGCTGCCGCCTGTCCCAGGCCCTGCCTCTCGGCACCCCCTTGATGCCCTTGACTGAGTGTCCCGGGTGTCCGAAGCGTTAACTTTACTTTTTAAATTAGTGTTCAAAGCAGGCCGGTCGCCTGAATACTTCAGCTAGGAATAATGGAATATAACTCCGGTTCTATTTTGTTGGTTTTCGGAACTTGGGCCATGATTAAAAGGGACGGCCGGGGGCATTCTTATTGTGCCGCTACAGGTGAAATTCTTGGACCAGCGCAAGACGATCCAAAGCGAAAGCATTACCCAAGAATGGTAATGGTTTCCTTAATCAAGAATGAAAGTCTGAGGTTCGAAGACAATCCGATAGTTCCGACCATAAACCATGCCGACTAGCGATCTGGCGACGTTATTTCCATGATTCGCCGAGCAGCTCCAGGGAAACCAAAGTGTTTGGGTTCTGGGGGGGGAGTATGGTTGTAAATCTGAAACTTAAAGGAATTGACGGAAGGACACCACCAGGAGTGGAGCCTGCGCTTTCATTTGATTCCACACTGGAAACCTCACAGACACAGAAAGGATTGACAGATTGATAGCTCTTTCTCGATTCTGTGGGTGGTGGTGGTGTATGGCCGTTCTTAGTTGGTGGAGCGATTTGTCTAGTTAATTCTGATAACGAAGGAGACTCCTCCATACTAACTCGTTACGCAACCCCCCCAGCGGTCGTTGTTAAACTTCTTAGAGGGACAAGTGGCGTTCTGCCACACGAGATCGAACAATAACAGGTCTTAGAGGTCCGGGGCTGCACGTGCGCTACACTGAACGGATCAGCGTGTGTCTACCCTTCGCCGACAGGTGTGGCTAACCCACAGAACGTTGTTCGTGCTAGGGATTGCAATTATTTCCCATGAACGAGTAATTCCCAGTAAGTGCGGGTCATAAGCTTGCATTGATTAAGTCCCTGCCCTTTGTACACAGCACCCGTCACTACTACCGATTAGATGGTTTAGTGAGGTCCTCGGATCGGCCCAGCCGGGGTCGGCAATGGCCCTGGCAGAGCGGCGAGAAGACTCCCAAGTGGGGAAGCTAGACGGGGCGCTGGGCTGTCTCGCCGCAGCAGGCGGGACAGGCCGCACTGCCTCCCCCCTGGCCTTTTGTCCGAACTAATTTTCATCCCATTTTGCTTCTTCAGTTTCTTATGAAGCTTTTTTTTTTAACATTTATTTTGCCATTTTAAAGTTTTGAACTTTAACAATCCCAGACGAACTCCCCACTCCCTGCACCCATTCCCCTCCAGCCCCCTGGATCACTGCTCTCCATATCTTCTGAGGCGAATCTACAGGGTATAACGGGTCATAGTCTATAGTATATCCAATAGTCTTAGTCTCGGAGGACACCATTGTTCACAGTAGCCTTTGTGCAGGAAGTTCAAGACGGCGTCCCACTTATTCTTCAATTTAGCTTAATCCCCCTGTATAGTGTGTTACCCATTCCAGTGAAGTGTAATGCCACATTTTAGCTGTCCGTTCTTGTTTGCTGGGGATCGTGGTTTGTTTCCACTTTTGCGCAATTAGGAAGCAGTGCCACGCTTAGGACCATATATGCTTTCCTCTGTGGTTAAGTCAGGAGTGTGTCCAGCACTTCACTCAAGCCCAGCATATCTTCTCCATTTTCTCTCTGTATTTGGGGACCAAAGATGCCTGGCTTTCATTTCTTTGTTGACCACTTCCCAGAACGGTTTTACGATGGGCAGGACCACCAGACATGGAGCCACGTCCCTACTTCTTTGCAGCGCCGCCAACACATCTGTGATACTGAGGGGTATATTTTGTGTAGCTTCTCCGGTATTGGGTGCCACTGCACCAGTATCCTGGTCCACATTTCCCTGGTCTGCATCCCTCTCATCAATTTGGGGATTCGCTGCCACACTTCCCACCACTGTTCTTCAGAGATTGGGAAGGGCAGCATGTCTGCCCATTTATTTGTATAGGGCCACTGGACCTGTACCTCTGGCATGTTAAATAATTTGTAAATGTTACTAATCATTTGTCTATCACTGGAATTTGTTAGCAAGTACCTTTCTAGCGGAGTGAATTCTCTGGTGGTGAATTGTTTCATATCTCGAGAAGAGAGCCAGTGCCGCAGTTGAGTATAGCGGTACCTATCCTCCTCCTGCAAACCCATGGTTTGTTTGCAGAGCTGGAATGATTTAACCTCCTGTCCCTCTATCATGTTCCTTGCGCGAATGCTGCCCGCCTCTTCCCACCTGGCATATGCTCCTTTCTCCAGCCCCGGGGTAAACTGGGGGTTGCAGAATAGGGGAGTGAATGGAGATGGGTAGGACGTGATATTTGCTTTTTGTTTTTACTATAGCATCCCACGTATCCCCTACCAGGGCTGTAATTTGGCTTCTGTACATGTTGGGGGGGCCTATCCGCTCTTGTGCACTACAGGACCTCGTCCAGGGGCCTTCCCATCACTGCCCTATTCATCCTTCACAAGGTGCTGTCGTGATTCCCATTGAACCATTCTCGGACGACCCTCAGTTGGGCTGCTCATTAGTCCATTTTGTTAGTCCATTTGAAAGTTCAGAACTACCATTCCCACTGCCCCTGTGGAAGTGACCATGACCCTCCAGAGCCCCCTCGGTCTTTGCCAGATGTAGTTACGTACTAGTTTATTCAGGGTTTTAAAGAATTTTTGGGGGACCGCCAGGAGGAGAGCCTGAAAGTAATTAGTGCTCTAGGGAGAATTATCATTTTAATTACATTGATGCGGCCCATCCATGATATGTTAAGGAGCCTACCTTGATAGGATAGGTGGGGATAGTTTGCTTGGTACATATTCTCTAGGGTACTGGTTATTGTCACCCCCATGTATCGAAGGGATCCCCCCTGCTCGTGCGAATTGTCCTGTATCTGATGTTTCTGAGGGCGTGCCTTGCACCATTAGTTCTGATTTTTGGTTGTTAGTCTTCAGGCCTGCCACTCTGCCAAAATCCCCTAGGAGTGCCGTTAAGCTCGGGAGGGAAGTGTCCATGTCTGTTAGCACGACCAGGGGGTCGTCGGCAAAGGCCGTTGCCTTATGGTCTTCCCCACCGAATGTAATCCTTTTTGTTCCCCTCTCCTGTCTAATTCTAGCTAGGAAGGGTTCAAGAAAGATCGCGTACAGGACTGGTGACATGGGGCAGCCCTGCTTAGTACCCCTAGTGACCCTTATCGCATGGGAGACATGCCCATTGATAGCTAGCCTGATAAGAGGTGCTCCATAGTTGGCTTTGACCAGGCGGAGAAAGGCCGCGCCAAACCCCATAACCTCCATGGTAGCAAACAAGAATGACCATTCGACTCAGTCAAATGCCTTCTTGGCATCTAGCGCTAACACCCCCACCCTCAGGCCCGCCCTGTTTGACTGACTCCTCTATCAGGTGGGATATTCGCCTAATGTTGTCAAATGTTTGTCTCCCCATGACAAAGCCTGCTTGATCCGGGTGGATCAGGTCGGGATTACTTTATCCATTCTAGATGTTAGAATTTTTGTAAATATTTTGGCGTTGAGGTTCATTAAGGCAATAGTGTGGTAGGAGCTACCTTGTTTGGCTTGCGGAAGAGGATTACCTTGGCCTCCTCCATGGACTGGGCGATGCAGTCCGTATCGGAGAAGGAGTTGAACAGGGATGTCATTAACGGGACTAATGTGGTCTGGAATGCTTTATAGAATGTGGCGGGGTACCCATCCGGGCCTGGGGCTTTATTTGGTGGTAGCGATTGGATCACTGCGCGCACCTCGTCTTCGCTAATCGTCCCTTCTAAAGCGTCACGCTGGCTCTGTTCTAATCTTTTTCGCCGGCAAGATTTTAAGAAGGCCTTTTCAAGGTCGCTGTCCGGTGCCTCCATAGAGTAGAGGCTTGTATAGAGCTCGGAGAATGCCTGCAGGATCTCCTATGTACATGTGGTTTCCTGTCCCACCACCATCTGAATGCGGCGTATTGTACCTGCCGCCTCCTTCTGCTTAATCTGCCTGGCTAAGAGCCGGCCTGTCTTGTTTGCCGGGAGGTAATACTTCTGCCTTAAGAATAGGAGCTATATTACTGCTTGTTTAGCTAGAAGGAGATTGATTTGCCTATACTCCCTCCTGATCGTTACCCCCCTATCATTCTCCATTACCGCCTTTAAGCACTAGGACCACCTGGGGGACCTTCTCCTGTTTGGCTCAAGAAGCCTGCTTTGCTATGAGCACCCCCCGTATGGTTGCCTCAAAGGCATCCGATACTGCATGTTCCTGCACCTCTGGAGGTTTTATTTTCCCCAAAGAAGTTGCGGATGGACTCTCGTATCGTCGCAAATGATTGCGTCTCTCAGCAGATGTCAAGGGAACCGCCACTTCCAGAGCCCCAATCCCCCAACCGCCCCTTTCACATTGGATTTCTAGCTGCAGAGGAGCACGGTCAGACAGGAATATGGGTCCCCTTTTATGTTCCGTACTTGGCCAAACAATGTCACCAAACCATCAAAATCATATGTCTTCACTGAGGTGGAAGTTCCAGCGGCTATCCAAAGAATTAAATCGTCCTCCCTTGAGGATGCTATCCCTATTGAAACCATGAAGAAGATCGCTCCTGATCTCCTGGTTGAATTTACATCGGCAATAAATAATTCCTGCCAATCTGGAATTGTCACCCAGAGTTGAAATCTGCAAGGGTTGTCCCCCCTTCTTAAAAAGTGCCCTCACTCGACCACTACGGTCCCTGCTAATTTTCATCCGATTTCATAGCTCCCTTTTCTTTCTAAATTATTAGAATCATTAATTACCCCCCCCACTATCTTCCTTTTTGGAATCCTCAAATGTCTTTAATCCTGCACAGGCAGGGTTTAGACCTGGTAAAGGCACCGAAAGCGTGCTTCTGTCCGTGCAGGATGATATGTCCAGGTTGGTTGACTCGGGTGGGGTTGGAGCACTGATTCCGTTGGATCTTTCAGCTACATTTGACACAGTCGACCACACCATCCTGTTGTCATGCCTGGAACGGATCGGAATATCTGGCCAGGTTCTTGCTTGGTTCACCTCTTTTCTATCAGAACGCACTCAGACTCTTGCCATGTATCCGTTCCTCTCTTCGTCTTGTCTTCTCACCTGCGGTGTCTCGCAAGGCTCTTCACTGTCCCCGATCTTGTTTAATATTTACATCTGGGCACTGATATGCCTCATCCGCGCCCACGGCCTCAATTGTTATCGTACGCTGATGACACCCAAATCCTGATCTGCTTGGATCAGGATCAAGCTGGGGTGTCGTCGTGCCTCTGTGACTGCTTGAGGGCTGTTGGCGATTGAATGGATCAGAACTGGCTCAAGCTCAACAGCGACAAGACCGAGGTGCTGGTGGTGGGCTGCCCCCCGGATTACTCTCTGTGGACCACTGCCTTTTGGCCCTCATCCCTGGGTCCCGTCCCCAGCCCAGGAAGCAAAGTGAAAAACCTGGGCGTTATTCTCTCTGCCTCCCTTTCCATGTCTGATCAAGTAACGGCTGTGTGCCAAGCAGGTCACCACCAATTCAGGGTTTTGAAGAAGGTTCTACCTTTGATACCCAAACCTATGCGCCCTTCGGTAGTCGCAGCACTAGTTCTTTCCCACTTAGATTACTGTAATTCGCTGTATCTGTCGCAGCCTATTGGCTTGACACAACGGCTACAGCGTATACAGAATCTGGCGGCTAGGCTGGCGACGGGCACCCCGTATGGAGCCCATATCACCTCAGTGCTGCGCTCACACCATTGGCTGCCAGTCTGCCAGCGTGTCAGCTTCAAGGCCCTGTGCCCCATGGACAAGGGGCAGAGTTTTTGCAGGACACATTCTCCCGTTATCTCCCAGAGCGGGGCCTATGCTCATCCACTGCGGACCTTCTTGTTGTCCCAATATATCATCGTGCTAGGGTCGGAGGCAGGGCCTTCTCCATAGCCGCGGCCACCCTCTGGAATGGTGTCCCCTCCGCAATGATGAAAATTCCCAATCATCTTGCCTTTAGCAGACCGCTTAAGACCACTCTTTTCTAGCACCTTACTTTATGTGTCTCTGTTAATTGGTCAGCCCTCCCTCTTCAGCGCCATGATGCCTTCGGGCGACTGTGCGCTTTACAAGTGCAGATAAAATAACATATGTAATCAATTATTGAGAATGATCAGTGCACATGTGAGTAGTAAGTATACCCCTTGCAGTCCCCTTTTACTTCATGCCATGTATCTGCTAATGCCGTTTTGTTTATGCTAGTCTATAGTTTACTAGATGGGCCTTTAGATGTGGGCATCCTGTCCGCGCTTCTGTCTGTGGATGGGCACCACGCCAAGTTAAAATCCCTTGTCAGTATTAGCTGGCCCGTTGTGAACTGATCTAGCTTCTCCAAATACCCCCCCCCCCCGCAAGTATCCGTCCTGCCCTAAATTAATTTTGGGGCGTACACCGTGGCGAGTGTGAGAGCCCCCACCCCCATTGTAGCCGGACGAAGAGTAATCTACCTTCCTTGTCTACTTTTGTGCCTATTGTTTGGATATCAGGTAGGTGTCTAAACACTACGAGGAGCCCTCGAGCCTTGCTCTTGTCGTTAGACTGCAGCACCTGGGAGTACCCTCTCAACTTCATTCTGTGTTTCTTACTTACGGATATGGGTCTCCTGGACCGTCACAATGTTGGGTTTGGTATCCTGGAGGAGGTTCTCTAGTTTCTGTCTCTTAGCCGATGTGTTTAGTCCTCTAACATTCAGTCTTAGTATTTGTAACCCTTTTCTGCTACCCATACCCCGTTACGCCCTGAGAGTAACCATGTTGCAGCGATCCCACCTCAGGTTTTTTTTCACCCCTCTTCCCTCTCGCTCCCTCCGGCTGGACTCGTCTCAACTTCCCCAGGCCGTAACGTCGTCCTAGGTTGCCAGGTCTCATTCCATCCCGGAGAATAACTGTCCGGGGAGAGCCATTCCTCTGCTCTCCCCAGTTTCCAAGATCCGTTGCCATACCCCCGTCTCCCTGAGCTGACCCATAGGCTGACATTCCTCTTGTAACCCCACTGGGTCTTCACCCTTGTCTCGTGATCCCCACCGCTGCTGTTAAGTGGACGGCCTGTTCAGCCTAGGGGCTTTGGTTGCTGCCCCCCTGGGCCCTGCAGTTGTTTGTGTCTGGTCTTTGACCGCTCTACTCTTCTCCACTCCCATGACTTCTCTTGGTGGCTTTCAAGTTCTGGCCTCCTATTATGTCCTCCCCTGCATCCCCCTTCTTCATCAGTATTCAGGATCTTGAGTCCCTCATCCAATGTGGTGATGCAGTGTTGGCGCCCTTCCCACTTGATGACCATTCCATAGGGGAATGTCCACCTGTATCTTATCTGGGCTTTGGTAACGGCTTTGGTCACCACGCCCATTTGCCTCCTCTTTGTTAGTGTGTATTTGGCCAGGCTCTGGAAAGATCTATGATGGTGCTGTTCACCTTTATCTGGGTTGCTTTCCCCGCTGTTTGGAGGATCGATTTCTTTTTAGTCGTATCGCTGTAAAGCCATCACCACTTCTCTTGGCCTGGCCCCGGGTTCTTCTTGCTGTGGACCCACGCACTGAATTCTGTCTATGATAATTTCTCCCCCATCTTCTATGTCCAGCAAATCTTTGAACACGTGCTGCATTGTTTCCCTGAGGTCGGCATCGCTCACACTTTCTGGCAGCCCCTTCACCCTGATGTTGGACCTTCTCGAGCGGTTCTCCAAGTCCTCTGCTTGGAGCTCCACATTGTCTGTCGCTACAGCTAGCTGTGTAATGATTTTGCACTAACCTGTCTCGTGCAGCAATCTACGAGGCAATAGGGGAGTCCCCTGAGGACCCTAACACCTCCCTCCTCCCTAAATAGGGAACCGAAGGGGTGTGCAAGGGCTCCCAGGGAAACCCTCCTGGGGGAAAAAACCCTGCTGGAACGGATGAGAAGCTGGATCGGTCGCGTCTCCGCTGGCTGCAGCTCCTCACGAATTGCGGGATTAACCGGGTCTGGTCACTGTACCTCGGTGAAGTCCTGATTGAAAATAAGTGAACGAGAGTTGAGAGAAGGAACTAGGTACAAGAGGAATCAATATCTTGATTGGGTAGGTACCTATGTTGTCTGGAAGATGGGGACTATCTGTGGGCGGCGGAACGGGAAGGCTAGGCAGAATGCTAAGGCTGTAGGAAAGAGTAGAAAAGAAAGGTAAGTATAGATATGAGGTATAGAATAGTAACCCCCTAGTTGCGAACTCACGTAGCGTCTGTAGAGAGTAGCGACGCTCTGGGCTTCGGCTCTGCTGGACCATATCCGGAATCCATGAGAGAACGCGATGACGTCAGAGGACATCTGACTTGCGAACGTGAAAACACTGCACCGTAACCCAGAGGATGAGAGGCCATCTTGGAAGAGGGAAAAGCGGCAAGTGCCCGCAATCTCCAGCGTTGCCACAGGGAACGCCGGTGCCAGCTAGCTGTGACAGTATGCCTCCTTCCGAGGGCAACACCTCCTGGTTTGCCCGGATGATACCTGTGAAAACGGCGAACCAGTAAGGGGGCGTGAACTGATGAAGCTGGTTCCCACGTACGGTCGGCCACCGAGTAACCCTTCCAGTGGATCAAATATTGCAGTCGACCGCGATGATAACGGGAATCACAAATGCCCGAGACTTCGAACTCCGGACCTTCCGTAGTAGCTACTGGAGGCGGGTCGGACCTTATAGATCGACCAAAACGATCCGATCTGTGAAGTTTGAGTTGCGAAACATGAAAAACTGGGTAAATCCTGGACCAAGAAGGTGGAAGCTGTAACTCGAAAGCCAAAGGACCTTTTGCTCTTAATACTGTAAAAGGTCCAAAATATTTCGGAGACAATTTAGAGGGAACCAGATGTCTGGGCAGAAACTTTGCTGAGAGCCAGACCAAATTCCCCGGAACAATCACAGGAGCCGATGAACGATGCAAGTCAGCATAATGTTTAGAATGCTCTTGAGCTTCTAGTAATGCGGTTCTGGCCAAAAGATGTCCCTGTTGAATATCGCCCATTAGGGCGTCCACATCTGGAAAGGCCGAAGCTCTGAGAAGAGACGATGAATAGCAAGAAGGATCGTACCCATAGGTACAATGAAAGGGACTGGTTTTGATAGACGCATGAGGAGCATTATTGTAGGCAAACTCTGCCAAGGGTAACAAATCCTTCCAATTGTCCTGTGCCGCTGATACAAAACAGCGCAGATACGTCTCCAGAGTCTGATTTAAACGTTCAGTCTGCCCATTAGTTTGAGGATGGTATCCCGAACTCAAGGCTCTCTTTATGCCTAAAGCAGAGCAGACTTGTTGCCAATATCGTGAAATATATTGGGAACCTCGATCTGCTCTTAAAAGTTACGCGCAAGACTACCATGTCCAGTGAAGGAGACAACTTTGTAGGAGATTGGGAACCGGTATCAGTTACCCCGACCGTAGGTCCCCTTACGGTTGAGGTCTGGCGTTTCCCGAACGAAATGGTTTTCTGAGAGGAGCGACTGGGCACTCGTGCACTATATGGTCAGAAGAACCACAATACATACAGAGTCCTCGGGATCTTCTACGGGCGCGTTCCTCTTGAGTCAGAGGACCCCGTGTGGTGCCCAACTGCATAGGTTCGTCTGCAGTAGCTGTTTTGGAGAAGGATACTAATTCAGGCGCAGAGCGATGGCTTCTCCCTTTCCTCTTCTCTGCGTGCCTTTCTTGCAGTCGATAGTCCAGCTGCATAGTCAATGAGACAAGTTCAGCTAAGGTGTTTGGTCTCGGAACTCGAGCCAATTCATCCTTCAACTCCTCGTTAACCCCTCTCCTAAATAATGTAATAAGTGCATCATCGGCCCAGGATGTGCCTAGGGCCATTTGTTTAAAGCGGGTAACATATTCTAAGACTCCTAAAGATCCTTGCTTGAAATCTAGGAGTTTCTCTTGAGAGGAGACATTGTATTCCCTCCGTGAAAACATAGCTTTTAGACTGGCCGTAAAAGCAGGCACCGAATCCAATATGGCATTATTGGAAGTGACAATAGGGGTGGCCCATGCCAGCGCGGGGCCCGTGAGATGAGTAATCATGTATCCCACTCTATCTCTGTCTGAGGGAAAGAATGACGTCTTAAAAGCAAATTGCACCGTACAAGCATCCAAGAATTCCCTTAAAGAATGCGGGTTTCCGTCATATTTCCCGCCTGGCAGAGGACCAGGTGGAATTTCTGAACTAGTGGGGGCTTTATTTAGCATTTGCTGTTTAAGGATTGCATTTTCATGCTTTAAGGCTTGTACCTCGTGGGACAATCCTTGTACTGCGGTCGTCAACTGCTGCACTTGATCTAAGGCTGCTTGCAAAGTTGTCATGATGTGCATATAAGTATTCCTCTTCAATTATTGTTTCTTTTTCTTTTTGGGCGTCGCTAGCTGTAATGATTTTGCACTAACCTGTCTCGTGCAGCAATCTACGAGGCAATAGGGGAGTCCCCTGAGGACCCTAACACCTCCCTCCTCCCTAAATAGGGAACCGAAGGGGTGTGCAAGGGCTCCCAGGGAAACCCTCCTGGGGGAAAAAACCCTGCTGGAACGGATGAGAAGCTGGATCGGTCGCGTCTCCGCTGGCTGCAGCTCCTCACGAATTGCGGGATTAACCGGGTCTGGTCACTGTACCTCGGTGAAGTCCTGATTGAAAATAAGTGAACGAGAGTTGAGAGAAGGAACTAGGTACAAGAGGAATCAATATCTTGATTGGGTAGGTACCTATGTTGTCTGGAAGATGGGGACTATCTGTGGGCGGCGGAACGGGAAGGCTAGGCAGAATGCTAAGGCTGTAGGAAAGAGTAGAAAAGAAAGGTAAGTATAGATATGAGGTATAGAATAGTAACCCCCTAGTTGCGAACTCACGTAGCGTCTGTAGAGAGTAGCGACGCTCTGGGCTTCGGCTCTGCTGGACCATATCCGGAATCCATGAGAGAACGCGATGACGTCAGAGGACATCTGACTCGCGAACGTGAAAACACTGCACCGTAACCCAGAGGATGAGAGGCCATCTTGGAAGAGGGAAAAGCGGCGAGTGCCCGCAATCTCAAGCGTTGCCACAGGGAACGCCGGTGCCAGCTAGCTGTGACAAGCTGCTCTGCTAATACATCCATCTTCAGGGTGTCTTCAGTGATTTCTTGAATGGCATTTTCATTTGTATCAACTCTATCTCCCAATTCAACTATGTCGCCTTTGATTTCCTGCAGTGATTGTGCAAGTTATGTGCGTATTAGGCTTAATTGTGTCTTAAGGGTTGTTGTCATTTAGTCACTGAATTCCTTAAAGCACTGTTCCAGCACCTCGCTCATGACCGCTTGCCCCTGTGTCAGCATTGGGGTTCCTCCGACCCCTGCCTCTCTGTCATCGCTGGATCATCTTCCTCCGTGGCTTCCCCCTCCTTTCTCCATAGCTTTTGGAGGGTCTCTTTCTGTTTTTATGAGATCTTGGCCCCTATGGGGCCTTTTTCGGACCCTGTGGGCTTGTTGCGCGACATTGCTGGGTGATGGCGAGTGCCTGCCTGCACCTTACTGTGGGGGGCTTCTCCCCAGGCTTCTGAGGTTCCTCTTGACCCCGGGGAATTGGTCAGTTGTTCTGTAAGAAGGGGATGCCTGGGTTGGTTGCCCCTTGGGGGTCGTGGGGCTAGTACGCTCAAAGGTGACCTTGAAGTGGTCAAGGTCATGGTGTCACACTGGCCCGGAGCCCAGGAGCTTCTTGAATTTCTTCCCGGGGTGCCCCCATGCTCCCAGCGCTAATGGGCCTCTAAGTACACTCTTGCCCACCTGGAGGTTCCTTCTCGGTTAATCTTGCATGGCAGGGTTAGTTTTCATGAGGGTTGGCGGTGGAGCGGAGCAGCGCTCTCCTGCGGAGTCCAATGCTGGGTGTTGGGAGCATGCGCCATCCCCCCTGGTTCCTACCCTGGCCGTTGGCCAGGGGAATGCTGCAGGAGACTTAGTGCTGTCGCCCTTCTATTACTGCAGTTTACCTCTGATGTTGCTGAATGGTATGCGTTTGGGCCTTTGCCTGGGTCCGGGTATGCTGCGGGTCTCCTGCCATAGGGGGGTTCCCTTCCAAGTGTAGGTTACGGTGCATTGGGGCAGATGCTTTTATAAACCTCCATGTCCGTTGTTTGGGAGGGGAGCGGCTTGTGTGTGCCTGCTTCGTGGCTGCCGACTCCCTTAATTATGCCTGCATACCCTCTAAAATGATGTACAAAGAAGTCTGTGTTTTCTTTCCTTGTAAGAGATAGGAACAAATGTATAGCGCATTATGCACCACTGGTATGGTCTCAAGGCGCTGGTAGGTTGTACGCCCTTGGGAACCAAAGTTCAGGTCAGTAGAGAGAATTTAGAGAGTCAGAAGGTGCGTCTGAGCACCGGATATGTGTGCAGCTGGTGTGGCAATCGTGTGATAGCTGCTTCTTAGCTGTAGGTGTGGAATCTGAGAGATCAGGAGTATGTGTTCGTTCTGGCAGGTTATTATCCAGACCGATTTGGCTGCGTTAGGCCTGAGGAGAAACGCCTAGGCTAGAGGGTGTGTAACCAGCAGTGTTAAGTTAGGGTGATGGGGATTATGAGGCAAATGATGGTATGAGAACAGCTATACCAAATGGTGTCATAGTATCGCTGTGTTGTATTTGAGTGGTGGTGTAAAGGAGAGAGTAAGCGTGGAGATGTAGATATGGTGGTTTACCTTAGCTGCTTGAGACCGAGCCCACTCCAATAGTTCCATGTACTCCTTCTCCAGCATGGGGTCTGGCATGGATTCACATGCTCATGAATATTCCCCGTCGTCAGGCTGGGAATCCTCGGTAAAGAAAAAAAAACAGTATCAGTTTCGTTTCTGATCTGTCTTTCGTAGTAATAACCAATCACTGGTCTCTGCGTCATACTGACCACAGCCAATGACTGCCCTCTACCTAAGCACCGCCTCTGGCAGCCATCTTCAGATTTTTACCGCACGTTCATGTGTTGGGATCCTCGTGCTATTGCTCTCGAGCGTTAGTGCTATTTTTTCACGTTTTTCTCAAAAACTTCGTTTTTTTTCGGTCAAAGAGCCTCAAGCTCCACCGACTCTCCATCCGATCAACGGGGACCCGTGTCGGATTCGTCTGCGCCCCTCAAGGGTGAAGATTTCGTCGAGCTACGCTTTTGGAGGACTCCAGAAGTTTCTCGGGCCCGGACATGGCCCAGGAGAAGGGAAGCTCGACGCCCGGAAAGCTGTTCAGGGTCTGCCCTGGATGCCAGCTGCAGAACGTCTCTGAGGACGAACACTCCTTTTGTCTCTACTGCTTACATGAGGACAAGACGCACGTGGAGAAGGACTGTGCGTTTTGCGGCAATATGTCGGAGAGGACCATGAAGGACCGCCATCAACGTCTCGCCAACTGGCTGGAAGGGAAGAGCCCGTCAGGCGAGAAGAAGAGGAAGAAATCCGAGCGGTCTTCTAAGACCTTTGAGGACGCCCCGGCGACGGGGGTCCAACACAAGGCCAAGCACCGCGAGTCCGCTGGCACCGGGAGCGCCGAACGGTCGGGCTCTACGGGCGCCAGGCAGGGCGCACCCTCCCCGGCACCTTCAGCCACGAGCCAATGCTCTGGGTCGGGTAAGAGGAAGGGCGAGCACCCGGCAAAGCTCCTGGAGAAGCCCCGGTCGAGCTCGAAGGCCCCATCGGAGGGGGAGCGAGGCAGTGTCCCCCCCCTCAAGGATAAGGTGGTGAGCGCACCTAAGGTGGTGAAGGCCTTAATCCATCCGGCCAAGCCCTCTATCGAAACTGTCGCGGCGGCCCTGGCTCAGCCTGTGGAGGCTACACCAGTGGTGGCGACCTCGGGGCTCAGAGTCTCCCTGCCACCTCGGAGGGAGTCCTCTTTTGTGCCCATCGATAGGACCCCCGTGAAATCCCCGGCGGGGAAGAAAAAGGGGGGGGCAGGGCGTCGTCATAGATTCGGCCTCAACCTCGGAGGAAGAGCTGATCGAGGTCTTAAGCCACGGCCTTGGCGTGGAAGAAGACCGGCCCGTCGGGATGGATCCCGACGCAGGTGACGACGACATCGTCGAGGGTGCCGACGGGGCCCCTGATCGCCTGTCGGATTCCCCTCTGCCAGCGCCGCAAGACAACTCGGCGGCCATTTTGTTGGCTATACAGTCCTTATGCTCAGAGATAAGGACGAGACTGCTGTTGCCGACGGAGGAACTTCTCCCGTCGGGGGATCCTGAACCGGGACCTTCTGGTGTTCCCCCGCCCAAGAAAAGAAGGATTCACCCTCCACCTCCTTTTCAGCCGTCGCGCCCCGTCCAGCCCTCCTCCCCGTCCACCCGAGGGGATGATACAGGGACTGACACGGCAGCGATGGGTACGGACGACGAGGTATACGACGAGGATCTACCGTCGTCACCTCCCACCAGGGCTTCTCCGCCCGACGAGATTGGATCGTTCCACTCCATGATCGCCAGGGCATCCGAGCTTTTCCAACTCTGCCCTGAGGAGAAGAAAAGGGAAGGATTCCTTTATCAACGGCGCGAGGCCAAGAGGAAGACGGTCCTCGCGGTGCCTCTACTGGACGACATTTGGGATGAGGGCCTCGCCCTCCTCAAGAACCCTTCCACGACGCCAGCTAGAAGAGACCGGTACGAGAAGAAGTACCGGGTCCCGGACGCGGCCCCCCTGTGCCTCCGGGCACAGCCTACCCCGGACTCTGTCTCCGCGGCGGCCAGGAAGAAAGCGGGGGGGTGCGGCCTCCACATCGACTTCCCCACCGGACGGCGAGGGAAAGAAATTGGACGCTATGGGACGCAGGGTCATCTCGTCTGCATCGACGACGATTAAAGCGGCCAACGCCTTGGCTATCTTGGCCCGCTACGACAGGGAGCTATGGTACAAACTGGCTCCCCTGCTGGACTTCCTACCGGACGACAAGAGGGCGGATGCCCTGGAGATCCTACAGGAAGGTGAGGTGGCGTCGGACCACGCCATCACTATTGCGATGGACATCGCCGACACTGGGTTTCGCCAGCTGGGCAACGGCGTGTGCCTTAGGCGGCGTGGATGGCTCAAGGCTACGGACTTCCGTCAAGACGTACAGACCAGAGTCCTGGACATGCCGTTCGATGGGAACAACCTGTTTGGGAAAACAGTGGACGATTCCCTTCAGGCCATTAAAGCGGACACTGAGACGGCCCGGGCCCTGGGGGTTCTGCAGCAACGACGGACGCCCTTTCGGAGCAGCGGAGGCAAGGGCGCCTCCAAAGGTTCCGGCGGCGGTTTCTCCACCTACCGTCAAGCGGCCCGCTCGTCGTCTCAGGAGGCCTACAGAGGACGAGGCAAGTCTGGCGGACCCCGCCGTCGTCGCCAAGGAGGTCAGGGCGGCAAAGCCTCGTCGAAACAGAATTGAACCGGCCGTGGGGTCGGGCCCCCATCGAAGCACCCCGGTGGGAGGCCGGCTGGCGAGCTTCGTCAGCGTGTGGGAGTCCATCTCCACCGACCGTTGGGTGCTGGACGCCGTAGCCCGGGGCCACGCGCTCGAGTTTCAAAGAAGGTGCCCGCGCATCCCCCCCGTGGCCAGGAAAGAGCTTCACGTCCCTCAGCGATGCTCAGGAAGGGCGCCATCGAACTCGTCCCAAAGAGGCTTCGGGGCTCTGGAGTTTACTCGAGATACTTCCTCGTGAAGAAGAAGACGGGAGGATGGCGCCCCATCCTAGACCTGCGACGTCTGAACAAGTTCATCAAGGCGCAGAAGTTCCGGATGGTCACCCTCCAGCACGTCCTGGGTCAGCTGGAGGAAGGAGACTTCCTGTCGTCGTTGGATTTGGAGGATGCCTACTTCCATATTCCCATCCTAAAGGGGCACCGAAAATTCCTCAGGTTTGTGGTCCAAGGCGTCACTACCAGTTCAAAGCCCTCCCCTTCGGACTACGGTCGGCACCCAGGGTATTCACCAAGTGCCTTGCACCGGTGGTGGCACAGCTGCGCCGCGAGGGGATCCACGTCTACCCCTACCTGGATGACTGGCTCATCCGAACCAAGACGAGGGAGCTCGCCGTGGAGCACACGGCAAGGACCGTCCAACTTCTCACGGACCTGGGATTCTCCGTGAACTACGCCAAGTCCCACCTGGTACCCGCGCAAAACGCACTGTTTCTGGGTGCGAAGCTCGACACAGTGTCCCTTCTGGCCTCCCCGTCGGAGGAAAGGACCAGGTCCATCCTGGGCAAGGTACAGCGGATGTTGGTTTCCGACGCGGCCAAGGTGCGGTCCATCAAGTCCCGCCTCGGAATGATGTCTTCTTGTATCTACCTCATTCCCATATGCAGGCTCCGGATGCGCCCGTTGCAGGAGTTCCTGGACGCGCGCTGGATCCAAACGACGGGCGGCTTCGAGGAGAGGATCACACTCGACGAGAGTTTCCGCCGAGCGGTCCGGTGGTGGGGCACCCGCGCGCATCTGACGGCGGGCATGGATTTCCAGACCCCAGACCACCAGGAGACAGTGAACACGGATGCCTCCCTGGAAGGGTGGGGAGCGCACACCGAAAATCTGCACGCGAGAGGCCTTTGGCTCCCGACGGAGAAGTCCCTCCATATCAACGTCCTGGAGCTCCGTGCAGTGTTCTGGGCCCTCAGGTCCTTCCTTCCGTCCCTCAAGGGCAAGGTGGTGAGGATCTTCACCGACAACACCACCACCATGTTTTACATCAGGAAACAGGGCGGAACCAGGTCCCCAGCACTGTCCAAGGAGGCGCAGGACCTGTGGCATTGGGCCGTCGCCCAAAGGATGTTTCTGGTGCCGTTTCATCTGGCAGGGATAAAAACCACCATCGCCGACTCACTCAGCAGGGAGCTGCGCTCGTGCCACGAGTGGGAGCTGCGGCAGGATCTAGTGGATCGCCTCTTCCGACGGTGGGGCACACCCCAAATCGACCTGTTTGCGACGGCGACGAACTCCAAGTGCCGGAGGTTCGCCAGCAGGTTTCCCCAGGCGAGGAGCATGGGCGATGCTTTCTCGTTCCCCTGGGAGGGCCTGTTCCTCTACGCGTTCCCTCCTTTGCCCCTGCTAATCCGGCTCGTCAACCAGCTCAAGAGGTCACGGTGCAGGATGATCCTCGTCGCACCTGCGTGGCCGAGGCAGATATGGTTCCCGGACCTTCTGGACTTGTCAGCGTCCCCGCCAATCAAGCTGCCGGTTGACGCGGATCTACTCTCCAGGGAAGGAGGCGCCATCCTCCACCACGACCCGAAATCGCTGAACTTGCAGGCCTGGCTCCTGCAGCGCTAGAGTTTGGAGGATACGACATACCGGCCGACTGCAGAGAGGTTCTTGCAAAGGCCAGGGCGTCCTCGACTCTTAAATGCTACGGACACAAATGGAAGAGGTTCTCTGTCTGGTGCCACGCACAGAAGATTAACCCTCTACGGATTACGGCTCCCCAGGTACTGCCGTACCTGCTGACGCTGGCCAAAGCTGGACTGGCACACGCGTCCATCAAGATTCATCTTGCTGCGATCTCCCGATACACCAGAACCACGGGGCGGACGTCCTTGTGGTCTCATTGTCTGGTGAAAGAGTTCATGAAGGGACTGTTCAGATCGTTCCCGCCGGTGAAGGCTCCGGCCCCGGCGTGGGAGCTCAACGTGGTGCTGACCAAGCTCATGGGACCTCCGTTCGAGCCTCTGCACTCGGCCCCGTTGAAGTTTCTGTCGTGGAAAACAGCGTTTCTTGTGGCCATCACCTCCGCACGACGGGTGGGAGAGATCCAGGCCCTTTCCTGCAAGGCCCCGTACTTGACTTTTCACGACACGAGGGTAGTGCTCAGGACGCACCCCTCCTTCATGCCCAAGGTACTGTCGGACCTCCATCTCAACGAACCCTTGGTGTTGCCTGTGTTCTTCCCGTCGCCTTCGTCGCTGGCTGAGAGGACTTTGCACTCGCTGGATGTGGCTAGAGCGCTGAAGTTCTACGTGGACCGCACGAAGTGTTTTCGGAAGACGTCACAACTCTTTGTGAACTTTGGACCTGTCAATCAGGGGAAGGCTCTCTCGAAGGCTTCCATTTCCAGATGGCTCTCCGGCTGTATCATGTACTGTCATCGGTTGGCAAACCGACCGCTGCCTGGCCGTCCGAGAGCCCATTCCACCAGAGCGATCGCAGCTACCACGGCGTTCCTTTCTGGTGTGCCCCTGCTGGACATATGTAGGGCTGCTACGTGGAGGTCGACGCACACCTTCACGAAATTCTACTGCGTCGATCGGGATTCCAGGGAGGAGTCCAGGGTCGGCCAAGCAGTGCTGCGCAACCTGTTCGCCTGAGGTGAGCCTGGTGAGGAGGTAAGATGCTTAATGTTGAGTTTGATGTAATGCTTAATGTTGAGCCTTTGCCACCTCCCGTGGTTGTGCATGTGTGTACTGCTATGTATTCTTTATTCATGAGCATGTGAATCCATGCCAGACCCCATGCTGGAGAAGGAACAAGTTACTTACCTGTAACTGTTGTTCTCCAGCATGGGTCTGGCATGGATTCACATGCGAACCCTCCCGCCTACCCCTCTGCGGCTCTTCACTTGGTCATACTGCCACTTCACGTGCTTCCAAATTTGAAGATGGCTGCCAGAGGCAGTGCTTAGGTAGAGGGCAGTCATTGGCTGTGGTCAGTATGACGCAGAGACCAGTGATTGGTTATTACTACGAAAGACAGATCAGAAACGAAACTGATACTGTTTTTTTTTTCTTTACCGAGGATTCCCAGCCTGACGACGGGGAATATTCATGAGCATGTGAATCCATGCCAGACCCATGCTGGAGAACAACAGTTACAGGTAAGTAACTTGTTCCATCCGTTGCATGTACTCCGACTGTCCATGCATTACAACCGTGTCAAGCGCTCAAAGCCGTTCGTTTCAATGCGCTTTCAACCATTCAATGTAAGTCACGTTATTTTATGCATTCCAATCCGTTCCGTGCACACCAATCCGTTTCATGCACTCCAATCAGTTCCATGCACTCGCGACTGTTCCGTGAACTCACATCCATTCCATGCACTCCACTTCTTTCCAAGCACTCTAGTCCGATCCAAGCGCTCCAGTCTTTTCCAAGGACTTCAACCATTTTATGCACTCCAACCATTTATTCGTTCTATCTCATGTTATCCTTTCTCCATGCATCATCGATCCACATACCTCATCTTCACTCGTTCCGTCCACTTAACTAATTATACCCATTTCACATGTTCTATCCACTTCACCCGTTTCACCCACTTTACCGGTTCCATCCACCTACTTCATCCGATCTACCATTCCACCCATTTCACCTATTCTACATCAGTTCACCCGTTCCATCCACATACTTCGCTCGTTCTATCCACATATTTTGCACGTTTCTTCCATCTGTTTCACCCGTTCCTTCTACATGTTTCACCCGTTCCTTCTACATGTTTCACCCGTTCCTTCCACATATTTCACTAGTTTCATCCACATATTTCACCCGTTCCATCCACATGCTTCACCCATTCCAACCACATGCTTCATCCGTTTCATCCACATACTTCATGTGTTCCATCCAAACGCTTCACCCGTTCCAACCGCATGCTTCATCCGTTCTATCCACATACTTCACCTTTTCCATCTATATACTTCATCCGTTCCAGCCGGTTCGTCCGTTCCAGCCGGTTCATCCGTTCCACCCAGTCCATCCGTTCCACCCAGTCCATCCGTTCCACCCAGATTCATCCGTTCCATCCAGTCCATCCGTTCCAATCACATACTTCGCCTGTTTGAATTTCATACTTCCTCCGTTCTGACCATATTTTTCATTTTATCCATCCACTTCACCCTTTTCATCCACATACTTCAGTCATTCTATTTGATATATTTGACCTATTTTGTCCACATACTTCACCCGTTCCTTCCTCGTACTTTACCAGTATCGTCCAAAAACGTGATCTGTTCTTCCAGCTACTTCCTCCGTTCCTACCACCCACTTCCATCTACATACATCATCCGTTTGAACCGCACCCGACACCCGCTCTGCACTCTACACCTGCTCTCCGCTCCGCATTTTACACCCGCTCTTTGCTCCGCATACTACACCCGCTCTGCACTCTATACTCGCTCCGCACTTTACACCCGCTCCGTAGCCGCGCCATACCCGACATCCGCTCAACGCTTCAAATCGGCTCAACACCACCGCACCTTACGTCTGCTCAATACCCTAGGTCCGCTCAACACTCTACATCTGCTCAGCACCATCAGGCTCTACATCTGCTCCACACCCTAGATCTGCTCAACATCATACATCCGCTCCACTCAGTTATCCACTCACACCCTACATCCGCAACATAATCTATATCCGCACTACCAACTACGCACTCATCCGCCCTACGCACTCATCCGGAAACGGTGATTTTCGCAGGTCAAGCAACATCTATGTGGGTAAAATGCCCATAGTTTGGGGAAAAATTGGAAAAGTGACAGATAAAAAATGTTTGTGCTGGACATGGGTGGACCTGTAAGGTAATGGCTTCTGTGAATATTGAGAAAAGCAATGCCACGCTACATTCCCCCGACTCTTCCAGTTAGGAAATCTCACATGTTTTGTATTGTTTCACAAAACAAGCAATACTACAAGCCAAAAACAGAGCCATGGTACACAGGAGTTTTATGCTGACGGCCTAAACAGACGTACTTAGCATGTGTAAAAAAAAAAGGACAATAAATGTGAGGAATGGCAAGAATACCATTTTTTAAAGAGCACAGGCAGAACTTTTGAAGGGTAGGTGACTTGTGCAGGTTACAAAAGCATACAGTCCCTAAATCAGCAGCTACATATAGATCACATATAGGAAATGAAAGGGTTGTGTAACAAAGTGCAGTAGCAAATGTATGAAAATGTTATGAAAACCAAGAGAAAACAAATGTCCTACTTTCCCACAGGTGTCCCAATGGGGAAAGGCGAAACCACTTGTAATCCCAAGTGTTTCGGCAGAGCAGATTTTGCAGGAATTTGCTCTTGTGGACAACCTACAGATTTGGGCCTGGGGTATCGCAGGCACCAAGGAAAACGGAACCCCATGCATTTCTGAAAAGAATGCACCCGTGGGAATCCATAGAGGTCTGACTTGTGCGAATCGTCCCAGAATGTATTACCCACAAGCCACGACAAAGCCCAAAATTTTGGGAAAAAACTAAATTTTCATACATTTCCCACCTCCAATCCACCAAAACACACTGCCAACAACACATGTAGCTTCCCATGATCCCACATGTGTCCCGACGAAAACTGTACCTCATGTGTGAGTAGACCTACCTGGGTGCGAAGGGAAAAGGCTATACCACTAGTAACCCAAGTGTTTCGAGAGAGCAGGCTCCCGTGGGAACTCACAGAGGTCTGACTTGTGCAAATCGCCCTAGACTTTATTACCCAAAAGCCCTGCAAAGTCTGAAATTTAGGGAAAAAACCAAACAATCTTAAGACATTTCCCACCTGGAAACTACTGAAACATACCACCAACAACAGATGTCCTACATTCCCACAGGTGTCCGGATGAAAACAGTACCTCGTGTGGGTGCACCTACCTGGGTGAAAAAGTGTCGACCATCCCCAGGTTCAACGGCAGTCCCAAGGAGCCCTGGCACGGTCCCCATCCGCTCCACAAGGAAAATTCTGTAATGCTGCCTAGCCAGAGCTCCAGAATGGTCGGGGGTGATGTCACCAACCTTCGATGACTCTACCGTGTGGGTCCACCATCACCAAGTGCAGCGGCACTCCCAGGGAGCCCCGGCAGGGTGCCCGACCTTTCCTAGAGGGAGAAGGTGTAACACAGGCCAGCCAGAGCTCCAGGATAGTTGGGGGTAATGTTCCTGGCCTTGGGCAGTTATCTCCCATATGGGGCGACCATCTCCAAGTGCAGCGGCTGTCCCAGGGAGCCCAGGCAGGGTCCCCTTCCGTGAGGAAGTGGGACCCTGCTGGGGCTTCCTGGAACCGCTGTTGGGCTGTGGAACGGTCAACCCAAATGGGAGACAGCCACCCAAGGCCAGGGACATCACCCCCAACCATTCTGGAGAACTGGCTGCCCTTCGTTACAGCTTTTCCCTTCGAGGATGAATGGGAACTCTGCCCGGGCTCACCAGAACTACCGCTGGATTTGGGGACAATCGACCCACATGGGAGACAGGTGCCCAATGCCAGGGACATCACCCCCGACCATCCTGGAATGTTGGCTGGCTGCTTCAGTGTGAGTGGGCTAGTTCCCATTAGACGAGAGGACCTTTCTGCCTTTGCAGGTCGGAGGGCTGTTTCTCTAAGGGGAAATAGCTGCTTCAGTGTCAGTGGGCTAGTTCCCATTAGACGAGAGGACCTTTCTGCCTCTGCAGTTCGGAGGGCCGTTTCTCGAATGGGAAATAGCTGCTTCCGTGTGAGTGGGCTAGTTGCCATTAGGCGAGAGGACCTTTCTGCCTCTGCAGTTCGGAGGGCCGTTTCTCTAATGGGAAATAGCTGCTTCCGTGTGAGTGGGCTAGTTCCCATTAGACGAGAGGACCTTTCTGCCTCTACAGGTCAGAGGGCCGTTTCTTTAATGGGAAATAGCTGCTTCAGTGTGAGTGGGCTAGTTCCCATTAGACAAGAGGACCTTTCTGCCTCTCCAGGTCAGAGAGCCGTTTCTCTAATGGGAAATAGCTGCTTCAGTGTGAGTGGGCTAGTACCCATTAGACGAGAGGACCTTCCTGCCTCTGCAAGTCGGAGGTGCTGTTTCTATAATGGGAACTGGCCTTCAAGAGGACCTTTCTGCCTCTCCAGGTCAGAGAGCCGTTTCTCTAATGGGAAATAGCTGCTTCAGTGTGAGTGGGCTAGTACCCATTAGACGAGAGGACCTTCCTGCCTCTGCAAGTCGGAGGTGCTGTTTCTATAATGGGAACTGGCCTTCTCAGTGTGAATGGGCTAGTTCCCATTAGACGAGAGGACCTTTCTACCTCTGCAGGCCGGAGGGCCATTTCTCTAATGGGAACTAGCCATCTCAGTGTGAGTGGGCTAGTTCCCATTATTATGCAGGACTTGGCCGCTAGGGGAGCAAAAGGGGCACTTTCTCTAATGGGAACTAGACTTCTCAGTGTGAGTGGGCTAGTTCCCATTATTATGCAGGACTTGGCCACTAGGGGAGCAAAAAGGGCCATTTCTCTAATGGAAACTAGCCTTCTCAGTGTGAGTGGGCTAGTTCCCGTTATTATGCAGGACTTGGCAACTAGGGGCAAAAAAGGGCAATTTCTCTAATGGGAACTAGACTTCTCAGTGTGAGTGAGCTAGTTCCCATTATTATGCAGGACTTGGCCGCTAGGGGAGCAAAAGGGGCACTTTCTCTAATGGGAATTAGCCTTCTCAGTGTGAGTGGGCTAGTTCCCATTACTATGCAGGACTTGGCCACTAGGGGCAAAAAGGCCAATTTCTCTAATGGGAACTAGCTTTCTCAGTGTGAGTGGGCGTGTTACCATTATTATGCGGTACTTGGCCACTAGGGGAGCAAAAAGGGCAATTTCTCTAATGGGAACTAGCCTTCTCAGTGTGAGTGGGCTAGTTCCCATTATTATACAGGACTTGGCCACTAGGGGCAAACAAGGGCCATTTCTCTAATGGGAACTAGCCTTCTCAGTGTGAGCGGGCTAGTTCCCATTATTATGCTAGCTCTGCAATCAACTGTCTCCAAGTTCTACCCCCTGCCCCTCTTGGTCCAACTTCTATTTACTGCTTCTTGCCACACCACAGTTCCTCATTTGCCCATTTCAGCAGGTCCTTCCACCATACTCGCACCAGAGGCCTTGTCTGCGCTTTCCATCCCATCGCTATTCTGCGCTTCACTAATATACATGCCAGATCCTTCAATTTACTAACATGTTTAGCTCTCTTTGGCCTTGTAAAACCCCCCAGTAAACAAGCCAGGGGGGATCCGATCTCTAAGGTAATGTGATAGCCGCCTTTGCTAGTGTTTGAGCCACCTCCTGCCAGAATCAACCAATCTCTTTGCTTGCCCAGAACATATGGACCACATCTGCCTCCACTTCCCCACATTTCGGACACAGTTGTATTGTTGTCTGGCTAAACGTTACTATTCTATTCGGGGTCAGATATGCTCTATGGGTTATATATAATTGGATCTGTTGGAGCCTTGCATTCCTGGACACATTTTTATGGTACACCGTAGCTCTCTTCCACACTGCATCTGACATCTGTTCTTTCAAATCTGCCTCCAATTGTTGTCTCGTCTGTCCCAACTCCTTCCCCACTTTGGACATCAGCAGCTCATATAACCGGGGGACCTCATGCCCACCTTCTGATACATCATAAAATGTCTCAATAGTCTCATCTGGCTGCAATTACACTTCGGTCTCTGGCCATCTGCGTCTTATATTCCTCACTAGGCAGGAATGTGTAAGGTATTGCCCAGAGTGCACCCCAGTTTCCCTCATCAATACCTCAAACCCCTTAGGCAAACCCTCCACCATCAAATCTCCCACCATACCTTTAGGTTCCCAGTATTTCCTAACATTCAACTGTAGTTGTACACTCGTCCCTTCTAGCGCCACTAACGGAATCTGCAGGGAATACGGTGTGTCATTCCCCATCAGTCGGCAGGCTCTGCGCCACATCATACACCCTAATCTCAGCAGCCTGGGTTATGCGTGAGTCAGTTATCCATATAACTTTGTTAAAAAAGAACTGGGTTCTTGTTCTTTGCATCAGTCTCGACTCGTGTGGTTGTTCATCGGATAGCCATTTAGCTACAAATTGCGACTGACTAGCTACAAAATATACTTCAAAGTTGGGAAGTTGTATTCCCCCTTGTTCATATGAATTCTGCAGCTTCCAGAGCGCCACCCTGCACCTTGAGCTATGCCACCAGAAGTTCCTACATATGCTATGCAGTTTATCAAAGAACAACCTCAGTATTGCGAACGGGACATTTGTAAAGGAATGGAGGAGTCTCGGGAGCACCACCATCTTCAGCAATGCTGCCCATCCCATAATGGACAAGGGTAATCTAGCCCAAAAGGATATGGAGTTTTGAATTCCGTTCATTGCTCTCACTGTATTCTGTCTATGTTCTGTTTGAGGATCCTGATAAATGTCCAACACCAAATAATAAACTGGGTCCAGTTCCCATTTGATAGGCAGCACCGGCAGGGCACACACTGTCCTCCCGATATATCCCCTAATGGAAACAGACTCGACTTCTGCTGGTTAATTGTTATGCCCGATAAAGCAGTGTATCGCTCCATCACATCCAGGACATATTGCAGATTCGTCTCAGGATTTAGCAAGTACAGAAGCATATCAGAGGATTCCAAGATGGCCACGATACTCTAAGCACCGCGGCCACCAAGCTCCCGAGGCCCTGCAAGCCCCTTTTTCCATACAATAAGCCCTCCCCAGGTGACAGGAACAGAGCGCATAAGCCTACGGTGCTCAGCGGGGGCACTGAGGGATCCTCCCGACCCTCCGCCGAGATTAACCCAGCACTTCAGAGGCAGACCTGTGGCCCTCCGTGCAGCGCTTCCCCGACCACAGTGTTGCGCACCCTGAGTCCAGAGAGGCTGCTCCCGCCCCTAACCGAGATCCCGCGGAGGCCTCCCTGCCTCAAGAAACCCTGACACGCAAAGTTGGGTTCTGGCCATCGGAGTGGAGGAGCGGACCTCCATCCTCTCAGCCATATCTTCAGCCGGTGCCTGACTGGGGTCAGCCCGCCTGCGGGGAGCTACGATCAGGCACGTGGGGACGGCGCACCTCGACACTCAGCGACCCCAATGACCACAACCTCCAGAGGACCCAGCCCGCCCGGTGAAGCACCGCAAGAGAAGAGGACTGCATGGCGGGCAAGTGCCTGGTCGGGCGGCCCTCCCTGCCAATACCTTTCATCTTGCCCCAGGACGACTTGCACCAGCGCCCAAACGAGCCGCACTGAAGACCGCCCTGAAGTGCGGGCAAGCAACGGAGACCACCATCATCACAACGGGCTGTGTCGGAGGGAGAGAGGACCTCGGATAAACACTCTTCCCAGCAAGGTACGCGCAGCGTCCCCCCTCTGGTGGCCTTTATGCACTTCCATCAGAAGAACCAGGCATCAGGACACAGCGCAATAGGGGAACGCCCCCGCTCCTTGCTGATCTGCATCCCGCGATTACTGGGACTTATATTGCATGATCCCTGGATCCCCTGTGGGCACCGGAGGCGCAACCAAGAAGGGATGGGGGGAGCGGGAGGCCCCTCTCCGAAGATCACCACGAATTGAGCTTGTCCCTCTCTGGAGCCACTCCTGCTTTTGGCCAGCACTCAGGCCCATCTGGAATGCCTGGCCCACCCTGCGCTCCGCCTTCCTCCAGCACTGAACACATTCAGTACCACCCAGGGGCACTACGCCCAGACCAGACCGCTGGCCCCCCAGAACAAGCATCAACCTCTCCAGGCATTGTTGTCTCGCTGGGTGGGGTACCTGACCCACACCAATAAGCCTAGCTGGGGAGGAGAGGAGCAGGCAGATGACAATTCTGACCTCCAGGGGCCCTCGAAGACGCACCGCTTCCCTTGACTTGCCTGCCTCGACTACCCTGCACGGACATCTGACCTTTGGAAGGCACCCCTTCCGCAACAAGATTGATAGCAAGTAGCAACGCAAAGCCTCCCCCAGGCAAACATCGCCTCTGAAGCGGCCCAAAGAGCGTTTTCCAGAGCAAAGGACTCCAAGAGACAGACAGTATGTCCAAGAATAAAGCCACAGACTCCCAGGCCCCCCTGGGACCCTCCCAGGAGGGCACGCTGGCCAAGATATGGGCCAAAGATACGGAGGAGCCCCAGGGGACTCGCCCCAGTGAATAGTCCACAGGGGTTCACCCAGCGGACTGGGAGGACCCAGATCAACCAGTGACACAGTCAGCGCTGAAACATCTACTGGCCGACATAGTCGACAAGATCACCTCCGCCGGCCAGAGGCAAATGGACGCGCTCAGAGAGGACCTCGCTGAAGGCCTCCAGCATATCAAGAGAGATATTAATAAGATAGAGGAAAGAGTTGATTCGAACGAGAGAGCAATCCAGGACCTGGCTGAAGACATGAGGAAGACCGACTCCCTTCTTGACACACTGGCGACAGCTACATACAACCTGGAACTCCAGGTGAAAAACTTGGAAAATAGGTCTAGATGCTCAAATATTCGAATTAAGGCTCTTCCGGAGGATCCCCAGGAACAGGATCTGCGCCACGTGGTAAAGGGAATCTTTGTGGATCTCCTGGATGATGCATGGGCGACGGACATAGTCTTCGACAGGATACATAGAGTAGGGCCCAGAAGACAAGAATCTGGCTCTAGACCAAGAGAAGTCCTGGTGGAAATGCATAGTTATACTTTGAAGGAACAAATACTCTCGAAAGCACGGAGGGCCGGCCAGATCACGTACAATGGAGCAGAGATAGCGCTATATCAGGACCTAGCTCAGGCAACCTTAACCAGAATGGCCCCAGTCCTGACCTACCTAAGGGCGCAGGCTATATGGTACAGATGGGTACACCCCTTTGGCCTGACGTTTGACTGGAAGGGGAAGCCCCAGAAAATGACTACTTGTGAACAGGGTATTCCACTCCTGGGCCTGAAAGAGCCCCCACCAGCCACCCCATCCTCTACTCAATGGAATGGGCGCAGACAATGGGAGTGATCTACTGCCCGGTCAATATAATCAAGGAGAAATGACAGCCAACCACAGCTACGAGGCCCGCCGCCAAGGAAGGAACAGGACACCTAGGACTGACTTGCGCATCCCTGTGACCGAAGAGTCGCAGTGGCTGAGGATGGTGGATTGGATCAATGATGCCTGGGGAGGACATATGAGTAGATAATCACGGCCATTGTTTTACACTAAGGCACACACGGGGGTCTTGGGGGGGGAGAAGACTCATAACTTGGAATAGGATTGGGATATCCTGCGTTGGTCCAACTGGGGGGCAACACGTGGAACGACTCTTGAGGTTCAGATTCAAGGGGGGCCGCTGGCCAGTCGTTCCGCCCCGCCAAGGGGGAGAGGGAAGGGGACAGGGAGGGAGGGTGGTTTATCGAGCGAGCCCAAGCAGCAGAAGAACAGAATCAGATCCTAGGCCCCTGGTGGAAGGGGGTAGTCCCAGGGAGGCCAACTTGAAGCCACAACTCAAGAACCCTAAAGCAATGCATGACTCTTGACCCAATATGGCCAGTAGTGGAGAAATGAAGATCCTCTCACTGAATGTTAACGGTGTAAACTCTCCGGTCAAATCGAAGAAACTAGAGCGCTACATCAAGGGAGAACGACCGGACATCATCACGCTGCAGGAGACCCACATGCGTTCGCAAGACAGAGGGAGGGTTAAAATACGGGGCTACTCTAGAACACTTCAAGCCACACAACCAGACAAAAAAGCAGGGTCCTATTAGCCCTGAGAGACGGTTTAGACCTGCATATTACGGGGAAGGACTCAGATGACCAAGAGAGGTATTTAGCGGCCTCCCTGGAGGGCAGTGGACAGCATTTTATGGTGGCGACTCTTTATGACCTAATACGGCGCAAGATCTCTTTATCCAAACAACTCTAGAAAAGCTGGAGAAGTTCTCCAAAATTCCTATCATCCTCACTGGCGATTTCAATATTGCATGGGACCCGACTAAAGACAGGAGCGCTGGCGTGGCAGCCCCACAGGGGAGACCAACACAGGAACTGAAAAGTAAAATGAGTAACCTGGCCCTAGTCGACGCTTGGAGGGGGATACAAGGAGAGAAAGAGGGCTACACCTTCTACTCACATGCCCATCGCTCCCATTCAAGAATTGACTATATCAGGCTCTCAGTTATTCTACTGGGAAAGGCCCTAGATATTAGCGTAGGAACTACCATATTGTCTGATCATGCTCCCTTAACCATAACTTTGAAAGCGGAGGGGCGACCCCCAGGGCTGTGGAAATGGCGCTACCCGACACCCCTTTTCAAAGATCAACTGCTTGTCCAGGAGGTTGAGTAGGAAATAAAACGCTTCTTCATCAATAACGTAGGGGATAGTAGGGGATACGACTCTTCGGGTTAGGTGGGACACCTTTAAAGCTACCTTGAGAGGGTCAATAATAGCAATCAAAGCAAGGAGGGACCAGGAATTAAGACTAGAGGAGGCGCAACTAGAAGAGGAACATAAAGGGATAATGGCCAAAATGGGAACAAATCAGACCCCGGCCACCAAAAGAGCATACATGGCGGTCCGTGGGCAATTAGACTTAATCCAGACCCGAGCTGCAGAACGCAATCTATTATACTGTAGGAAAAATACTATATAAAAGATAACAAGGCGGACCGTCTGCTGGCGAGAATGCTTAGAAGGGAACAGAAAGACAAAACGATATTAAAAATCAAGGTGGAGGGAGGGGGTATTAGCTCCAAGAATGAGGACATCAAAAGGGAGTTTACCCGATTCTACTCCACCCTATACGCATTCGGCAACCCATCACATACGCGTCAACTAAAATACCTAGACAGAGTCAATCTTCCCGCAATATCTAAAGAGGCGAACAAAATGCTAGAAAGGGACATCAGAGAGGACGAAGTTAGGGCTGCAATTAAATCCCTATCCAATCTTAAATTGTCGGGCCCGGATAGCTATGTAGCAGAATTCTATAAAACTCGTAAGGAAACACTGATCCCAATCCTAACCGCTCTTTTCAACCAAATGGGTCGGGACAGCGCCACTACAAGATCAATGGAGGAGGCGAAAGTCGTCCTTATCTACAAGAAGGGAAAATACCCCACTGAATGCACTTCCTACTGCCCCATAGCCCTTATAAATGTAGATTCTAAGATTCACGCCAAGATCCTAGCAACAAGGCCTGACCAGATAATTCCTAAACTGGTCCACCCAGACAAATCGGGCTTTGTCAGAGGCCGGCAGACCAGCGACAACATCAGGAGGCTGGTCCACCTGATAGAAAAGGCCCACAAAAGAGGATCCCTGCTGGTGATTGACGTGGAGAAGGCTTTTGACTGGCTGGAGTGGGGATTCCTCTTTCCAACTATGGTTAGAATGGGTTTCGGGCCCAAATTCTTGGACAGGATCAGGGTCAACTACCGTCACCCAATTATCTGTTTAGTGGTGAATGGGCAATTAACGGACCCAGTAACAGTAAAGAAGGGCACTAAGCAGGGGTCTCCAATCCTGTATGAGCTTCATCTGGAACCTTTCCTCAAAGCAGTTAGATCTAACCGGGATATAACAGGAGTGCCCTTCACTGGGGGAAGGCATAAAATTGCAGCGTTTGCTGATGATGTGATATTATCCCTGACCCACCCGAGCACTGCTATCCCAGCGGTAGAAATGGAGCTAACCCATTTTGGTGACATAGCGGGCCTGAAAATCAATTCCTCCAAGACAGAAATTCTTAATTTTACCATCCCAGCGACAGCAGCTACCGCCCTCAAGGAAACCTCTCCCTATAGATGGGTTGAGCACTCTATCACCTACTTGGGGAATGAAATTGGCCAAAACAATTGAACAATTGTACCACGCTAACTATCCACACCTGCTGGAGAAGCTTAAGAATAAGATGATATACTGGGGCCCCCTAGTGGTATCATGGTTAGGACGTATTAATGTCCTGAAAATGTTCATACTTCCAAATGGTTGTATTCTTTTGCGTCCCTACCAGTACACAGGGCCCTGAATAAACTGACCAACAGGATTGAGTGGGCCAACAAACATATGAGACTAGCGGCGAGGCTGATGAGAGCTCCCACGGACCGGGGCGGCAGGGGTCTACCAGATTTAAGGGCGTACTATAGGGCAGCAAAACTGAAAGTGCTTAGGGATTGGCAAAGAGATGATCAGGCAAAAATATGGAGGTCTATGGATAGGAGAGTCCTGGGGGGGAAGACCTAGATAGAGTCCTATGGAAGCCCAAACCGGACAGGCCGATCCGTATGTACAGTAGCGCAATCCTTGAGCTGGTGGGTCGAGAAGATCCCCCATCGCGACCCTACATGAAGAAATGGGAGGTGGCCACAGGGTGCGTAATTGAGGAGAACGATTGGGCCTGGCTATGGACGCAAATTCCCAAGTTAACAAGATTCCTCCAACTAAGAGAGACCTGGCTGAACCTGGCTGAAACTTGAAACCCAGTGGCACATGACCCCCTCGAAACTTCATAGAATATACCCAGGGGCTTCCCACCTCTGCTGGAGGGAATGTGGCACAGTGGGCACATGGGAGCACATATGGTGGGAATGTCCTAAAATCGAGAAGTATTGGGCGGGGATCCTAGAGGCAGTGAACCAAGTCCTGGAAGTCCTGGGGCTCAACTACAGGGGAAACAAGGGCCTTGCGCTTATAGGTTTGGGAGAACACTGGACTCAATTAAGACCAAGGTGGGTTGCAAACTATATGCAATTATGATGATGGTGGCGGCGACATGGGTCCTGGCCCGCAAATGGAAAGCAAGAGACCTTCCACAGGATCATGAATGGGTGGAAAAAATGTGGAATCTACTAGCACTTGAGTGGCTCACATACTCAATTCAAGGGGATCAGCTAAGATTCATGTCGGACTGGTCAGCACTACTGAAATACCTGAAGGACGGCATTAGGGTGGTATGGTGCCCTCGGGCTATGAGGTTCCTGGGCATAGTAGAGCCCCCTGGAGAAGGCGACCTATGAGGCGGCACACAGGGCCAAAGTCACGCCAAGCCGGATCCCAACATTCTGCTCAACGCTGAACCTGATCAGCCAGAGAACTGCTACACTTTCAGACTACTCTCGAACCATGGGGATGGGAGGAGGGGGGGGGGCCTTCGGTTTACTGTTGTTCTTTTCTTTCTACACACAATGTGTTAATGTTAACAGAAATGCCCCAATAAAAAGTTATTAAAAAAAAAAGAAGCATATCGTCTGCATACAATGAGACGAGATACCTTCCCTCCCAGCGTGTCTATCCCTGCCTCACTGTATTCATCCCGCAGATAAACCACCAGTGGCTCCAACGCCAAAATGAACAGCATTGGAGACCATGGGCACCCCTGTCTTGTACCCTTAGTTAGCTGCCATTGTTCTGAGATGACTGCACCCGCCTTGACTGTGTAACAGTCACACCCATTTAATATATGTTGGTCCCATACCAAATCTTTCCAACACCAACAGCAGCCATGGCCATCTAACCGAATCGAATGCCTTGACTACATCTAGTGATGCCACCACGCATTGTTGTATAGCTCCTTGGGTACAATCCATTACGTGGTGCAATCTACGCAAATTAATGGTAGTATTTCTATGTGGGACATATCCTGGCTGGTCCGAGTATATAAGCTTTGCTATGATCGGTTTGAGCTTTAGCGCCATTACCGCTGTGAGTATCTTCCCATCTTGGTTCAATAACGAAAAGGGTCTATACGAGCCACAGTCTGTCTCTGGCTTATTCGGTTTCAAAAGGGGGAACAATCAGCGACTCCCTAAGGGATCTGGGTATCTGCCCATTTCCAAAGATTCATTAAGCATTTCTAGCAGTGGGGCCAGGATTTCTGTCTTGTATTCTCTATAGAATTCCCCGGGGAGCCCATCCGCCCCCCAGGACCTTGCCTGTCAGAGGTTCTTTGATCACATACTCTAGTTCATCTATTGCAATAGGGACGTCCAACTTATCTCGATCTTCTACACTTAGTTTAGGCAGGTTAATCTCCGACAGCACTTCCTGTATCTCTGCCATATCGCACTATGGGGTTTCCTTATACAATCGCTTATAATATTCATAAAAACATTTATTTACTGCTTTTTGTGTCTCGCACAACCCTCCGTTCATTCCCACCACTGCTCTAACTGTCTCCCGTCTGTTCTCGCTTTTGTAGAGCCAGCCTAGCAATCGCCCCGGCTTGTCACCCTTCTGCGTGTTGTCTCTCAATGTACCTCCTTAGCCTAAATTGCTTAATCTTGCCCAATGTTTCCTACAGCCTTGTTGTAGAAAGGCCACCTCCTGTGCTTTTTCAAGGAACAACTCCCCATCTTGCGCTATAGCCTCTAACTTGACCTCCACCTCCTAAAAATCTCATAAAATCACTTCCTGCATTCCCTTTGAATTCGACATGGCTGCTCCTCTCACTACCACTTTAAAGGCCTCCCATACTGTACCTGCCAAATCCACACTGCTCCTGTTATGTTGAAAGTATTCCTTCAACTTCGCCCTTAGATGTTCCCGGAACCCTGTATCCTGAGTGCCTCCACCCTTATTTCAAAAAAGGTAGCAGGCGTTCCTCTCCAGAATGAACATGACATGATAACCTGTTCTGAGATGAGAGTTTGCAGCGCACGCTTTTTGCTCACTGTACTTTTCACAGATGGGAAATATCCATTTGCATATCAGTCTTTGTCCCGCCTACATGGGCAGTCCAGCACCGAAATGATATGGCAATTCCTCTCTGAACAAGAGAACCAACAGCAACCCCATACACGTGTTTCCTTCTTGTTGGGCCTCATCAGTGAGGTGAAGCTGAGCCTCTCTGAGCACAGTGAGCAGGGAGTCGATGTCTGTTTGCCCCCAGGTAACTTAGGGTGACCAAACCCAAGTTCCCTGCAAATATTTTTTAAAAAGGTAGCAGGCGCTCCTCTCCAGAATGAACATGGCATGATAACCTGTTCTGAGATGAGAGTTTGCAGCACACACTTTTTGCTCACTGTACCTTTCACAGATGGGAAATATCCATTTGCATATGAGTCTTTGTCCCGCCCACATGGGCAGTCCAGCACCGAAATGCCATGGCAATTCCTCTCTGAACAAGACTACCAACAGCAACCCCATACACCTGTTTCAGCCTTGTTGGGCCTCATCAGTGAGGTGAAGCTGAGTCTCTCTGAGCACAGTGAGCAGGGAGTCCATGTCTGGTTGCCCCCAGGTAACTTAGGGTGCCTCCACCCTTAGCCTCTATGTTGGAATCCTGGCCCGATGGTGTAGAGCCTGTCACATGACCACCAGAGGTGAATGGTCTGAGAGGACACTTGCTTTGCATTCAGCACTTATGAGTTCTCCAAAGAGTTCTCCTCCTGCGAACTGTAAGCGATATTCAATCAACACTACAGCTAAATCAATGCCTAGTCTGGGATGCTGAGGAAAACCCTTATTGATGTATTTTTATATCCAGTTCAGTACTCTGGATGACAACCCTTGTATAACACCCCCTCTTAGAATCCCCCTGACCCCACTGAGCCAAGAAGTAGGTTTTTTTGCAAATTAAAAGGTTTATTTGGACAATTCAACAATATATATCTATCACACTTTATAAATCAATTGATAACTGATATCACACTTCAGAATATGAGCAGTAGTCCGCAAGAGGTAACTTATGAATAGGAACAAAAGAATAAGGTGGGAAAGAATGCTTTATATGGTTCAAGGAAACGCAAGGTGGAATAACATGCAGTACAGAAATAACTTGTTATGATTTTGGCAAAAGGTAATATGATCACTTTTTCTTTTGACAATTCACTCCCCCCTATGCAATACCAGAAATGGAAGGAGAGCGCACAATCTTCAAGAATCCCAACAAATCACACTTTATAATGCAATACACAGTTCCAGTTCTCCCAGCAAGCTTAGGGAAAACAGGGATGAGTTTTAAACACAGGCAAATTACTTTAATGTGGTTTGCAAGGAAGTGAAAAGGTGCTAAAATTTCTTTTAATTCCCTCTAGAGGTTCAGGGTAGGTGATGGCTACTTTATATTAGTTCAGGCTCACTTTAACAATACTCTATGAATGATTAGCAGATTGCAAACAAATTTTAGCAAAGAGAAGCAAAAAGCTGCTGATTTCTACAGATGAAGATATCGGGCCAAATCGCAAATCGCAGTAAATTTCGCGAGTGCGTGTCTCGCGATTATGGGAAAAGTATAGGGATTACGGTTCCAGAGATACGGACGATTAAATAAAGGTAGTTTTTCGGATTTAAAGTAAACTCAAAATGACAGGTGACAGCTTGCAGCTGCAGAATTGACAGGTGACAGTTGTGCAGCTTTAAAAATGACAGATGACACGATTTCTAGGAGACAGTTCTACTTAGGTTAAAATAGTTTGGATTAGATTATTTTAACTAAGAGATTGGTTCTGCACAGTTCTGCTAGGTACTCACAATATAAATTTGAACTAGGCCTCGTCACGGATCTGGTCAACACGTCTGGCTGCGGTTCTGTCTGCTCGGCGGGTCAATCAGGCACCGGTTCTGCTCACAGCGATCTGGGTCAGCTCTGCTCTGCTGGTCTAGCCTCTCTGGATTCTGGGTGTAACACTGCTTTCTGGGTACTGCTACAGGTTCTTGCAAAAATTCTCGGCAAAAATTCAAACAGCTCGCCCGGCTGTTGAATAGTTTGGTTAGTTTTGAGGCCTGCTGAAGAGGATTCAGCTGGTGGATTCAGGCCTCTCTGCTACAATTTCTGGAGTTAATTTCTGCTACAGGTTCTGGAGATTGATGGATTTGAAGTCTGGATCTCTGGATGTGAAGTCGTCGGTCAGCATGCTCCGCAGCAAATGGAATTGAATCTCCCTACCTGTCCCAGCAGTCTCTTTTTATGTGTTTTGGAAAGTGGGTATGTGTGTTGGTCATAACTAAACCTGCCCCTCTCACTTATCATTGGCCAATTCCTCCTCTCTCACTTGATCGGGGGAAGGAAATGTGAGTCAGAGTGATGCTGTAGGTTTTATGGTCAGAGGAACCTCCCCTTGTCCGATTGCACACAAATCTATTTCTGACCCAAATACATATTTATCTATGTACCATTTTTCTAATATTATAGGTCCAGTTAACATATTTTCTGTAGCACCAAACCATCCGATCCCTGTCTTTGTACGATGCTGTGTCCACTGATGACAGAATTCTCCCCTTTTCATCCAGATAACGACCTCTAAACCTTTCCAGATTTTACACAAATGTGCACCAGGGTTATGGGTTACAGATGATAAAGGGTCAGATTTTTAACATGCATACATTTGGAGTGAGACCCTATTTTCCGCTAGCATCCCCCCAGAATACACCACAGGGTCCTAACGCCTCTTAAAATGTGCACCGAAAAATCACAAGAATAATGGTATTACTTCTATAATTCTGATAAGTCCGTACTATGAATTATCCATCTTTTTTTAAAATTATGGCCTGGTCAAAAAGGGGTGTGGCTTCCCACATCACATGGTGGAATAACTGGTTCATCCACTTCCCCCAAGCCAGCTTGTTCACAGAGGCACAGCTGCCCCCCAGTTTCTCCCAAGAGGAAGCTATTTTACAACGCCCCCAATATAACATTTGCCTGAGTCAAGGAAGTTGCATTGTTCGGTCCCTTCCAGTTCCCAGGTGCTCCACCCCTAATCTAATCAGAGAGGTGTCAACTCCTTTTGGCAAGGTGCAGCAGGATGCAGCTAGGCCTGGGAAGAGTGGCTGTTGATCCAGTTTCAACTCCTGTCGGGGGTAGTTGTCAGGCAGAATTCAGTTTCATTAAGCCAGGTTTCAGCTAAATGTCACTTTTTGTTCCCAGTTTTCTACATTCAAATCAAACTGACAATTTTTACCTATACATTAAATAATGACTTCCTTCAAGTCATTTCAGAATATAGTTTTACATTGTATCCACCTCTTAACAAGTCTTCCCTTGGTCTGGTTTTGTTTCATTTGTTCAGTTTTACACAAAAGTCTGGTGGTTTTAAAACGCTGGCTTTCTGATAGTGGTGAGTACTGGTAATGCAACCATTTTTGGGATTAAGAAAATTAATTCCCCACAATTCTGAGTTGCTTTTTGGCAATCAGCATTGCCATTCCCAATGGTGTCAGGCTACTGTGTGTAGCCCAATGGTGGTTTTAGGCAGTGCCCTTCTGTGCCCACAACATAGGCAAAAATGGGTGGCAGCCTATTCTTCATGCATTTCCCTGTGCATTTTCTGGGAAGTTCTGGCCATCATGATGTTTTCAATGCCAGTAATGCACAGTTTTTGTGGTAGGGCTCGGATGCATGGGTAAAAACATCCCACAAGCCCCCCCTTCTTGCGATGGCCATTCTGATCCTTCACAGATGGAACTCGCAAGATCTGGGATGTTCTCCTCATCTTCTTCCGGTAGATGGCACAGTTCAGCATCTTTTCCCCCATCCGGTTAGATCGATCGGTTCTCCTCGCCGGTCCTGATGGGAATATTGGGCGGTACCCCGGGTCCCTCGGATCTTTGCTCCCGGTCCTTGGATCATTCTCCTTGGCCAGTCTCCAGGTTTTCTTTCTCCTAGGACGACAAAGGAAAAGCGGCAATACCTATTCGTAGACATTTTTCCATAACTACTAATGGTGTGGCAGACATATACATTTTATACTTTAATATACCTAACATTTTACTTTTGGGATACAAGTTATCATTCAAAGACAGTGGCTTACAAGAGTATAATATTTTAGAGACTATATGTGGGATATTTTAGGGTTGGAACTGAATTAATCTGGAGCGGTCCCCTCTGGTATTGCAGAGGACTCCTCCAGTTGCTGCAAATTGTGCCTGGGGTGGCAACACTTTAGCTGTTTAATATGGACCCACTTGTCTTCCCCCTCTGCCAAACCGCCTTTGGGGATGCAGATTTTATAAGCTACAGGGGAGATCTTGTCTATAATTTCAAACGGTCCCTTCCATGTAGGCAAACATTTTCTCTGTTTGGCCTGGTTTCTTTGGAAATTGTATAGATAGACCCGATCACCCACCTTATATTCCTTCCGGGTGGTCTTCAGGTCGTAGTGGGTCTTCATGCTCTCGGCTGATCTTTCTAGATTCCGCTGAGCATAAGCAAAAGCATGTTGAAGGTGTTTCCTTAAATTCTCCACATACTCATGATTTGTGGAGGCATTTATCAGTGTCTGCTCTTGGGTCCTGTAGAGCAAATGCTGGGGAAGCACCATCTTGCGTCCCGTCATCAACTCAAATGGTGACATTTTGGTTGCAGATGAAGGGGTAGATCTGATGGCCATTAGGACCAGAGGTAATCGGATATCCCAACTTGGCCCAGAATCTGCCACAAACTTTTTTAAGATGCTCACAATTGTCTGGTTGTAGCGTTCTACTGCTCCAGAAGAAGCAGGCCTGTAAGCAATGTGTAGCTTCCTTTTAACCCCCAGTATCTCCCACATCTTTGTCATTACTTCACTGGTGAAGTGGCTACCCCTGTCTGACTCAATCCTTTGAGGTAGACCAAAACGGGAAAAGATGTGGTTAATCATCAGGGCAGCTGCAGTTTCTGCCTTGCAATTTGGGGCCGGGAGACATTCCACCCACTTGGTAAACAAGCATGTAACGGTCAACATGTACTTGTTTCCTCTAGACGAGCGAATCACAGGGCCTACAAAGTCGATTTGCAAATCTGACCATGGCAGTGTCATCCCCCTCTTTTGGAGAGGCGCACGGTTTGTGAGGGATGATGGCTGAAATTGTGCACACACAAGACACCCCTTCAAGTATTGGTCGAGGTCCTGCCCCATGTGTGGCCAGTATGCAACCTCTCTTAAGATTTCCAGTGTTTTGTGAAACCCCCTATGACCGGCGGTGGCCGCATCATGGGCGTGACTTAACATCAGGCTTCGGAATGAGGTAGGAACCACCCACTGATCATGGCCAGCTTGGGATTTCCTTACCAACAAACCGTCTTGGATTCTGAACATTTTTGGACATTTCATCAACACTCTTAGGTCCTCTTTCCCAATGTAATCTGTGTCCGTCAGGGGAAAGTTTTCAGGGTCCTCAAGGTGTTGGTAAAACTTACCAATGATTGGATCCCCCTTCTGAGCTGTAATCAAATCAGCATCAGGGGTTTCCTTGCTCCATTGGGCAGTTGAAAGATCATTGTGAGCATTTGTCTGGGACATAGTGATCGCAGTGACCTGGATTTCCCCCAACAGGAACTCTATTTCTATTAGATCCCCTTGGATGGCCCCGGTTTTGGCCAGCTGATCAGCTAAGTCATTTCCAGTTTTGTCTGGTCCCTCTACTTTGGAATGACCCTTGATCTTTTTCCAGTAGATGGTCATCCCATTCGATGTGACCAGATCATCAATATTTTGGATTAACTTCCCATGTTTCAGGGGTTTGTTATTAGCGCATAACATGCCACTGGTTTTCCAGTTGACCAGGTGCTCCACGAACCCGTTCCGTACATAATCCGAATCTGTGATTATGACCAGTTCGTGGAGTTGATGCTGGACAGCAGTGAGGATGGCCTGATGCACAGCCATCAATTCTGCCACCTGACTACTTCGGGGACAAATTTTGTATCCAGCGAAGGGTTCTGGGAATTCCTTCACCCATGCATTCCCTACGCCAGCCACCAGTTCTTTCTCCCCGTCGTTGTCAACATGGTAAGAGCATCCATCCACATAGACAGTGGGCATTCCCTCACACTTGTCTTCTTCAAAGACTTGGAATTAAGGTATGCCTCCGTGTTGTCCTTGATTTTTAGACTTTCATCCTCGAGACAGTTTTCTCTGGCACAATCATGCAAGTCAGCCAGACCTTGCGCGAGGGGACTCTTCCTGTTTTGGGCATATCTGACCTCCACAGGAAAGCCTTCCATTGACAGAATCCAGGAAGTAATTCGGGAATTACTCACATTTCCGGCCCGGATTCTGTCACTTTGGAGATATTGCAGAGGCTGGTGTGGAGTCTCCACTATGTGTTCCCCATGGATAAACGGGCGGTAATTCTTCAATGCCCACACCGTTGCCAGGAGTGCCTTCTCACAATCGTTGAATTTTTCCTCCACAGAGGATAAAGTTTTGCTCGCATAGCAGATTACTTTATTGACCTCGTCATGCTTTTGATATAATACTGCCGTCAAGCACGTATTAGAGAACCCTGTCTCCAGGAAGAACTCCTTGTTTCTGACAGGGTAATCTAGGCAGGGCGCTTGTGAGAGGCTTCTTTTGAGTTGTCTTACTGCCTCGGCTTGTTCTGGACCCCATTCCCACTTGACCCCCCCTTCAGGAGATGAATCAGGGGTCTAGTGATCTCTGCGTAGCCCTCAATGAACTTTCTGTTGTAATTAGTCAGTCCAAGGAGGCTCCTTAGTTCCCGCAGAGTTGTGGGATCCTTCAGTTTCTGGAGTGCTTCCACTTTCTTTTCTTGGGGACAGAGACCCTGAGGAGTAATCTCATGCTCCAAGAAATTAACACGGGTTCTACACCGCTGTGCTTTCTGGAAGGAAAGTTTTGCTCCAGCGGCCCTCAACTGTGTCAGAACATAACAGATCTCCGCTATGTGTTCTTCCACAGATGAACTTTTGATGAGGACATCATCTACATAAGCCAGGTTACCCCTCGCACCCAGGTCGGGCATGGCCTTATGTAGGAAAATGTTGAATTCATTGCTGGAGTTGAGGTATCCGAAGGGAGTCCGGGTCCATGTGTAATGCTGGCCCCCAAAGGTAAAAGCCAGTTTGTATTGGTCCTCCCTACTGACAGGCACGGTCCAGTATCCATTGGTCAGGTCTATTGCTGTGAATACCTGTGACCCCTGAATCTGGGCCAGCCCTTGGTCAATGTAGGGCAGAGGCCATCGGGAAGTATGGACCCGTTTGTTGAGCTCCCTAAGGTCGGCGCAGAGTCTCCACTGGCCGTTTGGCTTCAATATTCCCAGCGGCGGATTATTGAAAGTGCTGTGGACTGGATGGATTATTCCCCGGGACTCAAGGTTCTTAATTATTTCAGTAAGGGACTCCATGGATGCGAGAGGCAAGCGATATTGCTTCACAAACACTGGAGTCATTCCAGGGTCCGTGGGAATTGTTGTGGTGTGGATGTCGGTGCGACCACAGTCATATGAGTCTACCGCAAAGAGATCTTGGAAATCCAAGAAAACTTGTTTCAACTTTTGCTTCTGTTCCAGAGTCACACAGGCATCAGCTAGGTTGACTCTCTCTTCCACCATCTGCCTGAAGCCGGGAAAGACTTCTGGTTTGGCTATCTCAGCGGCCTCCTCCAGCTGGGTGGAGAAGTCCCTGGTCAGAGTGCTGATTTGGACTGGAGGCTTCAGGTGGGAAAGGCAACCCTCATGGACCTGGAATATCACCTCATCCCTCCTGAAGTCACAAGTCACATCTTCTTTACCATAAGGGCAAGAAGTGAACACCAGGAAGTTCCCCCCATGCCGGGTGAAAATCCTGTCTGGTGTTGTATTGTCCTCACTGTCACTGTCAAAACAGTCCTTGGGGATTGGTCCTAACAGTTAATTTCCTAAATCAGTGGAGAAATGTCGGTCATCAATCGCCATTCCAATAATGGTGCCTGCGGCTAGAGTAATACTCTTTAAGTCGCTGTTATCCACCTCTATTGGAATGGTGTCATGTTCTATGTTGACTAATGGTGTTGGGTTTACCCCTAACCCTTGCTGTTAGAGAGATGGATGGATATAAGCATCAGGGTTTTTCAATTTTTGTCCTCTTTTAACTTTCACTTCCAGGGAGAATTGTCGGGTCCTTTCTGGGATGGTGACTTCCTCTTTGATCTGAATTTCAACTGCATAAGGTAGCAATTGAGCTGACCTAAATGCTTTTTCTGGATCCTCAAAGCCCATGGGATTATCCACTAATCGGGACCAAGCTTTGAAGTTTATTAGGTCCAAACTAATGGCAAAGCGATTGAGAATGTCACTGCCCTAGTAAAAGGCGGCAGTGACGTCTCGCACAACCCAACAATTATGGACTATGCTCTTGTTGCCAATGGAGATTTTGAGCATACACCTGCTTGGCAGGAGATGTTTGGAATTAGGTGCTTCCAGGTCCATTTCCCATTTGTCTATTAGTTTGAATGTGGGAATGGCTGGATCTTTTGGGAGTTGGCGGAACATGGCTTCGCTGATGAAGCTCTTACCGATGTTCACACACACTCGAGTGAGAACAGAGTCCTTCCCATCATTTAACTGAACAGGGATGAACAACTGCTCTCCAATTTGCTGAATATCAGCCAGGCTCTGAGCTGATTTCACATCTTTCTGGACTATAGGACTGGGAGTTTCTGATTGTGGATTAGTAAAGAATTTCAGGGTGTTTCCTTCCAGTGTGGAATACCACCTTAAACTGGAAGGAAGGTTGATTTTCAGAAATAGAGAGGACCCCCCATCACCAGTCTGTTGTCCTACTGCTATTACTGTCACGTCTGGAGTTTGGTTGTTCTGGAAGTGAAATTCTACTTGGTCAGATTTTTGTTCAACCATGTGGCAGGTGCCGTTTAAACTAACATGGTTGACACTCTGTTTTAATTTTATTGGTCAGCTAGTCTGGGTCCAGAGGACCTTGTTTACACAATCTATTAGGGGTGACAACCTTCTCAGGAGGTCATTCCCTAGTAAACAAGGTGTGCCCTCTGGAGTCACTACTATGACCGGGTGTTTCACCTTGTGTCGCCCAATTTTAATGTCCAAGTCTGCAGTCCCCTCAATGGGAATTTCCTTCCCGTCAAAGTTCTGCAGTTGTCCAGGAAGAGAGGTGAGAGGAATTCGGTAATCCTCCCCCCTTCCTGCATTTAGTTCCTCAAAGGCCCTTTTGGACAGAAGGGTAGCTTGGGATCCAGTGTCCACCAGTGCCAAAATTGTACCCTGCCCCTGTACTTGTACCGGGGCATAGTATCTTCCCTCCTTCTCCTCAAGGGGGCACAGATAATGCACATTTTTGGACAACTGGTGGGCTAACTTTCTGGTTTTGGACATTGCTAGCAAAGAGATTTGGGCAGAATTCTGTGGAGAGCCTTGGGAATCTGAAAGAAAAAGTTGGCAACTGGAGATCAGAGCCATTGTGGGTTCCCCTGGTTCCGGTTCTGGGCCGCCCTGCCCTTTTTGGAGGCAGTCATCAGGATGGGTTTGACCCTTGGAATTTTGGTATTGTCGGTTCTGGGATGAGATGATGGGTGGCGGTAGCTCAGTCTCCACATCTCCCCAGTCTGGATTGGAATCCCTTGGGACCCATTTTTCCTTGGGAGGAGTTCCCCCATCTCTGAAGGAGAAGATCCTTTTCCCAGGATCTTCTGAGGATCCCTCTCCCTCAAATTGGAAGACCTGTACCTCCTCCACAAAGTGGGTCTGTTTGGGTCCTTTGTTTCTCCTACCCCCCTCTGCTCCTTGGGAGGCAGGCTTTCAGGGGCAGGAGATTTGTTTCTGGTTCCTGGTTTTCCAGGGGCTGTTTACAAGTTGGGAAGGAAGCTTCCTCCAAGGCTTTACACCCCCCTTCCCCTTGTGCCTCCTCCCTGGGAACCGGTGGATTATCGGGGTGCTGCCCCCGTCATTGTTCTGGAGCACCAGGTCCAGAGTTTGGGGCATTCTGCGGTGGCATGCTCATCTGAGGGTTCTGTTGAGCCCTCAGTGTGTAACCCAGATCTCGTGCCATATTTTGGACCTGGCGCTCAAGTTGTGAAACCCGCTCAGGCTGATACGGGGCTCTATTTTCTCCCCTGGGCTGATCCCGGGAAGGGTAGCTATCCTTTCTCTGGTAGTACCCCTGGTTGGGAAGATTTTGGTACCCCTCCACCCTTGGCCTCCCCTCTCCCAGATTAGGTTGTCTGGGCTCAGGGAATTGGGGAAAGAAGGATGGATGATTATGGTGCTGGAAATTGGGTGGATACTTGGGGAAAAAGTTCTGCCCAGGATTTGGTGAATTTCTGCCCTCCTGGGGGAAGTTAGGAGGGAAGTTCCCCGGGTCAGGTGCTTGGCTGGATTCCCCTCCCTTGGGCTGGAGGAGTCCACACATAACCCAGGATTGGTCGGTTTCCCTTGTAGCCGGGACTTATATAGTCAGGGGGCCGGGGGACTCCATTTGTGGGACTACCTCCTCGACTCCCTGTCTGTGACTGGCCCGAGGGCCTTCTGGGCTGTGAATTATTTGGTGCAGGCACGTTTTTAGGCCCCCCCATCTCCAAATCTAAAACGGGGGCAACCTTTACCTCTGCCACCTTGGCAGCAGCAGGGGTGCTGTTGGTTTTGGGGTTTTTCGGCGCATTATTTTTATTTTCGATGGGCTTCTGCACCTCATAGTTCCGGGTAGCCTGTTCAATGACCCAGTCTAAAGATCTTTTCTCATGAAAATCTCTCACGAGCTGGGTCATTATGTATTTGGGTAAGGCATGGAAAAACGTATTGATAAATTCTCTGCTATCCGTGCGTACCCTTCTGGTGGTCTGCGTAAAAGCACGCTTTAATTCTTGCACAAACTCTTGTGGGGCCTGATCCTCCCCACATTGCAAATTGAAGGCTGCCTTGCGAGCCTCTTGAGGATTTCTGTGCACAGAAAAATGTTTCAAGATGGCCGCCCTGTATGTGGACCACCTTGAATGGTTTTGATCCTCCAGCCCCGCAAAGAAACAGGAGTATTCTGGTGAGAAGGTCCACTTTATATATTGAATACAGCTTTGGCTGTCCTTGAAATGGAAAGTCTCCATCATTTGCTCATAGAGCTCCAAATGTTCCCAAACAGAATACTTAGCGTTCTTATGATAAGGCGAGATGACACTCCTTATTGCCTTTATTTGTTTCAATGGGTCATTAAGCAAGGCCCTTTTTGCCTTATTGGCCTTTTTGGTTCGGGTAACCCTGGTCCATTCATCCTCCGACTCAGAAGCGCTGCTCCCAGAGGTGCCCGTCTGATCTTCCAGGTTTTCCCGGATTCTGCGAGCCTGGGAATGGCTGGCAGAATGTGGGGACCTGGTCTCCTGTGTCCTGTAATGCTAAGAGGAGTCTTCAGACCCCTCCTTGCTGCCAGGATTTAATGGGTACCCCCCCACTGACCTAACTGGGCAGAGGTTTTCAGGATGCCCTTAATGGGCCTACTCTCCTGGGTTTCCCCACTAAATTGCACTGTGCTTGGGTGCCCATACCCGGATGCCCGCCCATCCAATCCTGGGAGGTACTGGCCTATGAGCCCCATACTTCTAGCTGGATAGTAATCTGCCATCTCCGTGGCTCTGGGCTCATGTGCGCGAGGGGACATGGGGGTGGCAGAGTCCAGGGACTGGGAGAGATGAAGGCTTCTGGTACCAGGGCTCCTGAGGTTATGCTCAGACGTTTCCCTTTCCCAGCGCACCTCGTCTCTATCAGCCCCTGCTCCCTGTTGCAATACAAGAGCCTGCACTTTCAGTTCCTCAGTTAAGGCCTTACTAGACTCTATCAGTCTCTCCTGCATCGCTACCTGTTGCTGGAGCCTATCATTGTGCTGACAGAGAGCCTCATTTTCTCTCTGTGCGTCCTGATTGGTCCTGGAGTACTGGGCCAGTCTCTGCTGCAGGAGGGTTACCTCCTGAGCTGTGTCCCTATTGGCCTGCTCCTTTCTTGCCAGAGCATCCTCCACCCTCCTGGTGTGCTCTAACAAGTTCTGGTGTTCTTTTTGGAGGTGACCCAGTCCCTGGAGGGCCAGGTGATTTTCTTCCATTTTCCTTTTTAAGTGGCAGACTTCCTGGCCTAAGGTATCCCTTTCCTGACTAAGAGCCTGCACCTGTGCCGCCAGGTCGTCCCTTTGCCTTTGGAAGGCAGCAGCTTTCTGGCGCTCCTGGTCAAACTCTGCCTGGGTATCCAGGTCTTTCAAAATCAGTTTATTGCTCTATGCCTTCTCCCTATCTAGGTGGCTTTGCAGGGTGACTACCTGCTCGGCACATGCCCTATTGAAATCTAATTGTTGCTTCAGCTTTTTCTGGCTCTGCAGTAGGGAGTCCAAACCTTCTTGGTACTCCTTCTGCAAGGCCAGAAATCTGGTATCCTGGTCCGCCTTTTCCTGTTGCAGCATATCCATATCCTCCTTTATTTTAGTGATGTACTGTCTGCTGTCCTTTTCTGACTCCTGGCTCCTGAGCAGCCTCTGTTCAGAAGAGTCCAGATCAGATTGGGCCTTCTCTAACACCATCTGTTGCCTATTTGCCAGATCTTGGCCTTCAGCACATTTGTCCTGCATGGCTCCCATATATAGATAAAAATATGCCGCTATCCTGGCAATCTTATTATGTTCATCTTTGGCTTTAGGGGCCATATATAGTTCACTCAGGGCCACATGTAGGGGACCCTGATCTCCCCATATATCTGACCCTGTTTCAGTGACCTGTTGCAGGATTGCCTGCAACTAGACCATTTGGTCCTGATGAGTCCACTCACCTCTCACAAATAGCTTATGTAAGAAGTGCTCTCTGGCTATTTTCATATCTACCAAGGTCGTCATTCTGGAATTTGAGTTCCTTCCTGACTTACAGAAGTTTGTATTTTATTTTGCAAAACAGACTGTTTCCTTAGAGCGTTCCTTTGAGGGATGCTTTCACAGTGTAAAACAGCGTGGTGATCTAACCAGATATGTGTATCTGGTCAGTTGGCACACTGTATTAATCTGCACAAGTTGTAAATCTAACCCAGAATATCCCGGCTCCGAACCCCCACTTTTGTAAGCGATATTCAATCAACACTACAGCTAAGTCAATGCCTAGTCTGGGATGCTGAGGAAAACCCTTATTGATGTATTTTTATATCCAGTTCAGTACTCTGGATGACAACCCTTGTATAACACCCCCCTCTTAGAATCCCCCTTACCCCACTGAGCCAAGAAGTAGGTTTTTTTGCAAATTAAAAGGTTTATTTGGACAATTCAACAATATATATCTATCACACTTTATAAATCAATTGATAACTGATATCACACTTCAGAATATGAGCAGTAGTCCGCAAGAGGTAACTTATGAATAGGAACAGAAGAATAAGGTGGGAAAGAATGCTTTATATGGTTCAAGGAAACGCAAGGTGGAATAACATGCAGTACAGAAATAACTTGTTACGATTTTAGCAAAAGGTAATATGATCACTTTTTCTTTTGACAATTCACTCCCCCCTATGCAATACCAGAAATGGAAGGAGAGCGCACAATCTTCAAGAATCCCAACAAATCACACTTTATAATGCAATACACAGTTCCAGTTCTCCCAGCAAGCTTAGGGAAAACAGGGATGAGTTTTAAACACAGGCAAATTACTTTAATGTGGTTTGCAAGGAAGTGGAAAGGTGCTAAAATTTCTTTTAATTCCCTCTAGAGGTTCAGGGTAGGTGATGGCTACTTTATATTACTTCAGGCTCACTTTAACAATACTCTATGAATGATTAGCAGATTGCAAACAAATTTTAGCAAAGAGAAGCAAAAAGCTGCTGATTTCTACAGATGAAGATATCGGGCCAAATCGCAAATCGCAGTAAATTTCGCGAGTGCGTGTCTCGCGATTATGGGAAAAGTATAGGGATTACGGTTCCAGAGATACGGACGATTAAATAAAGGTAGTTTTTCGGATTTAAAGTAAACTCCAAATGACAGGTGACAGCTTGCAGCTGCAGAATTGACAGGTGACAGTTGTGCAGCTTTAAAAATGACAGATGACACGATTTCTAGGAGGCAGTTCTACTTAGGTTAAAATAGTTTGGATTAGATTATTTTAACTAAGAGATTGGTTCTGCACAGTTCTGCTAGGTACTCACAATATAAATTTGAACTAGGCCTCGTCACGGATCTGGTCAACACGTCCGGCTGCGGTTCTGTCTGCTCGGCGGGTCAATCAGGCACCGGTTCTGCTCACAGCGATCTGGGTCAGCTCTGCTCTGCTGGTCTAGCCTCTCTGGATTCTGGGTGTAACACTGCTTTCTGGGTACTGCTAAAGGTTCTTGCAAAAATTCTCGGCAAAAATTCAAACAGCTCGCCCGGCTGTTGAATAGTTTGGTTAGTTTTGTGGCCTGCTGAAGAGGATTTAGCTGGTGGATTCAGGCCTCTCTGCTACAAATTCTGGAGTTAATTTCTGCTACAGGTTCTGGAGATTGATGGATTTGAAGTCTGGATCTCTGGATGTGAAGTCGTCGGTCAGCATGCTCCGCAGCAAATGGAATTGAATCTCCCTACCTGTCCCAGCAGTCTCTTTTTATGTGCTTTGGAAAGTGGGTGTGTGCGTTGGTCATAACTAAACCTGCCCCTCTCACTTATCATTGGCCAATTCCTCCTCTCTCACTTGATTGGGGGAAGGAAATGTGAGTCAGAGTGATGCTGTAGGTTTTATGGTCAGAGGAACCTCCCCTTATCCAATTGCACACAAATCTATTTCTGACCCAAATACATATTTATCTATGTACCATTTTTCTAATATTATAGGTCCAGTTAACATATTTTCTGTAGCACCAAACCATCCGATCCCTGTCTTTGTACGATGCCGTGTCCACTGATGACAGAATTCTCCCCTTTTCATCCAGATAACGACCTCTAAACCTTTCCAGATTTTACACAAATGTGCACCAGGGTTATGGGTTACAGATGATAAAGGGTCAGATTTTTAACATGCATACATTTGGAGTGAGACCCTATTTTCCGCTAGCATCCCCCCAGAATACACCAAAGGGTCCTAACGCCTATTAAAATGTGCACCGAAAAATCACAAGAATAATGGTATTACTTCTATAATTCTGACAAGTCCGTACTATGAATTATCCATCTTTTTTTAAAATTATGCCCTGGTCAAAAAGGGGTGTGGCTTCCCACATCACATGGTGGAATAACTGGTTCATCCACTTCCCCCAAGCCAGCTTGTTCACAGAGGCACAGCTGCCCCCCAGTTTCTCCCAAGAGGAAGCTATTTTACAACGCCCCCAATATAACATTTGCCTGAGTCAAGGAAGTTGCATTGTTCGGTCCCTTCCAGTTCCCAGGTGCTCCACCCCTAATCTAATCAGAGAGGTGTCAACTCCTTTTGGCAAGGTGCAGCAGGATGCAGCTAGGCCTGGGAAGAGTGGCTGTTGATCCAGTTTCAACTCCTGTCGGGGGTAGTTGTCAGGGAGAATTCAGTTTCATTAAGCCAGGTTTCAGCTAAATGTCACTTTTTGTTCCCAGTTTTCTACATTCAAATCAAACTGACAATTTTTACCTATACATTAAATAATGACTTCCTTCAAGTCATTTCAGAATATAGTTTTACATTGTATCCACCTTTTAACAAGTCTTTCCTTGGTCTGGTTTTGTTTCATTTGTTCAGTTTTACACAAAAGTCTGGTGGTTTTAAAACGCTGGCTTTCTGATAGTGGTGAGTACTGGTAATGCAACCATTTTTGGGATTAAGAAAATTAATTCCCCACAATTCTGAGTTGCTTTTTGGCAATCAGCATTGCCATTCCCAATGGTGTCAGGCTACTGTGTGTAGCCCAATGGTGGTTTTAGGCAGTGCCCTTCTGTGCCCACAACATAGGCAAAAATGGGTGGCAGCCTATTCTTCATGCATTTCCCTGTGCATTTTCTGGGAAGTTCTGGCCATCATGATGTTTTCAATGCCAGTAATGCACAGTTTTTGTGGTAGGGCTCGGATGCATGGGTAAAAACATCCCACAAGCCCCCCCTTCTTGCGATGGCCATTCTGATCCTTCACAGATGGAACTCGCGAGATCTGGGATGTTCTCCTCATCTTCTTCCGGTAGATGGCACAGTTCAGCATCTTTTCCCCCATCCGGTTAGATCGATCGGTTCTCCTCGCCGGTCCTGATGGGAATATTGGGCGGTACCCCGGGTCCCTCGGATCTTTGCTCCCGGTCCTTGGATCATTCTCCTTGGCCAGTCTCCAGGTTTTCTTTCTCCTAGGACGACAAAGGAAAAGCGGCAATACCTATTCGTAGACATTTTTCCATCACTACTAATGGTGTGGCAGACATATACATTTTATAATTTAATATACCTAACATTTTACTTTTGGGATACAAGTTATCATTCAAAGACAGTGGCTTACAAGAGTATAATATTTTAGAGACTATATGTGGGATATTTTAGGGTTGGAACTGAATTAATCTGGAGTGGTCCCCTCTGGTATTGCAGAGGACTCCTCCAGTTGCTGCAAATTGTGCCTGGGGTGGCAACACTTTAGCTGGTTAATATGGACCCACTTGTCTTCCCCCTCTGCCAAACCGCCTTTGGGGATGCGGATTTTATAAGCTACAGGGGAGATCTTGTCTATAATTTCAAACGGTCCCTTCCATGTAGGCAAACATTTTCTCTGTTTGGCCTGGTTTCTTTGGAAATTGTATAGATAGACCCGATCACCCACCTTATATTCCTTCCGGGTGGTCTTCAGGTCGTAGTGGGTCTTCATGCTCTCGGCTGATCTTTCTAGATTCCGCTGAGCATAAGCAAAAGCATGTTGAAGGTGTTTCCTTAAATTCTCCACATACTCATGATTTGTGGAGGCATTTCTCAGTGTCTGCTCTTGGGTCCTGTAGAGCAAATGCTGGGGAAGCACCATCTTGCGTCCCGTCATCAACTCAAATGGTGACATTTTGGTTGCAGATGAAGGGGTAGATCTGATGGCCATTAGGACCAGAGGTAATCGGATATCCCAACTTGGCCCAGAATCTGCCACAAACTTTTTTAAGATGCTCACAATTGTCTGGTTGTAGCGTTCCACTGCTCCAGAAGAAGCAGGCCTGTAAGCAATGTGTAGCTTCCTTTTAACCCCCAGTATCTCCCACATCTTTGTCATTACTTCACTGGTGAAGTGGCTACCCCTGTCTGACTCAATCCTTTGAGGTAGACCAAAACGGGAAAAGATGTGGTTAATCATCAGGGCAGCTGCAGTTTCTGCCTTGCAATTTGGGGCCGGGAGACATTCCACCCACTTGGTAAACAAGCATGTAACGGTCAACATGTACTTGTTTCCTCTAGACGAGCGAATCACAGGGCCTACAAAGTCGATTTGCAAATCTGACCATGGCAGTGTCATCCCCCTCTTTTGGAGAGGCGCACGGTGTGTGAGGGATGATGGCTGAAATTGTGCACACACAAGACACCCCTTCAAGTATTGGTTGAGGTCCTGCCCCATGTGTGGCCAGTATGCAACCTCTCTTAAGATTTCCAGTGTTGTGTGAAACCCTCTATGACCGGCAGTGGCCGCATCATGGGCGTGACTTAACATCAGGCTTCGGAATGAGGTAGGAACCACCCACTGATCATGGCCAGCTTGGGATTTCCTTACCAACAAACCATCTTGGATTCTGAACATTTTTGGACATTTCATCAACACTCTTAGGTCCTCTTTCCCAATGTAATCTGTGTCCGTCAGGGGAAAGTTTTCAGGGTCCTCAAGGTGTTGGTAAAACTTACCAATGATTGGATCCCCCTTCTGAGCTGTAATCAAATCAGCATCAGGGGTCTCCTTGCTCTATTGGGCAGTTGAAAGATCATTGTGAGCATTTGTCTGGGACATAGTGATCGCAGTGACCTGGATTTCCCCCAACAGCAAAAGGTAATATGATCACTTTTTCTTTTGACAATTCACTCCCCCCCTATGCAATATCAGAAATGGAAGGAGAGCGCACAGTCTTCAAGAATCCCAACAAATCACACTTTATAATGCAATACACAGTTCCAGTTTTCCCAGCAAGCTTAGGGAAAACAGGGATGAGTTTTAAACACAGGCGAATTACTTTAATGTGGTTTGCAAGGAAGTGAAAAGGTGCTAAAATTGCTTTTAATTCCCTCTAGAGGTTCAGGGTAGGTGATGGCTACTTTATATAAGTTCAGGCTCACTTTAACAATACTCTATGAATGATTAGCAGATTGCAAACGAATTTTAGCAAAGAGAAGCAAAAAGCTGCTGATTTCTACAGATGAAGAAATCGGGCCAAATCGCAAATCGCAGTAAATTTCGCGAGTGCGTGTCTCGCGATTATGGGAAAAGTATAGGGAGTAGGAAGTTGGTTCTAGATTCTAAGCTTTCAGATGAAAGTTAAATTACGTTCCTAGCCCAAACGGTTCCAGAGATACGGACGATTCAATAAAGGTAGTTTTTCGGATTTAAAGTAAACTCAAAATGACAGGTGACAGCTTGCAGCTGCAGAATTGACAGGTGTAATGCTCACCTGGCTCCCACGGAGGCGCTGGTCTAGTCTGGGTTGCTGTGGCCTCTTCAAGCGTGATACGCAGAACTCGGACCACCAATTGAACAGGACCCCCAAATCTTGCTTGTCTGGCCCGTAGGAATATCCTTCTGCAGATGAGAAAGGGGATTAACTGTCTACAGAATAGTGTGCTTGCTCCCCCCTTTCCCCCTTCATTCTTCTCTGACTTCCTCCAAAACCCCCAGTTTAAGCTCACCTTATGGTTTGGAAGGATGAACTCTCCATCCTGCTTCTGGTGCAGGGGCGCGCGTTCGTCCAGTTACTTCACTGGTTTTCAGAATGGCGCTGGCAAAATCCACTTGACTTTTCTGAGCGATACGCCGTAAGTATGAAGATTCAAAAGTTCAAGTGTGAGCCTCTTTTTATGTTGTCTTCCTAACCTGTGATCTGTCCTTTATTTCAGGTGCAGAACGAAGGCGATGCGTTGAGGGGTTAAATTGCCGATGGTAAAATCAGGTGAGTTAGTGATGAGAGCGACCCCTCTAAATGTCTTTATAATTCCCCAGTAATGTCTTTTGTCCTTTCCCCATAGGGGCCGGGGTGCGGTACCTGCCAACGAAGCGGCGCCGACCCGAAATGTGGAATGGTTCACCAAGAAAAGCCGGTAAGTATTATGGTTATGGCTGAAAATTCGGCTTTCCTCCTGTGTTCCCTCTGCTCACCTTTTGTCTCTTCTTCTCTCCCCTAGGTGCAGAGATGTGGCGACCGGTACTGACAGCCGCGATGGAGCCGGGAGATGTCTCGAGAACAGGTGAGTGAAGCGCGGCACTGCAGCGAGCAACGCAATGCTTTTAAATGGAAGTCTTTCTTCAAGAATGATGGCGTGAAGATTCCAGATGCAGGTAAGAGGTTTTAATAAGTTCTTGGTTTTCACCTTTCTCTTCTCTTCTTTCCTTACAGGTGTTCCAGGTTCGAGGCGGGCGTGGCTGGAGTCCAGGTGCAGGAGCAGACACGGTGAGCGTTCAGCTGCTGGGATGCAGAACAACGCGAAGCACGTGTGGCTGTCTGGGCGTGGCTTAAATAGCCTTGGAAGAAGTCCTAGGTAAGTATTCTTCCACAGCCCCACCCAAGTAACAAAATAGTCCCTTCAGTAAAATAGTCCCTCCTAAGCCTCATTTGGCTTGGGTCTTCATGCAGCATGGTCTGCATCAGGTGAGTGTGCAGCATGGTCTGCATCAGGTAAGTGCACCAAACACTTTCCTTTATGAGCCTGGCGCCTATGGCGCCAGGACTGATGTTCAACATGAGCCTGGCGCCAAAGGCGCCAGGACAGAGTCCAAAGAGCCCCTATAAGGGACCGCTGGGTTTTTAACCGGGGGCATGATGCCTGCTCCCGGGGGTGCTGGGCCTGGCCTGGTGCTCCGGGGGTAGGCATCATGACAGCACTCCCCCCCAAGGCCCCTCCCAAGGTCGTTCCCTCTGGAGGTTTCGGTTTGTTTGGGAAATTCCGATGGAACCTTTTTACTAGCCGAGGTGCATGTACGTGGTTGCTGGGTTCCCAAGACCTTTCCTGAGGCCCGTACCCCTTCCAATCAATTAGATAGAAAAGTTTTGATTTTGAGATCTTAGAATCCAAAATGTTCTTCACCTCGAATTCAGGCTCCCCATCTATCTGGTTTGGTTCTGGTGGCTTTATTAATCTGGTTCCTGGTTGCACTGGTTTCAAAAGTGACACATGAAAAACGGGGTGAATCCGCATGTTAGCTGGTAGATCTAGCTTGACTGCCACTGGGTTAATTATAGGTTTGATCGAGTAAGGGCCTAAATACCTTGGATTAAAAGTCCGAGGTCCCTTGAGCGATAAGTGTTAGGTAGCCAACCATACTTGATCCCCTATTTGGTATATAGGCGCCTCTCTTCGATGCAGATCCACATTCTTTTTGTATTTCCCTTTCGCATGTTGTAAGTGTGCAGTTGCATCCTTGAAGGCTTGAGTAATCGTAGAATGCAAATGGTCCACTGCGGGCATTTCAAGGCTCAAAGGTGACTCCAAGTCTGAAGTACGAGGGTGATGTCCATATAGGGTTTAAAAGGGGCTCTGACCAGTTCCAGAGTGTATCGAGTTATTGTATGCATATTCAGCCACCCATAAAATATCTGTAACGCTCACCTAATTCCCGCAGAGGCGCCGGTCTTGACTGGGTGAATGCCGTATCTTCAAAGGTGATGTGTAACACACGGTTGGCTCTTTGGGCTGGACCTCTGTGCACTGTATGTCTGACTCGAAGAGTAAGATGTCTGCAGATAGAAAATATGGGATTAATGAACTGGGGCGGGGTGCCGTAACCAGTTCCTTCACTGGATAAGGGTGCAGGCCTCTTGACCTCAGAGGACTGCTGTCCGTCGTTAACTGCACGAACGGTAAGTTCTGGGCGCTTCAAATGTCTTAAAAGTCTTTTGTAATGATATCTCTTGTTTTGCAGAGTTCCGGCGATGGCGGATGGCGGGCTGATGAGAGTTGAGGATCGAACCCGCGTGAGGAATAGAAGCGCCTGGAAGCACGTAGGTAAGCGCTTGTAGCCTGCTTCACGATGCGCACTAACTGTCCCTTTTATCTTGCAGGTACAAGTTCGGAGCTTTAGAGAAGCTGAAGGGTGCTGGAATACCCACTGGATTTGGCGTGGGAAGGAGTAATGGCACATGAGTAATAAAGTTGCCCAATGTCTTTAAACGCACCTTCTTTTGTCTTTCAGATGCGGGATGCAGCGCCGAAGGCCTCCGGAGCGTGCGAAGAGCTGGTAAGCTTTTGTCTTTCAGATGCTGGAATGCAGTGCGAAGACCTCCGGAACATGCGAAGAGTAGGTAAGCCTTTGTCTTTCAGATGCCGGAATGCAGCGCGAGGCGTTGATGACAGCCGATGGACCAGGTAAGAGATGCTCTGCCACTGAAGACCGTAGTGCTAACCTGTTCTTTCTTTGTCTTTACAGGTGCTGCTGAAGACTGGATTCCAGGATGGTAAGCCTTTGTTTCCTTAGGCCCAGGATCAGAAGCAGAAGACACGATGAGCGTTCTGCTGCAGAGAATGCAGAATAACGCAAAGCAAGATTCATCCATCGGGTGTGGTTTAAATAGCCTCCTGTAGTGCTTAGGTGTCTCCTTCCACAGCCACGCCTAGGTAAGAAAAGAGTTCCTGCTTTCCAGAAGAGTTCCAGTGTTCTGAAGCTAGGGAGTGGCTCCTGCCCCACCCAACAGGAAAAGTAGTCCCAAACAGAAGAGGATCAGGGGTTCAACTGGCAGGTAAGTAAGCAGCATGGTCTGCTGCAGGTAAGTCCACCCAAGCTTTATGAGCCTGGCGCTTCCAGCGCTGGGACTGGGCATCTTTATGAGCCTGGTGCCACTGGCGCCAGGACAGGGTCCAAAAGGTCCCAATTGGGACTGGCTGGCACTCGGAACCGGGGTTATGGGTCTGCTTCCAAGGGAGTCGGGCAAGTCCTGATCTTTTGGAAGCAGAGATCATGACAGCACCCCCCCTCAAGGCCTGTCCCAAACCGGGCTTCTCCGGGGGTTTGGGCTTGTTAGGAAATGTTCGATGAAATCTTTTGATTAGACGAGGCGCGTGGACATATTCTGCAGGTTCCCAGGATCTTTCTTGGGGACCGTAGCCTTTCCAGTCAATCAGGTAAAATAGTTTAGACTTGGAGATCTTGGAATCCAGGATGCTTTTGACTTCAAACTAGAGTTCTCCATCAACTAGAATAGGTTTTGGAGATGTAGTTAGTCGGGTTTGAGGTTGCACGGGTTTTAATAGAGAGACGTGGAAGACCGGATGTATCTTCATGTGAGGGGGCAAGTCCAACTTGACCGCTACTGGATTTACTATGGTAGTGATGGAATAGGGACCAAGGTATCTTGGGTTGAATGTGCGTGGTCCTTTTAGAGGTAGATATTTGGTGGATAACCAGACTTGATCTCCTACTTGATATTGGGGGGCTTCTTTCCGATGTTGGTCTGCTCCTTTCTTGTATTGTTCTTTAGCCCTTTGAAGGTGAGAAACGGCTTCCTTAAAGGCTTGGGTGATTGTAGAATGCAGGTGGTCTACTGCTGGTGTTCCAAGATCTTGGAGTGTATCCAACTCCGAGGTTCGAGGGTGACTACCGTATAAAAGAAAAAACGGGGTCTTCCCAGTTCCCGAGTGGACAGAGTTATTGTAGGCATATTCGGCTATCCAAAGGATATCTTTCCAAGTTTTTTCAGTTTGTTGTAGCATGCAGCGCAAATACTGTTCCAGAGTCTGATTGGTCCTCTCGGTTTGTCCGTCGGTTTGAGGGTGGTGGCTGGTCGAAAGTCTCACATCAATTTGAGCCGACCGACAGCAACTTCGCCAAAAATGAGAAATAAATTGACTACCTCGATCCGAAATTAGAACTGAAGGAAAACCATGCAGTCGGACGATGTTTCGAGAAATTCTCGGGCCAGAGTTGCTGCTGTTGGTAAGCCTTTGAGTGGAATGAAATGCGCCATCTTGGAGAATAGGTCCACGATTACTAGGATCGTATTGTATCCAGAGCATGGAGGTAGATCGGTGATGAAGTCCATAGAAAGCGTATGCCAAGGGCGAGGCGGGATGTCAATAGGGCGTAAGAAGCCAGCTGGTTTTTCCTTTTGACTCTTGTTTTATGCGCATACTCCACAGGACATTATAAAGTCTCTGATATCTTTTTTCCAAGACGGCCACCAGAAGTAGCGCTTGATCTTTTCCGAGGTCTTGGTCATACCGGGATGTCCTTCCATTAAAGAATCGTGATAACAAGAGATTACCTTTTTCTGTAAATCTGTGCTGGGCAGGTATAACCGTTCTTGGAAATATAATAGGTTGTCCTTCACCGTAAAGTCCTTTCCCTGCAGATGCCAATTCTGTATGTCTGCTGGAGTTACCAGTAGCCTGGCTTTATCCTTAACTTCCTCTATGGATTGTGTGGCGATTACACCTAGAATTCTTTGTTCGGGAATGATAGGTACAGGTTTAGGATTGATCAAATGTTCTTCCACTCCCATCCGAGAAAGGGCATCAGCTTTACCGGTTTTTGTACCAGGTCGATAGGTAATTATGAAGTCAAACTCGGCAAAGAATAGTGCCCAACGGAGTTGCCTAGAGGATTGAGCTTTTGCGGTTTTCAAATATTGCAGGTTTCGGTGATCTGTAATCACAGTAACGGTGTGTCGGGCCCCCAGAAGATAATGCCGCCAAGCCTTAAAGGCGGACTTGATAGCTAGAAGTTCCTTATCAGTAATAGTGTCATTGATTTCAGGAGGCGAGAATTTGCGGGACCAAAATGCCACGGGATGCAACTGATTGGTTACTGTGTCCTTTTGTGATAGAACTGCCCCCATGGCAAGGCTCGAAGCATCAGTTTCAACGATGTAGGGGAGTTCTGGGCGAGGATGTTTTAAGATCGGTGCAGAGATAAATCTAGTCTTCAAATTCTGGAAAGCTTGTTCCGCCTCGGTAGACCATTCAAAACGTTTGTTTTTCTTTACCAGGCGGTGATGGGCTGGACTATTCGAGAGAATTCGGGGATAAACCTGCGGTAAAAGTTAGCGAAGCCTAACATGCTTTGAACACCTTTTACGGAGGATGGCGATGGCCATTTGAGAATTGCATCGACCTTCTTTGAATCCATACGCACTCCGCTAGGTGATAATATGAATCCCAAGAATTCAACTTCAGTCACGTTGAAAACACATTTTTCCAACTTAGCGAAAGGTTTGTGTTGACGCAATCTCTCGAGGACCATTTTCACGTGTTTCCGATGTTCAGTTTCCGATGAAGAATAAACGAGGATGTCATCAATGTAAACAACAACACACACATCTATGAGCTCTCTGAGGACATCGTTCATAAAATATTGAAAGGCGGCCGGGGCATTGCAAAGTCCGAAGGGCATGACCTGATATTCAAATAGCCCATACTTGGTGCGGAAGGCCGTCTTCCATTCATCGCCCTCTTTTACTCGTACCAAGTGGTAGGCTCCTCTAAGATCCAGCTTTGTATATATGCATGCTTTTCTGACTTGGTCCAGGGTTTCAGGGATCAAAGGTAACGGATATCTATTCTTAACGGTGATCTGGTTCAGGGCGCGATAATCTATACAAGTTCTAAGGTCCCCTTCTTTTTTTGGAACGAAGAACAAAGCTGAGGAAGCAGGGGACTTGGAAGGACGAATAAACCCATTTGCTAGGTATTGATCCAGGTATTGTCGGAGGTGAAGATTCTCAGGCTCGGTGAGGGCATAAATTCTACTACAAGGAGGAGTAGATCCAGGTATCAGGTCTATCTGGCAGTCATAAGACCTATGAGGAGGTAGAGAGTTAGCCTGATCCTTCCGGAAAACATCTTGGAATTCTAGGTATTCAGGAGGTAACTGGGGAGCCTCCGAGGAAATTGCTGCCAGTGCAACACCAGGTCGAGGGTGACAAGTAGAGACACATTCTGGAAACTGAACCGTTCTTGCTCGCCAATTGATCTGAGGATTGTGCTTCTCTAACCAAGGAATTCCTAGAATAATCTGGAAGTGAGGGGCCTTGATTACATCGAACACGATCTTCTCATGGTGTCCATCTTGACTTACTAGCGTCACTTCTTGGGTGGTATGCGTTACTGGTCCGGAGGCTATCTCCGTACCATCCACCGTAGTAATGACGTCCTTTACAGCCTTTGGACAAAGAGTCAGATTCATCCTCAAAACCATTTCATGATCCACATAATTGCCAATGGCACCGCTGTCGACGTAAGCTTCAATCGCATGTAATCGATCCAGATGTTCAGGGCTAATGAGGACCATAGGTATCACGAAATGCGAGGTCACGGAACTGGTTTTAACGCTTGGCAAGAGGACCTCTATTCTTGTCGGGCGAGGTTGTTTCCCTGCTCAGAGTTTGTGACCCTGGTAACTGCAGCTCCTACTGCCTTCTTGGCTGGTTTCACCGGACAGTCTCGAAGAAAGTGCCCCGAGTTTCCGCAATAGAGGCATAATTGCAGCTGTTTTCTCCTTTCCCGCTCCTTTTGTGTTAGTGGTCCTTTCAGGCCCCCTATTTGCACGGGTTCCCCAGAGTCTACTCCTTTGGTAGGAGTTGGTGGTTTGTAAAATACTCGAGCATCAAACTTGGAACGATCGGCCTTCCTGTTCTGCAGTCTGTGGTCAATTTGAACGACTAAGTCAATATAGTCCGAACAGTCTTGCGGGGGATTCACTACTTGGGCTAACACATCTTTGAGCTCTCCACGTAGACCTCTATAAAACAGCGTAATCCTTTTGTCCTCAGGCCATCGAGTTTCCACTATCAGTCTGTTGAAAGACGCAATATAAGCCAAAAGGTCTTGATTACCCTGTCGCAATGAAAGGAGCTCATTGTCCAAGGCCTGCCCCTGTGAATGTCTTGCAAACAGTTTTTCCATACTGAGCTGAAAAGCTTGAAAATCATGGAGAACCGGATCATCTTGATTAACTAGAGGGATTGACCAGTCTGCCGCATTGCCACTAAGGTACGAAAGCACAAAAGCTACCTTAGCTTGATCAGTTGGAAAGGCTGCTGGCCGGCATAAGAAGTGCAACCGGCACTGATTAATGAATACTGCAAACCTCTTTGGGTCACCAGAAAATCGTTCGGGCCGAGCCAGAGGTACATTCCCAGGTAGGTTGATCTGCACTGGGTTCGTAGAGGATGTTGAAGGAAGATTTGCCCCTGATGCGGGTAACGGAGTTTGTCCGTCTTGTGACTGTAGCAATTGTCTAGCGAGATCGTCTGTTCGCTCCTTGGAAATAATCAGTTCCCTTCTTAGAGCATTCATTTCCTGACGGGCTGCATGCACTTCTGCTCTTAGTTCCCCAAGTAACTGGGGTAGTTGGTCGGTATCCGAGGTTTCCATAGCACCTGGGTGGGAGTTTTGTGGTAGGCTTTGCGTTCTGTAACGCTCACCTGATTCCCGCAGAGGCGCCGGTCTTGACTGGGTGAATGCCGTATCTTCAAAGGTGATGTGTAACACACGGTTGGCTCTTTGGGCTGGACCTCTGTGCACTGTATGTCTGACTCGAAGAGTAAGATGTCTGCAGATAGAAAATATGGGATTAATGAACTGGGGCAGGGTGCCGTAACCAGTTCCTTCACTGGATAAGGGTGCAGGCCTCTTGACCTCAGAGGACTGCTGTCCGTCGTTAACTGCACGAACGGTAAGTTCTGGGCGCTTCAAATGTCTTAAAAGTCTTTTGTAATGATATCTCTTGTTTTGCAGAGTTCCGGCGATGGCGGATGGCGGGCTGATGAGAGTTGAGGATCGAACCCGCGTGAGGAATAGAAGCGCCTGGAAGCACGTAGGTAAGCGCTTGTAGCCTGCTTCACGATGCGCACTAACTGTCCCTTTTATCTTGCAGGTACAAGTTCGGAGCTTTAGAGAAGCTGAAGGGTGCTGGAATACCCACTGGATTCGGCGTGGGAAGGAGTAATGCCACGTGAGTAATAAAGTTGCCCAATGTCTTTAAACGCACCTTCTTTTGTCTTTCAGATGCGGGATGCAGCGCCGAAGGCCTCCGGAGCGTGCGAAGAGCTGGTAAGCTTTTGTCTTTCAGATGCCGGAATGCAGTGCGAAGACCTCCGGAACATGCGAAGAGTAGGTAAGCCTTTGTCTTTCAGATGCTGGAATGCAGCGCGAGGCGTTGGTGACAGCCGATGGACCAGGTAAGAGATGCTGTGCCACTGAAGACCGTAGTGCTAACCTGTTCTTTCTTTGTCTTTACAGGTGCTGCTGAAGACTGGATTCCAGGATGGTAAGCCTTTGTTTCCTTAGGCCCAGGATCAGAAGCAGAAGACACGATGAGCGTTCTGCTGCAGAGAATGCAGAATAACGCAAAGCAAGATTCATCCATCGGGTGTGGTTTAAATAGCCTCCTGTAGTGCTTAGGTGTCTCCTTCCACAGCCACGCCTAGGTAAGAAAAGAGTTCCTGCTTTCCAGAAGAGTTCCAGTGTTCTGAACCTAGGGAGTGGCTCCTGCCCCACCCAACAGGAAAAGTAGTCCCAAACAAAAGAGGATCAGGGGTTCAACTGGCAGGTAAGTAAGCAGCATGGTCTGCTGCAGGTAAGTCCACCCAAGCTTTATGAGCCCTGCGCTTCCAGCGCTGGGACTGGGCATCTTTATGAGCCTGGTGCCACTGGCGCCAGGACAGGGTCCAAAAGGTCCCAATTGGGACTGGCTGGCACTCGGAACCGGGGTTATGGGTCTGCTTCCAAGGGAGTCAGGCAAGTCCTGATCTTTTGGAAGCAGAGATCATGACAATATCCTTCCAATTACCCTCCGATTGGTGCAACATACATCGTAGATATTGTTCAAGGGTCTGGTTCGTTCTCTCCGTCTGACCATCGGTCTGTGGGTGGTGGCTGGTTGAGAGTCTTACGTCGATTTGTGCCAGTTGACAACACTTTTTCCAAAAATGAGAAATAAACTGGCTTCCCCGATCGGAGACTAGTATGGACGGGAATCCATGCAAACGGATGATATTTTCGAGGAATTCCTTGGCAAGAACAAAAGCTGAAGGTAATCCTTTCAACGGAATAAAATGGGCCATCTTGGAAAATAAATCCACCACAACCAGAATAGTATTGTATCCATTACAAGAGGGCAGGTCCGTGATAAAATCTAGTGACAAGGTGTGCCAAGGTGCTGGTGGAATGTCTAAGGGTTGAAGAAGACGGCGGGTTTTGTTTTTTGACGTTTGTTTTGGGCGCAAACTCCACAGGACATCACGAAAGATTTAATATCCTTTCGCCAGGAAGGCCACCAGAATTGTCGTTTAATTTTTTACTCTGTTTTGGCAATGCCAGGATGTCCTTCCATCAGAGTATCATGATGACGGGAAATAACCAGTTCTTGCAATTCCTTTTCTGGCAAAAATAAGCGTCCTTGGAAGTAAGGTAAGCCATCGTTGACTGAAAAGTAAGACCCCCTTTTGATCCAATCCTGCAAGGCTGAAGAGTCCAGGAATTGTTTTACCCGTGCTTGAATGTCTTCAAGGGTTTGTAAAGTGGATATCCCCAAAATTCTTTGTTCGGGAATTATCGGCACAGGTTCTGAGTTTGTGTCCATTTCTCCCATTCCAATTCGAGATAGCGCGTCCGCTTTGCCATTCTTACAGCCGGGATGGTAAGTGATTACAAAATCGAACTCAGCAAAGAACAAAGCCCATCTGAGCTTTCGTGAAGACTGAGCCTTGGCAGTTTTTACATATTGTAAATTTCGGTGATCAGTGATCACGGTGATGGTATGCGTGGCGCCAAGAAGATAATGCCGCCAAGCCTTAAAGGCGGACTTAATGGCTAATAATTCCTTATCGGTGATTGCATAATTTATCTCAGGCGGCGAGAACTTTCTGGACCAAAATGCTACGGGGTGCAGTTGGTTGGTTTCGGGGTCTCTCTGAGACAGGACAGCTCCCATGGCTAAGCTGGACGCGTCGGATTCGACTATATATGGGAGATCGGGACGTGGGTGTTTCAAAATAGGTGCAGACATAAATTTAGCTTTCAATTCCTGAAAGGCCTGTTCAGCTTCCTCGGTCCATTCAAAACGTTTATTTTTCCGCAAGAGTTTGCACCACACGTGAAAATTCCGGGATAAACCTGCGATAAAAATTGGCAAAACCAAGCATTCTTTGGACACCTTTCACCGAACTAGGTGATGGCCATTTGAGGATGGCATCCACTTTCCGTGAGTCCATTCGGACCCCTTTAGGTGTCAGGATGAATCCAAGAAACTCAACCTCGGTGGTATGGAAAACGCATTTTTCCAGCTTTGCAAACAGTTTGTGCTGGCGCAAATTTCTCTAGGACGGCCCTGACATGTTTTCTGTGATCTGATTCCGAAGAGGAGTACACCAGAATGTCATCGATATACACAGACATCGATGAGTTCCCGAAGGACATCGTTCATGAAGAATTGGAAGGCAGCAGGCGCGTTGCACAACCCGAAAGGCATCACCTGGTATTCGAATAGTCCATATTTTGTACGGAAGGCCGTTTTCCATTTGTCGCCTTCTTTTACTCGTACCAGATGATAAGCCCCCCGGAGATCTAACTTGGTGTATACCCAAGCGTCCTTCACCTGGTCAAGGAGTTCAGGGATCAAAGGCAGAGGGTAACGATTTTTAACAGTTATCTGGTTCAATGCGCGGTAATCGATACAAGTTCTAAGGTCGCCTTCTTTTTTTGGCACGAAGAACAAAGCTGAGGATGCCGGAGACTTTGACGGGCGAATTAAACCATTGGCTAGGTATTGATCTAAATATTGTCTCAAATGCAGATTCTCCGGTTCAGTAAGGGCATAAATCCTGCTACAAGGGTGTTGTGCACCGGGCACCAGATCGATTTGGCAATCGTAGGATCTGTGAGGAGGTAACATGTTGGCCTGTTCCTTTTGGAAGACGTCCTGAAAGTCTTGGTATTCCGGAGGTGGTTGCATGGAGACAGAGGTTACTGATGCTAGACTGATCTTCAGATTTTCTGGGTAGCAGGTTTGTGCACAATCCGGGAAGGTTATTCTCTTCGCTCGCCAATCAATTCGAGGATTATGTGTCTCTAACCAAGGGATTCCGAGAATAACCTGAAACTGTGGAGCCTTGATTACATCAAGCACAACTGCCTCCCGATGGCCGTCCGGACCTACAAGTGTCACCTCAGCTGTGGAATGTGTTACCGGTCCAGAGGCAATTACGGTTCCATCAACTGTGGTGATGACATCTTTGCTGGTTTTAGGACGCAGAGGGATGTTAATCCTGGAGACCAATTCACAATCCACATAGTTTCCTATAGCCCCACTATCGATGTATGCCTTTATTGCATGCAACCGCTTAGGCTGTTCCGGACCTTCGAGGACCATTGGCACAATGAAATGCGAGGTCTGAGAGTTAGTTTTCAAGCTCGGCAAGCGGACCCCTACGCTTGTCGGGCGTGGTCGTTTCCCGATACAGAGTTTTCATGGATTTTATCAGCGGCTCCTACCACCTTCTTGGGCGGCTTTGCCGAGCAGTCTCGTGGAAAGTGTCCAGAGGACACACAATAAAGACATAATTGCATCTGCCTTCTTCTTTCACGTTCCTTTTGAGTTAGAGGTCCTTTAACCCCTCCGATTTGCATTGGCTCAGAGCTTCAGCCCCCTTGAGGTTAGCGTGGGTCTTGACCAACACCCGGGTCTCAAACTTGGACCGATTTGCTTTTCTGTTTTGTAGTCTGTGATCCAATTGGACCACTAAGTCTATATATTCTGAGCATTCTTGGGGCGGATTTACAACTTGGGCCAGGACATCTTTAAGTTCTCCGCGTAGACCTCGATAAAATAATGTGATTCTTTTATCCTCTGGCCACCCAGTTTCCACAATTAGTCTATTAAAGGTTGCAATGTAGGATAGGAGGTCTTGATTGCCCTGTCGCAGAGATAGAGTTCGCCATCCAGAGCCTGCCCCTGGGAGTGACGAGCAAATAAACTTTCCATGCTTGCTTGAAATCCTTGAAAATCACAAAGAATCGGGTCATCTTGAGTTACCAGTGGAACTGACCAATCGGCAGCACTGCCGCTGAGATATGACAATACAAAGGCTACCTTGGTCTGGTCATTAGGGAAGGCCCCAGGTCTGCATAGGAAATGCAAACCACACTGATTCATGAATACAGCGAATCGTTTGGGGTCCCCAGCAAAGCGTTCGGGTGGGGCCAGCGGCATGTTTCCAGGTAGATTGATTTGCACCGGGTTACTGGAAAGCACAGGAGCGGGGTTCCCCCCGGAACCGGGTAAAGGAGTTTGTCCAGCTTGACCTTGCAAAAGCTGTCTAGCCCGGTCATCAGCTCTTTCCTTTGTTACAATCACTTCCCTCCTGAGAGCATTAGTCTCTTGACGAGCGGTGTGTACTTCGGCCCGTAATTCCCCCAGTAGTTGGGCCAACTGGTCAGTCTCAGAAGTTTCCATAGCGCCTGGGTGGGAATTTGTAGGAAGGCTTCGCGTTCTGTAACGCTCACCTGGCTCGTACGGAGGCGCTGGTCTAGTCTGGGTTCCTGTGGCCTCTTCAAGCGTGATGCGCAGAACTCAGACCACCGATTGAACAGGACCCCCAAATCTTGCTTGTCTGGCCCGTAGGAATATCCTTCTGCAGATGAGAAAGGGGATTAACTGTCTGCAGAATAGTGTGCTTGCTCCCCCCTTTCCCCCTTCGTTCTTCTCTGACTTCCTCCAAAACCCCCGGTTTAAGCTCACCTTATGGTTTGGAAGGATGAACTCTCCATCCTGCTTCTGGTGCAGGGGCGCGCGTTCGTCCAGTTACTTCACTGGTTTTCGGAATGGCGCTGGCAAAATCCACTTGACTTTTCTGAGCGATACGCCGTAAGTATGAAGATTCAAAAGTTCAAGTGCGAGCCTCTTTTTATGTTGTCTTCCTAACCTGTGATCTGTCCTTTATTTCAGGTGCAGAACGAAGGCGATGCGTTGAGGGGTTAAATTTCCGATGGTAAAATCAGGTGAGTTAGTGATGAGGGCAACCCCTCTAAATGTCTTTATAATTCCCCAGTAATGTCTTTTGTCCTTTCCCCAAAGGGGCCGAGGTGCGTTACCTGCCAACGAAGCGGCGCCGACCCGAAATGTGGAATGGTTCACCAAGAAAAGCCGGTAAGTATTATGGCTGAAAATTCGGCTTTCCTCCTGTGTTCCCTCTGCTCACCTTTTGTCTCTTCTTCTCTCCCCTAGGTGCAGAGATGTGGCGACCGGTGCTGACAGCCGCGATGGAGCCGGGAGATGTCTCCAGAACAGGTGAGTGAAGCGCGGCGCTGCAGCGAGCAACGCAATGCTTTTAAATGGAAGTCTTTCTTCAAGAATGCTGGTGTGAAGATTCCGGATGCAGGTAAGAAGTTTGAATAAGTTCTTGGTTTTCACCTTTCTCTTCTCTTCTTTCCTTACAGGTGTTCCAGGTTCGAGGCGGGCGTGGCTGGAGTCCAGGTGCAGGAGCAGACACGGTGAGCGTTCAGCTGCTGGGATGCAGAACAATGTGATGCACGTGTGGCTGTCCTAGCGTGGCTTAAATAGCCTTGGAAGAAGTCCTAGGTAAGTATTCTTCCACAGCCCCACCCAAATAACAAAATAGTCCCTTCAGTAAAATAGTCCCTCCTAAGCCTCATTTGGCTTGGGTCTTCATGCACCATGGTCTGCATCAGGTGAGTATGCAGCATGGTCTGCATCAGGTAAGTGCACCAAACACTTTCCTTTATGAGCCTGGCGCCTATGGCGCCAGGACTGATGTCCAACATGAGCCTGGCGCCAAAGGCGCCAGGACAGAGTCCAAAGAGCCCCTATAAGGGGCCGCTGGGCTTTTACCCGGGGGCATGATGCCCGCTCCCGGGGGTGCTGGGCCTGGCCTGGTGCTCCGGGGGTAGGCATCATGACAACAGGTGACAGTTGTGCAGCTTTAAAAATGACAGATGACATGATTTCTAGGAGTCAGTTCTACTTAGGTTAAAATAGCTTGGATTAGATTATTTAACTAAGAGATTGGTTCTGCACAGTTCTGCTAGGTACTCACAATATAAATTTGAACTAGGCCTCGTCACGAATCTGGTCAACACGTCCGGCTGCGGTTCTGTCTGCTCGGCGGGTCAATCAGGCACCGGTTCTGCTCACAGCGATCTGGGTCAGCTCTGCTCTGCTGGTCTAGCCTCTCTGGATTCTGGGTGTAACACTGCTTTCTGGGTACTGCTACAGGTTCTTGCAAAATTTCAAACAGCTCGCCCGGCTGTTCAATAGTTTGGGTAGTTTTGAGGCCTGCTGAAGAGGATTCAGCTGGTGGATTCAGGCCTCTCTGCTACAAATTCTGGAGTTAATTTCTGCTACAGGTTCTGGAGATTGATGGATTTGTAGTCTGGATCTCTGGATGTGAAGTCGTCGGTCAGCATGCTCCGCAGCAAATGGAATTGAATCTCCTACCTGTCCCAGCTGTCTCTTTTTATGTGTTTTGGAAAGTGGGTGTGTGCGTTGGTCATAACTAAACCTGCACCTCTCACTTACCATTGGCCAATTCCTCCTCTCTCCCTTGATTGAGGGAAGGAAATGTGAGTCAGAGTGATGCTGTAGGTTTTATGGTCAGAGGAACCTCCCCTTGTCAGATTGCACACAAATCTATTTCTGACCCAAATACATATTTATCTATGTACCATTTTTCTAATATTATAGGTCCAGTTAACATATTTCCTGTAGCACCAAACCATCCGATCCCTGTCTTTGTACGATGTTGTGTCCACTGATGACAGAATTCTCCAGATAACGACCTCTAAACCTTTCCAGATTTTACACAAATGTGCACCAAGGATATGGGTTACAGATGATAAAGTGTCAGATTTTTAACATGCATACATTTGGAGTGAGACCCTATTTTCCGCTAGCAACCCCCCAGAATACACCACAGGGTCCTAACGCCTCTTAAAATGTGCACCGAAAAATCACAAGAATAATGGTATTACTTCTATAATTCTGACAAGTCCGTACTATGAATTATCCATCTTTTTTTTAAATTATGCCCTGGTGAAAAAGGGGTGTGGCTTCCCACATCACATGGTGGAATAACTGGATTATCTACTTCCCCCAAGCCAGCTTGTTCACAGAGGCACAGCTGCCCCCCAGTTTCTCCCAAGAGGAAGCTATTTTACGACGCCCCCAATATAACATTTGCCTGAGTCAAGGAAGTTGCATTGTTCGGTCCCTTCCAGTTCCCAGGTGCTCCACCCCTAATCTAATCAGAGAGGTGTCAACTCCTTTTGGCAAGGTGCAGCAGGATGCAGCTAGGCCTGGGAAGAGTGGCTGTTGATCCAGTTTCAACTCCTGACGGGGGTAGTTGTCAGGCAGAATTCAGTTAATAATTACTTCCTTCAAGTCATTTCAGAATATAGTTTTACATTGTATCCACCTCTTAGCAAGTCTTTCCTTGGTCTGGTTTTGTTTCATTTGTTCAGTTTTACACAAAAGTCTGGTGGTTTTTAAACGCCGGCTTTCTGATAGTGGTGAGTACTGGTAATGCAACCATTTTTGGGATTAAGAAAATGAAGTCCCCACAGTTCTGAGTTGCTTTTTGGCAATCAGCATTGCCATTCCCAATGGTTTCAGGCTACTGTGTGTAGCCCAATGGTGGTTTTAGGCAGTGCCCTTCTGTGCCCAAAACATAGGCAAAAATGGGTAGCAGCCTATTCTTCATGCATTTCCCTGTGCATTTTCTGGGAAGTTCTGGCCATCATGATGTTTTCAATGCCAGTAATGCACAGTTTTTGTGGTAGGGCTCGGATGCATGGGTAAAAACATCCCACAGAACACATAATTAAGCCTCGTGTAGAGATTTGTGGGAGCAGTATAGTGGGAATATACCCAGTCTTCCTTATGCATCATCCTCCAGACATCCAGCTTGAATGCATGCAGCAACGTGTTTAGAGCTTTCACTGCAGGGAATGGATGAGTAAATGTACCATTCCACCTGTCTATTACTGGTTTTAGCGTGCAATTAAAATCTCCTCTCCATATAAGCGCCCCATCCCTATACAGGCCTATCTTGGCATACAAGGATCGGAAATAGGCAGCTGTGTCATGATTCTGGGCATATGTCTTAATTAAGCAATATGACCCTCGCAGCGGGGGCATTACCAACTCAGGTAATGCCTCGGGGCCCATAGTTATAAGGAAGGCCCCGGGGCATTACCTGAGTCGGTAATGCCCCCGCCGTGAGAGTCATATTGCTATTAGTACCCCGGCCTGCATTATATGCGTGACCGGGGCACTAAAAGCATTTTTTTCTGTCCCGAAAAGCCGCTGCGTTTCGGGACAGAAAAAAAAAAAAAACGACCAAGAAAATGGCCACCAGGAAAGGGAAAGCGGGAGTCCGTTTTCTCTTTCCATGGCGGCCTTCGGGAGAGGACTCGCTGCGAACACAAGTGTTCCCAGCGCGTCCGCTACCTGAAAAAAAGGAAGCAGAAGGTAAGTGGGGTTGGGAAGGAGGGAGGGGAAGGGAAAAAATAAATAAATTAATTAAAACGTACCTTCGTCCCTGCCAGGGGACGATGGAAGCCTCCAGCTGTGTGGAGGCGCGGAGTCTCCACACTGCTGGAGGCTGCCATCGTCTCCCACCAGGGACGCAGGAGCAAGAAGGTAAGTGGGGTGGGTAGGGAGGCGGGAGGGAAGGGAAAAAAAAGAAAAAAAAAAGCTTACGAGAGTCCCCAGCGGGGGGCAGAGGCAGCCTATCAGCCGTGGGGAGGCTCGGATCGGGGATGGCCCCGCTTCGAGCCTCCTCATTGGCTGAGGGGCTGCCACGCCCTCCACCGAGGACAAGGCAGCTGGAGTCCCGGCCGAGAATCGAACGATTCTCGGCCGTGTAAGGACCCGGCGAGAGCCAATCAGAATGCGTGTTGCATTCTGCTTGACTCTCGCCGGGTACTAATAACGCGTATTTCTCTATTTTCCACCCTCTTAGTATAACCATTCTACCATCCGTATCTAAGTAGGTCTGGAGGACCTCAAACAGAACTGCCGGTGCCACTCAAATCAGCAACCCCCTGGCATATGCCGAGTATGTGGAATCTAAGATCACCCCACCCCATTTCCGTGCCAAGGTGCCCTGTCTTGCTTTGGTCAGATGTGTTTCCTGCAAATAGGCTATATCAATTTTTTGGCATCTCAAATATGTCATTATTCTGTTTCATTTGATATAACTATTCAGACCTCTAACATTCCAAGTTGCTATCTTCAATTCACCCATTTTCTACAAGCCATTCCACCCTCACCCTCCCTTTATCATCTCCACCCTCCTCCTGCTGTGCGTGTCTGTGGGCCAACGCCCAGTTAACTATCCTAACTCACCTCCCCACGACTCCCCCAACTATTCCCAACATTTGCCCAGCCTAGAATCCGAAGCTCAGGTATCGCTGCATCTCGCTCCTATTCCGGCCCTACTGCCGGTGTTCGGAGTGCAGCAGGAGGATACTGGACTACTAGTATCCTACCTAATCAAATCTACTGAGAGTGTGTTTCCTGGCACCATCTGGGCTTGGCAGCACCGGTGCTTCCTGCATTCAGCTCACTCTAAGTTATTATTCAACTTTCTAACTCGGATGACATTGTCCGATAAATATTCTATGTCGCATCACGGTTCAAATGTACATTATGCAAGCAATGCAGGTTCACTTATCACTTTTGCTTCTCATCTGGTTGTCTTCTTCCACCGGAAGGTTCAACGTGTCTATCCAATTGTTCACATCCTCTGGGGGTCTCGAAAAAGAGAGCACAATCTTTGTGTAGGACCTTCATTTTTGCCAGGTATAACAACATGTATTTCAAGTTAGCTGCACGTAACCTCCTCTTGACCGACACGTAGTTCGTGCTCTGTTTTTGCACCAAGAATGTATAATCCAGGTATGCCGTGATGGTCGCTGATGCTCTGCTTATCGTACCTCCTTTCCGAAAATGTGCTAGGATTCTTTCCCTGTCCTTATAGTTTAATTTCTTGACAATAATTGGTCTAGGTGGGGCCCCAGGCGGCAGCTTCCTTGTCAGAGCCCTGTACGCCCTTTCCACTGTGAACCCCTGAGTGAGTGACTCCACTCCTATCTCTTGTAACATGTTTTCAATAAAATATGTCAGGTTCGAGCCTTCTTCTCCTTCCGGAAGTCCCACAATGCGTACATTATTCCTGTGGGACCGTCCTTCTGCCTCTTCTGCTCTATTGTCCAGATTCCGCACCTGCTGTTGCAGTATGGAGACCTCCCTGGAGTTCTCGTTGCAGCTGCTTGTGTTAGCCTTCACGCCTTTCTCCAGCACACCCGTGCGTTCTGTCAGTGCCCTGACGTCTTGTCTCAGGAGGTTCACGTCAATGCTGATCGCATCAATTTTATGTTCCAATGATTACTTCAACTCTGCTATGGCCTCTAGGATCTGCTGGTCACTTCGCTTAGGGGCTTCCTCTCCTCTTTTCTCCTGTCCTATTGTTTTTGCGTCGTCCATTGTTTGCACTGACTTGGCGAATGCGTCCATGGAGGAATGTTTCACTTTGGTCTTGTTAGACTTTGATGCCATTTTGCGTATGCTTGCCCCCCTGCTCTCTCTTCCTTTACAAGCGGACTAGTACTCTTGACTGTTCTGCCGTAGCATAGCATTGAGCAGTGTCTCTGTCTAGTCCAGTTCGTTCTCGTTCAGCTCACCACACTCATCATGCTTCCCTGTGATTGCGTTAGTCACCGGTCTCTTCTTTGCATTGGTGTCCCCAAAAGCACCACCCGTAGTAGGGACCGTCCAATCGCTTGGGCACTCCGGCCCTTCTGCCTCACCACAATCCCTGCGGGTGCCTCAGCCCGCACCCACAGTACCTGTTGGTATTACGCCCGTCTGTTTTGCCTTCCACCTTGAACTGCCACTTGTCCCTTCTTTATTTTCACCATTGGTTACTGGCTGCTTTCGTAGTCACCACCATATGCTATCAGATGCAGGAATGCGTTATCTCTCCTTGTCTCGGCTTGCCGGGGCTGTCACCCCAGCTGATCTGGACTGCCCCGACCCTGGGGCACTAATCAGCCATCACCTGCCCCTGATAGATGTATACCCTTCCAAGGGTCAACTGGGGCTGTAGAGCTGCCAGGCGCTCCCCCGCTTCACCACTCACCTGTATCCCGGCTTCCTGTCCCGATGAAATGTTGCCACCCTTTTCAAAGGGTTGAGGAGTGCTCTGGGCGTAAATCCGGCCTGTGCAGTTATGTCCTAAATGGTGGTGTGCTCTTATAGCCAGGCACATGGAGGCTTATGCCCTAGCAGGTCCAGGTACCGTTGTACAATCTCTTCCAGTGTGTTGCACTCCCTAAATTCACCTATGTGCCTACAAGGCATTGCTTCAAATCCCTTCTGCTCGCACTCCCACTGCCCCTTGTCAGGCCGTGCTGCACTGCTCTGGGGCCACGGGAGTGGTTGGCGTTACATTTCCTGCACCTTTCTTTGTTGCTTACAACATCCCCCAGTACTTAGTTACTCATGCAGTTCCATCCGCACATGAGCTGGACCCCCACGTTTTGCCCGACTCCTTTCCACCCTGCTCCTTGGTTCAGTTCCAGTCTACTACGCACACCCTCTGTTTATAACACCCTAGTGGATGTGCCTCTCGGCGAGCGTCTAGTGACGGCACAGATCGCAAAGTGGTCCATTTGTAAGCAGACCTGCCTTTGTTATGCCGCCACTCTGTATCCGCCGTGTGCGCGAATTCCTTTTGTCCCAAACCTCTGTCAGTTTCTTGTTTCGAAAGGCTTGATCGCTGCCTTCCCAGCGTGTGTCACTGTATCCTCTCACTCAGCATCAGTTTCACAGGTCTCAATGCCGTCTGCAGGATTCCGCCTTAGCGCAGCGTGTATTTACTGATCTAAGCTGCTCCCCAGTTGCTTCCATTCGTAGTCTTTATTGCACCGGTCTCCGACTTTGCACAGTTCCTCTGTGTACTGGGTGTTGTGCATATAATTCCACCATCATGTTTTCTTCTGATCAGCTGTGTGTTATTGCAAATCCCTCTTATCGCTCATCCACTTGATTTCTTGTGACGGTCACCTTGCGCGATACTTCTGTGCTCCTGTTTGATCTCCCAGACTTCCTTCACACTTGTTGCCACTTTGTAGCATTCAATCATCTGTCCACTCAGCTACTGCCAGGGTTACGCGTGCGCTGCAGCTTCATACAATGCTGCTGCTTTGCTGTTCTCCCCCTGCAGTCCTTCTTTATGCGCCAGTCAGGGTCCGCTCTTGTTGAACTGCGGTGTGACCCATCTGCCTTGGACGTTGCCATCCTACAGTGAATTCCTTTGTTCACCATCCGCCGCCATCTTGTTTTTTGCCGCAGCTCGGGTCCTGCAAACTTCTACAGGTTGCGACTTCCAGCTCATGCTTCAATTCACTCCAGTCTTTCCATCATGGTGCTCATCCTGCGTTTATGCTGCTGCAGTTCTAGAATCACGTCTTGTAACTGACTCAGATCACATTTATTCACCAGGATCCGCAGGAGCTCCACAGAAACATGATTTATCCTGTGGCCATGTAGCCATGCCCCTCCTCTTTCGGCCAGGAAAATCCTTATAAGGACTTCCAGTACCCAGGAAAGCAGAAGCTTTTGGCGAGCTACTGGAGGGCTATGTGTGTTTGCTGGCAGGATGTGGGCTGGGTCTGAGACCCCAATCCACAAACTGTTTTCGGTGTGTCTGAGTGGTATGCATGAATGTTCCTGCCATTGATCCTGAATGGACCACTGGTGGGGTGTGTGTGGGCTAGTCCTGCTATTGGCTAGTAAGGGTAGCAGCTCTTACCTGGCTTTTAGGCTAAGAAGAGGACCCCTGCACCCATTCTTCAGAGATCCTAGAGAAACCTGAAGGAGCCAAGTATCCCGTCCAGCTGTGAGACCCGCAAAGAAACCCGAGACCTGACTGAAGGAGGCCTGGCAACCAACTTCTGCTGCTGTGCTGGAGGAGCGCTGTCTTGCTCATGATCTTTAGTAGCCCTGCGAAGGAGCTGTGACCTTTGGAGTGGAGGGACCATCCATTCCCGACGTCTGCTCGGTGTCCTTCCAAAGGAAGCCTTCAGAAGTGCCCTGGAACCGTCCTGTGGCTAATCAGCTTTGTTTTTGGGCTACCGTGCTGCCAGCGTCACCGTACCAAGTTTTGGCCTGAAACTTCAGGGATCCTCAGCTGGCCTACGAGATTACCTCCTGTGAAATGTCGGCATCCTAGCATCGAGGGAACCCGAGATAGGAGGGGAAACTCTGACTGCGGCTGCTGAGACCTTTTGTGTCACCCTGCTGTGGTGACCACTGTAGCTTACCTGACCCGAGTCCAGACCTGAGAGGGGTGCTGCATTGAGGTCTTCTGCATTTTTTGATCGAGAGTCCTTGCAATAGTAAAAGGCACAAACCGGAGATCAGGTAGAACCTGCAACCCTTGTGAATCGAAGACTGCGACCTTTGGCGGGAAAAGCAACGCCCGCCCATCTTCCTTTGTTCTGCCGAGTCTGGGGAAGAAGCGAAGTATGGGGGTAAGTTACAGAGTTTCTAACCTACCGCTATACTACCATTATAAGTCAATGGTTTTATACTAAACCTTAATTAGCTTTGCCATTGCTTGCTTGCGCAAGACATGTGACTGTTGGGTCTACTTTTGGGCATTAATCTAACTTGAACCCTAACCCTAAGAACCCTTCACTGGACCCCAGAGACACTACCTGGATTTTATCCTGCATCCTAACTTCTGTGGATCTTTAACCTGACCTATTGGGCAAAAGGCCCCAGACAATTTAGGGCGGGACACTTTTAGTTGGGGATCATCTCTGTTGTCCTTCTGTGCATAATACTATTCTAACATTTCAGGAGTTTCTGATGTGTATTATGCCCTATAACAAAGTGAAGGTATATATGTATTTAGTTTGATGGTGTTCTTTGATAAGTCTACCTGCTAGTAGTCATTTGTCTATAGTGTGTTTGACCATAAATAAATAACTATTTTTATACATCCTAAGTGCACTCTGTGACTCCCATTGTGTGACCTCATTGTGGACCCTTTACAAACTCACCACCGCCTGTCACTGCTACCTAAACTGGTTTGGCTACAGCTTCCCAGAGTTGTTCCTGTCACAATATAGGTTGGCCTTCTATACATCTGTCCAACAGGCCAGAGTATAGAAAATCAGTCATAACAGTCATCCAGAATCAAATAGAGGGATTCCTTCCCAGTGTGATCCTCCCTTGGTGCACCTCCCCCAGGCGGACTTTTGTACTGTGGATGCACCACTGTGGCTCAATGGGAAAGGTCGCCCCCTAAGGGAGAAGGGACGACATCATCAGATTTATCACACAAGCCTGCCTCCTCCCTTTTCTCCCAGAGCATGTCTAGAACATCTCTGGGGTCCCATCCATCAAGGAACACAAAAGGAGAAAACCCGTAAGAAGCCTGAGGTGCTTTCCTGGTGGCAAAGAGGGGCCAAGGGATCATTGTGTCCCAGTTGCGACCATCTACTTCCACTAGCTTTTTGAAAATGTTTTTCAATGTTTTATTAAAGCCGCCTGTCTGGGAATGGTACACAGAGGGGCGTAATGTTTTTATCTGTAAGATTTCTTTTACTTCCGCCATCAGCTCAGACATAAAGGTACACCCTTGGTCAGTCAATATTTCTTTTGGGAAACCTACCCATGATAGAAAAGGGATTAGATGTTTAAGGATTTGATGAGAGGTGTTACTTCTCAATGGGAAGGCTTCCAGGTACCGGGTTGCATAGTCTAGAATTACGAGAATATACTTATTTCTTAGTTTGGATGGCTCCAATGGGCCCACAATGTCCATACCAATTCTAGAAAATGGCACCTCGATTATAGGGAGAGGCTGTAGTGGCATAGGTGGAGCGGAGTGGGGAGCTGGTTTCTGACATAAAGGACAAGTAGTTCAGCATTAATATCTTCATGTCACCCCTGGAGTCAGGATCTATTACTCCGGCCATTACGTCCAGACCGTATTTCCAGGCTAACCAGGATTTCGACACAAGGCAGATGTAAGTACCTTTAGGTGGTGAAAGAATTAAGCATGTGGAAATCAACTGGCATTCGCCAACCTCAATAGGAACATCCGGGCTGCTGTGCAAGTCAAAACCTATAAATTCAATGGTAGCTATAGTGGGACCAGTGGCCTGAATGCTCAGTTTGAAATATTTCAGGGTTCCCCAATTTGTATCAATTAGATCCCGCTTCTAGCACCATATGCAAGGTTGTGGAAGGAGGAGATTGACACAAAGGTGGCATGTTTTTGGTTACAGGTTTTTATTATAGAAAATGGAAAATAAGTCCTTGCTATCCCTAACTTCTAAGAGGGGTTTCCCTGACTCAAAACTAATACTAAAAGGGTATGTCAGGATGTCCATCAAAGAATAAATCACCATCCTCTATGAAAACCTTCTTCTATACCAACACTATAAACCTAAAGAGTAAACAAACACAAAGTTCCTTCTTTTAGGAGAGTTGTTCCTTTCTCCCGTTTCTGGATTGTTACTTAACCAAAATGTTCCTTCAAACATAAACACCAGTGGGAAGGACTCCCTTTCCCTGATTAGTAGGTTTCAAAACAGTCTTTATACAATGTTCTCTCCAGGAGAATGGCTTCCTTTGCCTGGCGTGATTCTGTACAAGTCCAAAAAGAACCTGGGGGAATGACTCTCCTCCCCTAGTATGTCTTGACTTACTGCCCACAAAGGCCAGGGGGAATGACACCCTTCCCCTGGTATCACCGATTTGACTTTTAACTTGGGACCAAGAGGATGCCTCCCTTCTCTTGGTCTGCTCTTGGTACACCAAAGCCAGGGGGAATGATTGCTTCCCTTAGTGTCTCTCTGCTTCTTCTTTCTTACCAGGAGAATTACTCCCTTCTCCTGGTATCCCTTGACAGTCAGAGTTTTTCCACTTTCTCCACACAAACAGGGGCACAGTGCAGTAGGCTGCTACACTATGGAAAACATAGAAAGTCTACCCAAGGGGAGTCTGCATATCTAAGGAGTGGGGTAATTAGTGCACTTAGGGACACCCTTGATAGAGCTGAGAGGGAACTGAAGGCTCTAGAAAGTCAAACACCAAAGCCCACTCAAAAAGCACGTTAGCTAAACTCAATGAGAAACTAGGTGAATACCGCGAAGCAGAAAACAGGGATATCAGATTGTTGGGATGTACGGTCTCTGCGAGGAGATATGGCGAGGGTGATAGAACTGGCAAGCTGCTCTCCCGGGCTGTTCAATTCGAGAATGCTCCAATGTTGATAACGGAGATAGATGCGGGCGGGGTGCAGCATACAGCAAGGGCAGATTATACATTTGTGCAATACTACTCTGCCTTATACAATGAGTCTGAGGGAACACTTACTGAAGAGCTGAGGTTGAGGAGCATCGGAGTCTGCTGAATGCCCCATCACAGTGGAAAAAATTGGCAAAGCCATCCGGGACAGCCCTAACAGTAAAGCCCCGGGACCGGATGATATTACCATAGAGTATTATAAGCAATACTGCTACTCGCTTGCCCCGCTGTTGCTAGAAGTATATAGGGAATCCCTGACCAGACAGATGCTACCGCCCACAATGAGGGAGGCCGGCATCATGTTAATACTCAAGCCTGGGAAGGATAAGCGCCAATGTTGATAGTATAGACTTCTCTCCCAGTTGAACATTAATAACAAGGTCCTTGCCATACTATTGGCAAACAGACTATCTCTGCTAAGAAGCAAATTGGTCCTCCCGTACCATTCTGGCTTCCTCACAGGAAGGTCTACTCAGGCTAACTTCCGGCGCCTGTTTACAATACTCTGACAAACTGATCCAGAGTCTCAAGCTGTAGCTACGATGCTTGATCCGGAGAATAATAATAATAATTTTGCATTTATATAGCGCTACGAACCCTCAGATATCTGAGCGCTGCTTATTATTACCCACAGTGTGTGGTGCTCATTTATTTAGCAAGCTCTGCACGGATGTCAAAGTGAGTGCTCTACTCGCTGTGCCACTTGACCAGCATGAAGGCATTTGACACTTTGAACTAGACCTTTCTCTTCACCATCCTGCAGTGGATGGGAGTAGGGGGCTACCTGCTTTCCCTAATTAAGCTGCTATATGTTAAGCCTGTGGCCTAGCTGATAATAAATGGCATAGGTTTGGTCCCCTTTGAGCTACACAGAAGCACGCGGCAGGGATACCCTGTTTCGCTGTTGCTATTTGCACTGGCCATGGAGCGGTTAGCCTGTGTACTCCATACAGAGCACATTCATAGAGGCCTCAGCTTCTTTACTCAGGCAATTCTGGCATCACTTATTTACGGTCGACCTTTTGATCTATGTATCGGACCCGTCTGACAATCATGACCCAAACGACACTGCCCAGTTTCCAACCAATAGGGGGTTTATATGGTGCACAGGAGGGCTTAGATACCTGGCCATGCAGGTCTCCACGGACATGCAAAAACTGTTTGCGGGCAACTATCTCGAAGCGATCACTTCTATGGAGGCAAAGCTCAATCGCTGGGGGGGGCTACCTTGTTAAAATGTTAGTGCTCTCCACATTTTTATATATATTCCTAAATGTGCCGATCAAGACGCCTAAGCATACTTTGACAGGATGCGGTCCACACAGTTTAAATATATTTGGGCGGGCAGACAAGGGAGGATTGCTTGGGAAGTCCTCATGCTCCCCCTCAAGGATAAATTACTTGCTGTCCCGGATTTTGACATTTCCTATCAAGTAAAGGAGGTGAGCCACATTAAGCACTGGCACGGAACGGCACTGTATGCTGTGACGTATCTAGTTAATTCAGCCCTTCTCCCCAGAGTGGAGCCCCCCTCTGTGAGGCTAGTGAGTTCTACCCACTCCGCAAGACCCTCTCTAGGGGTCTGGGCAAGTGGGCTCTCACTGGGAGTGACTCCTCTTTGGGACCAGGACTCCCAGTCCTAGAAGCACCTCCCGGACCAGACAACCGTGTCAGCCTATATGGGTATTAAAATGACTGTTGTTAGTTCTGTTTTAAAACCACCAAATAGTGGCACTTCTTTAATTTCTTTGCCTCAGGGTAATGGTGGGTCTCGTCTGAACTCCAAAGTCGAAGCAGGCCAAACCCCTTTTTACCATGATGACGTACTTAAGCACAGGAGCAATTATGAATAAAGAAAAAACTCCCATGCAGGGAAGACAGTGAATCCACTCAGAGACAAACCTCTGTGGAAGAGACGTCCTGGAGAGGCAGAGCCACGCCAGACCGCGACACCGGCAGTGGTGTGGAAAGCAAGCTTAAAGCTAGCTGAACGCTGGAAGGTTGGTCGTCCCGTCTGACTGAGCAGCCAGGGAAGGAGAGAGAGGCAGACATGGGGAAGCCTGTTTCCTCTTGTGGTGCGACCGCAAGGTAGCTATGGTAGGCCAGGGGCCTAGCAACTGACGCCAGGAACAGATCGCCGGGGAGGACAGGGATCCCCAAGCTCCATATTCGACAATCGTTAACTTCCAAGGGACGCCATATCAAGGAAGCAAATGCTCCCACTAAGAGAATATCAGTGAGAGGAATGAATCGAGGTTAAGAGAACCTATGAGGTTATGAGGTTATGGGAACCTGAGAAACCCAAATGAGCAAACGTGCCTAATGAAGTTGGGGAAGGAAAGTACAAACACTTTGAATTAAGAGAACCTACGAGGTTACAGGAGCCTGAGAGGCTTGAACGAGCAAGCGCTCTATATAAAGCAGAACAAGAAGAATACAAAAATGTTGTATACAGGTTGGAAGAACCTACGAGTTTATGAGAGCCTGGGGAACCCGAATGGGCAAGTGCCCTTTTGAATCTGATCGACAGAGACACCCGACAAGGCTACGGGAGCTTAAGGGACCCAAAGGGGCAAGCGCCCTGTGTGAACCAAACTGAAATGAATAAACACATTTTGCATCCAGGCTGGGGAAGCCAGGGAGGTTACGGGAAATTGAGTTACCTGAGTGAGCAAACACCCTATATAAAGTTTATACCTGAAAGTGAACGAGTCTCCCAGAGAGCCGTAAGACTTTGGGGAGTCTGAGAGCCACAGGCTTGTTCTCAAGAGACTTGGCGTAGGCAAAAACGTATAGAAGAACTTTTCTTTAACTAAGGTCTGCAAGAAAGATCTGAACTGTTGTTGAACTTTATGAACTATTGATAAAACTCACATTTTGGGAAAGGCAGAAGTTTAACCCAGAGACTGTGACCACGTCTCCTCCTTTCTTTTAGTTTTTCTAAAGTCGTAGCGATTTAGATTCAAACAGAAAACATATTTTGGACTTTGACGAGTTCCCTTAGTTGATAGGTAGGGAACTTCCCTCATAGAAATAGGAGTTTTCCTTTTTATTTAAATAAAATCACATTAAACATGTTAGTAAGTTGTCCGACTCCTTCTTCTGGTTTGCCACATAGCCCAGCAGGCAGCCCTGGAAAAGGCTATTGTATCGCCACACAGGCTCACCACAGAGCAATGGGGGAAGCAATGTTCACCGCACAAAAGAATAAATACGTTTCACACATTCTTGTGTGAGGATTCAGAATTGAAAGACGGACACAGATTGTAGGGTTCTTAACATTTTGCATGTTTATTAAAGCAAAAGGGGCGGGATGAAGGCCTATCTGTCCCTATTTATTTTTTTATTTCATTTTTTCTGTTGTAAAGCGCACTAAGCCCAGAGGCTTTAAGGCACTGGTTACAAAGTTACAACAGAATGTGAGAACAGTTCAGGCAAAGGCAGGTTTTTAGGATGCAGTGGTCGCATCCTGGGCAAATAGCAGTCATAAGATGTTTATGGAAGACCCAGTAGTAATATTCCGATTTTAGATACAGGGGTAAGGCATTCCAGTTATTCTAGGCAATGACTATGAAACTCAGACCCCCAGCTCTCTGAAGTCTGAATCTTGGAATGGACAGGAGGTGAGTGTAGGAGGTGCAGGTTGCTCTGGTTGATTGTGCTTTTGTGAACCGTTGCAAACATTTGCGAGAGGTATCTTTGTTAGTCCAGAAAAAGTAGAGACCCCTCTATAACAGAGGCAATGTATTTTGTTGGCCGAAGACCAACCGCCTTATGCATTCGGTATTAGTAGTACAGCCTCATAAGCTTGACTAAAGTGCGTCCATTTTGATGTGATAGAAATCGCCATTTTGTTTTAACTTTCGCTTCTTGCCTTCTGTTGAAACTGCTTTGCTGAAAGCTTATTCTGTTCCACTATTACATTATTGTTCATGCATAGAGCAAGGCCACAAGATACTTGTTGAAACATAATGCAGGCAACCCAGACAGAAATGCCCGGTCTCCTCCCTCACAAATCCTTGGAAGTAAGCAACAAGGCATTTAATCATTACACAGGTGCCAGCTAGTCTCGCTCATGCGGTAGAAAGATAGAAACGAACAATTAATGGCTTGAATTATGCTCTCCTTTACGGCCCCCCTTCCCTGAGCCCTGTAGAGCCCTGGAGACCCCTATAACACAAATAGAAACTAGAAGATAGCGATGCCTGGAATATGTCTCTCCCCTGCACACAGCTCGCTTGCAAGAACAGGAGCAATGTGTTCTTTAAAACAAAGAATTGTGTCTGCAGGCTCGCAAAATTGCAAACTGTTGCTAAATGAATGTCTGAAGGTGTCATATTCATTACAATTGTCAATTGTCGAACCCAATTCAAAGGAAATACATTATGGGCGGTATTGAATATGTCACTGCTGATTGCAAGATGTTCGCTTTGTATATATGTAACTGTTGTGAAATGCTCGCTCTCTTGCGTCCCTCGGGGTCTGGAGACACACGTCGCGGGGCATGAGACCCAGTTGGCCAACTGAGACTATTTGCTTTGCAATAAACCCTAGCTTTTGGGAATACAACCTTGTGTCTGGCGTATCAGTTCGTGTGTGGTGATTGTGCCATGTTTCCATATGCGAGGGTCCCCTAGTGGCCGCTTCAAAATGGTGCCCGAACCGGGACCCTTCCCCACTTGTTCCATCATGTACGTTGTAATATAAGGAAGGCAAAGAAAACGGCAAGGACGAGACGGTCGAGCCAGGATCAAGAGGTGTTCGGGGCACCTCAGTGAAAGTGATGAGACTCCTTTGCAGATCTGTACACAGCTGATCCCTGATCGAAGTGTCTGGCCAGAGAACGAGGGTCCCGAAACGAGGCAGAGTGAGCCAAGATACACAGACACGACGATTATTGGTTGTGTCAGTATATGGACGAATTGCGTCTTGAAAGACGACTGGATTGATCAGGTGAGTCGTGCCCCGATTCGAAGTAACTCTGATATTGGTTGAGAGTTGATTTTGCAAAATCAAACGCCCAGCGTAAGGTTGATTAGCCAAGGGTAAGGTTAAAACATGCCTGGGGTATTGTCCACTTGCTTAGTGGGATTTTTCCATTGCGGTAGACAACCTTTGGAAACTGGCCAGGTCGCGCCACCCGTGGGGTCGCCGGCGTATGAGATGTATGTGAAGTACGGTGTGGGGGCGATAATGTTTTGTGAGATTTGGCATAGGTAAACCAGAAAAGAAGAGGATTTACAATGGCCGAATCACGGGAGTTTTGAGGTTTTGAGGATAGATTATTTAGAAAAAATGCTGTTGAAAAAGAAAACACGTCCTGCGGCATTTGATGTCCTTAGAGACTGGAGTAAGGAAGCTATGCTTCGTTGGAAAAGCAGAGAGAAGAATGCACGCAGGCATAAGTCAAAAACAGAAAGAGTGAAAGAAAGGCAGGAGGAGGAGTGGGATGAGAATTTGAGAAAATCAGACCGATGTGGTCAGTTGAGTATAGACAAGATACATCCACAACAAGAGCTGCATTCATCAGATGAGTTAATACACAAAATATTAACTGAAACAAGGCAAGAGCGCCCAAAAAGAGAGACAAAAAGGACTGCACCAGTGTCTATTGCTCAGCCCCCTTCAGTTGCTCAGCCCCTCCCTATTGTTTATATCCCAGCACAACCATAGATCATACAATCAGCGCCTCCCATTAGCCTGCAGCAGTCACTTCCCGTACCCGTTGTCCCATCCGCACCTCCGGCCATTGAACTTGAACACACTGTAAGAAGAGAAGATGATCAGAGGAGAGAAGGGACGGGACAAAGTGAGTGCACTAGAGTGACCCGTAGTGTGATTAGCAAGGAGAGAAAATGAGAGTTGCAAGAACAGGCAGCAATGTATATAGACGGGAATGATGAAACGTCGATGCTGGATTCGATGTATGATTTCAGGAGGAACAATGAAAGACTGGTATTGTTGGAATGCATGGGGGAATATTTAATGGAGAGATGGAAGCAGTTAATTGGGATGGTACCGCCGCAGAAGTTGCTGGATTTGAATGCTTTGGCATGATGTAGAGAGAGAGATGAAGAAATAAAGGAACAGGTAATGGAAGCACATTATACAGCACAATATGTCCCTTTCTCCAGACAGGAGGTGAATAATATAAAACAGACGGTTCCTGATTTAAGGAAGAATCCGGCGGGATTCTATAAGGAAATAGAGTCCTATTTGAGATCGTTTATGTTCACTATGAATGATATAGACTTAGTATTCCCAGTAGTTGTGCCAACAGATATAATAATAATAATAATAATAATTAGGCTTTTATATAGCGCTACAAACCCTTAGGTATCTGAGCGCTGCTTATTATTACCCACGGTGTGTGGTGCTCATTTATCGACCTCGGAAGGATGAAAGGCTGAGTTTGGCCCCGCCGGGATTCGAACCTGCGTTAACAGGCTCTGCACGGGTGTCAAAGCGGGCGCTCTACTCGCTGTGCCACTTGAGCAAATAAGAAAGGTAAATGATGAGGTAGCCTATGGTGCCACTGGGGAAGATTTAGTAGCAGATGATAAGAATAGACAAGCGGGCGAAAAACCATTGCCAAATATGGCAGCGTTACCGGCATGGATAATACAAAAATTGAAGGAAATAGTTCCAGAAAAAAGAATTGTATGGGACAAATTAACTGCATGTGTTCAGGGCAAGGATGAGTTAACTACAGATTAATTTAATAGATTTGAAGAAGTATTTACAGATTTTAGTGAACAGGATGTAAGCACAGAAGCAGGCAAAAGACTATTTGTTGATAAGTATGTGAGAAGGTTAATACCTCCAATTCAAAACTTGATAATGACATCAGAAAGTGCATGGCAAGGAAAATCGTTGAGCGAAGTATTGCATATGGCCCAATATTACGAGAACAGAGTGAATACAGAGAAAGAGGTAAAGGAGAGGGTGAATTTGAAAACAAGGGTGTTACTTCAGCAAGTGGCGGGACACAATAGAGGGAGGGGAAACGCACAAGGGAGAAGTAATTCGAACATGCCTCTGGGGCTAAATCAGTGTGCGTATTGTAGAGAAGAGGGTCATTGGAGAGCGCAATGTCCACATTTACAAAATAGGAATGGATATGGTCAGAGAAGACAGCATAGAGGACACCCAGGAACAAATGGACAGAATAGAAACAATATGCAGCAGCACCAAAATAATCAAGGAAACAGAACTCAGAATCAAAACCAAGCACAAAATCAGATTGCTTTTAGCCAAAATCAAAGTCAGCAAAAAGCACAGTGTGGGAATCAGAGTGAGAGAAATAAAGGTAAGGGAGGAAACATTTTTGATACACAACCCAATACGTATTATAGTAGTAACTACACATCGGATGATGTGTTGTTTCCTCAAAAGGACAGCCCAAGACAGAGGTCGGAACCAGTATCTATTCCCGTGAATCAAAAAGGACCCTACATAGAAATGAAAGTCAGGAATATAGAGCACAGCTTTCTCGTAGACACAGGGGCGCAAAAGTGCTCGATAGACCATCACTTGGTTCCGGAAATACCACTGTCAGGGCAAAGAAATATTTCAGTAGGGTTTGCAGGTACCCCAGTAATTAATCCAGTGTCCCAATCAGTACCAGTAACATTAGGTCCATTCACTGAATATTGTCCATTTCTCTTAACAGAAAATTGTAGGGAAAATCTTTTGGGATTAAATGTATTGAAAAAACTGAGTGCAGTTATCCATTGCACTCCTGATGAAGTGTTCTGGACAATTTCGCCACAGAATGTACAAGTGTCCGAATTTTTGTCAAAACCTTTGCCGGGGGAGTTAAGTAAAGTGCCAACTTGCATATGGGCGATGAATGACAATGATGTGGGATGTTTGAAAATAGAACCAGTAAAAATTGTTCTAAAAGAGGGAGTAACGTTGCCACGTATTCCTATTCCACAGTATAAAATTTCAAGAGAGGGAGAACAAGGATTGAAAAGTATTGTGTCAGATTTTGTAAAACTGGAGGTGATTGAAGAGATTACAGGCAGTTCATGTAACAGCCCCATTCTCCCGGTGTATAAGAAAGGAGATAATGAAATACTGTATCGTTTCATAATTGATCTGCATGCATTAAACAAGGTGGTTGACCCTCAATTCCCATTGGTCCCAGACGTCACCACGATTTTGACAATGATACCTGCCTCAGCAGAATATTTTAGTGTTATAGACTTGAAGAATGCATTCTTCAGCATTCCAGTACACAAGGAAAGTAGATACTTGTTTGCCTTTACATTAGAAGGACGATCATTTACATTCACGTGCATTCCACAGGGCTATACAGAGAGTCAGAGTATTTACAGCAGGGCATTGAAAGAACAGCTAGATATGCTAGAATTACCGGCAGGTTGTGTATTGTTACAATATATAGATGATCTATTGATTGCTGCTGATACATTGTAGATTTGTAAAAATAGTACTGTTTTGTTATTGTCACACTTAGCAGCGCATGGCCATAAAGCAAGCTTAAAGAAATTCCAATATTGTCGAAAGGAGGTGACTTATTTGGGCTACCTATTTTCGAGAGAGGGGAGGAGACTGACACCAGAGAGGATAGAGAGTATTTCTGGTATGCCTATTCCAAAAACGCAGAAAGGAGTCAGAGCTATAATAGGCATGGCTTCCTATTGCCGGCAGTGGATTGTGAATTTTGCGTTGATTGTGAAGCCAATGGTGGCATTGACAAAAAAGGATGCTGTGATGCCTTTAAAATGGAATGAAGAATGCCAGGAAGCATTTGATCTGCTCAAAACTGCATTATGTTCCGCCCCAGTTTTGGGCACACCAAACTATGAAAAAATGTTCAGATTGTTCGTGCATGAGAATGAAGGTTGTGTGTTGGCTGTTTTGACACAGCAACAAGGTGGAAGAAATAGACCATGCGGCTATTTTTCTTCTGCGCTGGACCCTGTGGCGCGCACATTACCACGTTGTTTGCGAGCTGTTGCAGTGGCTGCTGCGTCAGTGAAACAAACTGAAGGAATGGTGTTGGGGCACACCTTAATTTTGATGGTGCCACATGCCATAGACGTTCTGTTAAATAGAACGCAGATGCAACACCTCACTGCTAGATTCACTAGATATGAAATTGTCCTATTTGCGCCACACATCCAAATTATGAGGTGTAGCGCTTTGAATCCTGCAGAATTAATGCCACTGTCCACGGAAGAATTAGGTGAGAATGACTGACCTCCCCATGATTGTTTAATGGTCACTGAAGAAGAAACAAAAGGAAGAATTGATTTAATAGATACCCCACAAAAAGAGCCAGATGGAGAACTGTTTTGTGACGGCTCCTGTTTTAAATTACCTGATGGGACATCAACTGCTTCCTATGCTATCATGACACAATAAAGTATTGTAGAAAGTAAAAGAATCCCCTACAACTCTGCACAAGCGGCGGAGATAATAGCGTTAACCAGAGCTTGCGAAATATCTGAAAATCTGAGTGGAAACATATATATTGAGAGCCAATACGCCTTTGGCGTGGTACATAACTTTGGCAGACTGTGGGCTGAGATGGGTTTCTTGACATCACATGGAGCCAGAATTCAACATGGCCCTTTGATGGTACGATTACTGCCTGCACGTACGTGTCCAAAGCGCCTAGCAATAGTGAAATGCGAGGCGCATAAAAAGATAACATGTAAAGTGGGAGAGGGAAATGCATTTGCAGACAGGATTGTGAAGCAAACTGCCACTAATTTGAATACAAAAATGTTGACAGTACAGTCAGAGGAAGTGCCCTGCATGATAGAAAATGGAATTGTGACTGTTAAAGGGATGCAGGCAGAAGCCAATGCTGACGAGATACAAGAATGGGCTGAGGGCTCTGCAGAATTAGATCTAGAAGGTTGCTGGGTGGACAAGAAAAGTAGAAACTGGATGCTGCCCAACTCCTATGTAACTGCGATGGTCACAATGGCCCAAAGCCCTACACGCATTTGTGCTAAAAAGATAGTCCAGCATTTAGCCACAGTATGGCAGAACACACACATAAAGAAAAATGCAGAACGATTGGTACAAAATTGCTTTACGTGCCTGCAACACAATGTGGGGAAGGGAACAGTGACTCCAACAGGCAGTTTCGGCCCTCCCTCTATGCCATTTAAGGTAATCCATTTTGATTTCATAGAAATGGAGAGGTGCCAAAACTTGAAGCACGTTTTGGTGGTTGTGAGTGCGTTCAATAAGTGGGTGGAAGCATATCCATTAAAAGACTGCACCGCAATGAGCACTCTAAAAGTAATGTTGAAGGAATATTTCTCACGGTTCGGTCTGCCCCGGGTCATATGGTCAGATAATGGCCCGCATTTTGTGGGTGCAGTGGTATTACAGATTTGCGCAGGTCTCCAGATTGACAAGAGATTCCGTTGCGCCAGACACCCCATGCGTGCCGGTCTTATTGAGCACCAAAACGGCATATTAAAGGCCAAAATAAGCAAAATCTGTGCAGGAAACAAGTTGCGCTGGGTAGACGCATTACCACTAGCGTTACTGTGCATGCGCACATCTGTGCAGGCAAGAACTGGGCTCTCCCCGTACGAGATCGTAATGGGGAGGCCTGCGAATGTTTGGTGTGCACCACAGCCAAAGTGGCTAAAAGAGGTAGAATATCCTCTGCTCAGTATTTATTGTAACCTTTTAATGCAGAAATTGCATTTGATTCATCAGCAGGTGCAGGAGGTTCTACCCATTAAATACACTGGTCCGGGGCATTGACTAGAACCCAGAGAGTGGGCTCTAGTGAAGAATTTTGAAAAAACGTAATCGCTTGCACCCAGATGGCGTGGACCCTACCAGATACTCTTGGCAACACAGACTGCAATCCGTGTGGACGGGAGGAAGGCGTGGATACATGCAACCCATGCTAAAAAGGTCCCATCGCCGTTGAAAAAACTGCCTGATCGAGACGACCAAAGAGAGACAGTGGCCCCGGGAACGAAAGAAATTGCTACCAGTTCTTTGCCACAAAATCTGTTTGATCCTGAAACGAAGCCTGAAAAAATTGCTATAAAGGAGAAAGGGCAAAGAGTGCCCCAACGTTGTCCAGAAGAATCTGCATCACTGCTGGTTGACACAAAGCCTGAATCATCACTCTGGCGCCCATCATCTGTCATTGCGTCGCAGGCTGACTGAGCCTGAGTCTGGAAGTGCACCCGCACTATTCATTGATCACACAATAGAAGGAGCGAGGCGGTATAATTTACGGCCTCGGAAGAAGGAGTGATCAAATCTTCATTTCTTTTGATCTTTGTTGCCTCTGTTTCCCATTACGGATGAAGTGGGAACTGGAGGCCTAGGGGAGAGCGGCGTGAGGGTTGTGCAAATCGGACAATTCAAGAACACGGTTCCCCGGTGCTAAAAAAATCCATGTGTAGATCACCCCTCACGGACAAGAGGGGTTCATATGGTACAAAAGCAATTGATAACTGCCCCGGAGTTCTTTGAGCAATGTGCAAATGCACAGAAATCTTGCCCAACGTACAGCAATCCAGGCTGCTGAGAACTGGCAGAACAAACTGTTGACATTTCCGAACTTATTGACATTCAAACAAGTGCAACGATAAGAGATATTCACGACGAACGTTGTTGAAGAAGGACCAGCTGAGAAAATGCCGGCACCAGCTTTTGCCCCCTCCTGCACCACTGCTAATAATGAATTAAATATAGAGACTGGAAGGTTACAAAAAAAAGATTGCCGAAAAAATTGTATGCTGATCTTAACAATAGCCATGTGTGTGATGAGTATATTAGCCCCAATAATGACAGTACTGGTATTATGGTATTTAGAAGAAATACACCCATTAGAAGTGCTCTTGCCTGTTAGAAACATCTCCACTACTGAAAGCCTGGTCCATGTGATTACTTACACTTTGTCCCCAATGGAAGAGAGACACCGGGAAGGATATGGAAATAACACATTGCTGCTAATAATGAATATGACTCACTCGATACTGAGAAAAAATAATTGTTGGTTATGTGCCCACTTGCCACAGCATGGTGGTAAGGGAATAGGTTGGTCTGTGCAGCCACTACCATTAAGTTCTGCATGCTACGCGACCTTGAGTGCATTATATTACAGGAAATGGAACAAAAGTGAAACAGGTCAATTAGACAGAACAAACATGAATGAATTTGAGGAGATAATTATGAAACCTGTAGGTTGTTCTATATTTCATAAAACACGACTGATCACACCAGTAGTCATGCCACAAGATAGATTATGTGTGCCATATAAATCCTCTGTAATTATGTTTCATATGAGCCTAGAAGGAAATAAAGATACAGTGCCCCCCTCCTATACAGTAAATTACAGTCCATGCTCTGTCCCCTTTTGCTTAAGGAAGAAGGGCTCCTATTCAGTGGGGACATTCACTAGATGTATGAATATAGCATTCCTTGATAGAGAGGTAGAACCAGTATATGTAGGTGACCCTGTTTATTTCATATGTGGAGAAAAAGCTTATCCCTGGTTACCTAGAAACTGGGGAGGTACTTCTTATTTGGGCCTTCTGTTCCCGGGAGTGTTTCTTTCAAAAACAACAGATGTAGCCAAACTGTCCAGATCAAGACCACGGCAAGATGAGGAAGGAGGTTTGATCGCGGAAGACATAGCAAAATCATTTATACCATTTTGGGGCCAAGCAATAAACTCTTATAATATAAGACAACTGTCCAGAATATTAGAGAAAATAATAAATGGGACAAGGGATATATTTTACAATATGACATTAGAGGAAAAAGGAATTAGTTTAATCACACTCCAAAATAGGATGGCTCTTGATGTAATTCTGGTTGATCGTGGGGGAGTTTGTAAAATCGTGGGATCAGCATGTTGCGTATTTGTAAGGGACTCCTCCCCTACGATTTTCGAAGCAATAAGAAAGTTGCACGTTTTGAGCTCTGACCTCCACCCCCCAGAAGGAAGTTGGGAATTGAACATAAGCTCCTGGTTCTGGGAAGTATTACGCTCATGGGGATGGAAATTAGTTGCGATCCTAGTAGCACTGCTAGGAATATTTATGACATGTTGTTGTTGTATACACTGCCTAAATATAATTTGCACTGAAATAAGTGAGGAGTGTGTACAGATAGTAACAAAAAAGAACACTACTAAACCAGATACTCAAATGAATCATGAAATGAAGACAGTAAAAGAATTCATGTCAATCAATATTGATGATAACGAGGAGGAAACTAGTAGTATGCAAACTTCAGAATCAGATACTTGGTCAGAAGAGGATGCAATGTATGGATGAAGGCATTTGGCATATGGCCAAAAGGAGGGTTTGTTAGTCCAGAAAAAGTAGAGACCCCTCTATAACAGAGGCAATGTATTTTGTTGGCCGAAGACCAACCACCTTATGTATTCGGTATTAGTAGTACAGCCTCATAAACTTGACTATAGTGCGTCCATTTTGATGTGATAGAATTCGTCATTTTGTTTTAACTTTCACTTCTTGCCTTCTGTTGAAACTGCTTTGCTGAAAGCTTATTCTGTTCCACTATTACATTATTGTTCATGCATAAAGCAAGGCCGCAAGATACTTGTTGAAACATAATACAGGCAACCCAGACAGAAATGCCCAGTCTCCTCCCTCACAAATCCTTGGAAGTAAGCAACAAGGCATTTAATTATTACACAGGTGCCAGCTAGTCTCGCTCATGTGGTAGAAATGGTAGAAATGAACAATTAATGGCTTGAATTATGCTCTCCTTTACGTCCCCCCTTCCCTGAGCCCTCTAGAGCCCTGGAGAGCGAGTTGACACCTAGAACAAGAATAGAAACTAGAAGATAGCGAGGCCTGGAATGTGTCTCTCCCCTGCACGCAGCTTGTTTGCAAGAACAGGAGCAATATGTTGTTTAAAACAAAGAATTGTGTCTGCAGGCTCACGAAATTGCACACTGTTGCTAAATGAATGTCCGAAGTTGTCATATTCGTCACAATTGTCAATCGTCGAACCCAATTCAAAGGAAATCCATTATGAGCAGTATTGAATATGTCACTGCTGATTGCAAGATGTTCGCTTTGTATATATGTAACTGTTGTGAAATGCTCACTCTCTTGCGTCCCTCAGGGTCTGGAGACACACGTTGCGGGGCATGGACCCAGTTGGCCAACTGAGACTATTTGCTTTGCAATAAACCCTAGCTTTTGGGAATACCCCCTCGTGTCTGGCATATCAGTTTGTGTGTGGTGATTGTGCCTTGTTTCCATACGCGAGGGTCCCCTAGGGGCCACATCATCTTGGGGCAGTGTTAGGTAGGTATTTGTATGGGATGGCAAGTGTTTTAAAGATGATGCCCTCATGAATCGGAAGCCAGTGTGCCTTCCTTCTGGTAGCAGAGATATGCTACCATCTCAGGATAGTCAGTGCAAACCTGAGCAAATTGTTTTGGATGACCTGCAGATTGCTAATGTTTCGGGTGGAGGTGCCTGCAAATAGGGCATTACAATAATCCAGTCTAGAGCCGATGAGCACACAGGCAATGGTGAGATGGCTGATTGTAGAAAGAAAAGATCTACAGGCACTAATTAATTCATTTATTGATCACTTGTTAGGCGCTTATACAGCAAGTAAATACTTTTTAAAAGCACCTAGAGGGCAACAATGAGGGGACATGGGAATGAGACATTAAAATACATTGTAGAGCAGGTCCTAGACCCCTCCCCCCTCAAACTGAATACAGGTAACAAGCCAGGTTGTTCAATGGTTCCAGTATCACAATAATCAGAATTATAGTGCTTTAAGACAAAAAATACATATAGGGCGACATATTTCTTGGGGTCGGGAATGACCCAAGAAGTAAAGGGTGGGTCATGTAATACATGCACATCGCGAGTATGTAAAAATGTAGTCTGAGAACTTGACAGAAAATGAGTTACGTAAAAAAAAGTAGATTGGTTCGCATTTTGATATCTGAACAGAACATTCAAGCTGAACAGGCTCAGATAAATTTTAAGATTGATGCCAAAAAAACAAAATCGCTTCGTGAACAGATGTCAAAAGCCCTTACTCATGCAGATGATGGAATATTCTTGGCAGCAGTTCACTGTAGGTAAGCATGGCTGGGATTGGTATATTTAGAATTTTTTGGCAGGAAAAGCAGACAATGATTGATAGCAGGTCAGGTAAGCGCATGGGAAATCTACCAATTAGACGGAACAGCTGCTTGCTTGGCAACAAATAAAGATTAGCTCATGGAGGCTTTCACGGTATAGCCTGCCAAGTGAATTTGGCAGGTCTTGACAATCAGATAAGGGGCTGCTTTTTGGCAGGCATCTAAGGATTTATAATGAGGTCCGGCTGAGTCTCACACAACCATATCAGATTATGGGTCAGTCAAATAATGCTTGCTAAGGTGAAGTCATGTGGGCTTGGTGATTGCCAAGCAAGCCAGCCAATTGGAGACTAGAGACTAGGAGGGCTTATATGCGAGTTAAGAGAGTCAATTGGGAATGTATCCTGAATTTGCATGAAAACATGAGGTAATTGAAATATGCCTATAAAAGCACAATGCTTTTGGTGGTTCAGGGCTGCTGCTTCTGGTGTCTTGAATCTGTATTAAAGATGGCTTTGAAACAACTGTCCGGTCATCAGTTTCCAGCCTCTGTCCTTGTCCTGTCTCCAGTGCCTGAGTCCACAGATGTCAAAGTTCATGGAGGGGATGCAGAGGGTCCTCCTGTTCACTCAGCGACTGTACGAAGGGACCCTGAAATATCTTTCCAGGGACAAAGAACCCAGATCTGTGCTGACAGAGATAGGAGATACCCAAGAGGAGTGGAAGATAAGTTAATCTGCAGTGTGCCCTCATCGGGGAACCTCTCCTATGACTGTCAGCATATGATGATGGTGCACATTGACATCTGTGCATTATGGTATGTATTTACGAGGGACAGAGATAGAGGGGGAAAAATAAAAGCATGTATTATTAAGGGTTTTTTGGTATTTTAGAAGAGCAATGGCGTAGTTTAAGATAAGTAATGTGATAATAAAAGAAGTAACAGGGGTTGGTTGAGTAATGTATGATGAGTAGCGTCTATATATAAACCCATAGTCCTATGCTCAAGGAGCATCTAGAAGGAGTTATTTCAAAACCCAAAGTGGGTACTTAGGCAGCACACAGACATGGTCTGTGAGAGGGAATAACTCAAACTCCTATCAGAGTAGTTTGGGGGCAAGAGATAGAGCGAAGAGTGCTGAGGAGACATGTGAAAAGTCGACTGGTTTGTATGTGTGTGTATGTGTCTGTTTTGAAATAAAAAATGTTAAGAAGCGACAATGAATTGGATAAAAATTTAGACAGGTCAAGAAATGACATTATTTAAGTAAAATTGTTTGCACCACCCCAAAGGTAGGCAGGGATCAGTGAAAAAGATAGGTGTGAGCAATCCCAATGATGAGCGCGCTCATGTACATTATTTGAGATGTTATGGAGACAAAATCAGGCTGCTGTTAGAAAGATAGAAAAAAATGCAGCCAAAATTATGATCGACTTTGCAACTTTAAAGCGAGTGAGTGGAGGCAGTTAAGGGATTAATTCTAATATTCCTACATAGTTGACAGCTTTAAGACACTAAATTGCTTTGTACAGTAAAAATCTGCACATCGCTTAATGTAAACGAAGAGTACAGAAATCATGAGATGGGAGAGAAATTAATCTTGCTTTAAACAGGGAACTACACAGTTACAAAGGAAGGAATTTAGGGCTTTAAATCAAATTAAGGCAAAAACCGACATTAGGGTCTTTCTCCCCAGCTCAATGTGAAGAGAATAAGATATATTACACATTTTTAAAGTGACATTTCACAGAGATATGACCATTTGTTTTATACAATGTGTGTAGTTGGCGGAAAGCCAGTGCTGACACACAGTGAAATATGTTCAAATCCGTGCATCTGGAAAGCTGCTAGGATGTTTGTTCAAGGGTAAAAGATAACAGTTGACAGACTGATTCATGGTTGTAGGAAAAAACAGAACAGGGATAGTTCTGCGAGATGTTTTCAGCGAGGCTATGGGTGAATTAGGAAACCATTTGTATGTGCATTCACATTGAAAATAGGGAAAGATACATAAAAGGTCATGAAGAGATGATTTAAACAAGTAACTATCAGTAGGGCTAAAGCTAGTATGCATGTTAATATTTAAGAAAGATGTTAAGTGATTCATTTGTGCAACTTTGGAAAATGTGTATTTTAGTGCCAGGTTAAAACTGGACCAGGGCTCACCCGGACTCTCATGGAAATATAGATTTGAAAAAGAACCCATTAAGTTAATTTTTGTTTTTATGAGGTTTTTAAGGTACAAATGTGTAGTGCTTATGTTCCTTAATGGAGATGCTCAGTTAGGGGTCAAAAAAGGACTGATACCTGCTCAGTAAAATGACAAATAAGTAGGTTTTGAAATATAGGATTTTTTCATAGCATTAGTGTCTGGTTATGGAAACCAGATGCTGGGAGAAGCGCTGGGTTGAATTGATATATGTTGAAGGAATTTAACCACTGGTTATTGTATATCTGAGAGCTGGGGGTCCCATTAAGTCACTGTTTAGGGTTGCATAAGTAACTTCCCATTGTAAGGGGGTGGTTGGTCATTTATTGGGGTGGTGATGGATGCTTCATTGTTGAGCACACACTAAGAGCGGCCCTGAGTTGTTGATTTTATATTTCGCAAATAGCCATCCCTTGTTGATGAGAGATGGGGCATTTAGAAAGAGCATAGGTCCTGGAGCATGCATGGGCCAATTGTGTAAATGAGAAGGAGAGAGGACAAATATTTGTTAAAGAAGTCTTCAGTGCACTATGAGGGTAAAAGACAGATTGTCAAATGAAAGCACAGAAGAGTGCTGTAGATAACCAGTATAGTAAAAAATATTGGTGGTTGGCGACAGTGAAAAGGCATGCAATATGCACTATAATATAATGGAGAATCATAAAGGGTGTTATACATGCAGGTTTAGGCATATTCTCCAGGGCCAGAGTATAGTGTTTCCCTCACTATAATAGTACCACCTTGCAAATATAGAGGCATTTGAAAAAAATAAAATAAAAAGGGAAAAAATGTGTCCAGGATCACACAAGTTGAAAAGGTGTCGTCGAGAATAAAAATGTTATTATGAGTGCAAATTACAGTAAAAAGTAGGTTAATGTATTAGTGGTTGATAATGAACTAAGCACAGTGAATATGTATAAGGAATGACAAGAATAAGTAAGATAAAAATACTTTTTTTGCTTAAAAAAGTGGCAGTGCATGTAAAGATGAAAACATTTGTATTTAGAATAAGGAAGCAGTGGGCAATGAGGGGAAGCGCTCGCAAAGCACACTCAGACTAAGGTCACACACAATAAGAGTATGGGGCACGATACATTTAAAAAGTTGGATTGAGAAAACATTAGGTTAAAACAGTATTTTTTTTATAGAAGCATAAAGCCTGATGGTCTGACTTCTAGAAATAAGAAATTCACTATTTAGGGGTTTTTGTAGGATTTTTGTTAAATGAAAATGTATTTATGAAAAAAATACAAGCAGTCTTGGCACAATTATTGAGCACATCATGGAGTATTATTACACGTAATGATGTGATTTATTGGGGGAAAAATAGAGATGATCAAGTATAGAATCTCTGTTATGATATGCTTACAAAAAGAGGGGCAGTGACACACGCACACAGACACATGCACACATGAACATACACACATGCATGCACACATACATGCACATACACAAATGCATGCACATGCACACACATGCATAGAAACATGCATGCACATATGCACATGCATACACTTACATACATGCACATACATTCAAATACATACTTGCATGCACATGCACACATGCCTAAACACTTGCATGCACATATGCACATGTACATGAGAAGGCATGCATACACACATGTACATGATTTTGTGGAAGCACAGGCGATTAATCAACTATAGACAATGCATTTTAAAAACACACACAGGCAGTCACTGGATGCTTTTGTTTTACATTAAGAACACTAGTTGGGGATATTATGGTTTGCTAGCACATGATAGGAAAGAAATTAGATTTTTGAAGACTAAAAATAAAAGAAGATGAAGATCGATTGCTTATATTCAAGAGCACTGAATTCTTGAAGCATGCAAGTGGGGTTGAAAACAGTGGCAGTATTTTGCCACATTTTATGTTAGGGATTGCCTGGGCAGGTATAGAGACAATTGGCAAGCAAGTTGGGAATAAAAGCAAAACCGTAACCTGAGGTACAGTTGACTATGGTGCGTCACTGTCAGCTGTTACAGGAGAAAAACAGGAAGAAAGACGATGTTAGAAATCTTGAGGCAGCCAAGTTAGTTCAAAAGGAATTGTCAAGGTATGCCATAGAAGGGGCAATATTGACAAGTGGAGAAGGATTGGGAATGCAGCAAGCAGTGGGTATATCACAAGTGAATAATCAGCGCCAAATGGACCAAGGAGGCAATGGGTTTATGCCGAGAGATAGAGGAATGGCCTATAGAGGAAGGGGTGGTTTTTTAAAAAAAAATAACCAAGGCAGGCTTTAGAATATGCAGAATGATAACCAAAATGTGCAAGGAGGATTTAATCAAGGGAGGCTAGTCAAAAGAGCTCCTCCTGTGTATTGGATATGTGGGATGACACTGCAGATTGTGCACACATATAAAAACCAAGGATATGCACAAGATCGACAATTTTCAAAGGGGGACAGCTTATCCCCCAGTATTTAGCTCACAAGCTAGGGAAGGGCTTTGCCTAGGATCAGACACAAGCGCTGAGAGTACAACAGGTACAGAAACTTGAGCAAGTGTAAAACAGATTCACTGCAGAGGCAATTACAGTGAGCTCCTATGCAGATTCAGCGATATGTAAACGCAGGACAGGTATTGACACCAAGATAGGAGGTGCCACTGTGGTAAGAGGGAATCCTTCCACAGGAACAGGGGTATGCATGCACCCACAATAGGACAGCTCACAGGATGACTTGATGTGTTCAGAATTATCAAGTGACACTGGGCCCCAAAAGAAGCCAAGGGTTAATATGATAGTAGGAGACAAAACCTTTGCTTTGTTAGTAGACATTGGAAGTACACGTTTATGTACGGGAGAGGATTCATTTGATCAAGGGATAGTGTGTTCCACTCCTGGGATACACCATTTGAACGCGGGTGAATTTATATTGGCATGCACAAGGCAAGTGGCTCTGTGGGGTGTTTTAATAGAGCCAGAGGTCTTCCTTATCAAGAGGTGAGCATTTTGGTAACATTTCAAAAAAGGTAGCAGGCGCTCCTCTCCAGAATTATCATAGCATGATAACCTGTGCTGATATGAGAGTTTGCAGCACACGCTTTTTGCTCACTGTACCTTTCACAGATGGGAAATATCCATTTGCATATCAGTCTTTGTCCCGCCCACATGGGCAGTCCAGTACCGAAATGCTATGGCAATTTCTCTCTGAACAAGAGTACCAACAGCAACCCTATACACGTGTTTCAGCCTTGTTGGGCCTCATCAGTTAGGTGAAGCTGTGCCTCTGTGAGCACAGTGAGCAGGGAGTCCACGGCAGATCCCCATCAGTAACCCTGCCACCTCAGTAGAGATGTACAAACAATCCCTAATGCAACCCTTTAACACTGTAGCCTGTTAGGGGGAATTATCTCTTTAGGCTGCATTTCCTAACCTAGTGAGTCCCCCAGCAGCTTTGCTGGATTTCTGGAGTTTGTTTTTTTTTCTCCTGCCAAAAGTGAGACTCTTTTTTTCTCCCACTCTTGGACATGATTTATGGTGTTCCTTTGACTGTTAATGTGTTTTATGGGCTATGGGGTCCTTTACTCCATAGGGTCTCATGTGTTTTACTATGTGTGTTACACAGCACCCTCCGTGCAGTGACACAGGGGCGTCATAGTGACACCCCACCATAGACTCCATACCTTCGGACTGACTACTGTCTCCCAGGGCATGTAAAGTCACCATTGGCTTTACTAATCCAAAATTATTAACAGAAATCAGTACAAACCATCATATTGTGGACGTACTGGTTGGGGCAATTCGATTGCCCCGGGGTCTGTTAGTCGAGGGGGCACGTCTCCATCCCCCCTGAACGAGTTTTGGCTGGTGGCAGTGGATACTACTTTTTATATTCGACCGCAAATATATCCCTATGGGATTTTCCCATTGTTTAAGGCTACCAACTTTAATTATTTAATTCTCATAGCCTTGAACATACCACCGGTTTATTTATTTAATATTAATCCGCCGGTTGGTATTTTTTGCCAGGACTCGATTCTCAAATGGCGTTTGTGTTCTCTTCTGTGACTCCAACCCAAGTCGAGCCTTTGTTCCACTTTTTGGCAGCTGCTCCACAGAAGCCTCCAAAAGTGGTACCACTCTGTCTGGGTACCACAAGGTGTGTGGGAGGGGGTTTAGGCACCCTGGACTGAATTACCTTGGTAACTCAAGTCGCACTCTTGTGTGATTGGCCCAAGTGGTGAGCCGGCCGGCTCACCACTTAGCATGTTTGATTGACAGTTAGGCTGAGTGAATGGGGGTGTGCTGCATAAAAGCAGGGCTTTGGGGACTGGAACTTCAGAAGTCGCCACACGACCTGAGAATCCGACGAGGGAGAAGCTGAGCCGACCTACCACGACGACACCACCGGTGGAGCCCTGCAGAACTGACTCACCACTTCCCGACGACAGAGAAGATCTCCCGGCTGGAGAGGCTTCTTCCCTTGACAGGTGGGCACAACCAGTTTACCTTCTTCTCTTCGCACCCCAGACTGGCTTGTGGTCGAATTGCCCGTGCCAAGCACCCCGGCAACTGGATAGCCACTTACCACTGGACCGCGAACCAAAGGACCGCTCCTTTTACCTGAGAAACTCTGCGGCTGGTTTCTTCCCTGGCAGTGCAACGGACTCCTGTCTTCCTCCCCGATGAGATCCTCTCTTCCCCCGGACGAAGCACCAACTTGCATCCGCTGCCAGGAACAACTGCCCCCGCTGGAGTATTCTCACCACTTTAAGGTACTGTGTCCGCCAGGCCTCCCTTTCTAAAGATTGCTACAAGGTAATAATAATCCCTTAACCTTCTGGACTGGGCTGGCCGCCTTGACCTTCTAACTGGTCCCTTTCTTTGGTCCACCTCCTTTTTGAACCGTTTCAAGACTTTTGTGCACTGCAACCGTGTGACCTTGAACACATTTCGTTTGATCCTCTTAAAGTGGATCCAGCCTACTGAACTCTAACTTCACGGTTTTACTTTGCCTTCCTCTCTTGTTGTGTTTGTGAAAAGGTGTTGGGATCTGTTTCATATTATTCTCTGCTTTTCTCTCCCTTTTTAAAACGAATTATTAGAGTGCCATCTGCGTTAAGCGCTCACCGCTGTCTGAAAATAAGTGGGGCTTTACTTAAGACTTGTCTAATATTCTTCTAAGGGAGTGTATATCTTTTAGTGACCGTGTTTTTGAATTGCTTACTATTAGTGCCTGTGTGCTTTTCTAGATGTGGTTTTAAATAAATAATGATATCTCTTTTACACCAAGCCCTGGTCAGTGTTTACTTGTTCTACTGTGTTCTTTTGACCTATTGTGAATACTATGTATACTGCCTAACTCTTCTTGAGGGAAGTCTGACTGCTCAGCCACAGCTACCAAGTGAATCTGTGTGGCACAGACTGCTACCAAGTGGGTTTACTCCCAAACACCTGTAGTCTTAAATCTTTTGCAGTGGTCCCAGAGGGAACTGCACAGGTTTCTGCCTAACATAACCCCCCTGACCCAACGCAAAGCCAAACCCATCGCATAATAAGGGAGGAGATGAAGGGGGCAAGCGCTTCTGTACAGTCCTTAATGACTGTGGCAGGAAAGACATCCCCTTGGCATCAGAAAGGTTTAAGTCATTTGATGATCTAGATGACCTTTTTTAAGACCAATATGAAGTTGAATAGACATACATTTTGTGGGGAGGCTAGGGGCTCAGAGGCAGGGATAGTAGAATAGCAGCTACTCAGTGTATTTTTCTTCAGCTGTATTTTCTTTTGGAGCAAGGTTATTTTGTCTAGCAAAGCATTTTGTATGTTGGTACACCAGGTACTGTCTTTGGTACAGTTAATGGGTGGCAGAGAGGGGGCTTTGGTGGCACAGGCGATTCTAGCTCTCGTAATATAGCAAAAAGTTCCTGGGAGACTGAATCTGCTTTGGCAATTCTTGTGCAGTAAGACAAACATTTCGCTTGAGGTATCAAGTGTTTGTAGGCCTTCGCTGGGGAGGTGAAGAGGGCTTTGTTGGACTCTCAATGGTTGTTTCTCCAATTGGTTTCTGCCTCACTGTCTTTGCACAGAGTGCTTTGAGATCAGCTGTGTGATAGGTTTGGCTTTGCGTTGGGTCAGGGGTGTCACAGGGTTAAAGGCCTGCGTGAAGGATAGTTTGCAAATCTATTCCAATGTGGTAGGGTTACTGATGGGGATCTGAGAGTTAGTGAGGGCAAGATGCGGGTAGGGGTTATGATGCGGGAGTTTCTTGTTAAAGTTGGAGCAGTGGCATAGTCGAAGTTAATGTAAGATTTGACACTGGCAAATTGAAGATGATATTATGATCAGACCAGAGGGAGGGCAGATTGGACGTGACCGTGATAATACAGGTCAGGTCAGCTAGCCAGTCCGGGATGCGGCCTTTGATGTGGGTAGGGCTGAGGATATGTTGTGTGAGGCCTAGCGCTTCGATAGAGCTAGCTAGAGAAAGGGCGCTTGTGTCAGTGTCATCTTCAAAACCCAGGTTCGGGTCACCCATGAGAATGGTCTTGGATTATGGTTTGTAGTTGGCGGAAAGCAGTTGCATGATATCCTCTTCAAAGGAGTATGGTAGACCTGGTGCCCGGTAGACTAGGTGAATAGTTATGCTAGAGGTGTGAGAGAGTATTAGCTTAACAGTTAGAAGTTCTCCCGTAGGGATAGCAGAGTTGCTAATTTCTCTAGTTGGGAGGGTATATCTGGCTATAAGTGCGGCCCCCATCCTCTAGTGTCAGCTTTGTCTTTCCGATAGATTATATATTTGGGAGGAAAGGTTAAGGATAAGGCCGGACCTGATGCTGTGTGCAGCTATATTTCGGAGATGGCTAGCATGTCGAGATTATTTGAGGTAATGAGGTTCGAGATGTCAAATGGGTTGGCTAGGATGGACCATGCATTAATTAAAGCTTCCTTTAGGGTTGAGGTATGGGGTTCATAGTAAGTTTGGTGTGTGTAGAACGTCTACTGGAGTGGGCATTGGTGAGAAAGTCCCTACCTATGAAACTAAATCTAAAGCAAGCTGACCTTGTGTCCAAACTAGGTCTGACCTTCACACTAATATATACAAAGAATGTGCAGTGTAAATGCCTCTGGTTCCAATAAGTCAAATAAAAAGTGTGAAAGTTCAAATAAATGATATCAACAAAGCAATATTTAAGTTCAGGGGTTGGCTCCCTTCCCCTGAACCAATTCAGGATGCTTCTTGGATATATGTAGTTCCAACAATGTTTTGTCCAAATGAGAAAATGTCTTTTTTCATAAAAAACGAAAAATGGTTTTGGAAAAGCAAGAATGTGTTATCCATAAAATATTGTTGTCAGAACACTTTGCCTAAGATGGTAAAACCAAATGTCTCTTTTGTAGTACACCTTTCGCAGGATGGCAAAACCAAATGTCTCTCATTAGAACAAAGCTTTCAGAATGGCAAAAACAAATGTCTCTCAACACAGCTTTCAGACTGGCAAAACCTTTTTATATCCTGGTGTACTCTCCTGCAAGGAATACCTCATTAGCTGCACACAGAAAACGTCTTGATATCTTGGTTTACTCTCCTGCCTGCAATATCTCTTTAGCTGCACAAAGAAAACTTCTTGATACCTGGTTTACTCTCCCGCCAGGAATATCCATAACTGCAAAAGTCCTTCCACTTTGGTTATCACACAACACTTCTTCAATTCAATAACACAACAGGCGGACTTCCGTGGTTACTTTCACCAATTTCCCCCATGCAGACTTCTCATATATGAGGGGTTGTTCAAGTTCGATCTGTTAACCTTTATGTCAATTTCTCTTGCCAATGCTTGTTTCCGATTTCCCCCAACTGACATCCCGGGTCAGGAGAATTGCACAACTTCTGTTGCTCTCTCACAATGGGCCTCATCAGGAGTTGGACTGTAGCCCTTAAATGCGCCGGTAACGCTATTACCGCCGTATTTAAGGATTGGCCCAGTCACGAATTGGGTGGTGTGAGAAACCTGAAGGTGTCTCATCCGCTAGTCCCCGGGGATCTGTCATCTAGGTGGCCAGGACACGGCCATCACTTTTGGATCCAGTTCCTAGGGGTGGATCAGTGCGGGAGGATCACCTTGATGAGGGGTGTTCGGGGAGTGGAAGTGGCACACCAAAGGGTGAGATGCGTTAGCCCATTCCAAATAACACCTTTTCCCCATCCTACCAGGTATGATACCTAGGAACTCAACCCCTCCCTTTCCCGACACAAACACTTCTTCACGGACAGCTCACTGTGAAAGAAAATGGACTAACGGCTGAGCCATATACCTGACATGTCCCAACACAAGGGTCAGGCAGAGTCGGGCGATAACTGATAATTACACACACCTGACTTCCATCATACTTCCCCACATGGATAAAAGGCGCAGCACAAAAGCACACCCTGCGCAAGGCAAAACACACAAGGAAGCAGCAGTTCTGAGATGGCGGTTTAATACAAGGAGAAATATGGCAAGACCAGAAAGGGTTGCAAGGAGGGGATTGCCCGCCGGCTTTTCAGAGGAAGGAAACCACTACTTTCACAAGCCATTGAGAATAAGAAACATAAGACCGGGAAATAAAGCTGAAGAAATGTGCATTGTGTGTCGAAGGTACCTGGGGCTCTCCTGCATCGAAAGCTGAGGCCGGGAGGAGCTATTGCCGCTGTGGTACTGTCCTTGGCTCCTACAACAAAGCTGCTCCAGTAAGTTATCAAAGCCTCTTGATTCAGAGGGCCTGATGTACCAAAACAACAAAATTGTTCCTTTACAAATATTCAATTCAGGTGAGTTACTCTTCACCCTGGATCACACTCAGCAAGGCTCAGATCCTCCTCTCCAATGCTTACGAAAGATCTTGTCTCGGGCGACTCACAGTTCACCCCGGATCTCCCTCTTCCGTGCTCCAATCCCTTTTATACAATTAGTCTCCCTCAGCCGGGTTCGGACCAATTTCAGTTTGTTAGCATCCCTCAGTCGGGCTCACATTAGCCACGGCAATATCTTTTCTCGGATGACTTTTGATTCACCCCGGATCCCCCTCAGCCGGGTTCTGATCCCTTTTCCACAATTAGTCTCCCTCAGCCGGGCTCAGACCAATTACAGTTTGTATTAGCTTATTGAAGACTTTTGAATGTGCACAGGGTTTGGCTTGACCCGTTGCAGGACCACTTTCGATTTGACAGTTTTACACTCTCAGTTGGATACCTAACAGAGACCTTCAAATGGGCATCCACGTGGCACCAGACCACTCTGTATATGGCATCTGCCTTGGTTGCAAATGTTCAATCACTCCTTCAATATTCAATTATATTCGCGTCGCTCATCATATACGCCTAACACTCTGTTCTTTGCAGATTTCTTCATACAATGTTGCTGCTTCTAACCTTGATTCTCACACAGACTGGTCTGCTATCAGTCTCCCTGACTCACCGGCTGTGCTGACCTTACTGGAGTGGCTTTGTTGTAGGAGCCAAGGACTGTACCACAGCAGAAACCGCTCCTCCCCGTCTCAGCTATCGATGCGGGAGAGCCCCGGGTACCTTCAACACACAATGCACCTTTCTTCAGCTTTAATTCCCATTCTTATGCTTCTTATTCTCGAGGGCTTGTGAATGTAGTGGTTTCCTTCCTCGGAAAAGGCCAAGGGCAATTCCCTTCTTGCCACCCTTTCTGGTCTTGCTGTCTTTCTCCTCGTATTAAACTGCCATCTCGGAACTGCTGCTTCCTCGTGTGTTTTGCCTTGCTCAGAGTGTGCTTTCGTGCTTCGCATTTTATTTTTGTGGAGAAGTATGTCAGGTTTGTGTAATTATCAGTAATTGCCTGACTCTGTCTGACCCTTGTGTTGGGACATGTCAGGTATACGGCTCAGGTGTTAGTCCGTGTTCGTTCACAGTGAGCTGTCCGTGAAGAAGTGTTTGTGTAAGGAAAAGGGGTAGGGGGGTGAGTTCCTAGGTATCCTACCTGGGAGGAAGGAGAAAAGGCGATATTGGGAAGGGGATATCGCATCTCACCCTTCGGTGTCCCATTAGACTCCGTGAGGACCCCTCATCCAGGTGATCCTCCCGCACTGGTCCACCCCAGGTACTGAATCCAAAAGCGATGGCCGTGTCCTGGCCACCTGGATGACAGATCCCCGGAACTAGCGGGTGAGACACATTCAGGTCTCTCACATACCCTTCCCATATGCAACGTAGCTGTATCTGTTTCACAGGGGAACCGAGAGAGGAAGTCCACGTTCCCTTGCCCTTTACCTTTTCGGTGTTCCACAGTGAAACAGTACGGTTGCAGGTTTAAGAACCATTGCATGACTTGAGGATTAGAGTCTTTTCGTTGGCTAATCCAAATTAGTGGAGAATGGTTGGTGAGGAGTGTGAACTTTCTTTTTAGGAGGTAGTATCTAAGATGGATAATAGTCCACTTGATGGCAAGGGCCTCTAGTTCTAGCACAGTGATTTTTTTCACATGAGAAAAGTGTGCAACTTGTGAACAAGATGAAATGTGCCAATCTGTCGCACATTTGTGATAAGACTGCTCCTAGCCCTGTAAGGGAGGCGTCTGTCTGCAGTACACATTTTTTGGGAGCAATCTACTACCTTTAGGATCGAGTTCTGGCACAGGGTTTGTTTTAGGTTGTTGTAAAATATATCATCCCCGTCGGCCCAATTAATTTTCGGAGGCTCTGCGTTCTTTAGTTTATCTGTCAGCCTACCTTTCCTGTCTGGAATAAACCTACGGTAATAACCGATTAACCCTAAAAATGCTGTGAGATCTCTTTTAGTTTTAAGTGTAGGGGTATCTAGTACGGCTTTCACTTTCTCACCTTGAGGTTGCACACTACTATTACCTACAAAGACCCGAGGTATTTCACAGTTGATTGGGCCAGTCTGCATTTGGATGTATTGGCAGTTAGACCAGCTTCTCTGAGAGCTCTCATAATGGTAAAAAGATGGAAAAGGTGGTCTTCCAAAGTTTTACTATAAACAACGATATCGTCAATATAGGCTCCACAGAAATCAAAACAGGGCTGTAATATTTGGTCCATAAGCAGTTGGAAGTGGCTGGAGCACCACCTGAGTCCCCAGGGGCTATTGATGGTCTCCTAGCTGGGGTCTCTCCGGGTCATATTTTCCCAGGAAGGGAGACCATTCCATTTCCCTGGAGGGAGCTTGGCCTTGTAGCTGGGCTGCCCCATTCTATATATATCCTGGGCCTTGGCTGCCCAATGCCTTTCGATGGGAAGGTCCGCCACTTTCCAACCCCCTGAAATGCATGCACTGGCCGCTAGCAGCAAAAAATGCGGCATATGTGGAAGCTTCACCCAGTCCCCTTCTATCACCTCTATACCGAACAGCACCAGGAGAGGGTCTAACCGTCCGTCCACCCCGTCTAGGTCCCTTATGCCAGTACCCTTTTATTAAGTCTAGGGTTGATAGAAAGGTGGCTTTTCCAAGTTTACCAATTAGGTGATCGATGTGCGGCATGGGATAAGCATCGAAGTTGGAAATGGCATTAACTTGGCGGAAATCTATGCAAAACCTCCAGGAATGGTCAGGTTTGGTGACCAATACAATAGGGGAGGACCATGGACTTGAAGAGAGTTTGATAATGTTCGCTCTTAACATTTTAGTCACTTCTTCAACCACTATCTGCTTGCAAGCTTCTGGGATTCTATACGGTTTCAGATGAACCACTTTTTAGGTGTTCTAATGTGGTGATAGGTGCCTTCAACTCTTCCTGGTTTCTCAGAGAATACATCGGGCAATGAGATAATTAAATATTTCAAATCTTCTTCTTGTTGACTAGATAGCTGTTGAGGAATTAATTCAAAGTTGTCTACCTCTTCTGGCACCAAACAGGATAGCATCATGGCATTGGGGAAGACAGGTTTTCCTTCCACTCTTTTAAGCGATTTACATGATATAGATGGGCCTTCTGTTTCCTGTCAGGTTGTGCTACCTTACAAGTACATGTTTCTGTTTGTGCCAGTATTTCATATGACCCATGCCACTTAGAGACAAGCTTGTTTTCCGAGGTAGGCAAGAGGACCAATATTTTTGGTCCTACGGAAAACAATCTTAAGCTCACCTTTTTGTCATTGGAAGATTTTTGCTGGATTTGGGCCTTTACTATACTAGTACAAACTAGATTGCGAACAAATCTCATATGTTCTCGCAGTCTGTTAGTGGTCCGCAAAAGGGGAATGGGTGCCTCTTCTCGTTCTTCCCAGGTCCACCGGGGCATATCCAGGACATCTCTAGGTTCTGTACCATAGAGTAGCTCAAAATGAGAGAATCCAGTAGATGCCTGGGTTTTTCTTCTCACTGCAACCAATGCCCAGGGCATCATACAGTCCCAGTCCTTCCCATCCTTATCTACCAACTTTCTTAGGATTTTAAGCGTTTTATTGAATCGTTCTACAAAATCGTCTGTTTAGGGATGGTACACTGAAGTTGGTGGTAATATGGAGTATTTCCTTGACTTCCCCCATGAGCTTGCTCATAAAATTTGAGCTTTGATCTGTTAGGATTTCCTTAGGAAAGACAACCTGGGAAAAATACGGTAGGAGGTGTTTTAGAATTTGCTGAGCAGTGTTGTTCCGCATAGGGAAGCCCTCAGGGTAATTGGTCGCAATTACGAGGACATATTTGTTGCCCTGTCTAGATGTTTCTAAAGGTCCAATGATGACCATCCCAATTCTTTAAAAGAGACTTCTATGATTGGCAAAGGATTCAAAGGGGCAGGCAATGGGATGTGAGTACTGGTTTTCTGACATATTTCACATGTCTGAATAAAGGTGTTTATATCAGCATGGATACCTAGCCAGTAAAACTTCCCGCTGATGTATGCCTGAATTTTGGGTGGTCCTAACTGTCCCCAGTCAGATTGGAATGCGCAATCTCGAGCACGATCTTTCGGTGAGTTTTGAGGATTAACAACTGGGTTTTATTTTAAGCCTTTGATTTATGTTTCTTTTCTATATAGCAATCCTTGCTTTAAGAAGAAGAAAGGGCCTCCCTTCTCTACATTCTCTCCTTTGGGAATTGCTTGTAAAAAGGCCTCAGAGGGCTGGGTCATTTCGCTGGGCGAAGGCTAGGTGGGGATCGATGGTAGGCCCTTTTTTTGTTCAATGCTCGATGGTTCATCAGCTTCCCCAAAGCCTAAGAGAGGTACTTCTGTTTCATCTGGTTCACTTTCTCTAAAATGGGGAAATAAAGCTTTTTCAAGAATCGCTTGGGCAATTTTGTCTCCACGATGTACTTCAAATGGGATCTCGCCATGGTTCTGTAAGAGAACCTTTATGTCTCCCCGGAAGTCAGGATCAATGACGCCTGCTAGATTGTCTATGCCGAAATTCCAGGCCAGGCTAGATTTTGGGGCCAATCTTATATAACACCTAAGAGGGGGTATCAAAACTTCTAGAATTGTAGGGTTCCCCAATTTGTTTCATTTGAGTCACATCCCACTTCTAACACCATATGTAAGGAAGGCATTTATCAAAATAAGACAGACACAAGTGACCATAGTTCAAGGGTGTTTATTGAACTTTAACAAGGGTGTGATAATCTTAACCTAAATCTAAAGATTGTAGCAAGCTACGACCATCAAATAATAACAATAATAATAACATAGTCCTAGTGGAGTCTCGTCAAAATAAAAGGGCCAATCCTTACCGCTAATTTACAAATAATGTGGGGAAATGTTCATGAAAAAGAAAGTGTTCACAAAATGATAAATCAGGATGTTCAGGCTGTTGGCCTCCCTTCCCCATGTTTTCAGCACAGGACAAGGCGGTTCACTCGAGCATAGTACACTCTTGGGCTTCTTTTGCATGAGGACAGTTCCATTACCAACATCAGGGCCTTCTGTGCACAAGTCTCTTAAGTTATCCAAGTGTCTTGATTCAGAAGGCCCGATGTACCAAAACAACAAAAACTTCCTTTACAAATATTCAATTCAGGCGAGTCACTCTTCAACTAATTGCGCCGAAAAAACCCATTGGGTCTAATGGACAGAATGGGGATTTATCGTGTTACCACTACTTGTGATCTGGCGTAAATTGTACCAGACTGAGTAGCGGTAATGCTATTTGTATTGGCGGTATCCCAGTGCAATTACTGCCGGGATAACGCCAACCTCGTGATAGAGCCCATTGCCTCTTGACGTATGGAAATGCTGGTTCCAGGTTTTCCCCAACTAACAAGTAATATATGGATGCAGCCTTTAGCAGCAATTGGCAAGTCCCCTTAACTTGTAAGATTTTTGTTTTTTATAAAAGTTTATTCGGCTGCAATGTCGGATCCTGGGGGTCCTGAGGCTGACCAGAACCTTGATACTAGTAAACTGCAAGCGTTAGGATCCAGATTTGTTGCGCCAAATTTGAAAATGTATTCATGGATTGAAAGATCATTAGTATTCTTTTTCTCAATGCACTCTGTTATAATTAACATTCTTTTGTGTAGAGGGTATTCACTCCTCTGTTTGATTTTTTAATTATCAGTTTTTCAAAACAACATATATCAGAAATCTTTCTTTAAATTGTGGTCTTCCTTTGGGTGTAGTTTATTGAATTCACTTCATTCAATTTCTAAAGATATTGAGATTGACCCTTGTATTTGGCACACCATTTTCCTAATCAAATATTTTTGATTGAATTCTATTCATTCAATTTCCAAGGATATTGGGTTTAACCCATGTATTTGACGCCTCTATGTTAGACGACTCTATGTTTGACTCTTCTTGATTGAATTATATTCATTCAATTTTCAAAGATATTGGGTTTGCCCCCTGTGTTTGACGCCTGTATCTTAGACTCCTCTATGTTTGAATTACTCAACACACGTTTCGCCATCCTTATAGCAAAAGGTTCATCAGGAGGGTTGGTCAATGAATTGACTTATGCGAAACCTAAGACAAACCAAATAATGTAATCTTAGATATTTCTTTTTTTGACCTCAAATCAATATGTAATCAGAAATGTGTATGTTCATACTCACTAATATTTGACCTTTGTAGTCTTGAAATTATTTTGCATCTGGTTACAACCTTTCCTTTTGTCGTAATAAATGACAACTGTGTTCTGTGTGTCCTCCTATGGTATACATAATAATTGTAACTTTGTACAACACTCTAGTACATTGAGACTATACGTGATTGTAATTGTAACAAATTGGTTTCCTGCTAGTGTTTTGGTATTTACCTGTTTTTCTTAGATTTCCCTGCTACAGATTCCAATTTCCTCACAGTACGATTGCCGCGGGAAATCAAAGATGGCTGTGTTATATAGTGGCGTGATGAGGCCACGCACGTGAAATGTGATCGCGTCATCACGTCAGCGCGATCTTTCTTTGGGAAGTAAGTTTTGTTCTAGTGAATGCGGTTTTCTGTGTTTTATGCCAATATTGGTTATTTCGCTCCTATTTTTTGAATAAAGAGTTTAAACTCCATCTGGGTTAGAATTTAGGGCATGATACTACTAATTTATGTTGCCATATTGTTTTTGTTCTGTTTGCTTAGGAAATTACGCTGTGCATTATATTTATCCTCATCTGGCACTATTTGTTTTCAGTTGTTCTAGGTGTCCTAGATTTTCATTTTACTCTTCTCTTGTCTTTTATCTAAATGGTAGTAATACAACAACAGTACTTCACGTATATTTTTGGAGGGGATCCTTAAAGTAAAGAAAATGACCATGGTATTGTATAGATTGTATTATGCCGATATAACCGTATGATTAAGTGGCTGAGTATCTAACTTTTTTATGTCAACATGATGATTAATACTTATCTTTCATTTTATATAATGACATGCAATTTCAGTCTGGCCATGTGACAAGAGGCTGAATAACTAGCTTATTTATGTTAACTTGATGATTATTACCTGTCTTTCATTAAATGTAATAGACATACGTTTTGGTAGAAAAACATTCAAAGTAATGTACATATAGTCACATTAGTAGATTATAATAGTCTCTGAGATAGTATATCAAAGGAAATGAAGCATTTCCATGCCTGTGTTGACACCCGAATGGCAAGTATCCATTATACAAATCCAATATGCTTCTCTTTGTATTAGCAGTTGTTCAAGATTTCCTCCTCAAGGTGGGTAATCCTACTTTCTCCAAACCAAAAAATCTCATATTTTGCATCTGTTCAATTGTATGATTTTCTTGGAAATGAAATGCCAGCTGTGATCTTAAATCTTTTTTTTGTTTTAATTTCTCTCATATGTTCTCCAGTTCCTATCTTCAATGGTCTGATTGTGCTTCCTATGTATTGTTTTTTGCAGATACATTGAATCTCATAGATGACATTTTTGCTGTTGCAATTTATTAAGTGCTTTATTGGTCTAATGGTCCCATTTGGGATATGGATATTAGTTTTGCCATTGTCTGAGTATTGGCAGATTTGACAGTTTCCACACTTGTAGTTGCCTGTTGTTGGTGGCTTCAGCCACATCTTTCAAGGGCCAATTATCAGATTTTTCCATTGTATGAAATGAGATGGGCTGAGCATTTCTATTACATTTTTTGATTTTAGAAAGGTGATGCTGGGTTGATTGTCCAGTATGGAATTGAGATCTGATTCCATTTGTAGAATATTCACATTTTTTGTTATTTCTTTTATTGTTTAGTTGTTTGTGCTGTATGTTGTTATGAATCTCACCTTGTCTAATTCCTTTGATTTTTCCAATTTAATTTTCTTTTTTAGAAGATCCTCTCTCATGTGTAATTTGGTTTTGTGATAGGTATTGATCAGATGTTTATGTCGATATCCTCTTTGTTTAAATTTGTCAATGATGTTACTTGCATGTTTTTCAAATTCTACTTTCGTTGTACAATTTCTTTTTACTCTGAGTAACTCACCATAGGGTATCTTGGAATAACATGGTTCGGATGATTGCTTGAGGCATGAAGTGTACTGTTCACAGCTGTTGGTTTCATAAAGTGTTGTATGAATTGTATTGTTGTCTATATATAGATGGAGATCCAGAAAGTCAATTGTTGTTGTGCTTTGCAGTAGAATGAGTTGTAAATTGTATGAATTTTGATTGAAGTACTTATGGTAAATTAGAAGTTGTTCTTGAGTTCCATTCCATAGAATTAAAATATCATCTATGTACCTTCCCAATGCACCACATTGTTTTCAGTTGTGAATGCTGGAAGTTGCCAAGCATGCTCAATCTCATAGTGACCCATGTATAAGGCTGCATAGTTTGCTGCAAATTTGGCACCCAAGACTGTACCTTGTACTTGTTTATACAGTTGTTGATTGAAATTAAAGATATTATTGCGCAAGGTAAAAGTCAACATTTCTAAGAACATCAAATTCTGCAGGTGAAATGACACTGATCTTGTTTTAAGGAAGTAATAACTGGTTTCTAATCCTTTTTCATGGAGGATACTTGTATAGAATGCTGAGACATCTAGTGTGACCAACCAATAGTTTTCTTCCCATTGTACTAACTCCAATTGTTGTATGATGTGCTTGGTATCCTGAATGTATAATGATAGTCCTGCTGCCAGCGGTTGAAGGTGTTTGTCTCCGTTAGCGTTTCCGTTAAATATCCAATACTGTTGATAATAGGCCTACATGATGGTAATTCTTGAAAGAGTTTGTGAATGTTAGGTATGAAATAGATTGTGGGAGTAATTGGGAAAGGAGTGTGCATGTATTCTTGTTATTCTGTCAATAGACCTCTGTCTCTCCAATGTGTACTCATTATATGCCAATCCTCTTGCAATACGGATAATGGATTTGAGGTTAGTTTTTCATAGCATGAAACGTTGTCCAAATGTTGTGTAGCTATTGTGACATAGTCTTCAGTATTCATTAACACAATGTTGCCGGCTTTGTCTGCAATTTTTACTGTTATTTCATGATTTTGTTTTAGCTCAGATAGTGCTTTCTTTTGAGCTGTTGTTAAGTTATGTCTAATCTTTGGTTTGATTCCCGACATGTATATTTGTCTTAGATCTTGTTGTGTTGCTTTAAAAAACATATCAATGGCATTGTCTGATACTAGATGGGGGACAAATTTAGATTTCGGTTTTAGGGTTGTTTCTTCAGGGAGTCCCAGAGTGATATGTAGATCTTCTGCAAAAGTTTGTATGCTGTGAATGGCTTGTGCTTCTTGCAGTTTAAGTAGATGTACTGTATCTTCAACATGGACAACTGATAATTCCGATGGGAATAAAGTGCTTGCTGTTTTTTTCATATAATCATGTTTGAAAAATATTTTAGGAGTTTATGTTTTCTACAGAAATGATAAAGATCAATTTGTACCAAAAAGTAGTCTGCTTGGTTAGTAGGGCAGAAGGTTAGTCCTTTGTTTAGAGCCGAGATTAGCTCTGGTGAAATCTCTGTGTAAGGTTTACAATTAGGTTTTCCTTTGGGGAAGTGGATCCTTGGATCTGGTTTGCATTCCTAAATGTCTTCCTCCATAATTTTGCATTACTTCCCTTACCCCAACTAACATCTCATGTCAGGAGAATGTCACCATGTTTGTGTTTTAACTCTTTCGATCGGTATTCAAAACTGTTCTTTAAATAATCTTCATCAATCTTGCACATCCTGGGACCCCCTTCCCTTACAGGCCGACTAACTGGTATGGTGTGCTGCTGCTGCCAGAGTCTGTCGCAGGGTTCCTGTGTCAGCGTTCGCTTCTTTCGCCGTTGGAACCTTGTGGCTTTGCAGGGCCTTGTCTCCCCTGCCTTCGCTGCACTTTGTTCACCGTGTCTCTCCTCTCTGGTTCAGTATGCCGCTGTTATGCTCACCTGGTCTCTGCTGAGGCGTCGGGCGCTGTTTGGCGATAGACAATCTTTCCCTGGTTCACTGGTCGGGATAGCTTGGGACAAACTCCTTGGAATCGGCTCCTATGGAAAATAGCAAAGGGGTGATGAGTTGTGGGCTATGCTAGGATTGTGGCAGCCCTCTTGCCCCATCTCCAGTTCGTACACCCGTATGGGTGGTTAGGCCAGATGGCTCACCTGATATTTTGTAATGATGGACTCTCCGTCCTGCCGTTCTTGCAGGGGCACTATTCTTCTTAGAACCAGTTACTTCACTGATTCCCGATGAGGACTGACCCAGGCCTGATTTGATTTTGATCATTTGTAACGCGCACCTGATGAAATTAATCGTATATGGGCGCAGATGTAATCTTTGTAATTAGAAACGTGTTCAGATCAAGTTCAGTTGTATGTGGAGGAATGATTGATTTTACAGACAAAAGGCTCTAACAAAACAGATAGGTCTTTACCGCCCTGCGGAATGTCGCGAGAATCGTAATCTCGCGGATTTCTCTGGTTAATTTATTCCATGCTCTTGGACCGTAGACTACAAATCAACGATCCCCTTTACTCACATACCTAGTACCTGGAATCTGAAGCAGATTATTGTCTGCTGAGCGCAGTTGTCGGGTAGAACCAAGGAACCTACCTGCTGTGGTAGTCCTGTCTGTTGCTGCTTATCTTTTCTCCAGCAGTTCAATATCAATCTTTGCCCCTTTATGTCCTCTTTGTCTTCCTCTCTGTTGTTCATTGTCAGTTCTTACTGTCCGTGTGTTGATGTGGTCCCTTTTCCTTCTTTTAGGTGTTGTGGTGGCTCTTGTGTTATTCGTTTAAATGCTTGTTGTCCTTGCATTAACGCTGTTTTGTCTTCATCTCCCCAGGTGGTGATGTGGCTCCGAGATTGTAGCCCAGTAAGCGGAAGCGGCCGTGAAGGAGATAGAACCGCTGTATGCAGATGAGCTCACCGCGGGCTGCAGCAGCCACGAGAAAGAGGTATGTAAGCTCGAGCGCGAGCGACTTGGGCGCTGAACGTGTTTTCAATGTGCTAACCTATCTCCTCTTCTCTATACAGCGCCGCGGTGAGGCATCAGGTCCAACAATAAGTATTTGCCGGTTCCAGGGTTATTCTCCGCTCCTACAGGTAAAGTCTACTCTGCATCCAATGGTAAGTTGCTGTTTGCCAGGTTCTTGCGTGGATGAGGATGTTTCTTCTGCAGAATGGATCACGGCGAGAGTTACTGGATGAAGATGTTTCTTCTGCAGACGGATCACGGTGAGCGCTACGTTGCAAGCAAAGTAACGCGAAGCATGGTCCAATGTGAGGGTGGGGTTTAAATAGCCTTGAGCTGCTTAGCCCCGCCCTTAGGTAGCCTGGCTGTACATGGCCAGCCACACCCGATGGAAGATGCTGGACGCACTCTGACACTCCCTGTCACGATGCACATGCAGCACGAGCCTGGCAGTTAAACAGGCTCAGAACTCCACATGGTTTGGTCTTTCTCATGACCCTGGTGCCCCAGAGGCGCCAGGACAACACCCACCTGGCTCCATGATGCATTCCATGGGGAAGTCTAGATTTCCCCAAGGAGTCCCCTGCATAGGGGCGGATGGGCATTGCTGCCCCTGACTGGGTGGCCATGACAGCTGCCACTCTGCTGCAGGTGAATGTTTACAGCTCGCTCCGTGGTTCCTCTCCTCTGGACTGCCTCTGCTCCTGGTCTCTCCTCCCGCTCCACATACTCTGCAGCCTCTGTCCTTGCTTCCTTCTCACTCCCCCAGCTACAAGCAACATTTGAGTTTAAATGGCCCACTCAGCTGATTTAGCCTAGAACAACTAGACTGCACTTTAAGCTCACTGTCTCATTTTCTCCACATTAACACTCCATTCATCTTCTTCGTCTCAGTATCCCAGTGGTTATGGGAATTGAAGTCCATATATTTTCTAGGCTTCTCAGGGCAATGCAATTTCTAAATACTTGTTGGAATAGTGATCATCAGAGTCAGGAAAAATTATGTGAACATTATGTGCAATAATGTTTTGCCCAGAACTCCCATTTAGATATAACGCTTTATAATCAGGGGATGTTGAATGTAAACCATGCATACCTGAGGGGTAATTGTTATTCTGCTGGAGAGGCTTTCCATACAGAAGGGCTTGGATTTTAACATGGGAACAGCGGGTGAAATGACAACATGCCATCTGGTATTTAGGGATTCTGGGGTCGTCTTCTTCATGTAGAGAATAATCTCCTCCCATGTAACGCTCACCTTGTATCCACAGGGGCACCTCTCGACTTGTCGGGGACACTTCTGGGTTCACTGCACCTTCACCGATTTTCGTTCTGCCAGGAATCAGTTCTTGATTTTTGGAATTTTGAGCTCTCCGTCCTGCCGTGCTGGCAGGGGTGTGTCGTTGTTGGCTTGATCCGCCAAGTTACTTCACTGGCGATAGCCTGGAGTCCAGACCGGCTGCGACTCCACCTTTCAGGTAAGTCTTTTAGAGTTTGTTTTGAATAATGTATATATTGATGAATGCTCCAATTACCTTTTTCTCTGGTCTTGCACAGGCTGATGGAAGGAGCCGAGGCTGACGGCTGAGTTCGATAAGGTAAGGATGCACTAAATGCGGCGCTGAAAGCGTCCTTGCAAGTCAACTGACCTGTGCTGCTGTTCCTCAAAGGTCGCAGAGAATTCTTGGAAGCGGCGATGTATTAGGACCAAACGCCGAGGATATTTGGAATGGCGGAGGCCTTCCAGGAGAGCGGGTAAGTAGCTTCTAATTCTTGCCTCTATTGTCCTAGAGATGTAGCAGGAGAACAATGGAAAAGTTCCCGAAGGCTCCGACTGGATGTGTAACGCTCACCTGATTCCCACGGAGGCGCAGGTCTGGCTTCGAGTGCTGATGCTTCTTCAATGGTGAAGCGCAGGACTCCGAAGATGGACAGGAAGGGCCCCTCTACTCTGGCTTCTCTGATTCGCAGGAATATTCCCCTGTGCGTGAAAAGGGAGTATTACCTACTGACTGAGTTATGCTCAAGCCTCCCACTCTCTTCCAACCCTCCACGATACCCTTCCACGATTCCCTGTGAAGTCTCACCTTAGGGTCAGGAAGGATGAGCTCTCCATCCTGCTTCTGATGCAGGGGGGCGTTGAAACCCAGTTACTTCACTGGATTGAGGATTGATGGGAGTTCAGGTAAGCTTGACTATTCAGGTAAGGCGCTGTAAAAATTCTGCTGCAAGTTCAAAAGTCCAAGCTTACAAATAATGTTCATTGTCTTGTTGCAGCAAGCGCTAATGCTTGTGTCTTTTTCCCCATAGGGGTCGTGGTCCGGAAAATGCCTGGAAGCGGCAAGACCCGAAATGAAATGGGAATGACCCAACAGGTAAGTCTTAGAAGGAAACTGAGCTTTTCATATTCCTTTCCTTCTCTCACCTTGTTCTTGTCTTTTTCTCTCTAGGCTCTGGGAAGTGGCTGTGGATCCGGATGATCGCTGCTGAAGATGGAGGCGTCCAGGATAGGTGAGAGAAATGCAGCGCTGCAGCGATCGTAGCGAAATGCTTTTAAAAATGATGTCTTCCTTTTCAGGATCGTCGGTGTGATGTCTCCGTGGTGCTGATTTAGCAGGTAAGGTCTTTTGTCTCCCTTTGCAGGTGACCCAGGATACTGACAGGCGTGGCTGAGGTCCAGATGCAGGAGCTGACACGGTGAGCGTCCAGCTGCGAGGAGCAGAACAACGCGAAGCGTGAGTTGCTGATCGGGTGTGGTTTGAATAGCTTTGGAAGAAGTTCCAAGTGTGTATCCTTCCACCGATCAGGTATGTATCCTTCCCCGACCACACCCGGGTGGAAAGTAGTCCCACAGGTAAAGTAGTTCCATTCAGGCCTCAAGAGGGCCTGGATGTAGCAGCATGGTCTGCATCAGGTAAGTGCACATTAAAACACTTGAACACATGTCTAGCTTTATGAGCCTGGCGCCTAAGGCGCCAGGACAGGGGTCTAACATGAGCCTGGCGCCTAAGGCGCCAGGACTGCGTCCAAAGGGCCCCAGCTTGGGCCCGCTGGCACTCCCCTGGGGGAAATGATGCCTGCCTCTGGGGTTGCTGGGTCGGACCTGGCTCCTTGGAGGTAGGCTTCATGACAGTACCCCCCCTCAAGGCCCCTCCCAAGGTTCTTTCCTCCGAGGGTTTTGGCTTGTTCGGAAATCTCCGGTGAAACCTTTGTACTAATCGAGGTGCGTGGACATGGTTACTAGGCTCCCACGATCTCTCCTGAGGTCCATATCCCTTCCAGTCAACAAGATAGAAGAGTTTCGACTTTACCACCTTGGAGTCTAAAATGTCTTTAACTTTTCTAATTCCCCTTCAATTTGAACTGGATCTGGAGGCTTGGACAATCGGGTTCCTGGTTGTACTGGCTTCAAAAGTGATGCATGAAAAACTGGATGAATACGCATGTTGGACGGTAGATCCAGTTTAAAGGCCACTGGGTTGATTATAGCCTTGATGGGATAAGGTCCTATGAAGCTGGGATTGAACGTTCGCGGGCCCTTGAGGGGTAAATGTTTAGTTGCTAGCCATACCTGGTCTCCTACTTGGTAAAGAGGAGTTTTACTTCGGTGCAAATCAGCGTTTTCTTTATACTTTTTCTTGGCTTGCTGTAAACGACTTGCAGCTTCTTTAAAGGCTCGGGTTATTGTGGAATGCAGATGATTTACTGCGGGCATTTCCAGGGTCAGAGGTGGATCTAGGTCAGAGGTCCGAGGATGGTGACCATACAAAGTATAAAAAGGGGTTTGTCCGGTTCCAGAATGCACTGAGTTGTTGTATGCATATTCTGCGATCCAAAGAATGTCTTTGCAATTCAACTCAGATTGGTGTAACATGCACCGAAGATATTGCTCGAGAATCTGATTGGTTCTCTCAGTTTGTCTGTCGGTCTGGGGGTGGTGGCTGGTGGATAACCGCACATCTATTTGTGCTAATCGGCAACACTTCTTCCAAAAATGGGAGATAAATTGACTTCCACGTTCCAAGACTAATACGGAAGGGAAACCATGTATGCGAACGATATTCTCCTGGAATTCCTTGGCCAAGGTGGAAGCTGAAGGCAAACCTTTTAAAGGGATAAAGTGGGCCATTTTGGAGAATAGGTCCACAATTACAAGGATTGTGTTGAAACCAGCACAAGGAGGCAGGTCGGTTATAAAGTCCATTGACAGGGTGTGCCATGGTGCCGGTGGAATATCCAAGGGTTGAAGTAGGCCGGCTGGCCTTTTCTTTTGAGCTTTGTTTTGGGCGCAAATTCCGCAAGACAGAACAAAAGACTTTATGTCTTTTCTCCAAGAAGGCCACCAGAAGTGGCGTTTGATTTTTTCCTCCGTTTTAGCGATACCAGGGTGTCCTTCCATTAAAGATTCATGATGATGGGCAATAACAAGTTCTTGCAATTCTTTACTTGGCAGAAACAACCGCTCCTGGAAGTAGGGTAAGTCATCCTTAACGGTGTAATGAGGACCCTTCTGACTCCATTCCAGTAAGGTTGAAGAGTCTAGAAGTTGTTTTACTTGCGTTTGGATGTCCTCAAAAGTTTGCAATGAAGTTAAGCCTAAGATTCTTTGCTCAGGTATGATGGGTACAGGTTCTAAGCTCGAATTAGGTACTTCCATGCCAATCCGGGATAAGGCATCTGCTTTTCCATTCTTACAGCCAGGGCGATAGGTAATTACAAAATCAAATTCCGCAAAGAATAGAGCCCATCGGAGTTGTCGTGAAGATTGAGCTTTGGCCGACTTTAAATACTGTAAGTTTCTGTGGTCCGTAATTACGGTGATGGTGTGTCTTGCCCCGAGAAGGTAGTGACGCCAAGCCTTGAAAGCAGATTTGATGGCCAGTAACTCTTTATCGGTAATTGCATAGTTGATTTCAGGAGGAGAACATTTTCTGGACCAAAAGGCCACTGGGTGTAGTTGGTTAGTTTTTGGGTCTCTTTGCGACAGGACAGCTCCCATGGCCGAACTGGATGCGTCAGTTTCCACAATGTACGGGATATTTGGGTGCGGGTGCTTCAATACAGGTGCAGAGGTGAATTTGGTTTTCAGGTCCTGAAAGGCTTGTTCGGCCTCAAGAGTCCATTCGAAGCGTTTCTTTTTCTTTAGGAGAGCTGTGATGGGTTGGACTGTTCGGGAAAATTCCGGGATGAATCTTCGATAGAAATTGGCAAAGCCGAGCATGCTCTGAACTCCCTTCACCGAGCTAGGAGATGGCCATTTGAGGATGGCTTCCACCTTTCGCGTGTCCATTCGGACTCCTTGAGGTGTCAGGATGAATCCGAGAAACTCAACTTCTGTGGTATGAAAAACGCATTTTTCGAGTTTTGCAAATAGTCTGTGCTGGCGCAATTTCTCAAGAACTGCCCTAACATGTTTTCTGTGCTCAGATTCTGAAGAAGAGTACACCAGGATGTCGTCAATGTAAACAATGACACAGACATCGATAAGTTCCCGAAGAACATCATTCATAAAGTACTGAAAGGCGGCAGGTGCATTGCACAAACCGAAGGGCATCACTTGATATTCGAAGAGCCCAAACTTGGTGCAGAATGCAGTCTTCCATTCGTCGCCTTCTTTTATACGCACCAGGTGATAAGCTCCTCGGAGATCTAACTTGGTGTACACACAAGCGTCTTTCACCTGGTCGATAAGCTCGGGGATCAAGGGCAGAGGATAACGATTCTTAATCGTTATTTGATTTAGGGCGCGATAGTCTATACACGTTCTAAGGTCGCCCTCTTTTTTCGGCACGAAGAACAGAGCTCAAGAGACAGGAGACTTGGACGGGCGAATAAAACCATTGGCTAGGTACTGATCTAAATACTGACGCAAAAGCAGGTTCTCAGGTTCCGTAAGAGCATAAATCCTACTACAAGGTAGTTGAGCATTGGGTACCAGATCGATTTGGCAATCATAAGACCGATGGGGAGGTAACGTGTTAGCCTGTTCTTTCTGAAAAACGTCTTGGAATTCTTGGTATTCTGACGGTAACTGTACAGGGGTGGAAGTTGCTGAGGCTAGACCCATAGCTGGATTTCTTGGATAACAAGTTGGTTCACAATCAGGAAAACTTATCTTCTTTGCTCGCCAGTCAATTCTGGGATTATGTGTTTCTAACCAAGGAATTCCAAGAATTACTTGAAATTGTGGGGCCTTGATCACATCAAACACGATTGCTTCCCGATGTCCATCCTGACCCACCAGTGTCACTTCAACAGTGGAATGCGTTACAGGCCCTGAAGCTATTTCGGTTCCATCTACTGTAGTAATGACATCTTGGGTTACTTTCGGACGGAGAGGAAGCTTAACCCTGGAAGCCAATTCACGGTCTATGTAATTTCCAATAGCTCCACTGTCGATGTATGCTTTTATAGCATGCAACTGCTGAGGCTGTTTTGGGTCCACGAGCACCATTGGCATGACAAAATGCGAGGTCAAAGAGTTAGTTTTCAAGCTCGGCAAGCGGACCCCTACGCTTGTCGGGCTAGGTCGTTTCCCGAATCAGGTGTCAATAATTTGTTATCAGTAGCTCCAACCACCTTCTTAGGTGGTTTAACTGGACAATTTCGAAGAAAGTGACCGGAAGTCCCGCAATACAGACAAAGTTGCATTTGCCGCCTTCTCTCTCGTTCTTTCTGCATTAATGATCCTTTAACACCACCGATTTGCATAGGTTCGGATACGTCGGTACTCTTGGAGTTAGCGTGGGTTTTGATCGGTATTCGGGTTTCGTACTTGAACCGATCTGCTTTTCTATTTTGAAGTCTGTGATCAAGTTGAACCACCAAGTCTATGTAGTCTGCGCAGACCTGGGGTGGGTTTACTATCTGAGCTAGAACATCCTTAAGCTCTCCGCGCAGGCCTCGATGAAACAATGTGATCCTTTTGTTTTCTGGCCATCCAGTTTCCACAACCAGTCTGTTAAAGGTGGCAATGTAGGGCAGAAGATCCTGATTACCTTGTCGTAAGGATAGCAGTTCGTTATCAAGGGCCTGTCCTTGAGAGTGTCGAGCGAACAATCTTTCCATGCTGGCCTGGAAGCCCTGAAAATTCTGGAGAATGGGATCATCCTGATTTACCAATGGAATAGACCAATCGGCAGCACTGCCACTGAGGTAAGATAGTATAAAGGCTACCTTGGTCTGGTCGTTAGGGAAGGCTCCGGGTCTGCATAGAAAGTGTAAACGGCATTGGTTCATAAAGACGGCATATTTCTTGGGATCCCCCGCAAAACGTTCAGGCGGGGCCAAAGGCATGTGTCCAGGTAGATTGATTTGTACCGGGTTATTCAAACTCATTGATGTGGAAATGTCTCTGGAATTAGGTAAAGGAGTGTGCCCTGCCTGGGCCTGTAATAACCTTTTGGCTAGGTCATCTGTTCTTTCCTTGGATAGGATCAGTTCTCTTTTGAGAGCGTTAGTCTCCTGGCGGGCTTGATTGAGTATTGATGGGAGTTCAGGTAAGCTTGACTATTCAGGTAAGGCGCTGTAAAAGTTCTGCTGCAAGTTCAAAAGTCCAAGCTTAAAAATAATGTTCATTGTCTTGTTGCAGCAAGCGCTAATGCTTATGTCTTTTTCCCCTTAGGGGTCGGGGTTCGGAATGCCGGAGATATGGCGCCGACCCGAAGTGAAACGTGCAGTTCCAGTAAATGACAGGTAAGTTCTGGATGAGCGCTCGGGTAATGTCTTTGCATTCGCTCATTCAATGTCTTTGTCTTTTTTCCCCATAGGGGCCGGGGTCCGGAAAATGCCTGGAAGCGGCAAGACCCGAAATGAAATGGGAATGACCCAACAGGTAAGTCTTAGAAGGAAACTGAGCTTTTCCTAATCCTTTCCTTCTCTCACCTTGTTCTTGTCTTTTTCTCTCTAGGCTCTGGGAAGTCGCTGTGGATCCGGATGATCGCTGCTGAAGATGGAGGCGTCCAGGATAGGTGAGAGAAATGCAGCGCTGCAGCGATCGTAGCGAAATGCTTTTAAAAATGATGTCTTCCTTTTCAGGATTGTCGGTGTGATGTCTCCGTGGTGCTGATTTAGCAGGTAAGGTCTTTTGTCTCCCTTTGCAGCTGACCCAGGATACTGACAGGCGTGGCTGAGGTCCAGAGGCAGGAGCTGACACGGTGAGCGTCCAGCTGCGAAGAGCAGAACAACGCGAAGCGTGAGTTGCTGATCGGGTGTGGTTTAAATAGCTTTGGAAGAAGTTCCAAGTGTGTATCCTTCCACCGATCAGGTATGTATCCTTCCCCGATCACACCCGGGTGGAAAGTAGTCCCACAGGTAAAGTAGTTCCATTCAGGCTTCAAGAGGGCCTGGATGTAGCAGCATGGTCTGCATCAGGTAAGTGCACATTAAAACACTTGAACACATGTCTAGCTTTATGAGCCTGGCGCCTAAGGCGCCAGGAGAGGGGTCTAACATGAGCCTGGCGCCTGCGTCCAAAGGGCCCCAGCTTGGGCCCGCTGGCACTCCCCTGGGGGAAATGATGCCTGCCTCTGGGGTTGCTGGGTCGGACCTGGCTCCTTGGAGGTAGGCATCATGACAGGATGGAGGAGTTGGAGCTGAACAGGTAAGGATAGCGATTTTCTATTAAGTCTCTCGCCCAAGTAGGCCTGGATGCTGAACAGGACCCGGTGAACGTCACGCTGCGAAAGCAGAATAACGCGAAGCACGTGCCTCGGGGCGGGCGTGGTTTAAATACCCAGCAGGTACCCCAGGTGCCTTTGGAGCGGACCCCGCCCTGAAGCTAGACTGCTTGTTGCAATTCCCCGACAATCCTAGTGGGGACAGCCATGTTCACCCATTGTCCATTGAAACCCATACTTGCCAAGTGAGCCTAATGCCAACGACGCCAGGATTGCATCCAAGGCACCCGCAACGTACCGAAGTGGGCCTTTCTAGCTTTGTTAAAGTACTGAGGCGGGGCCATGGTGCCCGAGTCCCATAGTCTGGGGCCAAGGTCGTGACATCCCATGTGATCCTCCCTCATAAAACCGCCCCCAGGATCAGGATCACATGGGAGGAGACTTTAGGCTGGGGATCAGTGAGGAATATGCAGGATTCATCACACTTGACAGTGCTACACACTTTCCATGCAAGACATAGCCAGCCTGAGTCCAACAGATATATTATTCAATAGATATGGTGGACTCAGCAGCATATTCAAATCTGGGATATGCAGGGAAAGCACCATGATATGAATCATGAAGGTAGACAAGAGGTTTTGAGCTGGTAGGTTTATCTCGACTGAGGCGTACCGGGTCATGGGGGGCACAACGCTTTAACTACAAATGATCTACCATAGGGTTAAAGGAGAAATACACACTTCTCTCAACACATTTCCACTATTAGCCCAACCCTCCAATATGCTACAGTTGCTCTTGGTAGATGACCAATCTCGAGTGGCCTGCTACTGGGGAAAGATTCCGAGCACTAGTGGTGAAATGATCAGGTCTGATATGCCGCTCAGCCCTGAAATATAGCTCCTGGGCCTCACCGAGAGCTTCCCAAAACGTTACCATAGATTTTTGGGGATTGCGCTGTTAACAACAAAATGCTGGGTGGTGGTCACAGCAGGCCCCTGATGTGGATCAGTGGCTGAAGGATCTAAACTAGTGCAATGAGCAAGAGGATACTTACAGAGAACTGGTGCACCCGTACCTATTGGTCCCTTTTTAGGTCTCGTCTTAACATGACTCACTGTGGCCCCCCAACAGTGATGATGCCAATATAATAGAGAATAGCCAGAGATTGAGCAAGCACTCTTGCTCGTTGTATGCTTGTGAAATAAGCTGACTGTTCTTGATGTTAAGATGTAATGCTTGATTGAGAATCGCTTATGGGTGGCCCTGTTCCCTAAAAGGTCCCTATACCGCCTCCATTGGTGATGCGTAACTGGACACTGTCCAGACCCAATTATGAGGCCTCTACACCTCATGCTGCTCTTTCTCCCACACTTGAGCGGTAAAAGCATGCCGAGGGGATATAAGAAATGGCTGATCAGCAAAGCTGAGTGGGTATGTGTTGTAGAGATGAGTGAATTCAGCGACATAGTTATTGGCCCTGTAAAACGCTGTTGAAGTCCTTGAAGCTATATGCTCAACTACAAAGCTGCCTGCTATCCTACTCACTTGTCAAACTATACCATGTGCTATGGAAAATTGAAAATAAAAATTGAAGAAAAAAAAAAACTCATCAAGCAAGCCAACAAATGGTTTGATGAGGATATCGCTTTGTTGAAGAGGGTGGTGTGGAAAATGGAAAGTCAGTTGTTCCAATCCTGTTATCCAACTGACAACGCTCTCTGCAAAGTTTTAAATCTGGACTGTCATTACACCATAAAATTGAAAATATCATACTTCCAGAACCACATATCCCATGTAAAAAATGACACATCTATCCTGAGCCTAGTAGGATCAACAACAACAAGACAAAGTGTTACATTTAAAGTAGGGTTATTTTAAGACTGAGCCAAGTAATTGAGAACATAAACTTCAAACAAGCTATAGCAGTTTCTCCTGGTACACAATTTAGTAAGGTTTGACCACCATGGGTGAACTTCTCTGGTTCGGCCCAATTAGGATAAACAAACCCACAGGATATCGTCTCCAGAATACCTTTTAATTAAATTCAACCTGATATGGTTCAACAACATTCACTGAATAGTTTCTCCTTAAGTTGAACATTTCTTGGTTTTGCAAGCCTGCATCTTGGTCCTTTTACGAAGTGTATAATCTGTGCTGAGTCAGTCCTCAGGTTTTTATAAGTGTCCCCAACACTTCATTCTTAGCTACAGATTCTGTAGGATCCGGTGACCTGCTTCTTGTCCTTGATAAAGCGGAAGGTCCTACAAAGGGATTGCCAGATCCATGTGTAACTGAAAGGTCTGAACCTGGAGACGGGCGATGCTGAAAAATCCCCAGAGCTTCCTCAAAAGAACTGATAGTCTGGCCTCCTCTCTGTATCCAGGTCCTATCTCTACACCTCTTCCCCCCCAAAAATCAGCCCTGGTGTTCCTCCTTGATTATTCACAACTGTCTCTCATTCCTAAGAGGACCCCTGCCTTTTCCGCTCTCCTCCTCTCCACTCTCTGGTGTCTTCTCATGTACATCCTGGTTTTTACCTCCCATGTAATAATCCTCATATCCTTGGTTTGCTGATTCGCCCATATTTGTTTTTACAACCTCCTCCATGGTACTCCTACTTACCTTCTGCCCGATATTCCATCAAACCTCCTCTTTAATGTCCTTTTCCCATTCCTCCTCCCAACTTGTACCAACTTTCTCCTCACAATTCCTGCCAAGCCAGTCCTTCCAATGTCTGCTCACGTTCTTTCAAATGTTCTCTTCAACAACCACCTCAAACTACTCCCTTCTTCCTCTCCCTTCCCCTTTCTTTCTGCCTTCTGCAGCCCTTCCACTTCATTCGCTGCTCCACCATGACGTCCTCTGTCCTGAAATCTTCCATGTCTCTCTCACGAACTCCTAACTTCCACACTCCACTAAAGGGGGTTGCAACTTTTATTAAGCTCCAGCTCATGCTTATTGTGAGTGCACCTGCGGGTACTACAGAACACTGGGTCAGAATTGATTCACTAGTCCTCTGTGCTTAAACACAGTTGGTGGCAATGTGGCCTGTGGTAGGGCACGGACTGAGCCATTATAATGCGCGGCAGCCACCTTGAAGCGAACAGTCACAGTTTACGTCTTACTGGATGGTTGACCCTCATCCAGTGCTCCAGTGCCAAGCTGCTATTGCATCTATGCTGCATTGCCATTGTACCCCACTGAACCATACACTGGCAATCACTTAGCACAAGTGTCTCAAGCTGATAATTTGTCCCTTGGGGTCGATCAACAGGTATAGGGCCTCCCTTTAAAGAACCAGCTTAACATGGCATGCTTCAGGTGACAGTCCTCTGCCACAGAACTAGGGCATGGTGAGGTAGTCCAGGAGACCCACAATGTACCACCTCTGGGCCTAGCATCACACCCCATTCAACACCACCAGAGACAGGCAAGGGACTTTGTCACACTACTTTGCATTACAAGCAATGGTCAGACAAGTCAACCTTGCAAACAAACAGTAACAGAATTTCGCCTCTCCCCCATCACTTTCACCTTCAAAAACATCTCACTCGTATCCAAAGCCAAGTTCCTTATCATTGCTAAGAACCTCAAGGACCCAGCCAACAATGTCAACCTTGCTCAGCCTCACTCATGAAAGAGTTAAGTGAATCACAAACATATGGAACACCTCTCTCTCACCAGTAGAGTGGTCCGACCTCTGCTTCAATAGTCTGCTTTTTCACCTCTTCTCAAGAACTACTAAGTGGATCCAGTGATTCCTGAAAACTACAGACCTAGTTCCATTGTTCCCTGCATAGGACAAATCATTGAGAATATTACATCCACCCAACTGATGGATCGATCATTCAGGATCCAAAACCTCCTTCGTGACAACTGGTCTGGTTTCCACCCAATCCTTGAGGAAAAGGATCCCTTGTAGTTGTTGCACTCATTCTCCAGGATTTCTCTGCAGCATTTGACACCGCAATACACGACTTTCTCATCAATAAAATCCACTATATTATTGGATTAGGTGGAACTGCTCTTAACTGAATCTTAACTTTGCCATGTTTAACTGGCGATTGATAATCCTTCACTTTCCAACTACCCTGTGGTTTTTCCAAAGGTTCCATTATCTCCACGTGGTTGCTCAGCATATACGTGAGCACTCTGGCAAGGCTGATACACTCCTTCACACCTTATTTCCAGATTTACACTGACAACTTGCAGATCTTACTGAACACAGCTGCTGTAGCCTCTGACAATGACCTCATCCCATCCTTCACACAAAATATAAAAGACTGGACCATTGACAACAAACTGTCTCATTCTGGCTAAAAACCGAATTGTCTGTTTCAGCCTTCTGAAGTCGACCTCTTTCGCTTTCAACTGGCCTAACATCTGGGGCACTCCTCCCTCCCCTGTCTTCCAAAGCTAGAAATATGGCAATAATATTTGACTGCAACTTTGTCTTTACTCCTCAAATTAATGAACAGCACAAAAGACATGGTTCCATATGTAAATAATGAAGAAACTATCCGTCTATCTTTTCTTGCTGCAGAAAATCAACTTGCTGAAGCCCAGGTGCTCTCCAGACTGTAGCACACTAGCTGTCTACACAGGCCTCACTGATGAATCTCTCCATCTTCAAAATAAGTGAGACAGATTTATCTTCTCCCTCAACCCCTTGGGATCATGTTCTCTATGTACTGAAATGGTGCCCTGTGGGACTACCTTTTAATCCCTTTGCTTCAGTGACAAGATCCTTGCCAATACAGGCTCACAAAGACTTCCCTCCTCCGCCAGACTTCTTCCACTTGCTTTGCATCTCAAAATTCTATAGAAGCTAGCACAGGGCCCATACCCTTGCAGCATTTGCTTCGAAACACTGGCATTTACCCCAAGCAGGATTCAGAAATGGCCTTTCCTACAATCGATTTCACCATAAACTCAAAGTCTACCAATTGACGGTTCAGGGTAGCCGACATGTTATTCTGCAATAGCATGTCGGCTACCCTCACTTCTCTCACCTTGAATTGGCCTTCCTACTGCATCTGTAAATAATTTGTTAATATTGTTTTGAGATAATTTGTATTGGTAAAAAATGAGTAATATACTTTCATAGATCCATGAATGTGCTCTGCATGGAGGCTATGTGAAATATTACTTTCCATCTGCTCCAAAGCAGTTTTCTCTGCAATTTTGGTACCTAATAAAACTTCCAAATAAATGAGTAATAATGATTGTGCCAGGAATAACTTTATTCGGCACTTTAATGTGATCTTTGGGAGAACATGCCACCCCACATACCATATTACTTTCTTATGTCTGTGTATTTCTAACATGACAGTCCCTCATTGACATTTTTCACTTTGCATTCTCTCCCGAGAAATGTATACCATCTCTTAACAGATTCAAAGTGTTTTAGTTACAAATCCCAAATTGCAAAGTGTTCTCTCCTTTATTTTGCTGCTATCTCACAGCTGTGGTCCGTTGTGGAAGGCCACTTCAGAGGGTTGCAGTCTGCTGGGTTTGCAGATATAGGATCCTCCCTGTTAAGCATTGAGCTTGTTTGCTTGGACAGTTGTGAGTATTTGCAGAGTGTTTCCTCAGTTTTGGAAAGTCTTGGCATGTATATCAATCCAAATGTATGTGTTGTCTCAGTAATTGGTATGTCCACACATGGTATGACATAAGCAGAAGCCCCACATCCTGGGTCGAAAATGGACTGCAATGGAACGTAAAAAGGGGATCATGGTGTGCAATCCTACTGCTGCTGCTGCTGCACCTACACACAGATATTGGATGAGGACTGAGGATGTATGCTCACCTGTCTAGGTATTAGTGAGGATATATCTCAGGAATGCCAGACCACAAGTTCAATTAACACTGTACTCCAAATACCAAATGTATTATAAATTGAATGACCGATGTCATTACAAACAAAGTGATCAAGTGTGGTAATGTTTTAAAAATGGCTCCTTAACATAGAAATTAAAGGTTTTAAAAAATATAAAAGGGAGATCCAGAGACATATTGAATAATGTAGTAGAGAAAGGAGAGGTTGGGAAAAAGGACATTTAAATAAATATGGATTATAAATGGGCAATGAGCATAATCCAGTATAGGTGTGGCCTAATTACAAGAATAACAAAAGAGGATATTTTGGTTGCAGGCTCAAGAGTATACTAGAGTATATTTTCCCATGCTAAGTCAGCTCCCACCTCCCATCCAAAAAGTACAGAATTTTCAGATATTTGGAACAATTTCATTTTACTAACTACACACTTTTAAACATGATCAACTGATGATTTTTCAAAGCTCTACTTGCTCAAAACAGAAAATATCTGCCCCCAAAAATAGATATTGTATGCCATCAAATTAGGGTTCGCCCTTAAGTGTAATTTTCTAGCTATTCAATTTTGGCTCGTCCTCTGCTCTGCAAAGTTCTGCTTCTTTTGAATGCTTTTCATGATCACATCCTGAGAAAATATGAGAGTTTTTCGGAACATCCACTTCACTACAAAATATGATTCTTGACGGCAGAGAATATGACTTTTTGAGTGTTCGTAATGATTTTCTAACTCTATTTGTGCTTTGTGCTGTACAGAAACTCATTCCAGGCAGCGTTTTGTGGAGACAGCAGCAGGTTAAAGCAAATGGCCCTTTGGATTCAGAACTCTCCAAATGGGGGTTGCTGACTGTGGAACAGCCTCCGGATGGTCCTGTTTCGTTGCTGGACTTTGTGTTATTCACCTTTTCCTCCATGAAACGAGACAGCATATAGCTGACTTTTCTCTGATGAGCCAGTGCCTCCTCCTTATCATTCAACTGGTAAATAAAAAAAAAATATGCATTTTAAAATACAACATTACATCACACTTGCATTCAATGCTTATCTGTATGTCGCTCCAATGTAGTATGTCTGAACGTTGTGTATTGGCCTGGAGCTCATGGGTATAACTTTAACTTAATAAAACAATGTTTTCTATTTCATATTCACAAAACATGCATAGCACCCTGAAAATCGAAGAGACTTGAGTGTCATTGTTAAAATGGTCAACAACATTTAGTTTCAAATTGATTAATCCTGTTTTACAGCAGAAACATATTTCAAGGCAAGGGATTCCCAACGAGTCTGCCCACCTGAGCTACGATAATCTACCACATACACACCAAGTAATTGAATTTGTATTAACTTTTTCCACCCATGCCACAAAAAGGTGGAAATTGCATTGTGTGTTTTCATTATTCGTTTCTAAAACTGATCTTGTTATGTTTTTTCTATCAACTTATTTTTGGGTTAGCCATTTCTCTTTTTAGGTTTTGTTCATCTAGACACTTGTGGCCCGATTACAGAATGGGTGGTTACAGACCACCATTGGAGGGAGAGGCTACTGCTGGGAAGCCTATATCCCGTGTGACGAATAGTGGGATTTCGTCACTTTCCCCCAAAGGATCCCAAATGTGTGACAGTGTTTATGTCAACCCGTATACTGTGTATGTGTATATCCAGGTAGAAACTGTCTGCAACGGGTGAGAGACAGACTGTAACACCTATCAGTCGAACAGCTGCCAACCCCGTAACACAGTTTCTGCCACCTGAGATCCCGGTGCCACCAGGACATTACAAGTCTCAGGCGGCGGAAATCGTAAGTCCCCATTCCCATAGAGTCCCTTTGGACTCTATGGGAGTGGGGAGATGGAAGCAACGGCACTGTTGTTAACTGTTCCGGTGCTTCTCTGAAAACGGTGCCTACCGTGCCAATGCGCCCAGCAGGTCAGACCTGCTGGGCGCAGAGGCCATGACAGGCACAACTGTAGTCTGCCGGTCCGGAATGGGTGCCGGTATGTTTGTTTTGTTTGTTTCATTTTATTCATATTTATATAGCGCACAACAGACTGAGGACATTGTGGCACTTGTTACTGTACAAAGCTTAGTTACTTAGTTACATGGTCATTGGCAATATATATACAGGTTGCAATATAGTTACATAGTCATTAGCAGTATATACACAGGTTACAAAATAGTTATATTACATTTGTGTTATATTACAATATACATGGCAGAAGAGGAGTAGGCAGTCCTCCACTTGCTAGTTGAGGAGAGTGGCTTTGAGGTTTTTGTGGAAGACAGAGATGGAAGTTTCAGCTCTAAGGGTGGCAGGGAGTAAGTTCCAGAATTTTGGTGCAATATAGGAGAAGCCTAGACCTCCCGCTGTGGCTCTCTTTATGCATGGTATGTGTAGCTGGTTGGTGGAGCGAGTGGATGTGGTCCTTGATATTGCTTCAGACAGGTATGCTAGAGTGGTTATGTTGATGCACCTGTGAGTGATGGTGAGGATTTTCAGAGTAATACTGTCTTTGACCTGGAGCCACTGGGCTTCACGTCTGGCGTGGGATATATGGTCTCTTCTAGGGATGCTCATGGCGTCTCTGAGGGCATTGTTTTGTGTGGTTTGCAGTCTGTGAATGTTTTTGGCGGAGGTGCCAGCTAGAAGGGCGTTGCAATAATCGGGTTTGGCTCCTATAGTTGGTCTAGCTATGGCCAAGCGGTTGGGGGTGGATAAGTAGGGTTTAATGGCATTTATGAGTTTGGTGCTGAACGCTGATGCAGAGGCTATGGTGCCGACTTGTTTGGTCATCGATAGATTTGCATCAATGTGAACACCTAGAGTCTTGACAGAGGATGATACAGAGATGGATGAGTTGTCTATGTTGAAGTTGTTGTATTGGGGGCTTAGTTTCGATAATGTGTTTGACTGGCCCAGGATGAGAATTTCAGTCTTCTCCCCGTTAAGACAGAGGCCATTGATTGCCATCCAAGCTTGGATAGTGGCATATATGTTGCGAAGGGCGGTGGCGGCTTGGTGATAGAGTCCATATAGGGGTAAAAGTACTTGAGTGTCGTCTGCATAGTTTGTATATGCAACACCCATGGAGTCAAGTAGGTCGAAGAGGGGTTTTGTGAAGAGGTTATAGAGGGTGGGGGCTTTACAAGATCCTTGGGGGACACCGCAGTTTATAGTGGTAGGATCTGCGTTAGCTGTGTCGGAGTAGACCTTCATGGCTCTTCCTTTAAGGAAGGAAGTGATCCAGGATGCTGCTTGATTAGAGAAATGGGCTGCATGGGTGAGGTGGGTGGTGAGTGTTTGGTGATCTACCAGGTCAAAAGCAGCTGATAGATCGAGGAGGAGGAGGAGCAAGGAAGGTTTGCCTTTGATCATGATCTGTGAGATTTGATTTTATAGGCCTAATAAGGCGGATTCTGTTCCATGCCTGACACGGAAGCCAGATTGTCTTTTGCCTAGTATGGAGTTAGCTTCTATGTATGATTGGATCTGGATGTGAGCTGCTTTGTCCAGGATGTTTAGGAGGAACGGGACTGTCGTTATCGGTCTGTAGTTGTTGGGTTGCGCTGGTTCAAGTGTGGCCTTTTTTAGAAGTGGCCGCACCCAGGCTTCCTTGAGATTGTTTGGGACAGTTCCTGTTTGGAAAGATGCGTTAATGAAGGCAGTAATCAGGGGTGCTAGGTAATTGGCGCATTCCTTGATGATTTTGGGAGGGCAAATGTGTGCTTTGTCCAACACAAGGATATCTTTGCTCCCGTCCTCCGAAGAATAGTAAATGCTTCATTTCAAGAGGGCATGGTGCCGAAAGATCTGAAGAAAGTCACTATTACTCCAGTGGGCCTAGATCCCAAAGATCCCGGGAACCTCCGCCCCATAACCAATTCAAACTTCATCCTTAAACTGTTGGATAAGGTAGCTACTCAACAACTCCAACAATTCGTAGAGAACCAGGAAATCCTGCACCAGCAACAATCTGGCTTCAGAGCATTCCATAGCACCGAAACAGCCATGCTGGACTTGCAGAATCGGATGTTGACTATGCTGGATGACAACAAGTTGGGGATGTTGATGCTGCTAGACCTTAGCGCCACATTTGATCTGGTGGATCAACCCCTCCTTATCAAGGCTCTTAGAGAGAATGTTGGTTGCTCGGAGGGGGCCATTGACTGGCTTCTGTCCTTTCTTGCCAACCGCCAAGCGAGAGTACACTGGGGTAACAGTTTCTCCGACCCTTGTGATATCCTATTCGGAGTACCCCAAGGGGCCAGCCTATCACCAATGTTGTTTAACATCTATATGCGCTCCTTGTGTAGCCTATTGGTGAAAGCCGGAGTGTCGTTTACAAACTACGCAGATGACACCCAACTCATACTGGAGCTAGGGGGTAGGAATCACACCACCGACAGCGAAGTGATCACCAGGATTTATAAGATCATTGATGACTGGATGCAGGCAAACTGGATGTGCTTGAATGACTCCAAAACTGAACTGATGTTGTTTGGCTCCAGTCGTCAGCTGGAAAAACTGGGGGTAGAGTATAACACATTCCAAATCAAGAACGCCACAATACAGGTGGTCCCTAAGGTAAAGACACTAGGGATGATGGTCGATGCTGCGGTCGACTCGCATGCCCAGACCAGCTTCCTCCAGAAAAACACAGCCTATCATCTCAGGCTGTTGAAAGCCATCAAACCATTGCTGAATGAGGGAAATAGGGCAATGATAGCCAGAGCCATCATCCTCTCTAGACTCGACTACGGGAATGCCCTGCTGTTGGGGGCCTCTTCCAAGGATCTCTCCAGCTGTCAGGTGATCCAAAACAAGGCGGTCAGGTTAGTAAAAAAATTGAAGAGGGAAGATCATGTTACGGAAGAGAGGCTCTCTTTACACTGGCTGAGAGTAGAAGAACGGATAAAGTTCAAGGCTCTCTGCCTGGTTCATAAGTGCCTCTATGGCTCAGCGCCCGCCTACCTGAAAACGAGTGTAGTACCCTACAATCCCAGGAGAAATCTATGATCAGGTGGCAAATGCCTATTGATCGTGCCCAAGTTTAAGCTGAAAACCGGGCTGGGCAGATCTTTTCATGTACTGGCTCCCAAATTATGGAACAGCATCCCTGAACCCCTGAGGTTGGAAACTAATCACTCCACCTTTAGGAAGGTGCTCAAGACTCACCTTTTCAGATGAGAAATCGGGTGACGATGCCTCTTAGAGGCTTTCCGGTTGTTAGCAGACCCTTTAAATGTCATATGTCACATAGTATCTGTTGCGTATGTTTAAGCACCCTGATGCCCGCGGGCTACCGGCGCTCTACAAAAACTAAATACATACTTACATACATACAGAGGGATGGTTTGAGGTTTTTGATGAGATTAAGGACCTCAGGTTCAGTGACGTTTCTGAAGGAGAATTGAGCGTGATTGAGATTACTACGCTTGTCTTGTGTAGGGCGGTTGGTTTTTTGGTTTGGGAGGGCTTTGCAGTGGTTTTGGATTTTGTTCTGGAGGAGTTTTATTTTGTTGAGCATGGCGGACTGAATGCTGGCACACCACGCTTTGTCTTTAGTTATCTCGTCAGCGGTAGCCGGGGGAGTGACTAATTCATTAAAGATTGCGTATAGTTCTTTAGCTTGGGAGTTGGCCTTTGAGATCCTATCATTGAAGGAGTTGGATTTTGCTGCTAAGGTGGCTTTTTTTATATTGGAGGGCTATTTGTTTGAAGAGGCTCTTATTTAGATCACTCGGATCCGTTTGCCAGTTTTTTAGCGACTGGCGCTTTTGAGCTCGTAGGGTTTGGAGTTCTTCCGAGAACCAATAGTTGCAGTGAAATGATTTTTTTTTCTTCTTGCTTTCAAGTGGGGCTATTGAGCTTATGGCATTGGTGAGAGTATCATTGAAGACAGCTGATAGTATATTTGGGTCCTGAGAGAAAGGTGGTGCTAGGCAGGGGTTTTTAAGGTGGGGACGCAAGTTGTCTGCGTTGAGTTTTTTAGAACTTCTTATCGTGGCAGGTGGTGCGTGGGTGAGAGTCTTAGGTTTAGGGTTGGTGGGGATGAGGAATTCGATGCATGTGTGGTCCGTCCAAGGAAGGGCGGTGTTTGAGGTAATGTTGGATGCAGAGTTGTGATCCATGACCCAGTCAAGGGTGTGCCCTTTGGAATGAGTAGGGGTGAGGACTCTTTGGGAGAAACCTAAGTCTGCAAGTTTTTTAGCTAGGGTTGCGGCGGATTTATCCTTAGGATCATTGTATCCTAATTTTAAGTCTCCTAATAGAAGGATTTTGGAGGACTTTTTAATGTAGTTGCTGAGTCGATGGTAGAGGTGCTCTTGGAAGTCAGCTGGGAGTCAGGGAGGTCTGTATAGGATGTGCATGTTAATTAGATTATTGGGGGAGAGCGTAAGCTTGGCTGATAGGATATCAGCATTACCACCCCATGTACTATGGTCTGCTAATCTGATGTTGCTACCAGCACCCTTAATTACGGACCGGCAGACATGTTATGAGGCCCCATGTCTCACCCAAGGACGTCCTCTCCCCACTCCCCAGGAGTTCCCTCGACCCAGGAGATCCTCCCTCGCATATTCACCCCGAGGGTCTGGATTTAAAAGCAATGGCTTTTCCCTGGCCACCTGAGAGGAGGATCCAGGGCAAAAAGAAGTGAGGACGCCCTCAGGTTCCTCACACGGTCTACTGATGGAGCAAATGAGAGTCCTTTATTAAGCACTGCGTGTTCATGTTCATCTAATAGCCTGTTTGAGAGATTCATTACTAAGGTAATTTCCCGTCCCATTTGCTGATCTATTTCTCTCTCCCGGCATCTGCTCTCGTTCTGGGATCCTGAAAAAGCACCTATTCACTGGCAGACTATTTACCTTGCCATATCGCTGAATTTGATCTAAAAAACCATTTCTAGCCACTGGAGAGCCTGCTGTACTGGTAGATTGAGTAGGCAAATTTCTTTCATTATAACTGTCAGCATCAGAACTTGCTGGTGATGTCCCCGGTGTACTGTCCCTCAAAAGAACCAGATACCAAGAGGCCTTAGAATACTCACTTTTGCAAATTTTAACAACACAGAGGACGCCGATCTGGCTGAACAATGAGGAACTCCATTTGAATTTAAGTTCAAAAGAAATGATAGAACTCTTAGCAGAGCATTCTGATAGGGAACACAAAATCGTTGAGTTAGAGATCGAAATAGTGGAGAAAGAAATACAGGAGACGGAAGCTCCAGAAGCAACTAAACAAAAGAATTTCAACACATTAGATAGAATTATGAAACGACTTCAGGATGAGGTGTAATTACGCAAAGCCAGAAAAGTGCCACAAGATGACAAAGATTACCGTCTTGCTAGAGTTTACACCTTCCAACCAAAGTACGATGAAAAAACGAGAAACCAATCGAGGGAAAGTACACCAGGGATATCTCCAGCAAGTTCCAACACTGACAGAGATAATGAAAGAAATGTACCCACTCAATCTTCCAGTACAGCGGGCACTCCAGTGGCTAGTGTGAAATTGGCATGGTGAGAAGAGGTAGACAAAGACGCAAGGAAACATTTTCGAAAAAAGCATTATTCACGATAAGGGGCTGGGATGAATACCTAACTTGCCCTGTTGTAAATGGAAGTAATCTCGAACATACAAGAAAAAGAATAGTCCAAAGTCTGTCAGTCGAAATAATAAGAATGTCTGTGTCTAACCTAGGTTTGCCCTCACTTTCTAGAAAGATACTGTGTGGGGGGTTAGACAACATGAAAAAGGGTGTAGCAAAATAATATCAGGATAGCACTGCAATGGCTGTACAGCTTTCTTCTCAATGTTTATCCGATGGTATTGGAGCTGTCCCACAGCTCCCTTCTCCAAGCTTGAACGACTCGGAATCAACAAAGTTCCATAGATTCAAACAGTTCTCAAACCTTCCTTCTGGGCTTCTCTGAGCTTTCCTTTTCCCCAGACTCAACAGCCCTCTTGATTTTACAGTTCACAGCACAACTCAAATGCTTTCTGGTCTTGGACCACAATTTCATAAAGTTGTTTCACAGCTTTGCACAAGATTCTCTTGCCCTTGACCAACAGAGATTCCATCCCCAACTATTCCACAACTGTTATGTTTCATCAATTCTTCAAATCAGAGACTTTCGAATGCACACAATTGACTTCACCCTATGCATGACCACTCTGACACCTTGGCTTTCATGGGATTCACACTTCTACCTTAGTTCAAAGATGGGACTTTGCCAAAGGCACTCTTTATTTCGTTTGCTCTTGTTATTTCGGAGTCACAGCTTGCTCTTTCTGTCTCGCGCAGCTCACCTCTTGTGTTTTGCTTTTATCTCCACTTCGAGCTTCGCACAGCTCCCCTGCTCTTTCGGAGAGTTACTTTCACTTTAACAGAGTCTTTTGATAACGTGTAAAGGTCCACGCGACCACTTTGTTACTTGGTTTCCTTTGCTTTCAGTCTGCACTGGAATATTACAGTTCACAATGGACAATTGAAGCTTTCTCTTCAGCGCCTCTTTCATCCTACGCTTGTCCTTCTCCTGCTACAAATTATCTTTCGCCCTTAGCGTCTTTCACCAACCGTGATCCCTTCCGACTTTGAACTCACTGGTTGTAATCAGCGTAGCTGTTGCACTTTCATTGTGTCGAGGTCAGGGACTTCTTGCTCGCCCCTCCGACACTTCTGGGGACCTTTGCTGGCCCAGAGAAACGAGCGCCATTCAAGGATCTTCCCCTTTTAGATTAGCTGTCCACGCAATCCCCTTCTGGCTCCTTGGAGACACGGCTCCCTCACCACGCTTTCTCTAGCCTTCTTAAACCAAGGGAATTCAGCCTCTCATCGCTCTGTTCTCCGACACTGAATCCCAGGGTACTCAGGCTTTCCCAGTAGCCTGTCAGCTCAGTCTCTGACTTGGGTTCCTTCTCGGGCTCCAACTCGTTCGTCGTGTTTCATCCAGTTACTCCTTTTATACACCTGAGGAGTATTAACGGGCTTCATGTGGATGCAATGTTCGTTCAGTGCCTGACTTCGCCTGACCTTGTTAGTGGGACATTCATGAAAATAGTAGAGTGCCTCTGAATGTAGTGTCTTTGTCCCAATGACATCATGATGTTCTAAACAAGGAGAGTACAGGGCAAAAGGGGCATCAGGCATACACTATGTCATATGGGCTGAGGGAATGTTGGGTAGGGGGAGTTTTCAAAAGAGGGGATGGGACGATCATAGTGGACGATCTGATGATCTATTCGATTTGTCTTGCCTAGTCCCCTCCTTATATTGATGGTGTGAGGGATAATGGTATGAGAGTATGAAGGTTAGAATTAGGGTTAGATTAGGGTTGGGTTAGGGGGCTAGGGTTAGATTTAGGGTTACATTAAGGGTTAGATTAAGGGTTAGGGTTGGTTTAGGGTTCGGGTTAGGGCTAAGGTTAGGTTTAGGGTTGGAGTCAGGGTTAGGGTTGGGTTAGGGTTAAGGGGGGTGTGCGTGGAGGTAGGGGCACTGGGGGAACCCCCCAATATAAAACATTAAAACATTACAAGGAACTGGCCAGTTCTGAAATTTCAACACTGGACAGCTCCATATAACTTTTTAATGTTACAGAACAATGCATCGAAATGCTATTTTTCACATTTTAAAGTGCATATCCATCTAAACTTGACCATTTATATATTCGATGGACTGGTTTCGATGGAAATGCACTTTAACATGTAAAAGATAGCATTTCAATGCAATGGCATTCGATGGATTTCCATCAATGGATTTGCATTTCGATGCATTTCTATCGATGGAAAGACCATAAACCATCCCCGGGGCTACACGTGAGAAAAACCCCAGGCTTCTCACACTAGAACGTTTTTTTAGATTAAATTTGGAGATAACGCAAGGGAAATCGTCCGCCAGTGAAACAGGTGCGTTTTCAGGACCCCCTTCAAACAGATATATTAACAGCAGGAAACACATCCGAAGCAAGAGAGGTATGGGCAAATCTAACAGGTACAGAAGAAAGAAGAACATGAATGAGAACGAGAGCAGATGCCAGGAGAGAGAGCTAGATCAGCAAATGGGACAGGAAATTAACTTAGTAATGCATATTTCAAACAGGCTATAAAATGAACATGAACAGGCAGTGCTTAATAAAGGACTCATTTGCTCCATCAGTAGACAGCGATCTCACCCAGATCTAAATTGACACTTATAAATTGGTTAGAAAACAAAAGAAAAAAAAATGTCCACAACACGAATTGAAATCAAACGAATGCGAGACATCATCCAGAAATCTCAACGTTAACAGTTAGGGATTTACACGATACCAGATTGCTTATGTCCTTAGAAACAGGCAATTTAATGCCAATAGACCAACTAACAGAAGAGCTGTGTATAGAAAGTACAATCATTAACGATACAAATCTGAAACCATCTTCAAAATGTGTGCCTCAGCCTTCACAAAGTAACTTAATTGACACATTTTACCAGGCAGTAATCAAAGATATACATCAACTAAGTAAACCTAGTAACAGTAACAGGAGATACTCACCTTTGAATTTGTGCTACCAGGAACACAATGCACTTAACAGACTACTTAAGTATGATGATATTGTGATAAAAGAAGCCGACAAATTAAGCAATTTTGCCGTACTGAACAAATCGGATTACATTCTTTTGGCAGAAAAACATTTAACACTACCAAATTGTTATGAGAAAATTAATTCTAATTGTGTAACTAACATCTGTGAGAAACTGCAGGGTATCCTCACTTCTACTCACCCTGGCTCCTCTTCTCAGGTGGCCAGGGAAAGGCCATCGCTTTTGAATCCTAACCCTGGGGGCGGAGAAGCAAGGGAGGATCACCTGGGTGGAAGGTCATTGGGGATTTGGGAGGAGATATCCACAGGTGAGACATTATATCCCCCTTATCCTGTTGAGACTCAACCAAAACCCTTCCCGACCTTTATAGGTTATTGTAAAGCGTTTCCCCTCATTTCCCCATATATGACATCTGACAGTACTGAGACAAAGAAAAAGCAACTAAGAGTAATGAAGACTACACTCTTTCACCCCTTTTGTTTAAGACATTCTTTATTAGTTTCATAAAGCAATTAACAATAACAGCACCACCAACAGGATAATGATCCCCCCCACCCTGCACCCCCTAAGCATTTTAGAGCACCGCACAGTGTATTTTTTTTTAAAAAAAATGTATTTTTATTATTGTTTGATCAAAATGTGATTTTACAATACTGAAGCTTTGTAGTAAACTTCAATGAACTCGTCTTTGTGTTTTCTGTTTTGAAAGAAGAAGACGGAGGCTTATTCTTTATGGCTCGCTGTTAACATTTAGTAGATTCGTGTCAATGTATTCTAGCATTTTTGCAGTTGCTATTTGCCACGTTGTTTTATCTCCCCCAATGAGTCTGCACCACCACAATTGCTCTTCTGGCAGTGTGCTGAAACCCGGTATCGTTGGCAGATAGCACTGTCTAAGTGCTGCAGTAGCTGTACATGCCATGAATAGATGTCTTATTGTCTCCTTTGGAGGTTGTATGGCGTTGGAACAGAATCTGCAAGTGTTTGACTGTGCTTGTCCTCGAACATGTCTTATTTCATTTGTTTTGAACAGATTGAGCCTAGCTTGTAGAATTAGGTGCTGTGCTTGCTTGTTTGGAAATTGCTTTATGTAATTCTGCAGTTCATTTCTTTTTACAGTAAAACTTGGTAAATGAGCAATGAGTTTTAATGTCGCGGTATCGTCAATCGTTTTGGCCCAGTCCATATCTTTTATTTTCTTTAGCACTTTACATGGATTTGTAATGAGTTCGTCTTCGTCTGAGACGATTGCATCTAATACTTTTTGATTTTGCTTTTGCCAGTTGGTTACCATATCACAAGTATTGTTGTTCATTTCTTGTTTGATGATACTGAAGATTTTGCTTTGACTGTCCATTCTGCATTTACGATATAACATGATGGCATTGCAGGTTACGGCACATTCTAGAGATTGTAAACTTAATTTGCGTCGTATTGCTAAGCCAGGAGTCGAATTTGGTAGTTTAAGGACTTTGCGCCAGAAATATGCTTCTAATTTGCACCAAACTTTTTGTGGAATCATCGGCATGGCTTCTATGCCATAAGTGATGGTGGGTACGACCTTCATCTTGTAAAAGTTTATTATTGGTTTCAGGGAGAATTTTCCAAATTTGCTGTCAATTATTTTTGCTTGAGCTGCTAGTTTACTCATTTTTGTATGTAGTTCCTGCTGCATTGTGGTTTCATGGAGGGAACTATCCATGTTTACTCCTAGATATTTGAAATTTGAAACCACCTCAATTCTGGTCTTGCCCAAATGCCACTGAAAGTTTTCCTTTTTTGGGTGACATTGGAAAATCATGATTTTTGTTTTATTGATATTGATTTCCAAATTATTGCTGTTGGCGTAGATTAGAAGGGCGTCAAGTTTGCGCTGCAGCCCAATTTGGGTCTGGTCAAAAATTGTTAGGTCATCAGCGTAAAGCAGGTGTCCGATTTGCGTTGTTCCCAGTGTTGGTGGGAAGACTCATGTTTGACTTCCCATTTTTTGAATGTCACCGATATAGGTGATAAAGAGTGCCGACGCCAGTGGACAACCCTGTTTGACTCCTCGTGTGGTGTTTATTTCGGCTGATAGATCTCCTTCACGGCTGAGTCTGACTCTTATGGATGTATCATGATGCAATGCTTGAATTGGCTCTAACAGAGTGTGGGGACATTTCCATACTTCAAGTTTGTCCCACAAAAGGGATCTTTCAACTCTGTCAAAGGCCTGAGTGAAGTCAATATAAGCTGCAAACAGACGGTGATTCTTTTCTAGGGTTTTTGCTTTTAATATACTGCACACTAGTATATTGCATGTTGTACCTGTGTGTTTCTTGAACCATGTTTGCATTTCATCATTGCATTTTGCAGAGGCTGCCCATCTTTGAAATCTCGTCAAGAATAATGAGGCGTATACTTTCCCCATAACATCTAGTAGGGCAATCGGTCGAAAGTTCGTTGGGTCTGTGAGGCTGCCTTTTTTTATAAATCGGTACCACGATTGCTTTGGTCCATGATTGTGGTATTGATCTCCTTTCAGTGCATCGCTTGAAGATGACGCTTAGCAAGGTAGCCCATTCATCTGGATGACTTTTTAGTTCTACATTACTGATGCCATCTGGGCCTGGTGCACGCGGGTTTTTCAGTTTTTTGATGTCAATAATGTCCTCTTTTCTATCTAAGTTCGCCCATTGTGCAGCTTTTAGTTGTTGCGCCTGTGGTTTTACATTCAGAACAGATTTAAAGACTTTGCTGAAGTGGCTTTCCCAAGTATGTTGACTGATGTTGTTTAAGATTTGATTGTCCTGCGTTTGTTCAACGTTATGTATTAAGGACCAAAAATTCCTCCTGTTGTTGTTAATGAGCGCTTTTGTTATTTGTTCGGCATCCTCTTGGTACAATTTATGTCTGTATGATTTTACCCAGGCTTTGTATTTTGTTTTGATACTTTGAATCTCTGATGTACCGTCTGTGGCAATTTGCTTATAGGCTGTTCGAAGAGCTCTTCTATACTCGCGCCTTTTATTAATTAGAACTTTATTATATGCATGTTTGGTATTTCTGTTTGTTGCGTTTCCTTTTCTTTTTGATGTCTGCATGTACGGCAATAGTAGAGGTTGGTAGTCGATGCTGGGGCATGTCGCTGAGGTGGTGATGGCCTTGTATTTTGCTGTGATTTTGAGAATTTCAGCAGTACTTAGTTTGATTCTGGTTCCTTTCGTGTTTGCCTCAATTTGTATGTTCATTTGACAGTTTTTGTTGGTTTTGAAGTTCCATGCGGTTTCAAGCAGGTTATGGTCGCTTGTTGGAGTGTGCCGCACTTTAAAATGTTGTAGGCAATGCAACATGGATTTGGATACATAGATGTAATCGATCGTGGAGGCCGAGGATGCACGCTCCCAAGTTGCTATTCTGTCTGTTTCAACGAACACTTCGTCCAGGTTGTATAGCTCACGCGAGTCGGTGAACTTTCGCCAAGTTGTGCCACGGTATGAGGACGCCTTTTTTAGTGCCTTTGCATTCATACTAGTTGTTTGGGTGACATTTAGATCTCCACATATCAGAATGTTCTCTATGTCATGCTCAGTTCTTACTGCGTCAATTGTCCTTTCACAAAGGTCTATGAATTTTTTTGCGTTGATTGCAGCTGGGTTCCAGTAAAGATTTATTATAACAATTTTTGGTGAATCTATCTTATGATTTTCATCGCCTTGCCAGGCAATCTCTACTGCCAAAATTGATTGATTTGCAATTATCGTTTGTACGATGGAGGCTCCAGAACCATTTCGGCAGGCTATCAGGAGACCTGATGTTGGACGTCCTTTGGTTCCTCTTGCGGCAGGGGATAGGATGATCTGATATCCTTCTAGTGTGGGGGTTTGCTGAAGCCAGGTTTCCTGTAGACAGATTATGTGAAATTCTCCAAGATTGGGGCTTCCTGGAGCAGTCAAATGTATATGGCCTCGCGTATTCCATGAACATAACTTGATGTCATTGATAACTTCTATGGGCTCATTACATATGAGTGCTTCCGCCCGCGTGAGTGGCTATTGTTTGCGATGCAGATTTAATGCTTTTGGCAACCAAGCCCAGATTCCTGTTTTACTGCTTGTATTTGGGCTTTGCTTGAATTGAGCTGTCGGTGTTGAGCCGACTCTTCGCGTGCAGGTTATTTTTGTGGTACCATCAATGATTGGTGTCCTTTGTGGATTTACCATCTTTTCTCTCTCAGTTGTTTTGTTATATGATGAGTCCTTCTTGGTTTTGTAATGCTCATTTTTGCTCTTATTGTAATGTGATCTCTGATATTTCTTTGATATTTCAAGTCCCTTTGTTACTTTGTGGTCTCTCTGAGGGTAATTCTCTGTATCTTTTTCATCGTGCGTCCTGTACTTCGTGGTTAAGAGTTTGTTTTCCGTGGCGTCGATCTCCCTAGTTTTGGCTGATTCGATGCGTTCTTCGTTGCTAGGTACTGTGAGGTCTTCCACGTAGTAACCAGAATTATAGATGTCTCTTCTATATTTTAGAATTGTTTTGAATATCGTTGAGGACGTTAGATGCAGTATTGTGACTGCCCCATGTTGCGTGTGCCATGGTTCAACGATTTTCAAGTCATCTGTGTGAAGTCTCTGCAAATCTTTAATTTGACGCAGTATTTTCAAGACCGTTCTTCGATTTAAAATGGTCTCTTCTTTGATGCAACTTCGTTGGGTCATTCTGATCAAATATTTTGAGACATTTTTTGTGGGGTATCTCCCGTCGTTTTCTTCAATTTCTATGTTTCTTGTGTTTGGAGCGTGAGATGCTCGTGTGTGTAGATCGTTCTGCTGTTTCTGTCCTGAGCAATAATCATGTTTAGTATTGTTGTTAGTTTTTCTTGTTTCGTATTCTCGTTTCTTGGGTGTATCTTTATACACCTTGATTATTGGTCTTTTTTCCCCTTGAGATTCTTGTGTTTTGTTTTGTGTTCGTTGGGTGGCTGTTGACTCTCTGTCCGTTGTTGTGCTCTTTTTTGTAAGGGGTTCTTCTGATTTGTTTCTGATGTTTTTTGTTTTATTGATGTTCTTACTTTGGATAGTCTCCATGCATCTATCCGCAATATAGACTTGCTTGTGCTCTTTTTTGTTCTCACGGTATGCTGCACACTTCGAAGTCGCGTTCTTGCAGCATTTCCGCATGTTTTTCTTCTGGAGTTACTGCAATCTTTTGTTTCGATGATGGCGTTTTTTCCGCCTTTTGATTGACTGCAACTAATGCTGTCGGTGAATCAATGACTTCATCCGAATATGTGCTCAGGTTCGTTAAGGGATCCGTTAAGTCCAGTTTTTCCTTGGAGTTCCGTTCTCTAGTTAGTTTATTTTTGCAATTTTTTGCGTTTTCTGTATATTCGTTTTCCCTCATTGTGGTGGCCGTTGAGCTATTCGCATTCCATTTTGATACTGCGGCTGGTGCTCTTATTGCAAGACCTGTGTTTGATTCTTTTTCTATGTTTTGTTTGCTGGAGGTATTTTTTGAGACATCCTTTTTAGTGCGTGTTGTGGCTGTCTCGGAATCGTTATTCGGTTTGTCTTTCTGGCCATTTATCTCGAAAATGCCATATGAGGAGGTTGCAACTCTGATCTCACCTTTGTCTTTGGCGTTTGCTTGATTTAGTACCAACATTACCGTTGGCGTTTGTTGTCCCATGGTCACATTGTTTTTACTGTTTGTTATCTCGTTACTGCTTGTTGTCTTTTGCTGGGTTTTTTCTCTGTCAGTTGCTTTTATATCAACTGTTAAATCAATGATGGTCTCTGTTTGTATTCCAACTTGACTTGTATTGATTGACTTGCTCTGTCGATTGGACAATGTTGTCTCATTTGTCATTTCTGTGATGTTATTAATCGTCTCATCGATGCATGGCTCTGTCGTACCTTTGTTATTTACAGGATTTTCTTTTGCTGTGATGTAGCCTTCCAGGTATACTATTTTCGTCAGAAGCATTGCTAGGATGACTTGTTGATCTTTTACTGCATCATTCATGGTCTCGTATAATTTGCAAAAAGGATTGAGTGCAATGGTTATGGTGGACATGATTCCTTGTAAATCCGTTTTTTTCGAGGATACCTCTTGTGCTGCATTTGGCGTTTGTGGGCATGAAGTTCTGCCTGATTGGTATTCGAACTCACTATGACTTCTCCTGGGTGTTCATGGTTGGTTTGAGCCTCTTGATTCCGTTTGTAGTATTTTTTCTGTCGGAAGAACCCGTTGGGATCTATCTTTTGTTTTGTTCACTTGAATATCGAATTCCACTATGTTTGGGAGTTTATGTGGTTCTCTTGCAACTGCCGCATGATGACTTGTTAAACATGGGCTGAGATTCTGACTGGATGCAGCTGGTGATTTGGATGCTTCTGACGCAGAGGTCTGGAGCAGGCTTTCTCGTTCTTGTTTTTTGGCCGTGACCGCAATGGCCTTTTGGGGCTCTTTGAGTTCTTTGTTGCCTTGAATCAGTTGTTCATCGCTCGTCGTGCTCTCCTGGTCCATGTTAATCGGTGTTGAAGGCTCACCTTCCACATTATCTTGGTTAGGTGCGTTCTTTTCATTAGGTATGTCTTCGCCTAGATTATTGGAGAGGTTGGCTTTTGACATTCGTCTTATGGCATTCTCATCACTCTCGTTTGTTTTTTCACCTTCCTTGAGACTAGAGTCTGTTGATGTCAGCCTTTGAGCTATGGATTTGTCTGCTTGTGACAAACCTGCTTCAGGTGTGAGGTTCATTCTTCGTTGTTTTGCATGTGGTATGTTTTCGCTTATGGCTGCTAACATGTCTGCATCAGAGATTTCCGCAAAGTTTTGTGATTTCTTTAGTAGCTGGAGTTCGAAGAAGTCAGTCAACATACGCATGGTGTTGGTTTCTTTTGATTTCGCGATGTTTGTGCTTTTGGTCATGCGCTCTTTCACAGTGTGTGATGCGTTTTTGGTGGATCGACTCATTTTGGCTCTTGCATGCATATTTGATTTGTTATTCTTCTGGTTGGTGAATTTTTGCGAGCTCATTTGCCCGAGTGTGGTTTCACAACATTCTCTGCTCCTTTTTTTCATGTTTCGCGCTGATGTTAGTGCGCTTTCTACGCAGTTCTTCTCTGATGGAGCGTTTTCCATACAGTTTGCACTTTCTTGGAGATCTTCATCATAGTTTGAGGCGTGTACTAAGATTTTTACTCGTTGATGGGCCCTCGTTGGTGATTGGTCTGGAATCTGTTTTTCATATTTTTTTTCTTTCCATTTGCACGATTCGGAGCTCTCTACTTCGGTTGTGAGTCGCGTCTCCTTAGAGTGCGCACGATCTTCCTCATCCGGCGGCAATTCAGTGATAACTGTAGGCAGTCGAACCTTGGTAGGGCTCGATTGCAACATTTCTTCGGCGTCTTCATTTCGTGGGCATATCTCTATTTCCTCACTTTGCTCTAGGCTCTCATCATGCCTGCACTCCGACCCCCCTCCGGGGGTTGACGGTGTGGCTAGCTTGAGAGTGCCGAGTTGTGGGGAAGTTAACGTCTTGCCATACTCGCTCTTTTCATTATCCAACTGTTTACGACTTCTGACGCTTGCTGTTGTTTCCTCGTTTGGAGTAATTTCTATAATTGTGGTGGGAGTATACACGGTTTTGGAGTTTTTTTTCGAGATTGACTATCAGCGGGCTGATGTGTTCACAACTCGTTTGAATGAGGGGTGTGAGAGGTGAATTGATGACTTCGGAGGGAGCGTCATTCTTCTTTGTTGGTCTGTTTGTTTCATTGCTCTCAATTGCCACACCGGTTCGGGGCCCTCCCGCTCCTTTCCTCGAGCTGCGGAGGCGACGCCTGTCTTCTTCGTCCATGCTTGGAGTAAGCTAATTATCGTGCGCTAGGAACTTAAATGTGTGTGTTTTGAATAAATGAACTGCAAATGTTAATGATTTTCACAAAGATGGGTTTAGGGTTATGGAGCTTGTTGGGGCTGGGTTCGGAGAAAGCTTTTAAGAGATCTTACAGCATGAGTTGAGATTGTATTTATAGATGAATGGCGCCGACCCAACCGCAGCCCTCCGCCGGACCACGCCAGACCACTTAGACACCACTTCGCTCCGCGCGGCGGATGGTGTTTTGTAGTAGTTGCAGCTCCTCCTTCAAACAGTGGCCACAAAGAACAGACTCCGACCACGCCAGACCACTTAGACACCATTTTGCACCGCGCGCGCTCCGCGCCGCGGATGGTGTTTTGTAGTAGTTGCAGCTCCTCCTTCAAACAGTGGCCACGAAGAACAGACTCCGACCACGCCAGACCACTTAGACACCACTTCGCACCGCCATAAACATACCAAGATCGACCATTGGCTCAATAGCATTTGACTCTGGTCTCTCCTATGTGGCACCAGTATTAACGGCGGCAATGAGTTCATCACTTCCATGTTCTCACAACAGCTTATCTTACTATTCACAGGGTCTTAGGGGGCCAGGGCCCTGTTGTTGCCAATGTGAGTGAACAGTCATACGCAGTTCCATGTAGATTCACAGGGAGAGGGGTCTCCCAGTTTCGGGGCTCCCAGCCCGAGTGGGCGAGTTCTGCATCCTTTCGGCCATATAGTTTATAAAGGGGCACCAGTATTCCTTTGGTCTGCTGGTGCTTGGCAGTTGTGCTGCATATTGTGATTCTCTCCTCGCATAAGTTCATGGAGTTCAACCATCTCTGAAAGCATGGTGCTCTATGTTTCCCCCAAGTCCTGGAAATTAGAGGGCTAGCTGTCACTGATGCCATGCCCAGCAGTTTCCTTTCCACCCGGGTACCACCCTCTATCATTGCCAGCAGCCACAACTCTGGGGAATAGTGTCTTTGGGTCACTACAATTTGAGACATGGCATTTTCAACCTTTTCCTAGAATGGTCTGATATGTGGGCAGGTCCAAGCGATGTGGAGGAAATCAGCCTGATCTGTGCCACTTCTTATACAGAGAGAGAATCTATCGGGGAAGAACCGGTGCAGGCAGAGGGGGGGTGAATAATAAACTTGATGCAGGAACTTAAAATGGATTAATAGGAACTGGTTGTTCAGGGACAGGTAAGGCATGCATATCGCCTGCCATTGTTCTCCAGTTAGTAACTTCCCTAGCACCAGTTCCCACTTAGCTCTATAGTTTTTCCCTTTACTTTCTTTCTGTACTCTGATCAATTTGTATATAGAGACCAATTTCTTGGTGGACAGGTGGACAGTGGGGAAGTGACATATTGCAGTATCGGGGAGGGGTTAGGGGCCTGCAGGAAATCTGGCCATTTGGATATTAGGATCTCCCTTAGTCAAAAATACAGCAGCATAGTCACCAATGTCCACTCTCCATTAGCTTTTAAGGTGTCCCATGTGATGAATTCCCTGTTTTGTACAAGATCCCCTAGGGTTAGGATCCCCATGGGTCTCGAATATTTTTTCATGGGTGATAGGGACAGCGCAGACTTTAAATATGGGCAGTTTGGGGGAATAGCAAGCTCCCTCCTGCATCACCCTGCACACCTGGCCCCAGGCTCTCCATGTGATTTCCACTTGTTGATATTGATATCGATATTTTATTTCTATGGCGCTCGTACACAAGTGTTTCAGAGCGCGACAAGGCAGGGGAGGGGAAGAGGGGAGAACAAAACAGCGATCTTACTAGGCCCAGTGACATTGAGAACACGCAAGTGCATGGGAGAGGGGGAGGGGAAAAGTGCATGGAAGGGGGAGAAGTGGAAAGTGCGAAGCAGAGGAGAAACAGATTAATAAAAACAAATAAATGTTAGGGAGAATTCTCATTCTATGGCTAATTTCCCTTACCTATAGAGTCCCCCAGCAGCTTTGCTGGATTTGAAGGGTTTGTTTCTTTTTACCTGCTAAGAGTGAGACTCTTTTTTCCACTCTTAGGCATTTTTGCTATGTGTGTTCTAGGCTATTTTTGTGTTTAATGCCTATGGGACTTTCCCTCCCCCATAGGAACCATCTTTATTCACATGTGTTACGCAGCACCTTCAGTGCAGTGACACAGGGGTGTGGGAGGCGACCCCCAAAGATGGACTCCATACCCTGGGACTGACTACTGTCTCCCAGGGCATGTAAAGTCCCCCTTGACTTTACTAGTCAATTCTTATGAACTTAACCAGTACAACCCATCTTACTATGGAGGTACTGGAAAGGGTTAATATTTTTTCCCTTAGGTTCGTTTTCGAGGGGGTGCCGTGAAGTCCCTCTCTCTAAAGTTTCTGGCTGGTGGCAGTGGTTACTACCATAAATATTCGACTGGGAATATTTTCCTATGGGATTTTCCCATTGTTCCAGGCTACCACTTTTTCTGACAGCCTCTAACAAACCACCGGTTTATTTTATTATTAATTTTACTCCGGTAGGTTTTATTTGCCAGAACTTTAATTTAACTTCTTTCTCGTGTGTTTCTCTAAACTCCTAACCCAGGTCGGGGATCCTTTGTTCGTCCTTTTGGCGGGCTTCTGCTAAAAAGCCCTCCTTTCGGCGCCACTGAGTCTGGGGTGGGTCCATTGTGTGGGAGCGGGAGTAGGCCCCCTGGACAGGGTTGCCTCCGCAACCCATGTCGCACTCTATCCTGATAGGCTGGAGGGTCTCCCACCAAGATGACCACTCCACTGTGTGAGTGACAGCTAGGCTGTATGAATGGGGTTCTTTTTGCATAAAGGCAGGGTCCTGAGGACTGGAAGAGCAAGAAGTCGCCACTGGAACTACGGAACCGAAGGGGAGAGAAGCCACGGACACCTTCAGCACCTGCACCACCGGTGAAGCCCTGCTGCAGCGTCTCACCACTTTTTTTCCACACGACGACAGGAGATCTTCTTCGCAAGAGCCTTCTTCCCTTGAGCTGGTGGGACCAACCAGTTCACCAATCGCTTCCTCGGACCTGCCTTGGTCGAATCGCCAGTGCCCAGCACTTGGACGCCGGATAGCCAGGCAGCCATCCACCCGGACCGCGATTTAAAGGAGCATACCTTTTCTTCGTTTGGCAGCACCGCGGCTGGTTTCATCCCTGGGTAGTGCAGTAACTCGAACCTTCCTCCACGACGAGAGCCTCTCTTCCTCTGCTGGATCCCCCGAACTGCAGGAACTACCAGGAACAACCGCCACCGCAGGAGCCACTTCTTAATTTAAAGGTACTTTGTTCCGCGAGGCCTCCCTTTCTTCGTGGTAGCCCCTAAAGGTGTTTTAAATCCTTTATCTACTTGTTGGGTTGGCCGCCCTTCCGTCTAACATTGTCTTTCGCCTTGCATCTACCTTTTCAATATTCGTTAACCAAAGACTTGACTGCAGCTACAAGAACATTTTTGCTCCTAAGCTCTTGGTCCTGTACCACTGACTCTGGCTCAGGCCTATTGACTCTGGCTGATTTGTTAGATCTGCTCTCACTAGATTGATTCTCAATGAGAAATGTGTTGATGCACCTGAATCTTCTAAACCCCTCTTCATTCCTACTGTTTTAACTTGTGAAGTGCCATTTTGCTCAGTTTTCAATTACTTATCTTTCTGCTAAAGTACTACTGTGCATTACTTGTTCACAAAACTTCAGGGAAGTGTTGCTAGGGGGTGTCTGAAGATATTTCGGTTTAACTTGTGCTTTCCCTCCCTTTCGCTAAATTGCTAGAGTGCCATTTGTAGTTGTCTACAATTGACTAGGGAGTTGTATATACTTTCCTTGACTAAACTTAACTTGCTTTATCAACTGTGATGTATGTGTTGAACTAGATGTGTATAAAATAAATCTGTATATTCTCTTTTTAATACAAAGCTTTGGTCAGTGTTTCCTTGTGCCATAGTACTGTAATACCAATTGTGTAAACCCTGAATACTGCTCATCTCCCTCTTGAGTTAAGTCTGACTGCTTAGCCACAGATACCAACTAAATCTTTGTGGTACAGACTGATACCAAAGGGGATTTTTCTTGCTCATACCTGTAGTCTTAATCTTCTGTAGTGCTCCCTAAGGGAACTGCACAGGATTCTGCCTAACAATAAATAATAAAGGCAACATACAGTGGTAGTGCAGCCAGCAATTTGCAAGTGCTAGGTTTAAGGCAGCAGACAGGGTAGGTCTGATAAGTGCAGGAAGAAAAAGGGGGAGGGGGCTGTATTGGCACAGATACAGACCCCAGTGCAAGGGGGGGCCCGGAGGCAGTGCGGGAGGGTGACAGGGTGAGCAGGTACCTGGGCCCGGAGGACAGAGAGTGGCCAGCTGCACGGTGCCAAGAGAGAACAGATCAGTGGGGAGAGGGGGAGCGAAGGCAGAAGAAAAGAGGAAGGTCTTGAGGTCCTTCCGGAACCGGAGATGGTTCTCCTCAAGTTTTAGAGTGGCAGGGAGGCTGTTCCAGAGGGAGGCCCCAGCCGAAGACAGATCTACCCTCAGCTCGTTTCTTTGAAAAACGGCTGACCCTGAGGGAGGTAGAGGAGCGAAGAGCTCGAGAGGGGAGGTATTTGCGGACTGATAGCTGATGGTATTTTGGACCCAGGCCCCAGAAAGCCTTGTGGACAATGCAGAGGGTTTTGAATTTAATCCTTGCATCCACTGGGAGCCAATGGAGAGATTTCAGAGCTGGAGAGATACAATCCCAGGGCATGAGGCCAAGGACAAGTCTCGCAGTCCTGTTCTGGATTAGTTGCAGAGGGCAGAGAGTAGAGGCAGGTAGATTTAGAAAGAGGCTGTTACAATAGTCCAACCTAGAGAGAACCAGAGCTTGGGATACCATGAGCTTCTGGGGGAAAGAGAGGAAAGGCAGAGTACCTCTGAGGAGGTGCAGTAGGAAATGTGACTTTTTAGAGACCTCAGAGATGTAGGTGGAGAAGGAAAGGGTGGAGTCAAAAATGACCCTGAGGTTCTTAGCCTCGCAAGTGGGGGTAGGAGGAGGGCCAAGGGAAGCCGGCCAGAGAGTGAGGGGAAAGGATGGTGAAGGTGTGCCGATGAGAAGAATCTCCGTCTTGCTGGCATTCAGACAAAGATCATTGGCGGCACACCAATCTTGAATGGCAGTTAGGCAATCAGAGATGAGAGAGGGAGCGGAGGTGGAAGAGCGCAGCCTGAAAATGAGTTGTGTCATCAGCGAAGCACTGGAAATTTGAGCAGAAAATGGCAATGCAGTGGGCGAGAGATGCCAAGTATTGGTTGAAAAGCCAGGGCGAGAGGTTAGACCCCTGGGGAACACCACAGGCAGAGAGGAAGATAGATGATAGGAAGGACCCACGTTGGACCTGGGAGGGTCGATCTGAGAGGAAAGATGTCAGCCAGGCCAGAGCCTGATCAGTGATACCCAGGTTTTCACGGAGACGGTTGAGCAGGATGGTATGGTTGACCGTGTCGAAGGCAGAAGAGAGATCGAGGAGGATGAGGACAGAGGGAATGTTAGAGTCAAGGTTGGAGAGCAGATCTTCACGGATGTTCAGGAGAGCAGTTTCTGTGCTTCTGGCAGCTCTGATGCCAGACTGGTGGTCATGGAGACAGCCGACAGAATTGGAATGAAGGTTAAGCTGAGAGATGGCCAACTTTTCCAGGACTTTGCCCAGAAAAGGAGTAATGGAAATTGAGCGATAGTTAGCTGGACAAGAAGGATCAGCTGTGGGTTTCTTGAGAAGAGGATGCACAAGGGAGTGCTTCAGAGGGGAGGGGAAGGATCCTGAGGCAAAGGAGTGGTTGCAAAAATCAGCAAGGGCCGGAGCGAGGGTGTCAATGTGGTCCTTGATGGTTTTAGAGGAACAGGGATGAACCAGTTTTGACGAGGCTTTCATAGATCTGACTTGTCTAGCAACCTCATCATTGGAGAAAAGAGGAAAGGACGAGAAGGATGGTGGGGGGGTGGCTAGAGGTGGGTCAGCAAGCACAGATGGGGATAGAAGGGGTGGGCGTGGAGAGGGTGGAGAGGATGTCCTGGGTTTTTTAAATGAAGTGAGAGGCAAGGGTATTGCAAGGAGCCTGGGAGGAAACAGGAGGGGTACAGACTGCAACAGGGTTGGCCAGCTCCTTGCAGATTTTAAAGAGTTCGGCCGAGTTGTTAGATGCCGCAGAGACACAAGCTTGAATGTGGACTCTCTTCTTGGTGAGGACAGAGAGTCGGTATTGCCTTTGTAACAGGCGACAGGCCAGTTTGTCAGAAGATGAACAGGAAGCCCTCCATTTCCTCTCAGCCGCCCTACACTTACGTTTAAGTGTAGCTAGGTCAGAGTCATACCAGGAATTGCACTTGGCTTTGGACTTCAAACAGATCCTCATGACAGGGGCAAGAGCATCAAAAAAATTGAAGAGTAGAGCAGAGACAGGGCTGTGTCAGGATGTGAGACAGCCAAAGGTGGAGGGGGGAGAGAAAGTGGCGGCAAAAGCCTCAACTGACACACGCTTCATGGGCCTGATGTCTGAGAAAGTAGGTGACACTGTTGGGTAGGCTTGGCTTGGGGGGATGAGAGGGAGAGATGAGAGGAGAGGAGGGAGTGATCGCTCCAGGAGAGAGGAATGGTCAGAGGGATGGATAGGGGGAGGTCAGAGGAGATCAAGACATTGAGTGTGTGCTCTGCAGAGTGAGTCGGGTCAGGGGGGAGGATGGACAGGGAGAGGGAGTCGCAGAGGTCACGGAAGAGTACAGAGGAGAAACAAGGAGAGTCTAAATGTATATTGAGGTCACCAAGTAGCAGGAGTTGAGTGGTAGAGGCCAGGAGGGAGGAGGAGAGGTCCGCCCACTCAGAGAGAAATGAGGTGATTTGACCAAGAGGCCGGTAGATGATAGCCACAGTAAGAGAATGGGTAGGCGAGAGAGAAAGCCTACAGACAAGGCATTCAAAAGAGGAGTAGGTCTGAGTGGGAATGATAGAGGCAGAAATCCACTCGGGAAAGATCAGGGCTACCCCCCCACCGGACTGGGAGGATCTGGGTGCAGAGAGGATCTTGTAGCCATCAGGGAGGAGAGTGTCAAAGCTCGTGACAGAGCTGGCCGTGAACCATGTCTCAGTGAGACCAAGGACATCAAGGTCTAGTTCTTCAAGGAGGTGGCAGATGTCAGAGGAGTGTTTGACAGCAGAGCGAGAGTTGAGAGTGGCCATATGAAGAAGGTTTCCAGCCTTAAAGACCTTCCAGGGAGGGGTACAGATCAGAGGTACACCCTGCGGAGGAGAAAGAACCCTAGAAGGGGCAGAGGAGGAGGAGGAGAGAGAGAGGGTAAGGTAGCCAAGGGGGGAGAGGAGAGGACAGCAGGAGATGAGAGGAAATTGATGATGCGAGGGAAGCGTCTATCAAAGAGGAGATTGGCCTGAGGGCCTTGGATCATGACAGTGCCATTTAGGTAGACATTAATGATGACTTTAGAGGAGTCCAAGGAAGCCATGAGGACTTCACAGTGAGTGCCAACATTAATGGGAGAGGAGGAGATAGGGCAGAGCATAGAGATCATATGAGGAGTCCATAGATCTGGCGAAGGAACGACAAAGAGGATATCGGTGAGGGTCTGTCTGGAGGAAGCATTTGAGTAGGTGTCGGCGACAGGAAGACTAGCGTTAGAGGCCAAGATATCCTTTTTGAACGTCTTCCTACCAGACCTAGTGAGAAGGGAAGGATAGTCAATGGAGAAGCCTTTGGAAAAGATAGGAGAAACAGAAAGCGCCATGGGGGTGGAAGTGAGGAGAGGATGGAGAAACTGGGGGGGCTAAGGCAGGTAGGTGTGGGACAAAAGAGAGTGGTGAGGTCACTGGGCTGGCAAGTTACAGAGAAGCATCATTATACAAGCAAAATACAGAGAATTTTGCAATGGGCAGCAAGATTTGACTTTTTAGAGCAAAGCAAAAACAGCAAGATTTGACTTTTTAGCACAAAGCAAAAACAGCAAGATTTCACTTTTCAATCTTGGAATCAGATGTTAGCAAAGGGTTTTAGTAAGCACTGCGCATCAGGATGACAACATGGGAGTAACAAGCAGAAAGAACAGTGGTAGTCAAAGGTGGTAGGATTGAGTCCATAAGGAGGGAACTAACCCATAGTTCTGGAGGAGGTAAAGTCAAGGCCGTCCGGATTTTGTAGAGGAATGAGGTGGCAGCATCATTGTCGTTAAGGTGCAGGGAGGACCCCAATTAGCGTTCCGGAAGTGGACAGGGAGCAGACAGGGGCCTTAGAAGTGGGCCTTTGCTGAGTGGGCCGGCTAAAGCCTGTCGGTCCCTGATTGGATGGAAGACAACACTCAGCAACCAATGGGAGTGCTGCACAGGGAAAGGTGGTTTAGCACAGCCTGCCTACACAACAATGAAAACCACTGCGCCCATCTTGGAAGGGCCAATAAACAGTCAAATAAGCAGGCAATAGTGGGAAAAACTTGTGCTTTCAAAATAGTACAGCAGCTCCAGGTATTAAAAAGCTCAAAAAATGGCAGCACGATGAAAATGCTAAATAAAACATCTCCAGTCGCCCTATCCTCTTCCGGGTTTCCCCACAGCAGTCCCTTTAAGTCGTTTGGGTAAGTTATTGCTCTTTCTAGCTGTGTATGCGGGAGTACCACAGTAAGGGACCACCACCAAACGGAATATTGTATTTGTGCTGCAAGGAAATAAATGTACAGATCTGGGTACTCCATCCTGCCCTGTTCATACGGAAGGGCCAGGTTTTCTTAGGACACCCATGTCTGTTTACCCGCCCAGGCAAGTCGAAACATCAGGCTTTTTAGGCGGGGCCAGAAGCTTGCAGAGGCCATGTGGGCACATTGTTGAAAATATATATTAGTTTGGAAAGAATCACAATTTTTGCCAGGGAAATCCGGGCGGCTTGGGAAATGGGTAGAAGAGTCCACGATCCACTCACATGATTTTCTCTATATAAGTCATCGTGGATGGGGTCACAAGGATGCCAAAATATCGTATACCCTGTGGGCACCATCTGAATTCCTCCCGTATATCTGATTGCTGTACCACTGGAGCTAGGGGGAAGTACCTCCGATTTGGACCAGTTTATTCGCAGCCCTGAAAGATCCCCGAAAATACTTATTTCCTGAACCAGCGGTCGTAAATTCTGCCCGGGCTGTTTTACATATAGCAGTATGTCGTTCGCGTATAGCGGGATAATGGAGAGATGCGAAGGAATTCTGATGTCCCGGGGGGAGTGGTACTCCCGTATGCAGCATGCCAGCGGCTCCACAGCTAGGGCAAATAAGATTGGCGACAGTGGGCAGCCCTGTCTTGTCCCCCATGTTGGGTAAACAAATGTGGAAGTCATTCCGTTAGTATAAACCGCCGCTCTGGGTGCTGTGTACAACAGACAAATCCATTGTGAAAAAGTTAGCCCGAGACCAGAGCGGCGGACGACCTCAGATTGTTTTGGGTGGACCTCCCAGGGGTGAAGCATGCCTGGTCTGGGAGGACCAGTACCTGCATATACTGTAGGAGTCGGTCTGCAAGTATTTTATTATCCGTGTTAATTAGGGATAGTGGTCTATACGAGGCGCATTCTAGAGGGTCTTTATCCGGTTTAAGCAGCACTGTCACAAGGTCAGTTCTAGCGGACTCAGGGAGGACACCTGAGGATCTGGCCGCCTCATACATGTCCCACAAGTATGGCAACAGGGAATCCGCATATGCCTTATAAAATTTAGCAGGTACCCCATCCAGGCCAGGGGCCTTCCCTGTGGAGAGGGAGAGGATCACGTTGCAGATTTCGGATTTCCTCATCCATGGGGGGAGCATTCAGACCATCGCCCTGAGTTGGATCCAGCCAACCCAAAGCTATTCTGTCTAAGTATTGCGCTATGGAGTCGTGCCCAGTGTTCCCCTGGGAAGTGTACAGTGGTTAATAGAAGTAGCGGAAAAAACACTTGTTATTCTCTCAAGCTCCCTACTAAGGGTCCCTGCACAGTCCTCTATTTCAACGATAGCCTCGAGTTGTTGCTCCCGTTTAATGGCCCAGGGGAGTGTTCTGCTGGGACGGTCACCTTCAGTGTACACCACTGCAGCAACAGGGTCTTCGATGTACCTCTCCTTCCTAGTTGCCAACAGGCCCATCTCGTCTGTTAACTCGCAGCTGGGGAGGGTTTATGGTCTTTCCATCGATGGAAATGCGTCAAGATGGAAATCCATCGAATGCCATTGCATCGAAATGCTATCTTTTACATGTAAAAATGCATTTCCATCGAAACCAGTCCATTGAATATATAAATGGACAAGTTTAGATGGATATGCACTTTAAAATGTAAAAATTAGCATTTTGATGCATTTCTTTGTAACGTTAAAATGTTACATGGAGCTGTCCAGTGCTGAAATTTTGGAATTTGGCCAGCTCCTTGTAACGTTTTAATGTTTATTGTATATTGGGGGGGGTCCCTCCCAACCCCCACCCCCCTTAACCCTAACCCAACCATAGCCCCAACCCTAACCCTAAATCTAACCCTTAATCTAACCCTAAATTTAACCCTAACCCCTAACCCTAACCCCTAACCCTAATCTAACCCTAAATCTAACCCTAAATCTAACCCTACCCTAATTATTCATCGAAATTAACCATAGAAAATTATTCAATGTATATGCTTTTCGATTGAAAGACAATTCAATTAATAATTTTTGATGGAAAGGTATTCGATGAATCATTTTTAGATGGAAAGTCCAGATACTGCTAGGGAGTCGTGAGATCCCTATTGCGTTTCCAGAAATTTGATTTCAGTCTCTAGTGTAGACATGGACCTACATAACGCCTTCAGAATGCCTCCCTCTTTGGAAATACAGCAGCCCCTAATGTGTACCTTAAAGGCTTCCCATATCACCCCAGGGTCACGAACAGAGCCCACATTGGCTTGAAAGTAGGTTTGTATATCTTGCACAATTTTTACTCAGAATACTGTGTCTTCAAGCGCCTTAGGTCTAAAGCGCCAGCGCAGCTGTTTCAAGGGTTTGGTCAGCCCAGAGATATGTATTAACACCAGGGAGTAGTCCGAAAGAGTCTGAGGGAGTATCTTGACCCAATAATGTTCCTGGCCAGGGTCGCAGCCATCATCACGTAAACTATTCTGCAGGAGCTACCATTTACACTACAGCTGAAGGAGTACTCTCTACTGGTGGGGTGTGTCATGCGCCATGCATCATGCAGTCCATGGTATTCTGCTATGGCCATCTATTTCTGGGCCGCCCGAGGGAGGGTAAGTTGTGCCGTGGTTGATCTATCTAGACCCAAGGTAATGGCCATGTTAAAATCCCCCAACCACACAACCTCTTAGTCAGGGAATCTATAGAGGTGGTTAGCACAGTGCTGGAAGAATTCTGGAGAGTCAGTATTTGGGGCACATTTGTTCACTAGGAGGACCTTCAGTCCAGTTATCTTGCCTGCCAGTAGGATATAACGACCTTCATTGTCCCTTACTTGTTTGTGAAGCCTGAACTCTAATGAGCGGAGAATATACGTTGCCACCCCTCGTGAATGTGAGGTGTAGGAGGAATAGTATCTGTGTATACCCCATCCAGCTATATTAGGAAGAGCCCCATCTCGTGGCAAGTGTGTTTCCTGGAAGCATAGAATATTAACACCATGATTCTAAGAGTAGTTCCTTATTAGACAGCCCTTTTCCCGGTTGGTGAACCCCTGTATATTTCACGTCATTACTGATATCACATTACGCGAACCATCGCTGGCTTTAGGTGACCCCATGATGCGGACAGCAATAGAAGTCTCTCAATACCTCTGAGGTTGAATTCTGGTCCAACCGGTGACCAGTTGGAGGAGTATATCGATGCGATACCACGTTGTGAACTGCATTGCTCTTATGCCCTGCACCCCCCCCCCACCGCAACCCATTTACAGGCCCAACAGGTTAACTCCTTATAACCCCAAATCTCGTTGATTCCCACCCACGCCAGAAACTTAAACCTATCGGCATCCAGATCTCCCCCCCCTCCCAACAACCCTCATCAGTCAATACCAAACAGTGTCCGCAAAGGTTGCAGAAAACGGGGTGCCGTCGGCGGCTAGATTACTCCTTGTGGCGGAAGGCTGATCTCGCCATCTTTGCCTCATTTTCAAAGTCATCTGAGGTCTGCAAGAAGGATAGTAGAAAAGTTATAGTAAGGTCTCTTTAGGTGAAACAAAAAGGATCAGGTTGGTGGGCGGCGAGGTGATCCATCAGGGTCGGGGAGACCCGATGCAAAGCGTTCAGCAGTGTCTGTAGTGGTGAAGATCGCCTTACCACTATGTACCACCCTAAGCTTGACTGGATATATAACAACGAGTTTTAAAGTTCTGGCAAATAAAACCTACCGGAGTAAAGTTAATATTAAAATACACCGGCGGTATGTTAGAGGCTGTCAGAAAATGTGGTAGCCTCGAACAATGGGAAAATGCCATAGGAAAATATTTGCGGTCGAATATTTACCGTAGTAACCACTGCCACCAGCCAGAAACTTTTGAGAGAGGAACTGTACGGTACCCTCTCGAAAATTAACATAAGGGAAAAACTATTAACCCTTCCCAGTAACCTCCATAGTAAGATGGGTTGTACTGGTTTAGTTCACAAAAATTGACTAGTAAAGTCAATGGGGATTTTACATGCCCTGGGTGACAGTAGTCAGTCCCAGGGTATGGAGTCTATGTTTGGGGGTCGCTATGACACCCCTGTGTCACTGCACGGAGGGTGCTGTGTAACACATGTGAATAAAGATGGTTCCTATGCAGGTGAGAGAAACCCCATAGACATTAAACACAAAAATAGCCCAGAACACACATAGAAAAAAGGTCTCAGAGTGGGAAGAAGAGTCTCACTCTTAGCAGGAGAAAAAAACAAACCCTTCAAATCCAGCAAAGCTGCTGGGGGACTCTTATAGGTAAGGGAAATTAGCCATATAATGAGAATTCTCCCTAACACTATTCATGGGTGTATATGAATCAATGCATGTTTTCACTCATCCAGATTTAAAAGAAAAAACCCATACCTGGGTCAGGTATATTGATGATATTTTCTAATATGGAAGGGATGGACGAAGAACTCACAACATTCAGTCAGCATCCTAATCAGAATGAATTTGGAATAGGATTAACGTTGGAGAAAAGTGTCTGTCACATCAGTTATTTATACCTGCACATTGAGATCCTTGATGGCACTATTGTCACAAGGATCTTCAGAAAGCTGATTGAAGTTAATGCTGTTTTGCACTCACGCAGTTGTCACAAGAAATCAGTACTGACCAATATCCCGAAACGGGAACTGATAAGAGCAAGAAGAAACTGTAGTTTATATTCTATGTACAAAGAAGAAGCCCAGATCATCCATCGAAGATTTGTGGAGAGGGGTGTGAGAAACCTGAAAGTGTCTTACCCGCTAGTCCTCAGGGATCTGTCATCCAGGTGGCCAGGACATGGCCATCGCTTTTGGATCCAGTTCCTGGGGGTGGACCAGTGCGAGAGGATCGAGAGAATCACCTGGGTGATGGGTCTTCGGGCAGTGAGACACTTGATGGTGAGACGTGGTATCCCCTTCCCTGTAACACCTTTACCACATCCTTCCAGATAGGATGCTTAGGAACTCAAACCCCTCTCCCCCTTTCACAAAACAAACACTTTCTCACAGACAACTTGCTATGAGAGAAAACTGACTAACACCCGAGACGTATACCTGATATGTCCCAATCCATTGGTCAGGCAGGGTCCCGCATTGTGTGTCAGAGGAAACCGGGGCTCTCCCGGAGTCGATAGTCAAGGCAGCGAGAATTGCCTACTGCCGTGGTACTGTCCTTGGCTAGTACAACAAAGCAGCACCAGCGAAATCAACACAGCCGGAGAGTTGGGGAGGCCGATACCAGACCGGTCTGTGTTGAAGCCAAGGTTGCAAGAAGCAACAGTGTATGGTGAACGCTGAAGCACACAGTCTATGAATAGAATGTGATAACCAACACAAGTAAAATTGGACAACAGATGAATGATTGAACTTTGAAACCAAGATACAATATCTTAGACAGAGTGGACCCCCTATACAGTCTAAAGTCTTTGACCGGCAAGTAATTGGAAAACTAAGGGAAATAAATCCTATATCGTGAGAAAGTAGAAGGAACTGTGTGACTGGCAAACGTGAACCCGGCTGAGGGATGTCTGCAGAACGGGGTGAAGCATGAACATTGTGTTGACAAGAGTGAACCCGACAGATGGATGTCCACAGTGGATTGTTTAAAAAGACATTGAGATTCCAAGATGGCCACAATGCAGTAAACACCGCGGCCACCGAGCTACCGACCCAAGAGGCACAGCAGCCTGCTAATTCTAAGCAGTGAAGCCTTCCCCAGGTAGCAGAAAGTACTGCATCGGTCCTCGGATCATACCGGGGGGGTCCAGGAACAGTGCACCTCCCCAAGTCGAGCAATTCCCCTACCACACGGAAGAAGTACGCCGGGGGATCAGCGCCCGCCTGTGACCTCGTGTGCCTCAACTGAATCCGGCAAGGGGGATTCCGGCCCCGTGGATCACTGGTGGCTCCCACAAGACAGGCAGTGTCCAGGAGCGGAGAGTGAGAGGACCCCGGCCCACCTCAGTCAACAGCTATCGAAGGGTGAAGCTCTTCAGAGCAGGTGACACCGCGGGGCGAAGCAGGCACTCATGGGCGGCAAGGCAGGCAGACACCGGACCAACAGTCATGCATTGGCGAAGGAGGGGCGCACCATCTAGGAAGAACTTCACCCAGAGAGGGCTACAGCCCCCAAAGAGAGGCACAAGTGTCGGCCCATAGACAGACCGTCTGCGGCAACTAGCAAGGAGAGCCGCAGGGGAAGGAGCGACCGAACCCACGGAACCACATCGCCCACTCCTCCCTGTGATCACCAGCAGACGAAGATTGGACATGGTCCCTCGGGTCATAGTTTGGAGAACGCTGACCATGGTGAAAAGGTGCCCAATCTCCAGCCGCGGGGATCCCTGATGCTCCATGTCGGCCATCAGCGGTGACCAAGCAAGTGGGAGCACCGGGACAAACAGAAACCAAGTGGGGGCCATTCCCGGGCATAGCCACCTGAACTCCGTAGTCTGCCTTCTCCCCCATTCCTACCGGGGCCTGGGGAGCAGAGGCGGCAGGCCTGCAGGGGCCGGGAACCCCTCCATGAGAAAACAACCACAGAGTGTGGCATAACGTGGAGGCAGCACAAGAGTGCATCTCTCCTCCAAACAGCACTGCTAAATTGCCCCAGCATTGGCAGCAAGACCTGCAGGCAAGTGGGGGTAAATACAGAGAGGGGACTCCGGCCCCAAGCACCACACTCCGCGGGCAGCGACCCTCTTGATATCAGGCACCAAGCTCCGAACCAGGTCCGCGTAGCCCCCTGGGGAGCAGCAGCCAGGCCCAGCACTAGGGATATCTCCAAGGCGGACAAACAGGCTTACCTGAGGGAGACCCTTATACCTGGAGTTTGGCAAAAGGGGGGCACAACCCATACAAATCGCCAAGCCTGTGACCTAACAGTACCACTGAAAGGAGCCTCACCCACAAGAACTACCCACAATCCTAGGAGAAAAACTTCGACCTGTGCTACGTGCAAAGCGAGAACCCACATACCAGCTGAGGACCCCCGGTTAAACACATGACCTGATGGACCGCTGCTCGTTGAGGCTCACATCAATAAAACAATGTCAAAGAACAAAGCCAAGGACACTCTACAGACCCCAAGAAATGCCAGGAAAGTTCAGGAGGGTGCGTTGCCAAAAATGTGGGCCAAGGAGCCAGGCGCGGCAACAGGTCTCCCCTCCACCGACTGGCTCGCGGTCTCAGCACCAGAGGCGCAGGAGGACCAGGACCGACCAGTAACACAATCTTCCTTGAAACAATTCCTCTCAAAAATTGTGGACAAGATCACCTCAGCGGGGCAGAAGCAAATGGACGCTCTGAAAGAGGACCTTGCAGAAGGCCTGCAGTACATCAAGAGAGACATCAACAAAGTGGAGGAGAGGGTAGACACAAATGAGCGAGCACTCCAGGATCTGGTCGAAGACGCGAGGAAAGCTGACTCCCTGTTGGAAACTCTGGCTGCAGCCACATATAACCTAGAAAAGCAGGCGGAGGACCTGAAGAATAGGTCCAGACGCTCTAACATACGGATTAAAGGCCTTCCGGGGGACCCCCAGGAGCAGGATTTGCACCAAGTAATAAAGGGCATCTTCGTGGACATACTGGACACCGAAGCCCCGATGGAAATTCAATTTGACAGGATCCACAGAGCAGTGCCCAGAAGAAAAGAGCTAGGGGTCAGACCAAGAGATGTCCTGGCAGCAATGCATAGCTACACAGTTAAAGAGCAAATTCTAGCAAAGGCCAGGAAAACAAGGCAGATCACCTACAATGGAGCGGAGATAGCCTTACACCAGGACTTCGCTCAATCGACCCTTATCAAAAGGAGGAAAATGGGCGCAGTCCTGACTTACTTAAGAGCTCAGGACATCCGCTATAGATTAGATGGGTACACCCGTTTCGTTTGTCTTTTGAATGGCAAGGGAAACAACAAAAAAATGACATCATGCGAACAAGGAATGTCCCTGCTTGGCTTTGAAGAGGAGGCACCAACATCATCGACTTCATCCGCCTCCCAACGCACAGCCCGCAAACCATGGGAATGGTCCACGGTGCAGACCAAAAAGTCCAGGAGAGGAGATACTCAACCTTCCCTGAGAGGCCCCCCGCCGGGAAAGGAATAAGAGAGTCGGGAACAACTGCAGTACACCCCGAACTGAAGCCTCTGGATGAAGTCGCACCAGGGCAGGGAATGCATGCCTGGGAAGGGCACCATCGAAGATAAGTAAGGGATGTTTGAAGCAAGCTAGAAGTTATGCACAGGCCTCGGGGGGAGGGTAAATCTTGGAATGGGATTGGGTGATCCTGCGCTGGACAAAACTGAGGGCAACCTGGGGTCCAACTCTCAAGATTCTGATTCAAGGGGGGTTAGAGGCCAGTTGACCCGGCCCATCAGGAAAGGGGGGTGGGGGCTTTGGGCGAGACAAAGTGGCAGAGGAGGGGCATCAGCTAGAGGGGTGGGTAGCACTGCCGGGTATGGTGCACTCACAGCTCGAGAACTTCTAAAAAGGGAAGTATAACTTAACCTAATATGACATCCAGAGACAACCTGAAGATAATCCCCTTGAATGTCAATGGCCTAAACTCCCCAATAAAAAGGAAAAAGCTAGAGCGCTACATTAGATGGGAACACCCGGATATCATCACCTTACAAGAAACCCATATTCAGTCCCGAGACAGAGGTAGAATAAAATTATGGGGGTACTCTAAATGCCTGCAAGCCATGCAGCTAAACAAAAAAGCCGGGGTTCTGCTGGCGTTGGAAGATGGCCTAGACTTGAATATTACAGGAAAGGAGTCAGACGATCTGGGAAGATACATAGCAGTAACGCTGGAGTGGAGAGGGGAGGCCTTCACGGTAGTGATACTCTACGCTTCAACCACGGCACAAGACCCGTTTATCCAAGTGGTCCTCACTATGCTCGAGCATTTTGCCTAGTTTTCTATCATTCTTACTGGGGACTTCAACTTGGCGTGGGACCCAGATAAAGACAGGAGCCACAGCGCAGCTGGCCTGCAGGGGAGACCGACAGAAGAGCTCAAGGGGAAAATGTTCAATCTGGCCCTGGTAGACGCATGGAGGGAGATAGAGGGGGACAAGGAGGGATTCACGTTCTATTCGCACGCACACCGAACACAGTTGAGAATCGATTATATCTGGGTCTGAAGCGCGTTGCTGGGAGGGGCGACTGACATCTCGCGCTGCACCATAATACTCTTGTACCATGCCCCAATAACTCTCAACTAAAAGACAAAACAGGCGCCCTTCTAGCTTGTGGAGATGGCGGTATCCGACACCCCTCTTTAAGGACCACCTGCTGGTCCGGGAAGTGGAAGAGGAAGAGGAAATAGGGGCCTTCTTTGAGACCAACAAAATAGAGGACACGACGCTCCAGGCTAGATGGAACGCCTTCAAAGCGACTCTACGAGGGAGAATTATAGCAATTAAAGCAAGAAGAGACAGGGAGTTGAGAGTAGAAGAGTCCCGATTGCAAGAGGAGCTAAAGGGTATAATGATAAAAATGGGGACAGCGCAGACCCCTGCCATTAAACGTGTGTACAGGGCGACCCGGGGACAATTGGATCTCATACAGACAAGGGCAGCGGAACGTAATATGCTACACCTGAGGCGAAAATACTATATTAAAGCAAATAAGGCGGACCGCTTGCTGGCGAGAATGCTAAGGAGGGAAGAAAAAGATGACACCATTTTGAAAATTAAAGTGGGGGGAGGTAGAACCAGCGCTAACAGCCAAGATATCAAAAGAGAGTTTACCCAATTCTACACTACCCTTTATAGCTCAGGTAACCCCTCACCAGCACTCCAACTAGACTACCTAGATAAAATAAACCTAGTTTGCATATCCGTTGAGGAGGGTGGAACACTACAACAGGATATAACTAGGGACGAAGTCAGGGCCGTCATCAAGTCCTTACCCTTCAACAAATCCCCGGGCCCAGGCAGCTATGTGGTGGAATTTTACAAAACCCATAAGGAAACACTTATTCCCCATCTCACCGCCCTCTTTAACCAGATAGACAAGGACAGAGCCATTACAAAATCGATGGAGGAGGCGAAAGTCATCCTCATCCATAAAAAAGACAAGGATCCCACAGATTACGGCTCCTATCGCCCCATAGCGTTGATAAATGTCGACTCCAAGATCAATGCCAAAATCCTGGTGACAAGACTTGACCAGATTATCCCTAAAATAGACCAACCGGATCAATCAGGCTTCGTAAGGGGCCGGCAGACAGTGATAACATCAGTAGACTGGTGTACCTGATGGAGAAGTCCCATAAGAGAAGAAACCCTGCTCTCCTCATGGCGGTAGGTGCGGAGAAAGCTTTTGATAGGGTGGAGGGGGGTTCCTCTTTGCAACCATGCAGAGAATGGGCTTCGGTCCCAAATTTCTGGACCGGGTGCGGGCCAACTACCAGCACCCAATTCTCTTCCTGGTGGTGAATGGACAACTCTCAGAGCCAGTGGTAGTCGAGAGGGGAACTAAGCAGGGTTGCCCACTATCCCCCATCCTATATGCCCTGCACTTGGAACCCTTCCTTGCAGCCTTGAGAACCAACAAGGACATAGCAGGCGTCCCTTTCGTGGGGAGACCCCACAAGATTGCTGCATTCATGGACGATATATTACTCGCCCTAACCCAACCTGAGACCTCCTTAACCGCGGTAGAAAGAGAACTGGCACAATTTAGGGAAGGGGAGGGTGGCGGGCCTCAAAATCAGCGCCTCCAAGACCGAGATTCTCAACCTCACCCTTCCGACCGAGACGTTCATGGTACTCAAGGGAACCACTCCCTATAGATGGGTAGAGTGCTCGATCTCCTACCTGGGTATAAAGCTGGCTAAAACAACAGAGCAACTATATCAAGCTAACTATCCAACTCTGCTGGAGAAGCTTAGGTCCAAAATGATAAACTGGGGTCCACTAGCTATAACTTGGCTAGGGCACATAAACGTCCTAAAAATGGTGGTACTTCCACAGTTGCTTTACTACTTCGCAGCCCTACCGGTCTACGTCCCTCTGGCTCTATTTAGGGCACTACAAAAAATGACCAGCAAATTTGTATGGAACAATAAACCCCAGAGGGTGGCCGCCAAGTTGATGAGAGCTGCTTCGGATCGCAGAGGCATGGGACAGCCGGACTTTAGGGCATATTACAGAGCCATTGAGATGAAAGTGGTCCGGGACTGGCAAAAAGATGACCGGTCGCAGGAGAGCAACTGGAGGGAATCCTGTGGAAACCCAGGGGGTATAGGCCAACGCAGATGTATAGTAGCTCACTCCTTTCGATACGGTGCCGTATGTGGGGCGAGGCGTTGAAGACAGCTCACATCACAACATATCCCTCGCCCTGCACTCCACTCTTCGGCAATTCACTACGGGTAACAAAACATCCACATTCGACTCATGGTAACAGGGGGGATGGATGCAGCTTAGGTCGAGATATGTTCAGCGATGGGCAGGTGAAGCAATTAGAACAATGCAAAATAGATTTCGCCCTGATGGGAAAGGGAATGGTACGGATCCTGCAACTAGTAGGTACTCGCCAATTAACCCCTTTTGAAAAGTACCTTAACAGGGATCCGGGGAACAGGCACCTGGTCACAGCAATATATAAGCACTTAAGGCTTTGCAATGCCATGAGAAGTTAGCAGGAAGCAAGAGGGAGCACAATAGAGGAGAAGGAGTGGTCCAGGCTATGGGCGCAGATCCCCAGATTAACAAGATCCCTCCAAATCAGGGAGATCTTGTTGAAATGTATCCACCAGTGGCACATGACCACATCAAAACTGCACAGAATCTACCCAGGGGTCTCGCATCGCTGTTGGAGGGAGTGCGGGTGGTAGGCTCCTGGAGTCACATTTGGTTGGAATGCCCAAAACTCGACATCTACTGGGCGGGCATAATCGAAGCCATCGGGCAGGTCCTAGGGGTTAAGTGCAAGGGGAACAAGGGCTTGGTGATGATTGGTTTGGGGGGACGATGGAGGAAATTAGGACCAAGGCGGGCTGTAAGCTCTACGGTATCACGATGATGGTGGCTGCGTTGGTACTGGCTCGCAAATGGAAGTCCAGAGACCCCCCACAGGACCATGAATGGGTGGCGAAGATTTGGAGCCTTGTGGCATTGCAATGGCTCACTTACTCCATCCAATGGGACTATAATAGGTTTAATGCAGACTGGTCGTCCCTCCTGAAATACTTAAGGGAAGGCGCAAGGGGCCAAAACACAGACTATCGCTGGACCATGGGTTTGGGGGAGGGGGGCGGGGGGGCGTTGCATTCTCGTTTGAATGTGTTATGTTTGTGAAAATTGCCAATAAAATGTTACATTTAAAAAAAAAGACATTGAGACTTGTGAATGCAACAGGCGAAATCATTTGAATAAAAGCCGTAGTGAATCCAACAGAGGGAGGCTAACATTCGAGAAGGGTCTGAGCCGGAGTAGGGGGAACCAGGGGTGAAAAGTCATCCCCCAACATACATACCGAAAGGAACTTTCTGTTTGTTATTTTGAACACATCAGGTCCTCGGAGGCAAGAGACTTTTGTACAAAAGAAACTTAGCCACTGAAGATCCTGATACCAGAGAAACATACTGTAACCTTGTACTGGCGAAGCCCAAGAGTGTGCTGTGTTCAAAGGTCCTGCCTTGTCCTGTGCTAAAAACGTGGGGAAGGGAGACCGAGCCATACCATCCTGACGTATCATTTGGTGAACACTTCTTTCTTTTCTTGAGAACACTATCCCACACTCTTTTTTGTACTTACCTTAAGGACTGGCAATTGTTTTTTTTAGTATAGGCCAATGTTTCCTCTAATTATTTTTCCCTAAGTGCGGGAATGGTTAGCTTACGTGCGCACTTTATTTTCCATGTGCGCAGCTGAATAACGAGGCAAGTCACTTTGTGAGCATCCGTAGTCTGTGAGCCACCATCTCCGAAGAGTCTTTACAAATCAGTGTAAACGGTGCATCTTACAATTGTTTCAAACATATATAGGCTAAAAGAAATATTTTATATGTGATAAGGTGAGCTCATCAACCAGTTAAAGACTTCAAGATATGCCATAGTACCTACCAAAAGTACTCCAGTGATGAGAAACAAATGTGTATGCAACAAAAATACTTTGTATACTCAGGATAAACAATACGTTTAGCTGTGGCTATTAGTTTGTTGCCACTGCTCAGAAACAATGCAGAAAGTGTTTAATACCTTTGAAATAAAACTCATTTTTTTTTTTTACAAAAAACAAGTATTGTTTATCACTGATGTGGTTGTCAAATAATTCAAATAGAAAATGGAATAATGGCAGCTAAAAGGAATGTGTAAGAAAACATGCCAATAGGAGTTCATGTGCCACTTTAATGAAGTAATTCAAGGACCAGGAGAACATGCCTCTATTTGTGTAAGGGTGATTATTGCATCAGAATAACTGCACCACATAGTATGTTCAGAATTCCAGGGTCTCTGCTTACTATCCACATTACGTTGTCCTGTGAGTTGTGACAATATTTAATCAAAACAATCCATTAATTTTTACCCTCTAAAACAGGAACTTTTGCCCAACAAAAATGGGAAACCTGAACATATAGGAGCCTTCCCCCTGCTTCTAGCTGCAAGGTTCCAGTGATATATTTTCGACTCGGTGACCAGTAGAGCAGTGGCATAAGTAGGAGCTCTAATAATATTACTGCCCGAGGTCAAGAGGAATTTTAAGGGGAAATAACATATTTATTAAGCTTGAAATATCCCTACTGTCAAAGCTAATTATTTTCTTATTCCTTGAAAAATCATTTGATTCTAAGTATGGAGTAAAATTGTATCAGAGGCCTGCTTTTAACCCTGACATAGGAGGTGAAATGACAGGGCACATGATGCAGTTTATAGTTTTGTCCACACTTTTTCACAACAGCCTAGATAAAATTCAACAAGAGCCTTACTGAGGTTTCTACGGAAGCCCATTAAAAAACATCACATATTTGTATTTGTATTTATTAGGCTTATATAGCGGTTTATACCAAAGTGCTGCACATCAAGAACAACCGAATACATTTAATATAACAATAACAGTAACAAGAAGCAAATTACAATTTTGATTCAGTCAACAAAACAGCATGTAGAGCAATTAGACAGAGGGAAGGGGGAGAGAAGTGGAGCAGAGCTAGGAGGGAGTGGGGGGTAGCAGGAGGAGGAGGCAGGAAGGGGTGAGGGTGAGGATGGGGTGGGGGAAAAGAAGGGAGAGGCTTAAGGGGGGGAAAGAGGGGCAGGGAGGGAGAGGGGAGTAGGAGGGGTATCATGGCGGGGAATGGAGAAGGAGGGATTTAAGGGACGTGCGGAAAGAGGAAAAGGTGGGAATAGAGCGGATTGAAAGAGGTAAGGAGTTCCAGTGGAGGGGGGCCAGGAGTTGGAAGGAGCGGAAACAGGAGGAGGCTCAAGGGGAGGGAGGAACAGTGAGGAGGAAGCGGTCAGCGGAACGGAGGGAGCTAGAGGGGGAGTAGAAAGAGAGAAGGGAAGAGATATAAGAGGGAGCAAGGTCGTGGAGAGATTTAAAGACTAGGCAGAGAAAATGAAATTTAAGTTGAGAGTGAAAGGGGAGCCAGCCAATGGAGGATAAGGAAGCGGAGATGGAGTCTCGGGGGGAGAGGAGACAGAGGGTACGGATGGCAGAGGGATAGATTTGAGGGGGTCAAGATGAGAAGAAGGAAGACCAAAAAGTAAGGAGGAGCAGTATAAGAGGCGTGAAAAGATAAGGGAGGAGATTAACAGTTTAGTAGCATGGAACGTTAGGGAGGGGGCCTAATATTTGCCTTTAAAGTCAATAGTAGCAATGCTCACAGGTACAACAGATTGAGTGCCTTCTTCTTTGACTGGGAACCCCTATTCTGAAATTCACAGATATCATTTGAACAAGATGCACAGGGATGCTAGAGGCAATGAAAGCAAACGCATGATTATATTGAAAAGCCATTAGCAGCTGAGAATAGAAAAAAACAGAAGGTACGGTTTTCTAGACTGTTACTAGAGTGTCCTAACCTTTACCAAACAAACACATTTCTTTCACTGTACTGTACTGCCAAAGCATCTGATTTGGTTTTTGAAAGTTGCTGATTTGTTCTTCACCACGAATGAGTGTTCTCCTTTGCACTTCCACCCATACCCTCCCTGGCTCATGTTCTACACTCTAATAATAGTAGACTTGGTTCTGTAAAAAATTGGGATTGTAGTAGTAGAACACTAACTGGGATATTTGCATGCCCACAGTAGGCTGCAAGCAAAACATATTTAAAGCCTCACTATGACATTATGTGCAGTTTAAGAAAATGTCATGAATATACATATGCACAATTATTGTCAAGTGAATACAAGATTGTTTGCAAAATACCCCACCTTTAAATTGTTGGGTAAGATTATACAAGTGCTCAGTGAAACAGTTTTTGTATACTAGTTAAATACCATATAATATGTTAAGGTCTATGCCCCCATGGGACTCTGAAAACTTGAAAAGGATGCAGATTGTGAAAAAGCATTCTAGTTCTCTGAATATCCATTGCCCTAATAGTATATATACACAATGCCAGGCATAGTCCATACCCATTATTCCTTGCAGGTCAAGTAAATGATGTTGCAGTGTTGCTCTCCACTTATAGGACAACATTAACAAAGCTAAAGTATGAGATGCTGAACATGGCATTAGCCTACTCAAAATCTTTAGAAGGAAAATTAATATTTTAGTTTTATAATGCATTAACTTGCAAGGGGGAATTACAACGTGATTGTGTGGCATATGTACAAAGAATAGGAAGCATGGGATGAGGCTACACATCCAAATAGACTGCTTACTTACAGTCAGTATCTGATATTTGAGCTGACAGTTTGGTTACATAGTCTGGGTGACGCTTTTGCTAAGGCACCAGGAGTAACAGAAATTCTTGTGCTTAAACGTCATTCATATTATAACACACAGAAAACAAGCGGAATTAGGTGCAAGTCTGGTAACCTTTTGCAGAGCCAAGGTAGGCATAGTCATGGTTGTCTGGTAATATCTGAATGTGGCCTGGGGCGGACTACAGTCTTAAGGTGTAAGTGTGGTAGAGTCAAATATAGGAGTCATGAGTGGGGAGGGAAACTTATTTGGTTAATGTTTGCAGGCATATATATTCTGTTCGTGAAGCCACCTTTTCATATTTTTTTTTAACCTCTTGTATGTGTATTCTGTTTTTGGGATTTTTAGGTTTTTAAGGTCACACTTGCATAGTAGGGCAATGCAAATAGGCTAGACCAGAATATCAAGACCAGTTAGTCAAATTTAGCTTTATTTCATGAGAAAGCAAATTTTAGATATCTGCTGTGTTTTGTGCCTTATTCAATCTTTGTGAATTGGTGAGATTTGTCTGTGTGCGCTGCTAAAATTCTTCTGAGCGGCACCCAGAAGGAAGCTGGGCAAGTGCACATTATTATTTGATGGTCGTAGCTTGCTCCCATCTTAGATTTAGATTAGGCATTTTTTAAACCCATTTATACAGTTTAATAAACACCCTTGAACTGTGATGACTTGTGTCTGTCTTTACTCTTGCCACCATGAGTTCCTTACAGGACCGACATATCCGAATCCGAGCACGACCGTACTCAAGTAATGAATGAGCAACATTCTTACCACTAGTTCAACAACTAGAACAAGTAGTGAGGCATAATTGTAATAGGACTATTCTAGATCCTCATACTTGACTTAATAAAATACAAGCGAAACGCAGCAGGAAAATAGCATAACCTGTGTGTTAAACATTGAAATATACTCATGGATAAGTAGCACCAAAGAATGTAGATGATAACGTGAGAGTGGCATAAAATGATATAGAACTCACTCTCTTTACTATCTAATGCAACCATACTCATAACTTACTGTTATGAGGGTCCACACTATCAGGTGGGTTAGATCATCCATATAATGGGTAGATCAATCAATGTTAACATAATTGTACTGTGAGGAATCTGAGGGTGTCCTCACCTGTTTTTCCCCAGACTCCTCCTCTCAGGTGGCCAGGGAAAGGCCATCGCTTTTGGATCCCGACCCTGGGGGTGGATATGCGAGGGAGGATCAACTGGGTGCAGGGAACTTGAGGAATGGGGAGAGAACGTCCATGAATGAGATGCGTTATGCCCCCTTTTCCTTTCACAATGAGCCCTCTATCCCTAGAGTCTTTGTGGGATATTGTCAACCCCTTCCCTTCTCCTCCTTTCAATCTAGTCCCCAGAAACAACACGTTGGTACTGGGACGAGGAAGAGGCCAACTAGAAGGACACATCCACATTTCATGGAAACACACATATCAGAGACAAAACAGAGGTGACAAGACTTCTTTTATGAAATCAGACATTTTTAATACACCACTCTGGCACTGAGACGAGGAAGAGGACTATAGAGGCATACCAGAGGAACAACCAGGCATGTCTGTATAATGGAGGCCTCCAACGTCAGGCAAGAGAACTCAACGACCCACACCTGAAGTATATAAAATGGCCTGCTGTTCTGAGGAAAGCAGAACTGGCTTTAGGAAAAGAAGCTGGAAACCCAGGAGACTGGAGCAGTGCCACGCAGCAGAAGGGAACGCGGCAGCCGTGGTTGGCAGTGCGAGGGTCCAGAGGTCCTGCCATCCACTTAATGGATGTTCTGTCACGTTGATGCTTTCGCGACCTAGTTTTCCTCTTTAACTACACGAGCTGCATCACGCGCGCGCGCTCTCCCTTGGTTACTGTTGTTGCCGGAAGGCTGGTAAGCGGTCCGCATGCTCCTTTGATACGGTCCCTGCCTTTCAATCATGCACTTTCACCTAATCCCGTGCTTGTTTCTTTTTCTTTTTTGCTAATTGTTCAATTATCTACTGACCTTGGATATGTGTGTCATCCTGAATTGGTTGATTATTGCATCTTCGTGGGCAACAATTCCCCTTCGTACATGGATTATTGCAGATTGCCTCTAATTGTCATTGCAATTGCAAATAATATTAAGGTAATTCCTCTAAAAAAAAATTACACAAAGTGTCGAGCAATTTCGGTTGGTTCATGAGCTTTAACATTGATTGGCAAATCTATTCTGTTTAGTTCTGGAATCGTTCCCTAGAGTTTACAGCACTAGTGGTAAGTGCAATATATTGGAAAAAATGTGTGTTTTCAGATTGTTAATAGCTACGGCAATTTGTAATTTTTGTGACCTTTGGTTTTAATTCTTGTTGTACAGATTTCATCTTGGACAAGGTTCATCGGTAAATATACCTTGATAGTCTTGATTCATTTTAGTTGATTCAGCCCATTAATTCATCTAGGGTTGTTTGATCACCGCACGCACTTATTTTCTTACCATGTTGTTTTGTCATCCTTTTTATTGCTTTTGGAACCGGATGGATGCCCCTTGTAAAATGGTAATTGACTGTACGAATTTTTAATTTTTTCACTATCATCTAATGTTATTTAATCATAATGGTTGTGCAATATTGTAATGATTTAAACAATGTTGTTATGTATTACACATTCATTTTTGGCCATTTTCCCTTTTCAACCCCTTGGTGTTTGCCCAATTGATATGATGTGTATACAATAACGAATATGTAATTGACTTTATATTGGAAACTATGTACAGCCTTTGAAAAAGAGCTTTGCTCGAAACACGTGTCAGGCTGTGGAATGGAATTAAAAACATAACTTAACTGTTGTATTATTGTTAATTGGCACAGTTCACTGATTACACTTAACTTGTTTCTTACGGAGGGTTCTTGGTCCAGGCACCCTCAAATTTTCAAGTTTAACGCTGCCTTTTTCACACTCCTAACAATCAGTATTAGCGCTGGCTGTTCACATTGGCCTTTGGACCACACTGTTCTAGTGGTGGGGAGAAGCAGTTGAGCTCCCTGTGACTGCAGCCACAGCTCAAAAGGGCCAGGAAAGCGGGAGGTACGCACAGTGCAGACTGCAAGAGGAAGGCAGAGTTGGGAGAAGGTTTAAGTTACTTACCTGTAACTAGTGTTCTCCAGCATGGGTCTGGCATGGATGCACATGCTCATGAAGATTCCCTGTTGTCAGGCTGGGAATCCTCGGTAAAAGAAAAAACTGTTTTACTTTAAAACTGCATTTCTTCTCTAAACTAATCACTGTCCTCTGGGTCATCCTGCCCCCAATCAATGACAGTCCTCTCCCTAGGCTCCATCTCTGATGGCCATGTGCGGATTTGGTAATCACGTAAAGTGGCAGTATGAACCAGGAAGAGCCACAGAGAGGAAGGAGGGAGGGTTTGCATGTGAATCCATGCCAGACCCATGCTGGAGAACAAAAGTTACAGGTAAGTAACTTAAACCTTCTTCAGCATGGGGTCTGGCATGGATTCACATGCTCATGAATAACAATCACACAGCAGCACATGTACACAACCAAGGAGGTGGCAAGGCTCAACAGAAGCAATAACACTCACCTTTGGAACAGACTCACCTCAAATGAACAGGTTGCGTAGCACCGTTTGGCCAACTAAGGACCCCTCCCTGGAATCCATGCCCACGCAGTAGATCCTTGTGATGGTGAGGGTGAACCTCCACATAGTGGCCCTGCAGATATTGAGCAGGGACACACCAGAGAGAAACGCCGTCATTGCTGAGATGGCTCTGGTGGAAGGGGCTCTTGGCCGGCCTGGAAGAGGTCTGTTACTCGATGATGCGGCCAGAGAGCCACCTGGAGATCAGAGCCTTCGACAAGGCCTTTCCGTGATACCCAGGACCAAAATTGATGAACAGAAGAGGCGTCTTCCGAACGTTCTTCGTGCGCTCGACATAAAACTTCAAGGCACAAGCAACGTCCAGCGAATGCAAGGCCCCTTCCTCCTTAGACAGCGGATTCGGTACGAAGACAGGTAACACCAAAGGCTAGTTGAGGTATAACTCCGACGGCACCTTCGGCATAGAGGTCGGGTGCATACGCAGTACTACCGTTGAAGCATGGAAGGACAGATACGGCTGTTTGCATGACAGTGTCTGGATCTCTGCGCCTGACCAAGGTGATGGCCACGAGGAATGCCGTCTTCCACAATAGGAACTTGAGGGAGGCCTGAT